>NC_136274.1:12655937-13388437 GCF_964187855.1 Myxine glutinosa
TTTGGCCTTTAAAACCTACCTTATGAAGGGGGACAGACATTTGTACAAACACACAAACTGACGTGTTTTATATGGTAGATTACAGAGTGTGAGCATGGGTTTACCAAAAGTAGGTCTTGTCTAACAAATCTTTTAGGGTTTTGTGAAGCAGTTTCTGATTGGGTGGATGAGGGAATAGCAGTGAACATATAGTATATCTAGAGTTTAAGAAGGTATTTGATATGGTATCACATATGAGGTTGTTAGCCTAGGCGAGGGCTTGGGGACTGGCTGGTCAGGTAGATATCCGGATTAGTGATGGGAAGCAAAGAATGGCTGTGAGTGGGATGATGTCTAATTGCTGGAAGGAGGTAAGTTCATAATTTACAACGATTTGGACAGTGGGGTGAAGAGAGCAGGTTTTCCAAACTTGCAGAAGACACAAAGCTTGGAGGTAAGGTCGATAACAGAGAAGTTAGTGATCAGATTCAGGAAAGTATTGAAAGATTGGGCAAAAGATTGGCAGATGTAATTTAACCTGAACAAGTGTAAGGTGCCAGGGATGGGTATGAATAATGAAAATAGAGATTACATGATGTAAGGGGCAATCTTGGAGTGTGTCACACAGGACAAGGATCTGGGGTGGTAATAGACACTGGGGGTAAGCACACAGGACAATACCAGGCAGCTATAGGTAAAGGTAACGGTATGGCTGAAGGAGACAGAAATTTGTACATTAGAAAGGAGGCGATTACGAGAGAATTTGATGAGATATTTAACATAATGAAGGATATACAAGTTATAAGTGATGAAGAGTTTTTCTGCAGAATTTACAGTAATCAATACATACCTGATTAGTCTAGTAGGAAGACTAGGTCCCCCTGCACCCCCCGGAGATATACTTCTAATCAGTGTTTCTAGATTGGAAAAAATGTGTAGAAAATGACTAGCTATGGCCCCAAGCTGAAAAAATGTCCCACATACCATTTTTATGCAAATTACTGCTGCCATTATCAAAAAAAACGATTTTTGACATATCTCAGCCAATATTGCAGATAATTGAAAAATGAAGGTGTCTAGACCCATGTTTTGAAGGGCATAGATCATGATAGAACTATTCATAACATGATTACATGTGTCTATGGTATACTAGTATGCTAATTAGTGCTTTATTTACAAAATAATCACAGTTTTACGAAATAATAGACTCATATTAAGGTCCGTCTACACAGACGTTAACACAAAGTTTTATTTTTCTAAATATTACAACTGTCAAAATAGTCCTAGCACTCAATGTGACCACTCTTCTCTTGCTTGTTTTAGATAAACATCATTAGCATTAGTGATTCTACACTGAGTCAGTCATCATCATTTTCATCGAAATCGTCAGAGTCAAACTCTTCTTCTCCTTCCTCTTCCTCCTCCTCTTCGTGCTCTCCTGTGTTCAGAAGATCCACCAGTGAGGTTGGTAGGATGGGACCACTGGACCACATTGGTTTCAACAGTCCTTCATCAGTCCTTATCCATCCTTGCTCCTCATAAGGTTTTGGCTTTTCGATGATAGGTTGATCGGCTCTTTTGTACAATGCTACGCGGTGGTTCACACGCTGGATGTGCGGCTTCAGGGCAGACTGGCATGGAGGAAGGCGAGCCAGATCAACCTTGGACTTGGATGTGAGGGTCTTGTCCTCTCCCACCATTTTTCGTAGCAGCTTGGCACGGACAATGTCCACTGATGACTCGCGACTCTGGCCGTACATCACACAGGTGAATTTTTCTAACTGCCTCTCCACCTCAGGGTTGGCATCCCAGTTGTCACCCAGTTCACCGAATGCCCTGTGAAACCTGGGATTCTTCTCCAGCTTTTTCAAGGGCCCGACTTTTCCCTTCCCTTTGAAGGCACTGGTGCAGTCTTCTCCGCTGAACACATAGTACCCCAGGAACACATAGAACACATAGTACTCTCAGAGTGTCCAAGCCTGTGTAGTATTGTGGTGAGCTGTTTGCTTCGGAACAGGTGCCTTACAGTCACACAGAGGAGAATGTGCTTTGGTAACTTCCATTTTCCATCTGACACTGCACGGCACAGATCTTGTCCAATGGAGAAGACCAGACGCTTCACCTTTTCTGTCTCGATGCCCTCCTTGCCAGTCATTAGCACGCTGAGAAAGCGGACAAGGTCTGGAGGTAGGATGTCTTCAGGATTGAGCTCCATGTCTTCAGCTGTTGGTGGCCATGGTTGGTCTTTACACTCTCTGAAAGCCTGTAGAATACCCTGGCGAAGTTGGAGGGCAACATTTTGGTTCTTGTTTGTGCTTCCGAGTGTGAATGCTCGTGCGAGAGCATTGGAAACTGTTATGTTTGAGCTGTGCACAAGCCAGAAAGAAATGACATCACATTTGTCATGATCAACCTTCGTGAAGTGGATATGCTCCTTGATTGGGTCATTCTGTAGGCGTTTCAGTAGTTTCTCTGACCGATAATTTGAGTTCTCATATCCATTCAGTTTCAGTTCCTCGACATAGAGCAAGCGCAAGGAAGAAAGCTGTAGAACTTTATTCTGCTGGATGACCTGGGTTTGAATGTGTTCCAGTACTGAGTTGAATGCCTTTTCATGGGCGGCTGACATGCAAGCCTGCTCCTTTGGTGCTTCGGCTCTGTGAATCGCACGCTCATAGTTGTAGAATGCTGTGCGGAAAGCTTTAAAACATGACGGATGGTGTTTGGCCTCACATGCAAAGAGGTCTTTGTTTTTCACCTTTCGATGGAGTCGATAGAGACCCATTTTCTCAGCCCGTGTTTCGATTTGCTCCCATGCATTTTCTTTGTTTTTAAAGGATGGGAAGGTTGTAGGCCTCTCAGTATTGCGATGAGCATCTTTGGTCTCAACTTTCTCACAAAATATACACTCTGGCGGGAAGATGGGTTCAGCAGAACCTCCTGGTTTACGAGGAGAGTGATGCCATGATGAGGTTGATGGCCCTGGTTCTGTATCATCTCCCAGACGATGAAAGTGGCGGACAAAGTGCTTATAACACTTGCTGTGATATCCTACTCTTTCTAGGTCATCAGGAAGAGTTGCCGGGATCTGATCACATACTGATTGCATACGACATGGGGAGTCATGCGGTTGGTTGAGACGTCTATCCCGGATCTTTTGAAGCAGTTGCAGTTTTTCTGAAGCAGATCCTTTAATTTTACGGAGGGGCGTGAAATCCCCATGATCAGACATGGATGGTACATGAAGGATGCATGTAGGAGGAGAGCTTTGGGCTGCAGGTTCTACACTCCGTTTTCTTTTGGGCATGCTTGCTGTCGATGTCTACCATCACTGTTAAATGACAAATAAGAAATCACGAATGATGTTAAAAGTGCCTGTGAAAGGAGGCTCTGAGTTTTCAGTGAGGTAACAGAGGTTCTGAGTCATGTTCTACACTAGGGTACTTTTTAGCTGACTAAACCATGTTTAGTGGCATCAAAAGTGCTAATAGCTAAAACATCTAAATTCTTCCACACTAACGTTAGCTATCTAGGCCAATGAAACATTGTGCTAAGTTACTGTAGCTAGCTCAGCTGTCGTGCCTCTTTCTGGTTCAATTCATATACAGAAGTCAACAGATATGTCTCATGTTTGGCATTAACAAAAGTTTAAGTTACACCGACATTAGGAACATACTGTACATAGATGAGGCTAGCTTTAACGTTAGCTAACATGGTGCTAGCTGGCTCAGCTGTTATTCTGCCTGTTTATGATTTCATGCAGAAACTGAAGTCAAGAGTGTGAGTAACATTATAGTTAGCATCTTACCTGGCTAGATTGGAGGATGAATACCAAGAACAACACACAGATGGAATGGAAGACTGAACTTTCAACTGAGGTATTCAATAACATCAACGTTACCAATTGATACGAGCGCGCGACATTACCAATTGATACGAGCGCGCGAGCGCGCATGTTACATGGATGGAAATGTAAAATGGCAGCTATAGCAGCACTAATTTGGATCTCTAGTCTGTCATTTCTGCACTGTGATTGGATAACATAAAAAAATATGTTTGGGAGTTAACAGCAGGAGTTGGTAGATTTTACGTGGGCTGGGTGAGAAACCTTTAAATAAGCAAGTGAAAATCTCTCGCAATACAAAGTCAATGGTGGGAAGAAAAGTTGAGTGGTACCAATGTTACTGCCAATGTCCCGCCCCTATGCAAGACTCAGGAGCATCTTGTTGACATTTAACCTTGAAAATACCTGGGTTTAGACCCCTTATGTACCATGTTAAGTTATCTGCAGTATTAACGTATCCTTATCATTTGTAAAACTGATTATTTTGTAATTACAGCATTAATATGCATACTAGTATACCATAGACACATGTAATCATGTTATGAATAGTTCTATCATGATCTATGCCCTTCAAAACATGGGTCTAGACACCTTCATTTTTCAATTATCTGCAATATTGGCTGAGATATGTCAAAAATCGTTTTTTTGATAATGGCAGCAGTAATTTGCATAAAAATGGTATGTGGGACATTTTTTCAGCTTGGGGCCATAGCTAGTCATTTTCTACACATTTTTTCCAATCTAGAAACACTGATTAGAAGTATATCTCCGGGGGGTGCAGGGGGACCTAGTCTTCCTACTAGACTAGATGGGTTTTTTGGTCCCTCCTGCGTTGAAGCTCCTTGTGTGATCCTCTTTACATCTACCAATCTTTTGCACAATCCATTAAATATACAGACATTCTTGAATCTGATTACCACCCTTTCTGCTGTCTGCCTTAACTCCAAGCGTTGTGTCATCTGTAAATTTGTACAGCTGACTCTTCGCCCCACTGTCCAAATGCTGTAATTGTACATTGTCAGTAACTAGCAACGATAATGAAAGTATCAGTCCTCAGGGATTGCAGGATGCGTTAATTCCCAAATTTCTGTGATGTCTATGGTTTTTCATGCAGATAATTAATGTACTGTAGCGGTTAGCTTATTCGCATGTCGTGGTTAACTTATTCGCATGTGACGGTTACCTTATGTTTGATCATAATCCACGTGCACGGGCCTGTGGGGCTTTTGGTTTGTTGGACGTGACGCACGCGCGGTTGTCGGAGCCACGCCCTCCGAAGAGGGTTTTTGGCTTTATAAAAGCTGTTCGACTTCCGTTCGCGTTAGAGTGTGCTGGAGATTTCTGTACCATTAAACAAGCTTCGAACCCTACGAAATGGCCTCGTCTTCTCGCCTTCCGCAACTCCTAAACTGGTGACCCCGGCTGCCCCCGAACGGATTCGGGGGCTGCAAACGAACACGGCAGTTTCGATCGAACTGCCGGAGTTTTGGAAACGACGAGCGGCCATGTGGTTCGCGCACCGTGCTCGGCTCCTCCTCTACGACTGGAGGGGCGAGCCTGCTCCAGGACCCTCCGAAGGGATGCAGTTATGAGATGTGGGTGGCACTGCTGCTCATCTCTTGCATGCGCACTGACGTTGGCGGCATGGCTGCTTCGTTACCTTCGCGCATGCTGCTGCTCATCTCTTGCGCGCGCACTGACGTGGCGGCATGGCTGCTTCGTTACCTTCGCGCGCACTGCTGCTCGTCACCTTCGCACAACTTCACTCTACAACTACAGCTACAGCTCGCGTGTAGAAAGCTGCAACTCGCGCAACTACTTCTCCGACTCTGCAACCTCGGGAGGCCCGCGTGGAACCTCGGCAGCCTCCCCCGAGGACTTGACCAGCCCCTCGGTCGGCTCAACCCCACGGCAGCGTTTTTTTCACGCGTACCGAGGCCGAGCACTGCTCGAGCCTTCTTGGCACTGCCGAGCGCGCCTGCGAACTACGTACATGCCTGTGGAGTACATTCTGGGGGGGCGCATGTAGCGGTTACCTTATTCGCATGTCGCGGTTAACTTATTCGCATGTGACGGTTACCTTATGTTTGATCATAATCCACGTGCACGGGCCTGTGGGGCTTTTGGTTTGTTGGACGTGACGCACGCGCGGTTGTCGGAGCCACGCCCTCGGAAGAGGGTTTTTGGCTTTATAAAAGCTGTACCACTTCCGTTCGCGTTAGAGTGTGCTGGAGATTTCTGTACGAATAAACGAGCTTCGAACCCTACGAAATGGCCTCGTTCTCTCGTCTTCTGCAACTCCTAAAGTACAGTATTTTCTTGACCTCTAATAGCACCTTGCACCAGATGGTCCTTGTGATACACAGTTACACAAGGACAATTGGAGTCAGACCTTGAACCCCCGAAGCTACAATTTTTTAACCCTCCAAACTCTTTTGTGCACAACGTGAATGCAAACATAAGTTTCAACTCATTCTTTTGAGCGGTTCTGGAGTGTGTGTAATCATATTATGGAATGAGGTGTCCGTCCGTCTGTCTGTCTGTGCGTGATACATTCAGTCGTTATTTATACAATCTCAACCAAACTCGCCAGGGGGACGAAGGGTCACACGACGGAGGTTGTGGCAACTTAATTTGTCCCTTTTCCCAAGGGGGATTTCCACCTTGGACGAACTCTGCGTTGAGGTGTATCAATAGCTCAGCGTGGCGTTTCGTTAGAATGTAAAAATTAATATACCGACTGAAAGTAATAATTATTATAACCAAAACTATTCTATCAATTCTTTCTAACATATTGTTACGTTAATAGGGGGAAGGCAATGGGTTACTTAGTCCAGGTAGAATTGTAAAGTATCGTGTGCTCTGGATGTCATGATGAAGAAGAAGAAACCCCCCATGTACATAAGTGGGGAATCCGTTAGACCGGATGTCGCAGAAGTGTATCTTTGTCCCCATGACGAGGGGTGGGGTTATGCTAATTAGTTAGGGATTAATGGTAAATCCCCGGTATGTAAAGGCCTCTGTGATCTCCTCTGTTCCTTATGACACTGCACCACACACATAGGCAAGCCAAGCAATCGGCATGCATAATAACACTAAATAAAATAAGCAGAACCATGACATTGAACAATAGCACCGGTGCCACCAGCCACCACATCACAACATCAAGCAGGCAGGTCCGTGGGTTCACGCCCCGAAGAGCAGTGATTGGTCCGGTACCATAGAGTGAGGAGATGGACTCGCTGATTGCAGCATGCACAGACATCGTTGGATGACATAAGAGCCTTGGGAACAAAAGACTGTGTCGCGACATTTTTCTCTCACATGGTTCCTGGTGTTGGTGAAGGCGGACGGACGCTTTTGTGTCTGTCTGTCTCTCTCTCTCTCTCTCTCTCTCTCTCTCTCTCTCTCTCTCTCTCTCTCTCTCTCTCTCTCTCCCTCTCTCTCTCTCTGTCTCTCTGTCTCTCTGTCTCTCTGTCTCTGTCTCTCTCCATTTTATATATCTCTCTTTGGGTCCCGAGCTAACGAAACGCGTTCACAATTCGTCTTCTTCTTGGTTCGGGATTTCATTGCGAACATTCACATTTTCCGTCCTCTTGAGCCAAGGACATTGGTGTTGTGCAGTCGGACATTGGCGCTTTTTGGTCCGGGTGATCGGTTCGAGCGGCCGCATTTTCCTTTCCCTAACTCAGTGCTGACAGTGTTTGGGGTGGGGATGGGGGGGGGGGGCGGGGGCTGTTCGCGCTGAGAGACCGCGGTGCTGTGTGGAGCAGACGGTGAGTGGACGGGCGCGGCCTGCTTGATTTGCGCTCGGTGGCTGGAAGAACGAACTGCGCGCCAAGGCCTGTTTTCCCGCGCACAGTCTCTGGGAACCATTCTGCGGCTGGCAGGTGGACGAACTGCGTGCCAAGGTGTGTTTTCCCACGCAGGGACGCGGGGCCTCAACGATCTCCGACGAGGTTCAAGAGACACTCGAGGCTGAGTACACTACATTTTTACTTTCGTTCTTTTATCATCCCCTTGTGTTGTATACGAGTCTGTATGGGGCGCTCCAGTTAAGATTAGTTTTATCGTGCATTCTTTTGTTACCAGCATTTCTTTCAACTAGGGCATGCCCGTACTATATATATATCTAAAATTATATCCCCCCCCCCCCCCCTCTATTTACATGAAATGGTTTGGTCCATTCGCAAAGCCAAAGCGAACGGCTTGCGAGTACGGTGACAATCCCCCCCCTCTATTTACATGAAATGGTTTGGTCCAAAGCGAACGGCTTGCGAGTACGGTGACAATCCCCCCCCTCTATTTACATGAAATGGTTTGGTCCAAAGCGAACGGCTTGCGGAGTTTGGTAAATAAATCGCCATCGCGTGCACAAACGCGCAGGAAAGCGAATGAATCGCAAATTAGTTTTAATTAGTTTTAAAACATAGTTTAACGCCAACATAGTTTGCCAACGTGAAATAAATGAATACGCTCTCAAATGTGCCGTCCGAGGCAGAGTCTGTTCGGCACGTTCGGCACACGTGATAGCTCGCTGCTCTCTGATTGGTTGAATCGTTTTTTGGACATAGCTCGGTAACTACTTGTCCGATTAATATGAAACCTTGAAAAGGCACATCCTCGGGTCCCCAGCAATATACCTGGCAAGTTTAAAGTATATCGGACCCGTGGTTGTCGAGAAACAGCGGTCACAGACATACATACATACATACATACATACATACACACAGAGATTACTGGAATTATAGATAGACTAGGGCATTGCCCGTACGTGGGTGCCCGTTCCTTGCCAAAAAAAAAAAAAAACGCTACCCGTACGCTCTACCCCGCCCGTACGCCCGTAAACAAAAAATAACAACGCTCTTCGCTTCCGCCCTTCGCTCTGACTGAATTGGGAGAAATAATGCGCATAAGAAATCGAATTACGTACCGTAATGGCGGTCAGCTCGTAACGCGCACACTGTCCGGAAGTTCGCATATCGCATATCTATCTATCTATCTATTAATGCCCATTTATTCAATTATCGCCAACGTATTTTGGCTTTTTGCAATTTAATCGCAAGGAAAAGTAGAAAGAGAAGAGGGAAAAAAAGAAAAGCCTTGCCTTGCTGCAAACAGCTGCTGCAAACAACAACAACATGGAAGGCTGCACTGTCCGGAAGTTGGCATATCGCAGTTACGATTATTTTAGTGTTAATGGCCAATTATTCAATTAGCGCCAACGTATTTTGGCTGTTTGCAATTTAATCGCAAGGAAAAGTAGAAAGAGAAGAGGGAAAAAAAGAAAAGCCTTGCATTAACGCATTAACGCTTGCATTGCATTAACGGTTCGGCACACGTGATAGCTCGCTGCTCTCTGATTGGTTGAAGCGTTTTTTGGACATAGCTCGGTAGGTACTTGTCCGATTAATTACAAACCTTGAAAAGGCACATCCTCGGGTCCCCAGCAATATACCTGGCAAGTTTCAAGTATATCGGACCCGTGGTTGTCGAGAAACAGCGGTCACAGACAAACACACAGACACACAGACACACAGACACACAGACACACAGACATACACACAGAGATTGCTGGAATTATAGATAGATAAAGCCGGTATTTTTGCATTATAATTCTGTGTCGGTTTGAGTTGATTATCCAGGTTGGAAGACGTCCAGTGGGGTCCGTGAAGGTAAGAGCTTTGCTACCCTTCGCTGCCTCATTCCCCCGCGCGTATTAACTCCACAATAGTTAAATTTAACGCCTCGGAGTGTAAAGCTTGCTCGGCATCCGTCCCCAGGGGTGTTCACCCCGGGAACATGACAGTATTCTATGAATACCATGTAGTTTTGAGAGTTAGTATTCGGGATAGCAAAATAGGATTATTTGATATGAAGAAGGCAAATTTTGATCGAATGATGTAGTTTGGAAGGAGCTTAACAAGAGGAGAATCGACGTCATATCAATGGGAAACGATGAAGGAGCAAATGGACAGAGTAAGGAGATTCCAATGAGGTGTAAATCAACAGGACTACAGCCAGACAGGGTTCCTTTTACGAATCAGTTTACTGGTGTAGATCTGTGTACGAATCAGTTTATTGGTGTAGATCAGTGTACGAATCAGTTTACTGGTGTAGATCAGTGTACGAATCAACACAGACTAGTAAAGATCAGTGTACAAATCAGATCACTACCTTGTCGTTTTACAACTCTCGGCATTATGACGTCACCTCCTACAGATTCTATCATGGCCTTAGCGTGATCGAACCACAGAGAGAATTCAGTTTCAGCATTTGACCGTAGTTGAGTGAGCGCGTCCTTCTTGTCGTCAATCATAGAGTTTGCCTCCAGCACATCCATATAGAGTATGCCTCCAGCACATCCATATAGAGTATGCCTCCAGCACATCCATATAGAGTATGCCTCCAGCACATCCATATAGAGTATGCCTCCAGCACATCCATATAGAGTATGCCTCCAGCACATCCATGCCTTGCGTTGCAAAGGAGGGGGGGGGGTGCGGTGCGCACCCCCTGCACCCTCCTCCCTGATCGAAGGAGGGGTGCGCATCCCCTGCACCCTCTCCTCCCTGATCGAAGGAGGGGGTGCGCACCTTCCCCCTGGATCCGCCACTGGGGATTATCTACAAATTCATCATTTATCTGTCTGCACTGCCCTTTCCCTCCCTGTTTATGGCACCAATCCCTCCTCACGTACATCATAAATAGATATCCCTACGAGCACGTGTCCGCTTACTGTGAAATGGCCCCTCCCACTTCCCAACAAACCCCGCCCTCGTCTCTCGCGATCCTCCCGGCTCCCTCTCTGATCGACAGCAGACCCCTTACCCCATTCACCATCAGAACCCCTCTGCGAGCCTCTCGGCTCGTCCATCTACTCAAAGAGACCAATGTACGAAGCTCGCTGAGACTTCCCTCTTACCTGGGGGAGTGGAGGGAACTTTGCGCACGGGGGAATGGCGCTGGTTACGGTCACGCACGGTCAGACGCAGCCCAGGTCGCTCACGGTGAAGGAGACAGCCGCAGGTCCGACAAGCAAGGTGAGCCTGGAACCTAATAATGGCTTTTGTTTGCTGTGATCGCTGTGATCGCTGTGATCCATGATGCAGCACCTCCTAAGGGTCCTTTGCCCGACCAGACAGCTCGAGGTGAGATCGCTGTGATCCATGATGCAGCACCCCCTAAGGGTCCTTTGCCCGACCAGACAGCTCGAGGTAAGATCGCTGTGATCCATGATGCAGCACCCCCAAGGGTCCTATGCACGACCAGACAGCTCGAGGTGAGATCGCTGTGATCCATGATGCAGCACCCTCTAGGGTCCTTTGCCCGACCAGACAGCTCGAGGTGAGATCGCTGTGATCCATGATGCAGCACCTCCTAAGGGTCCTTTGCCCGACCAGACAGCTCGAGGTGAGATCGCTGTGATCCATGATGCAGCACCTCCTAAGGGTCCTTTGCCCGACCAGACAGCTCGAGGTGAGATCGCTGTGATCCATGATGCAGCACCCCCGAAGGGTCCCTTGCCAGACCAGACAGCTCGAGGTGAGATCGCTGTGATCCATGATGCAGCACCCCCGAAGGGTCCCTTGCCAGACCAGACAGCTCGAGGTGAGATCGCTGTGATCCATGATGCAGCATCGGTAGTTACCCTGTGACCGTGTACACGACCATGTGTCCAAACCATCAAACTTGGAAGTTTCCTGTTGGTGGTTTTTGTTTCAAACTTTACTTTTGTACGTAAAATGATTCATGAAATATTTTGTGTTTACAAACTAAATGTTTGAATTATCTTGAAGAAAAAGTTTTATTCTAACCTTGATTTTAAGATTTCGCTCATCATTTTGAACAATTTGTTATAAACAACCACGTGATTATCTTAATCCTAAATAACAATATGTACTCCAAGTAAATGTACCAGATAAACCTTGAGATGAAAACGATTAACTTTCTTCATCTAAATTATCAGTCACTGGAAGGAACATGGACACGGGACATCGACATGGGACATGGACATGGGACATGGATACGGGATACGGACACGGAACATGGACACGGAACATGGACACGGAACATGGACACGGAACATGGACACGGAACATGTACACGGAACATGGACACGGAACATGGGACATGGACACGGGATATGGGACATGGACACGGGATATGGGACATGGACACGGGATATGGGACATGGACACGGGAAATGAACACGGGACATGGACACGGGACATGGACACGGGACATGGACACGGGACATGGACACTGGACACGGAACATGGACACGGAACATGGACACGGAACATGGACACGGAACATGGACACGGAACATGAACATGGACACGGAACTTGGACACGGAACTTGGACACGGAACTTGGACACGGAACAGGGATACAGAACAGGGATACGGAACATGCTCCTCACCAATCTCTCCTCCTATGGTATCCATGGAAATCTCCACGCATGGCTTGCGGACTTCCTCTCTGGTCGTAGACAACGTGTGGCCCTGAATGGGTTTCTCTCATGTCCTCTTCCTGTTCAGGCTGGAGTTCCCCAAGGCAGTGTTCTGGGCCCTGTGCTTTTTCTGGTCTTCATCAATGATCTCTCTGGAAAATCCTCTGTATCTCTTTGCTGATGACTCCACTCTCTGCCGCTCCATTCCTCATCCCTCAGATCGGCAGTCTCCAGCCTCCTCACTCTCTGCAGACCTGGACAAAATCACAGACTGGTCAAACAAGTGGAACATGTCTTTCAATCCTGACAAATCTCACACTCTTACTCTGTCTCTCTGAAAAGACCGTCTGGACAACCCTCCCATCCACTTTCTCAACAACCCTCTCCAAGAAGTTCTGCCATTCAAGCTTTTGGGTCTCACTATCTGCCATGATATTTCCTGGAAAAACCACATTTCCAAGCATTTTGGAAGTGCAAACAAGGATATTTGTGTTCTACAGTGTTCAAATATATAATTTAATTGAAATATTAAATATTGGGATTTTAATGGCTGTAGAAAAAAGAAATCGGAAGTTTACCACCATTGACACGGCGTCTTTTACACCACCTTATTTAACACGTTACGTTATTTATTTGTCCCTGTTGTTTGTGTCCTTTATGATGTTCTTAAAAACAGGAAATTTCTTGTTTGGTATGATTTTTTATTTTGTTTGATTACCAGACAGCTAGATGGAGTGAAATAATTTCCTTACTCCCCTGTGACGAGAGTCCGTACAATTTGCCAAATTCCGAGCCCAAGTGCTGATAAACCGCAGGTTCGTGGTTTGATTCATGTTGTTCTACAGCGTAAAAAAATATATAACATCCAATTGAAATTGAGGAGTAGTTCCTCGATCATATACTGACATCTGTCAAGTAGACAGACAGACAGAGGAACCCATTGCTTAACCCCACTTTTCGCTATACGCAACAAACACCAACCACAGCGAGTAGTCGATGGAGCGCCATCGCAAATCCCCACGCTTCCCACCTAAAGCAAAGTTGGAAGATGGTAAATGGTTCCACCAGGAATGACCCAATGTCAAATTTAGAGTTAGAAATTTTTTCCCCATTTTGACCCCCTGGGACATGAACTGGGGCTCAAATCCAAAAAATTGTTACACACACAGCACCTTCAGAAAGTATTCACACCCCTTGACTTTTTCACATTTTGTTGTTACAACCTGAATGTGAAATGAATTAAATCGATTTTTTTTGCCACTGATCTACACATAATATCCCATAATGTTAAAGTGGAATTTTATTTTTTAGAAATTTTTACCAAATAATTAAAAAATGAAAACCTGAAAGAAATAACATGTGAATTGTAAACGATTTCATATCATCATATGAACCATATTGAAGACTTTCAGTTCGGATTTCCTTGTGGAGAGTGAAGTAGATGTTGGTGATGACCAGGTTTGTCTTCTGCACAACAAACAACAACATTATCGTTTATTTCCTTTTATTTTCCTTTCGGCATTTGTTCCTCTTTTCCCTCACTTGTGGAACCAACATCCCAGTCAACATGGTCACGATAGTTGTCTGAAAGGAATTCCTACACATTATTCTCGTGAGAGATCAAATTCGGGTTAGTTAAAGGAAGTTAATGTCCAATTTCAAACACTTTATATCCTTTCTTGGAAAAAGAAACGGAGCCATTAAACAGCAACTGTGACTTGAGGGAAATTTCCCAGCAATATCTGTGGTGGGAGCCCAGGTACCTTTGCGGGTTCCTGATTGGCTGTGATGAGATCGTGATGCATCATTTGTAGGTTCCTGATTGGCTGCGATCACATTTTGATGCGTCATTTGTAGGTTTATGATTGGCTGTGATCAGATTGTGATGCATCATCGTGAGTGGTCATCGTGAAATTACTTTGCACTGATTGGGAGTCCACGGTTTATGACGTCACAGACTATCATTGGGATGAAATCCTCAAATCCCTGTTCAAGTCCCCATTCTCGAGTTCCCTTTCAACGCATCCCCACTGAAGGTGGTGCGTCAACTGTTATGCGGTAAGGGACGATCTCTTTTTCCTGTTTAAGCAATCTCACCCTGCCAGAACCATCTTCCACAGTTTTGTTACATGGACAAGGCCCGTCACAGGCCTACACAGGCCTACCGGCGCCATGACGCAGCACCAAATTCAGCTTAATATACTCTGTATTCTGCTAGGAATGGAATTCAGGAACTAAATAGTAATATACCAAGATTTCCTCAGTCCCAGAGAACCACATTGATGATGTACCACATAGCGGTGCAACCACTACACAGCGAGTGTTCTTTGTGTTGATGAAATCTGTCGGATGCATAAAGAGGAAGTGGATTGAAAATGGCGACGATGCTATGAAATGGCGTATACGTTGTTCCAGTTGTTGGACAGGTTCGTTTCTCAGACACGTCTATCTTCTCCATGAATGATTCACAGATGTTCGTTTGTTATTTAGCGTAAGCTTTGGACAACAATGTGTTAACACACTCTGCTGTGTTTGCCTTTGTGTTCGAAGTACACCAGCAGCGTGCTCAGAGAAACAAAGGAAGGCAATGACAAACACACGTGTCACATCAACGTGGATGCGATTGATGTCAAAACGACATGTGACGTCCGAAGTCGAAATGATTACTTGAATATTATTTTTCAAAATATAATTGAACGTGCTGTGAAACGAGCTTCAGACGGCCAAGCTGTGCATATTGTGAGCGTTGAACACGTCACCGGAGAACACGTCACCTTTCTCAACAACCTAACTCTGAGTCTCACTCTCAGCCATGATCAAACTCTGGGTCTCAATCTCAGCCATGATCAAACTCTGGGTCTCAATCTCAGCCATGATCAAGCTCTGGGTCTCACTCTCAGCGATGATCAAACTCTGGGTCTCACTCTCAGCGATGATCAAACTCTGGGTCTCACTCTCAGCGATGATCAAACTCTGGGTCTCACTCTCAGCGATGATCAAACTCTGGGTCTCAATCTCAGCCATGATCAAACTCTGGGTCTCACTCTCAGCGATGATCAAACTCTGGGTCTCAATCTCAGCCATGATCAAACTCTGGGTCTCACTCTCAGCGATGATCAAACTCTGGGTCTCAATCTCAGCGATGATCAAACTCTGGGTCTCACTCTCAGCGATGATCAAACTCTGGGTCTCAATCTCAGCCATGATCAAACTCTGGGTCTCAATCTCAGCCATGATCAAACTCTGGGTCTCAATCTCAGCCATGATCAAACTCTGGGTCTCACTCTCAGCGATGATCAAACTCTGGGTCTCACTCTCAGCGATGATCAAACTCTGGGTCTCAATCTCAGCCATGATCAAACTCTGGGTCTCACTCTCAGCGATGATCAAACTCTGGGTCTCAATCTCAGCGATGATCAAACTCTGGGTCTCACTCTCAGCGATGATCAAACTCTGGGTCTCAATCTCAGCCATGATCAAACTCTGGGTCTCAATCTCAGCCATGATCAAACTCTGGGTCTCAATCTCAGCCATGATCAAACTCTGGGTCTCAATCTCAGCCATGATCAAACTCTGGGTCTCACTCTCAGCCATGATCAAACTCTGGGTCTCACTCTCAGCCATGATCAAACTCTGGGTCTCAATCTCAGCGATGATCAAACTCTGGGTCTCACTCTCAGCGATGATCAAACTCTGGGTCTCACTCTCAGCGATGATCAAACTCTGGGTCTCACTCTCAGCCATGATCAAACTCTGGGTCTCACTCTCAGTGATGATCAAACTCTGGGTCTCACTCTCAGCGATGATCAAACTCTGGGTCTCAATCTCAGCGATGATCAAACTCTGGGTCTCACTCTCAGCCATGACCAAACTCTGGGTCTCACTCTCAGCGATGACCAAACTCTGGGTCTCACTCTCAGCCATGACCAAACTCTGGGTCTCACTCTCAGCCATGACCAAACTCTGGGTCTCACTCTCAGCGATGACCAAACTCTGGGTCTCACTCTCAGCCATGACCAAACTCTGGGTCTCACTCTCAGCGATGACCAAACTCTGGGTCTCACTTTCAGCCATGACCAAACTCTGGGTCTCACTCTCAGCCATGACCAAACTCTGGGTCTCACTCTCAGCCATGACCAAACTTTGGGTCTCACTCTCAGCCATGACCAAACTCTGGGTCTCACTCTCAGCCATGACCAAACTCTGGGTCTCACTCTCAGCGGTGATCAAACTCTGGGTCTCACTCTCAGCGATGATCAAACTCTGGGTCTCAATCTCAGCGATGATCAAACTCTGGGTCTCACTCTCAGCGATGATCAAACTCTGGGTCTCAATCTCAGCCATGATCAAACTCTGGGTCTCAATCTCAGCCATGATCAAACTCTGGGTCTCAATCTCAGCCATGATCAAACTCTGGGTCTCACTCTCAGTGATGATCAAACTCTGGGTCTCACTCTCAGCGATGATCAAACTCTGGGTCTCAATCTCAGCCATGATCAAACTCTGGGTCTCACTCTCAGCGATGATCAAACTCTGGGTCTCAATCTCAGCGATGATCAAACTCTGGGTCTCACTCTCAGCGATGATCAAACTCTGGGTCTCAATCTCAGCCATGATCAAACTCTGGGTCTCAATCTCAGCCATGATCAAACTCTGGGTCTCAATCTCAGCCATGATCAAACTCTGGGTCTCAATCTCAGCCATGATCAAACTCTGGGTCTCACTCTCAGCCATGATCAAACTCTGGGTCTCACTCTCAGCCATGATCAAACTCTGGGTCTCAATCTCAGCGATGATCAAACTCTGGGTCTCACTCTCAGCGATGATCAAACTCTGGGTCTCACTCTCAGCGATGATCAAACTCTGGGTCTCACTCTCAGCCATGATCAAACTCTGGGTCTCACTCTCAGTGATGATCAAACTCTGGGTCTCACTCTCAGCGATGATCAAACTCTGGGTCTCAATCTCAGCGATGATCAAACTCTGGGTCTCACTCTCAGCCATGACCAAACTCTGGGTCTCACTCTCAGCGATGACCAAACTCTGGGTCTCACTCTCAGCCATGACCAAACTCTGGGTCTCACTCTCAGCCATGACCAAACTCTGGGTCTCACTCTCAGCGATGACCAAACTCTGGGTCTCACTCTCAGCCATGACCAAACTCTGGGTCTCACTCTCAGCGATGACCAAACTCTGGGTCTCACTTTCAGCCATGACCAAACTCTGGGTCTCACTCTCAGCCATGACCAAACTCTGGGTCTCACTCTCAGCCATGACCAAACTTTGGGTCTCACTCTCAGCCATGACCAAACTCTGGGTCTCACTCTCAGCCATGATCAAACTCTGGGTCTCAATCTCAGCCATGACCAAACTCTGGGTCTCACTCTCAGCCATGACCAAACTTTGGGTCTCACTCTCAGCCATGACCAAACTCTGGGTCTCACTCTCAGCCATGATCAAACTCTGGGTCTCACTCTCAGCCATGATCAAACTCTGGGTCTCACTCTCAGCCATGACCAAACTTTGGGTCTCACTCTCAGCCATGACCAAACTCTGGGTCTCACTCTCAGCCATGACCAAACTCTGGGTCTCACTCTCTGGTTATGGGGGAATTTTTTTTAGGATGTTGGTGAATTTTTACACGTATAATTTTTTCCCCATGAGTTCTTTAGGTTTCTCTGCTGGGCTTTATTTTAACGGAAGTCGGTTATTGGCCCAGCGTGCAACCCTCCTTTCTCATCTGGGGGCTTGGGACCCCACAACGGCGGAGTTAACTTTCATGCAGTATGGCGACAAGAAGAGTGGAAAGTTGTACCGATCATAAAAGGAGACCTTATTAAATGTGGGCACACTCTCCTCTAACTTGTCTCGCCTGGGGTCGAATCCCCAACCAGCTATAAACTGTCATCCTGGTGTTTTATATCCAGGTAGATTCATGAACCAATGCGTGCAGTCCCTCGGATGGACCTTAAGCCGGGTGTCCCGTCTGCCAGCATTAGTTGTTGGACGTTAAAGATCCCACGGTTTAATCCCTCGCAAAGAGTAGGCTGCTCGAACCACTGCTGGGAAGGCAATGGCAAACCACCCAGTGTAACCCTTGCTTCAAGAAGTTGCTTTGGTGGCACCGACGCTCTGTGAAAAGTGTGGTACATCAGATGAGAGAGATTGAATGTGTTACCTGGAGAGATGTAACGGTGCTGTGTATTTGCAAACAAGGTGTTCCGATGCATATTTCCAACGAGGATGCAGAGATCACATTTTCACTTTAACAACATTAACAGAACCACATAATGAATTGAATTGAAGTTTTGCGATAACTTTTCGTCAACTTTGGAAAAAGCATTTGACGTTGTGAACAACGACGTCATGTGGAATACATGTGACGACATCCAGTGTGTTTATCTCTTGCCAATGAAAACATCCCATAACTCCGACTACATGTTTCTTGGTCTAATGTGATTATGATTGCTGCTCGACTCCGCCATCTTGGTTCCTTGTCGGCAGGGACGGTGTTCCGTTTGGTCCTGAAGCGTTCACACTTGCTGACCAATGGTGAATGGGAGGGAGGCTGACTAAGCAAACGCTGTCAATAGCTGCTGTTGACTGTGTGACAAAATTGCCTTGAAAACAACATTCTCAGCACGACAAACACTGAAGTGTAATTTGTTTTTTTAAGTTAAATAAATAATAATTGTGGTCTTTCTGTCTTCTACCGACTCCTCTCCGGCCTTGCTCCCCCAGCTCTCTCTGGGCTCTGTCCCCCTAATATTCCTACAGGTCGCACAAGATCTGCCAGCAACCCTCTTATGGTTAAACTGCCAAAATCAAGACTCTCTGCTCACCTTCACTCCTTCATTCCTCTTTTCTCCCGCCTCTGGAACAAACTCCCTCACTCCCTTCAATCCCACTCCTCCCTCCAGGTCTTTAAAACAGCTGTTCACCACCATCTCTTATCTTCCCCCATCCAAAACCTTGATCTTTTCTACCCCCGCTAATTCACCACAAATCCACTTTTCTGAAATACCAACTTCTCTCCTGGAAGTCCTTGGTGTCCTTGTGTTTTACACCTCGACCACCCGCCCCTCCTCCTCCCCCCCCCCCCACCCTTTCTATGCCTCCTCCCCCAAGCCCTCTCCCTCCCACAGATCTTCCGATGTCCCTGTTATCTGCTGTTGTGCAGAAATAATAAAGAACTTTGGAAAATTATAAAATAACAGGAAAATTTGTGTTTATCCTTACACACTGCAATATGGTTTATTTATATTTGGTTTAATTTCACATTTGCTTTGTGGTTGTTGCCGTGTCGTGTGGACAATAATTAATCATTTTGCAATAAATGTTCGTTTCCCATAAATCGTACACTTTCTAAAATCCAATCTCACCCCTCCCCTCCAAATCTTCCCCATCACCCCTCCCCTCCAAATCTTCCCCATCACCCCTCCGCTCCAAATCTTCCCCCTTCCCACTCCCCTCCAAATCTTCCCCATAACCCCTCCCATCCAAATCTTCCCCATCACCCCTCCCCTCCAAATCTTCCCCCTTGCCACTCCCCTCCAAATCCTCCCCATCACCCCTCCCATCCAAATCTTCCCCATCACCCCTCCCCTCCAAATCTTCCCCCTTGCCACTCCCCTCCAAATCCTCCCCATCACCCCTCCCATCCAAATCTTCCCCATCACCCCTCCCCTCCAAATCTTCCCCCTTGCCACTCCCCTCCAAATCCTCCCCATCACCCCTCCCCTCCAAATCTTCCCCATCACCCATCCCTTTCAAATCTCCCCCCTTGCCCCTTCTCTCCTAAACTCCCCCCACACCCCTCCCCTCCTAGACTCCCCCCTCACCCCTCCCCTCCAAATCTCCCCCATATCCCATCCCTTTCAAATCCCTCCCCTTGTCCCTTCCCTCCTAAATGCTCCCCTCGCTCTCCCCTTCAAATCTCCCCACCCTCATTTCTTCTCAATTTCCCCCCTCTCACTCCCCTCCTCAAAGCGTCCGCCCCGCTTCTTCCCCCTTCCAACTCTCACCTCCATCTCCCCCAACCTTCTGCCTCGCTCTTCCCCCTCCTCAAATAACACCTCATTGTGCCTCACGCAATCACCATCAAACCTTTTGTCCACCCCATCCTTCCCTTTCTCCGAGCTATTCTGAAATCTCTGACACACTATCAACAGCTCTCCCTACCTCTTCCACCTCTTCCACATCTTACCCTACCCCTCCTCCCCCCTGTTCTGTATCCGATGCTCCCCCTTCCTCTTCATTAACGGTATGGACCTCAAACATCCGGGGCCTTCGTTCAAACTCAACTGATCTCTCCATACAGGTTGCTTCTGTCAAACCAGACGTGATCTGCTTAACAGAAACTTTCCTCCTTCATGATGTCACTGATTCCTTAGTATCTCTCCCGGGTTACTCCCTCCTCCGGTATGATAGACCTGAGCCTCGTCCTGCAGGTGGGGTTGCTATCTTTATCAAAATCTCTCTTCCTCACTCGCCCTGCACTGCACTCTCTCCACCTCACCCCCAGGAATACCTCTGGCTATGGCTTCCCCTTCGCTCCCACCTCTTGTTCATATGTGTGTTGTACCGTCCACCAAACAGTGATGACTCCATCTACATCTCGCTGTCTGATAATATGGACCAACTTCTGTCTACTCATCCTAATTCTCTCTTCCTCATATGTGGTGATTTCAATTGTCATCATGCCAGTTGGCTGGGTGTGGGTACCTCTCTCACCAGCCATGGCTCCTCAGCAAAAGACTTCTGCGACTCACTGGGACTGACACAATCTGTCAATTTCCCGACCCGGATCTCAGTCAACGGAGCATCTTCTCTTCTGGCATAGAGAGAGCCATGGCTCTCTCTGGGCTCTGTCCCCCAAATATTCCTGCAGGTCGCACAAGATCTTCCTGCAACCCTCTTATGGTTAAACTGCCAAAATCAAGACTCGCTGCCCACCTTCACTCCTTCATTCCTCTTTTCTCCCGCCTCTGGAACAAACTCCCTCACTCTCTGCAATCCCACTCCACCCTCCAGGTCTTTAAAACAGCTGTTCACCACCATCTCTTATCTTCCCCCATCCAAAACCTTGATCTTTTCTACCCCCGCTAATTTCACCCCAAATCCACTTTTTTGAGGTGACTTTTGCCTTCTTTCCTGGAAGTCCTTGCAGTGTCCTTGCGTTTTATACCTATCCTGCCTCCCCCCAAGCCCTCTCCCTCCTAAACATCTCTGGATGTCCCTGCTCTCAAATGTTGTGTTTGTGTGCTTCCTCCCCTTCTCTCCCCATCTTGTCGACCTCTCCCCTTTTTATATACTTTGTTTGCTTGTTTGTTTGATTGATAAATGTTAGCTCTTTCACGAGCCTCGACTCTGTATACAAAAAAAAAAAAAAAAATCAAGCAAAACATTTAACAACCATATTCTAATTTTCACTAAGTGTAATTAGTGATGAAAACCATTATTGTTGTTGTTCGTTTTACTAATATCATGAATGAAGAGCAGATTTTGTGTGTCATTTTGGGATAAAAGGAAAAAGTCATTCATTGCCTGTCTCGTGTGTTTGGCATGTTTTAAAATGCAACTTCTAATGTTCTGTTTCCTGTTTCCTGTTTCCTGTTTCCTGGCACCTCTTCTTTTTGCAGCTTCCACCTCGCCACTTATTGCTGTTGGCATCGGCAACGGGCATTGGTGGAACTTTCCAGTATGGCTTCAATATCTCCGTCATGAATGCACCAACATGGGTAGGTGACACCTGGTGTCACATCACAATGAGTTTAAGTTAGAGTGATGATGAAACTGAAATATTAATTGATGACAAATGCAATAATGTGCAGTTTGTGGAAAGATGATGTTGAAGGAGCTGGGGCTCCCACGTCGATCGGAAGAATGGACGCGACAAAAAGCTGGAATTCATCCGAGTTGCTTTAATCAAACCAAACACTCAGGCACTCTGAAAAGCCCGTTTATCGGGCAGCAATATATATACATATTATCCCGGAGCGTTTGCCCAGGAAAGGCGAGAGGGGGCGTGGCCCAGCGTCCTGGCTGCGGCCTGGCAAGTTGAGGGCGAGCCTGCCCGGGCGTCCTGGACGAGACCGGCATGGTGATCGCTCCGCGTCCTTGATAGGTGCAAGGCGATTGTGAAAACCCAGCGGTAGCCGCTACACACGTCCCCCCAGAATCGACTTGCACCGGCAGGTTCAATTTGAGGGGGGTCCTGATGACCCGGCCGAAGCGACCCCTGGTGGGTCGTGGGAGGGGGTCCGGTGTGGTGGTGGGCGGTCGAGTGGGGGGCACCGTGGATGGGGGGCGGCCTCGCCGTGGCGGAAGGGCCACCCGTGGTGGGTGGTCGACGTCCACGTGTGCCGGCTTGAGGCGGTCCACCGCAATCCGGTCCGACCTGCCACCGATGTCGATGACGAACGACTTGTCGTCCCGTCGCAGCACCCGGAAGGGCCCGTCGTACGGCGGCCGGAGTGGCCCCCGATGTGCGTCGTGACGCACAAAAACATACTCCGCTGTGCGAAGTGCTGGGGGGACGTAGGACTGGGGGTCACCGTGGTGGGATGTTGGCACGGGGGCAAACCGTCGGGCGGCCTCCTGGAGGTCCGAGCGCTGGTGAGCTGCGGACCAGGGACTGGTAGCGTCGGGCACGAATTCGCCCGGGACGCGTAGCGCCTGGCCATAGACAAGCTCGGCGGTGGATGCCTGGAGGTCCTCCTTGGGGGCCGTGCGGAGGCCCAAAAGGACCCACGGCAGCCGGTCGGCCCAACCGCCGTCTTGAAGGCCGGCCATGAGCGCGGCCTTCATGGAGCGGTGGAATCGCTCGCACAACCCGTTTGCTTGGGAGTGGTAGGCCGTAGTATGGTGGAGCTTGACCCCCAGGTTGCGGGCGACCGCGCCCCACAGCTCGGAGGTGAACTGTGGTCCGCGGTCTGACGAGATGTCCGCCGGTGCGCCGAAGCGGGCGACCCAGGTGGCGATGAAAGCCTGCGCCACGTCGGCGGTGGTGGTGGAGACGAGGGGAACGGCCTCCGGCCACCTGGTGGTCCTGTCCACCATGGTGAGCAGGTGTGTGAACCCCCGTGACGGGGGGAGGGGGCCCACCAGATCCACGTTGACGTGGTCGAAACATCGTTCGGGCACGGTGAAAGGTGCCAGCGGGGCCTGGGTGTGTCGGTGGACCTTGGCCCG
Source organism: Myxine glutinosa (assembly GCF_964187855.1). Lineage (NCBI taxonomy): Eukaryota > Metazoa > Chordata > Myxini > Myxiniformes > Myxinidae > Myxine > Myxine glutinosa. Next base: position 12,679,409 of record NC_136274.1, read on the forward strand.
TTGGCAGGCCGTGCAGGTGCTGGTCCAATCGCGGACGTCCCGACGAAGGCCGTGCCAGACGAATCGCGCCGACACCAGCTTCTGGGAAGCTTTCCGGCCCGGGTGGGAAAGGCCGTGGAGGGAGGCGAAGATGCGGCGTTGCCAGGTGACGGGCACGATGGGGCGAGGCTGGCCTTGGGAGACGTCGCAGAGCAGGACAGTGTCCGCGAAGGGGATGTCGGCCAGGCGGAGGCCCGTGTCCGCCGCCCGGAGGGCTTGCACCGTGGTGTCGGTGGTTTGGTCCGCCGCCATAAGCGCAAAGTCCACGCCCAGGTGGACCGCGTTCGCGCTGGCCCGGGAAAGACAGTCGGCCACGGCGTTGTTTTTGCCGGCGACGTGCCGGATGTCCGTGGTAAACTCCGACACGGCGGAGAGGTGGCGCTGTTGGCGGGCCGACCACGGCTCCTTGACCTTGGCCATGGCGTAAACCAACGGCTTGTGGTCGACGAACGCCGTGAAAGGTCGGCCCTCCAGGAGGTGGCGGAAATGGCGGACGGCCAGGTGTAGACCGAGGAGCTCCCGGTCAAACGTGCTGTATTTGAGCTCGTTCGGCCGGAGCTGCCGGCTGAAAAAAGCGAGTGGCTGCCAAACCCCGTTCACCCATTGCTCATGTACGGCGCCCACCGCGTAGTCGGAGGCATCCGTGGTGAGGGCGATGGGAGCGTTGAGCACCGGGTGAGCGAGCAGTGTTGCGTCGGCGAGGGCCCGCTTTGAGCTTTGGAAGGCCGCATCCATTGCTGCGGACCAGGCGATGTCGTGCTTGGCCGGCTTGCCCCGGAGGGCTTCGTAGAGGGGCCGCATGAGTTGAGCAGCGCGGGGCACGAAGCGGTGATAAAAATTCACCATTCCCAGGAATTCCTGCAGGGCCTTTATGGTGCGGGGACGCGGGAACGTGGTGATGGCCTCGACCTTGGTTGGCAGCGGCACGGCCCCGTTCTTGGTGATGTGGTGGCCCAAAAAATCAACGGCCGTCGTGCCGAAGTGGCATTTGGCCGGGTTGACGATGAGGCCGTGCTCGCTGAGGCGCCCGAACAGTGTTCGGAGGTGGAGGAGGTGCTCGGCCCGGGACGTGCTGGCGACGAGGATGTCGTCCAGGTAAACGAAAAGGAACGGCAGGTCACGCAGCAAGCCGTCCATCAAGCGCTGGAACGCCTGAGCCGCGTTCTTGAGACCAAACGGCATCCGCAAGAATTCGAATAAGCCGAACGGCGTGATGACTGCCGTTTTAGGGACGTCGGCCGCCCTGACAGGTACCTGGTGATATCCCCGTATGAGATCAATTTTCGAAAAAATGACCCGTCCCGCCAGACGGGCGGAGAAGTCTTGGATATGCGGGATCGGGTACCTGTCGGGGCTGGTAGCGTCATTGAGACGGCGGTAGTCGCCACACGGGCGCCATCCACCCCCCGGCTTTGGCACGATGTGCAGTGGCGAGGCCCACGCGCTATCGGAGCGCCGCACGATGCCGAGGTGCTCCAACGCGTCGAATTCGGCCTTCGCCACGGCGAGCTTGGCTGGGTCGAGGCGGCGGGCCCTGGCGTAGACCGGCGGGCCCGTGGTTGGTATGTGGTGCTCGATCCCATGCCGTACTGCGACGGCCGAAAACGTCGGCCGCGTGAGGGCCAGGAACTCCGTGAGCAGGCGAGCAAACTCGTTCGCCGCCGGGACGGCGCATGCCAGCTCGGTCGGCGCGGAGCTGCTCAATGTGCATACCAGGGAGCTGAAGGTTTCGGCGTTGATTAAACAACGCCGTTGGACGTCCACCAGCAGTCCGTGTGCGCAGAGGAAGTCGGCGCCTAGCAGAGCCATGGGCACGTTTGCGGTTACAAACGTCCAAGCAAAGCGTTGGCCGCCGAAGCAGAGGGTGACGTTGCGCGGGCCGAAGGTGCGGATGGTCGATCCGTTGGCCGCAACCAAGGAGGGGCCGCAAACCGCGGATTGCCTGTCCTGGTCAGAGGCGGGTATGCCGCTCAGTTGGGCGCCGATGTCGCACAGGAAGCGCCGTCCGGACGCTTTATCCGTGATGAACAGTAAGTTGCCCGTGTGGCCGGCGCTCATGGCTGGTAATGAACGCCGGCCCGGCCGTTTCCCGGCCTGCCGAAGGTGCACGGGGGTCGGCATGTCCGGGCCTTCTGTCCGAACCTGGCATGATAGTAACACCACGCTTGGTCAGGTGGAGGCCCCGGTCGTCGTGCTGGAGGTGGTCGGCTCGGTGTAGCGTCCGCCAATTGCGTCGGCAGTTCGGTCGTCGACCGTGCCGGGTGCTCGGGCGCCATGGGTGTTGCGTCGGACGGCGGTGGGTCCCATGTCGCCGCTGCGATGCGCTGTCCTGCGGCGGAGATCTTGTCGGCTTCTCTGGCAAGGGCCCGGGGATCTGTGATCGTGGTGCTTGCCAAGGCGAGGCGTACCGGGTTAGGCAGCTGACGGAGGAACAGCTCCTGGAACAGGAATGCCGGAGAGTGCTCGCCGAGCAGTGAAAGCATGTAGTCCATTCGCTCGGAAGGGCGCGTGTCGCCGAGCTCGGGCAGGTCGAGCAGGCGCCGTGCGCGTTCCGCCGATGGGAGGGCGAAAGCGTCGAGGAGAAGCTTCTTAATCGCGCCGTATTTGTCAGCGGCTGGCAGGCTCTCGAGGAGGCTCAGGGCGCGGACCGCGGTGGCCGAACCGAGCGCTGTTACCACATGGTGGAAGCGGGTGTCGTCGGCCGTGATGCCTCGCAGGGCGAACAGGGAATCCGCCTGTGCGAACCAAACTGCCGCGTGAGCCTCCCAGAAGGTAGGCAGTTTAAGGGCGACTGCCGTGTCCATGTCGGTAGGTCACCAATGAAGGAGCTAGGGCTCCCACGTCGATCGGAAGAATGGACGCGACAAAAAGCTGGAATTCATCCGAGTTGCTTTAATCAAACCAAACACTCAGGCACTCTGAAAAGCCCGTTTATCGGGCAGCAATATATATACATATTATCCCGGAGCGTTTGCCCAGGAAAGGCGAGAGGGGGCGTGGCCCAGCGTCCTGGCTGCGGCCTGGCAAGTTGAGGGCGAGCCTGCCCGGGCATGCCCGGGCATGCCCGGGCGTCCCGACCGAGGCCTGGCAAGTTGAGCGCGGGCCTGCCCGGGCGTCCTGGACGAGCCCGGCATGGTGATCGCTCCGCGTCCTTGATAGGTGCAAGGCGATTGTGAAAACCCAGCGGTAGCCGCTACAATGTAATATTTCAGCTGAAGCTTTCATTTAAGCAATGTTCCCTCAAACGCCCTGTTTTGTTCCTCTTGACAAAGCCACAGCCAACCTGAGAGATAATGGCAGACCATGGTGACACTATGGAATGCTCAATGATGTCATTAACCCAACATCACCCACTCCTCACCAGAACACCACCCTCTCCTCACCCCAACACCACCCTCTCCTCACCCCAACACCACCCTCTCCTCATCCCAACACCACCCTCTCCTCACCCAACACCAACCTCTCCCCACCCCAACACCACCCTCTCCTCACCCCAACATCACCCTCTCCTCACCCCAACACCACCCTCTCCTCACACTAACACCACCCTTTCCTCACCGCAACACCACCCTTTCCTCACCCCCAACACTACCCTCTCCTCACCCCAACACCACCCTCTCCTCACCCCAACACCACCCTCTCCTCACCCCAACACCACCCTCTCCTCACCCCAACACCACCCTCTCCTCACCCCAACACCACCCTCTCCTCACCCCAACACCACCCTCTCCTCACCCCAACACCACCCTCTCCTCACCCCAACACCACCCTCTCCTCACCCCAACACCACCCTCTCCTAATCCCAACACCACCCTCTCCTCACCCCAACACCACCCCCTCCTCACCCCAACACCACCTTCCCCTCACCCCAACACCACCCTCTCCTCACCCCAACACCACCCTCTCCTCACCCCAACACCACCCTTTCCTCACCCCAACACCACCCTTTCCTCACCCCAACACCACCCTCTCCTCACCCCAACATCACCCTCTCCTCACCCCAACACCACCCTCTCCTCACCACAACACCACCCTCTCCTCACCCCAACACCACCCTCTCCTCACCCTAACACCACCCTCTCCTCACCCCAACACCACCCTCTCCTCACCCTAACACCACCCTCTCCTCACCCCAACACCACCCTCTCCTCACCCTAACACCGCCCTCTCCTCACCCCAACACCACCCTCTCCTCACCCCAACACCACCCTCTCCTCACCCCAACACCACGCTTTCCTCACCCCAACACCACCCTCTCCTCACCCCAACATCACCCTCTCCTCACCCCAACATCACCCTCTTATCACCCCAACACCAGCCTCTCCTCACCCCAACACCACACTCTCCTCACCCCAACACCACCCTCCCCTCACCCCAACACCACTCTCTCCTCACCCCAACACCACCCTCTTATCACCCCAACACCATCCGCTCCTCACCCCAACACCACCCTCTCCTCACAGCAACACCACCCTCTTCTCACCCCAACACCACCCTCTCCTCACCCCAACACCACCCTCTCCTCACCCCAACATCACCCTCTCCTCACCCCAACACCACCCTCTCCTCACCCCAACACCACCCTCTCCTCACCCCAACACCACCCTCTCATCACCCCAACACCATCCGCTCCTCACCCCAACACCACCCTCACCTCACCCCAACACCACCCTCTTCTCACCCCAACACCACCCTCTCCCTCTCCTCACCCCAGCACCACCCTCTCCTCACCCCAGCACCACCCTCTCCTCACCCCAACACCACCCTCTCCTCACCACAACACCACCCTCTCCTCACCCCAACACCACCCTCTCCTCACCCCAACACCACCCTCTCCTCACCCCAACACCACCCTCTCCTCACCCCAACACCACCCTCTCCTCACCCCAGCACCACCCTCTCCTCACCCCAGCACCACCCTCTCCTCACCCCAACACCACCCTCTCCTCACCCCAACACCACCCTCTCCTCACCCCAGCACCACCCTCTCCTCACCCCAGCACCACCCTCTCCTCACCCCAACACCACCCTCTTCTCACCCCAACACCACCCTCTCCTCACCCCAGCACCACCCTCTCCTCACCCCAGCACCACCCTCTCCTCACCCCAACACCACCCTCTTCTCACCCCAACACCACCCTCTCCTCAGCCCAACACCATCCTATCCTCACCCCAACACCACCCTCTCTTCACCCCAACACCACCCTCTCCTCACCCCAACACCACCCTCTCCTCACCCCAACACCACCCTCTCCTCACCCCAACACCACCCTCTCGTCACCACAACACCCCCCTCTCCTCACCCCAACACCACCCTCTCCTCACCCCAACACCACCCTCTCCTCACCCCAACACCACCCTCTCCTCACCCCAACACCACCCTCTCCTCACCCCAACACCACCCTTTCCTCACCCCAACACCACCCTTTCCTCACCCCAACCACAATAAAATACAGTGTTTACTGGACTTTTCTTCCCACCACCTAGGACATAAAAAACTTTATCAACAATACCTATTGCGAGCGCCACAGCATGTTTATCGATGACAACTTGGTCACACTTTTGTGGTCAGTGATGGTCTCCATCTACACAGCAGGGGGTGCCCTGGGTTCCTTCTTAACAGGTCCTCTTGCCTCTAAACTCGGCAGGTAACGTGGGGCACTGTCTAATCTGTGCCTTCACTAACTTCATTTCGGTGTCTAACTTGGTTGTTTCTGTCAATAACTTCATGATCTCACTATAAACCTTTTTGGACCTCCTACTAACTTTGTGCATGCCACTAACTCCTCACAACCTAACTCTCAAGCCTCTCACAAACTCCCCACTCAATGACTTGCTTGTACGTGACGCCATACATCTCATTAACTTTATAATGTCTAACTAGCCCCAACATGTCTTGCTGACTTTATTTGTCTTTTTGTTAACTTCATCTTGCCTGACGCTCACCTGATTTCACCTCTCATCGACTCCCTTCGTGCCTCCGATGACCTTTGTTGTGCATTTGGTGCACGGTATTCAGGTAAATACTGCCGGCTTGATTTCTCCTGATAAAAGGGATTGTTTTCATTGAAGATGATGAAGCAACCACAGTGTAACACTCACTTCTGTCTGCTTGATGAACGACAGGAAAAAAGCTCTACTTGCCAACAATTCCCTGGCTTTGCTGGCGGCGGTCATCATGGGAGTGAGCTACCCGCTCCGTGCGTACGAGCTCATCATTTTGGGACGATTCGTCATTGGCATGAACTGTGGTGAAAACTGCTTTGTTACTGTTTAAACATATTGTTTCATCTTTGTAACACAACTATAATTACCTCCACCACGAAAGGTGGACAGATTTTATGTTTTCACCATTGTCTGTTTGTCTGTTTGTTTGTCTGTGAGCGTGATATCTTAAGAAGATGTGGACAGATTTAGACACACACATACACACATACACACACACACATAAACACATACACACGTACACATGCATACACACATACATACACACATACATACACACATACATACACACATACATACACATATACATACACACACACACACACACATACACACACAAACACACACACACACACATAAACACAAACACACACACATTCACACACACACACACCACATTGTACCACAAAATATGAAACAATGCAGTGAAGTAATGAGTGTGACATTGCTGTGTGCAGGTCTGGGCTTAAACCTGCAACCCATGTACCTTGGGGAAACGGCGCCTCAGCACTTAAGGGGCGTCATGTCAATGTGCGGAATGATCTTCCTTCCGCTCGGCATCATGGTCGGCCAGGTGGTGGGCCTACCGTACGTCGGCAATCTTATCCACGCCTTCTGGCCCTCCTGGTTTCACAATTCAAACATTGTGCTGACGTATTTTGGTGAACTGTTGATTTTACGTATTTGCTTCATTAAGGATATGTTTGAGGTCATGTGGGTAATTTGGGTGAAATGTGTAAATTGTAAATACAAACTTCATTGTCTTTTAACAAAATTGTAACATGAGTCCTGTTTTACGAGGGTTTTGTTAAACGGCCTGTTTACTCTCACCGCTCTGGATCAAATCAGATCGGTGATTCTGGCCCTGGTTATCTGAGTGCGGCCTGTGGATCAAAACAGATCGGTGATTGTGGCCCTGGTTATCTGAGTGCGGCCTGTGGATCAAATCAGATAGGTGATTCTGGCCCTGGTTATCTGAGTGCGGCCTGTGGATCAAAACAGATCGGTGATTCTGGCCCTGGTTATCTGAATGTGGCCTGTGGATCAAATCACATAGGTGATTCTGGCCCTGGTTATCTGAATGCGGCCTGTGGATCAAAACAGATCGGTGATTCTGGCCCTGGTTATCTGAGTGCGGCCTGTGGATCAAAACAGATCGGTGATTCTGGCCCTGGTTATCTGAATGTGGCCTGTGGATCAAATCACATAGGTGATTCTGGCCCTGGTTATCTGAGTGCGGCCTGTGGATCAAATCAGATAGGTGATTCTGGCCCTGGTTATCTGAGTGCGGCCTGTGGATCAAAACAGATCGGTGATTCTGGCCCTGGTTATCTGAATGTGGCCTGTGGATCAAATCACATAGGTGATTCTGGCCCTGGTTATCTGAATGTGGCCTGTGGATCAAATCACATAGGTGATTCTGGCCCTGGTTATCTGAATGCGGCATGTCGATGAAATCAGATTGGTGATTCTGGCCCTGGTTATCTGAATGCGGCCTGTGGATCAAAACAGATCGGTGATTCTGGCCCTGGTTATCTGAATGCGGCCTGTGGATCAAAACAAATCGGTGATTCTGGCCCTGGTTATCTGGATGCGGCATGTGGATCAAATCAGATCGGTGATTCTGGCCCTGGTTATCTGAATGCGGCCTGTGGATCAAAACTGATCGGTGATTCTGGCCCTGGTTATCTGAATGCGGCTTGTGGATCAAAACAGATCGGTGATTCTGGCCCTGGTTATCTGAATGTGGCCTGTGGATCAAAACAGATCGGTGATTCTGGCCCTGGTTATCTGAATGTGGCCTGTGGATCAAAACAGATCGGTGATTCTGACCCTGGTTATCTGAATGCGGCCTGTGGATCAAAACAGATCGGTGTTTCTGGCCCTGGTTATCTGAATGCGGCCTACGGGTCAAAACAGATCGGTGACTCTGGCCCTGGTTATCTGAGTGCGGCCTGTGGATCAAAATAGATCGGTGATTCTGGCCCTGGTTATCTGAATGTGGCCTGTGGATCAAAACAGATTGGTGATTCTGGCCCTGGTTATCTGAATGTGGCCTGTGGATCAAAACAGATTGGTGATTCTGGCCCTGGTTATCTGAGTGCAGCCTGTGGATCAAAACAGATCAGTGATGGCGGACCTCCTCTCTAGTCGTAGTCAACGTGTGGCCCTGAATGGGTTTCCCTCATCTCCTCTTCCTGTTCAGGTTGGAGTTCCCCAAGGCAGTGTTCTGGGCCCTGCGCTTTTTCTGGTCTTCATCAATGATCTCTCTGACTCTTTTGAAAATCCTCTCTATCTCTTTGCTGATGACTCCACTCTCTGCCGCTCCATTCCTCATCCCCCAGATCGGCAGTTTGCAGCCTCCTCACTCTCTGCAGACCTGGACAAAATCACAGACTGGGCAAACAAATGGAACATGTCTTTCAATCCTGACAAATCTCACACTCTTACGATGTCTCTCCGAAAAGACCGACTGGACAACCCTCCCATCCACTTTCTGAATAATCCTCTCCAAGAAGTTCTGTCACTCAAGCTTTTGGGTCTCACTATCTGCCATGATCTTTCCTGGGAAAACCACATTTCAAATCTAGCCTCCAAAGCCAGTCGCCGACTGGGCATCCTCCGTCGTGCTCAGTCCTTCCTTGGCACACCTGAGCTCCTCAACACATATAAGGCTGTCATCCGCAGCTCAATGGAATACTGTTCCCCCCTCTGGGCTGGTGCTCCTGCCTCACACCGAGCTCGCCTTCACGCTGTTGAAACCAAAGCGTTCAGAATCATTGGAATCTCCCGCGATGAAGCTACCTCCGAGGGCCTTTCACTTACTCACTGCAGGCAGGTTGGTGGTCTTTCTGTCTTCTACCGACTCCTCTCCGGCCTTGCTCCTCCAGCTCTCTCTGGGCTCTGTCCCCCCAAATATTCCTACAGGTCGCACAAGATCTGCCTGCAACCCTCTTGTGGTTAAACTGCCAAAATCAAGACTATCTGCTCACCTTCACTCCTTCATTCCTCTTTTCTCCCACCTCTGGAACAAATTCCCTCACTCTCTTCAATCCCACTCCTCCCTCCAGGTCTTTAAAACAGCTGTTCACCACCATCTCTTATCTTGCCCCATCGAAAACCTTGATCTTTTCTACCCCCGCTAATTTCACCCAAAAGCCACTTTTTTGAAATACCAACTTCTTTCCTGGAAGTCCTTGGTGTCCTTGTGTTTTATACTTCTCCTACCCCCCCCCCCTCCCCACTTCCCACGCCGCCTTCCCCCAATCCCTCTCCATCCCATACATTCCCGATGTCCCTGCTCTCAAATGTTGTGTTTATGTGCTTCCCCTTCTCTCCCCATCCTGTTTACCACTCCCCTTTTTATATACTTTGTTTGTTTGTCTGTTTGATTTCTTTTTGTGATAAATGTTAGCTCTTTCACGAGCCTCGATTCTGTATACAAAAACAGAAAGAAAAAAAGAAGAAGTGATTCTGGCCCTGGTTATCTGAGTGCGGCCTGTGGATCAAAACAGATCGGTGATTCTGGCCCTGGTTATCTGAATGCGGCCTGTGGATCAAAACAGATCGGTGATTCTGGCCCTGGTTATCTGAATGCGGCCTGTGGATCAAAACAGATTGGTGATTCTGGCCCTGGTTATCTGAGTGCGGCCTGTGGATCAAAACAGATCGGTGATTCTTGCCCTGGTTATCTGAATGCGGCCTGTGGATCAAAACAGATCGGTGATTCTGGCCCTGGTTATCTGTGTGCGGCCTGTGGATCAAAATAGATTGGTGATTCTGGCCCTGGTTATCTGAATGCGGCCTGTGGATCAAAACAGATCGGTGATTCTGGCCCTGGTTATCTGAATGTGGCGTGTGGATGGCCACACACGATCACATAACAATTGCAGTCAAGAGTGGGATCATGGTCTCCAGTGGTGGATTTTGATCGGGTTCGCTACTGTGCCCTCCAGTGACAATTTTTTGTTGTCCCCTATTTTGTCTATTAATTTGAAAAATATGGAAACAGACTGAAATCAAGAATGAAATAAGTGTATTTTGTTCAGTTTTCAATAAGGTTGAGGGTGCAGATTCTCAACCTAAAGCCCGCTTCACACTGGCAGACGTTCGTCGATGGGATGCAACAATACCGTGGTGACTAATCTTGTACGAACTCGTTTTGTCAGACGAGATCAGATGCGACATCAGAATGCAGAAACAAGAGGAGAACTCTGAGTTTGCTTCAAAATCTTGTGTCCCAAACTCATTTCTCTCTGTACCCACCTTACTCAGTCGTACCCAGCTGCTCCTGGACTCTGTGTCCTTCGCTCCTGACAAGGTGTAGAAGTTTCTGTCAAACCTCGACTCTGAATCTGCAACTGGACCAGATGGCCTCAGGCCATGGGTCCTAAAATCCTGCTCTGCCGCTCTTTTACACACCCTCTCTCTGTTCTCCTCACCCTCTCTTTTGCTTAAGGTCATCTGCCATCAGCTTGGAAATCAACCAACATTACCACTTTACACAAAAAGGTGCAAAAACAGATCTTTGCAACTACAGACCAATCAGCCTGCTCCCAATAATCAGCAAGGTCATGGAATCGATCATCGCTTCTGATATCAAATCTTTCTTCTTCTCCAATGGCTTGATCTCTGATCATCAATTTGAATTCAGACCAGGTCACTCTACTCTGGACATGCTGCTGCTGCTGTCTCAACAATGGCTGGAGGTCCTCAATGCCAAACAGCAAATCAGAGCTGTCTCCCCTGACATATCACGTGCCTTCGATATGGTCTGCCACCCCGCTCTGCTCACCAAACTCGCCTCCTATAGTATCCATGGAAACCTCCACACATGGCTTGCCGACTTCCTCTCTGGTCGTAGTCAACGTGTGGCCCTGAATGCATTTCTCTCATCTCCTCTTCATGTTCAGTCTGGAGGTCCTCAAGGCAGTGTTCTGGGCTCTGTGCTTTTTCTGGTCTTTATGAATGATCTTTCCAACTCTCTGGAAAATCCTCTCAATCTCTTTGCTAATGAATTCACTCTCTGCCGCTCCATATCTCTCCCCTCAGATCGGCAGTCTGCAGCCTCTTCACTCTCTGCAGACATGGACAAAATCACAGACTGGGCAAACAAATGGAACATGTCTTTCAATCCTGACAAATCTCACACTCTCACTGCGTCTTTCCGTAAAGACCGTCTGGACAACCCTCTCATCTACTTTCTCAACAATCCTCTTGAAGAACTTCTGTTGCTCAAGCTTTTTGGGTCTCTTTATCTGCCATGACATTTCCTGGGAAAACCACATTTCCAAGCTATCCTCCAAAGCCAGTCGCCGTCTGGGCATCCTCCATCATGCGAATCCTTTCTGGGCACTTCTGAGCTCCTCACCACATACAAAGCTTTCATCCACAGCTCAATAGAATACTGCTCTCCCCTCTGGGCTGGTGCTCCTGCCTCACTCCTAGCTCGTCTTCACGCTGTTGAAACCAAAGCATTCAAAATCATTGGAATTTCCTTTGATGAAGCTGATTCTGAGGGCCTTTCACTCGCTCACCGCAGGCAGGTAGGTGGTCTTTCTGTCTTCTACCAACTCCTCTCCGGCCTTGCTTCCCCTGCTTTGTCTGTGCTCTGCCCCCCAAATATTCCTGCAGGATGCACAAGAACTGCCAGCAACCCTCTTATGGTGATACTGCCAAAATCAAGACTCTCTATTCACCTTCACTCTTTCATTCCTCTTTTCTCCCACCTCTGGAACAAACTCCCACATTCTCTTCAATCCCTCTCCTCTCTCCAGGTCTTTAAAGCAGCTGTTCACCACCATTCTCTTATCTTCCCCCATCCCCAAATCCACCTCTTTCAATCTCCAACTTCTTTCCTGAAATCCCTAGTAGTGTTCATTTGCTTTATACCGTGTACCCCTTCCCTCCTCTCCCCCCTCCCCCCCCCCCCAACCCCCCACCGGCCATCTCCTTTCCACAGATCTACCAACGTCTCTGTTCTCTACTGTTGTTGTGCTTGTATGTTTTCCTCTCTCTCCCCTCTTGTCGCCTTCTCACTTTATTTATTGTATGTTTTATGGGTCTGTGCCTGTTCTCGTGTGTAATGTGTTAACTCTTATACGAGCCTTGACGCTGTACACAAAAAATAAAATAAAAAAGAAGGGCGAAAGCCCTGAACCCTGCAGGTTTGGCATTTGTGCTCGGACATCGATAATGTAGTGCCAGGAGAAAGATGCGGCTGTGGGTAAAGTTCTGGGTGGAGAGACGCCCGGCTTGTGTGGCGTTTCACAACTTGCTAGTGGACCCTGCTTCAGAAGATGAGCATTCTTCTGCTGACTTCCAGAGGACGCGTCCAACACTCTGTCATGAGGTCGTGGAGCGTATTTTTGATGAAATAAGTGGGAATGTCTCAAGCTGAGTGAAGAGACAAACCGCGTGAAGCGACGACCTTGAGGGAACTTATATAAACTGTGTCCATTCGGTGCGCGATCGTGTGGCATTCTGTATCCCAGCGCTGTCGATTGCTGAGATTAACAGGTGTGTATTTGCTTGCTGCAAGAAACTAGAAAGTGATGTATGCTTTGATTGCCTTCTTTATGGAACTACTAATCTGCATTCTTGTGTTGTAGGAACGGGTAGAGAAATAGTTCAATAAAGCCTCATTTCTTACAAGAGGTCTGAGTTTGATTCCACAACAGTATTAGTCTGTCGATAGCGCGGAGAAACACGACATTCAGGGGCGCCATCTCTACTGCAGAGCGATCGTATTTTTGAATACATGGCGCGTTACACGGTTATCAAAGGCCTTCACAGCCTAAACTGTCATAGTACAGCCTAAACTGCCATACAATGGTCTTGTTGCGTTGCGTCGGCTAGTGTGTGCTGGGATTAAGATGCAGCTGTTGTCAAATGACATTTCTAATACAAAATTCGATGCACAAAATGCTCATTTTAAATACGATGATGGATGATTTGAAGACTGGGATTGATGGACAAAATTCTACATGTAATCCTAAAATGGATGAACAAAATTCTGTTGTGGATGCTAGGATAAATGAAGGAAATGTGGAAATTGATCATTTGTCAGCAGAATTTACTGCTAAAGCAATGGCCTACAAAGGAGAGATTTGAGGAAATTGAGCTGTCGTAGCCCGCATGTTGAACATTAGGCATGGATTTGTGGAAGCTACCACGGAAATTTCAGAAGGTTTGGTATCCATGAACAGTTGGGTCAAACGCATACTCAAATCGGGAGAGATATAGAAGCCAGAATTGACGGAAAGCTTCCAGGAATTGGGAGTGGAATTGAAGGCAGATTTGATTCAAGGATTCGAGAAAAAGGAGCTGAACTCCATCCTATTGTGAGGTCAACAGTGTAGAGAAAGATCGTAGTCTTCAGGGAAGACGTAAACAATATCGATGGAAAATTGAAGGTTTCTTAAGAACATATACCGTACCTATGATGAGTCAAGGTAACGCTGACTACCCTAGCGCTAACCGAGTGATGAAACACTGCGTGGATATATTAAGGGGTGGGCATGGTATTGGGTCAAGTAAACAAGGTAGATTATCCTAACTGTGACAAATAAGGTAACTTCCATTAACAGTGAAAAATTCTTCCCGAGTGATTTTTGAATTCATGAGGAGGTGACGTTTGGTTCATTTCAATGTTAACACTTATCTACGTACTTGTGATTCGATATAGAGTGAATTGTTGTTATATATTCATGGTTCTGTAATGTTTGTTGGGGTGAGATGTTTGTTCTGAAAGCTGAGTCGAGTAAAAAAGGTTACAGTTATAAGTCCAATTTTAAGCTCTGTGGGAAAGGTCTTGAAAGTTCTGGAATGTTCTGGTTACTTCCGGATACGGCCATGTTGTGGTAATGAGCAGTTGCTCGCAGCCTGTAGTTGTAAAAACACTTACCGGTAATATTTATGAGTTATTTGTGGAGGGATGGACTCGTTTAATATGCACATCACCAGGTGCTAGCAATTCGATTTGGATCTTGTGGAATGTTCTACAAGTGAATCAAGTCGGGAATTTGATGGGATTTTCCACAAGGGACTCTAATGAAGACGTGGTGGCTTTTTACCTTACCTTTACAGGGAGATCCTTGGCCGGCCTGGAGGATGGCCTTTGATTCTTTCTGTTACGGCTATCCCAGCTCTTCTTCAGATCTTTACTCTGCCATCGTGCCCCGAGTCGCCTCGCTTCCTGCTCATCGACAAAAATGATGTTGATGAGTGTCGCAAAGGTTTGTTCCAACAGCCATTCAGGGGAAGGCATGGGGGAATCTGCAGTGAAGGCCCCAACCACTTTTGTACCATTTCCATGGTATAATTGGGCATTGATTTCTGTTTTTCAGTACTTATTCGTTTAAACATTTTTTTGTAAATGGAGACAAAATAGAGGTTGACGGACAAAATAGAGTTGTCAGTCTCATCTCATGGTGCCCCTGAAATATCCCCTGAGGGTTTTGTACTTCAGTTAACTTTGTTCATCAGACCGTCCCTAACCGATCTATTGCCAGTACAATAACCTGCTTCTTCTACCAGCGTCATTGTGTACAGGGAAAAGAAACAATAACACAAATGGGAATTAAGGGAGGTGCAAAGCACCCCTCCCTTTATATGGGATCGTTTCTCTGTGTGCAACTTTAACATGGGGACTGAAAATACGTTTCTCGGCTTCTACTGGACGAAACCGGCTGCAAATTTCAGAAGTAAATATTTGTACGTCGATGTTCCAAATTTCAGCAATGTCCGTTTCCGCATTCTTGGGGTTTATTAAGAAAACCCTCAAATCAACATTGATGTCTGTCAGTCCGTCCGTCCACTCGATATGTGTTGGCGCTCATATCTCATATCACCACATATGAGGAAGAGAGAGTTTGGATGAGTAGATAGAAGTTGGTCCATATTATCAGACAAATCTCAAAGGCCATACATTGAAACTTGGAATATACATCGGCCAATACGTCTAATTAATGGCTTTCAAAACAAATACCACCTAAGAGCCATAGTTTTTGCTTGGCTCATAAGGGAAACCACCCCCTTATCCCCCCCAAAAAACCCCAAATTTAGGGACGGGACCTCCATACAGACCGCCGGAAATAGGTTGGTTTTTAATTGGTGTAATTTAATTGATGTATGTGATGTCTCCATGCATTTTTTCATCCATTTTTGTGATGTGAAAATAAAATTGATTGAAAATAAAGGACATTCTTGAGGGAAATGTCAGGGGCATATAAAAGGCCCCTTTATATAAGGGTATGTGCCATGTGGCAAAGTATAGAAAAGAAGGGACATTCAAAAAATATCGTGTGCATGCTGGACTACCCTTGTGTTCTTAGGAGGAACCAAGTAATACTCTAGAAACGTTCATATAAAGGGGCGCCAATTTGATTCATACACCTGCATGAAGAAGTAAATGTATTTTCAATGCAGTGACAGTCTCTTCGTGGTTCCTTTGAAACCACGAGACTGTAACTGGATTGAAGAGGATCGCTTCGCGGTCCTTCATGCTTCTGTAAAGAATTGAAATGCCATACATAATATTAGTTTTCTATTCTATTGCAGAAGTAAGTGTACATATACAATTCATCCATCATCTCTAATTATTATCAGTATTCATCATGTACATATCATGTTTGTCCAATATGTCTGCAATGTCAACACTTGCAAGTTTATGTAATGTGCAATTCTGATCCAAAAGGGACTGGTAAAATAGGCTGCGCTGCACATGTGTATAATTCTTTCATCTTATCCAATTGTTTCCTATAATGTGTACACACATTGCGCTTGTCCAGCACTTGTCCTGAATAATACATCACACCCAACATATCTCCAATTGGTTGGTACATAGTACATACAAACTTTATTAAAATTTTAAACAAATTCATCACACACATGCACATTATCTTATGCAATTTCATTTTCAAGGTGCACAGAAAAACTTTACGTACTGACGGCTTTTAACCAACTGATTGATTGGTTAATGGAGCGATTGGGCTCAAGGTGAGATCACAGCATGTGACTTGGTTCTGTTTGGCCAATCAATTAAGATCTGTGACGTTGCTGTCGGCACGACACTCGCTCGTGCCTGGAACTTCATTGTATGGTAACACGACTCTGGGCGTTGGATCCTGCAAGAGGTTATGCGGCGACTGGTAAGCGTGGTCTTTAGTAAAGACTCATCGTGCTACCTGGAGTTGTTCATGGACGACGACCGTCGCAATACCATTATAATTTGTATTCATTTAAATCTCCTTAATATTGTTACAGACGCGGCTTTTAGATGTTATATTGACCGAGCGGTGGTGTATTTAACCGCGTCCGAACAGTTCCTCCCCGATTAAAACCCGATTCCACCCGACGTTGACCCGATCGCCCCACAGATATTCAATCGGGAAATCTCTAAAGCGACCGAAAGAGAATGAAAAAGAAGAAGAAGAAGAATACGGAGGAAGAACAGGTTTTATTATACACACACAAGCAATGGATGGAAGAAGCAGTAACACAGCGAATCCTTAACTTACACTATTCATTTTTACTTAGCCCCAAGACAAACGAGCAGGACAGGACGTTCACACTTACACAGGGGATGGTTCAGGCAGGTAAGGCTTGAGATGGAGGCAAGGTCGGGAGGCCGCCGTTCGCAATTCCTCGCGGTTTTGGCGGGAAACCCTCGTCGTGTATCCGCTGTGGTCGACGGCACGCGCTGGTTCGGCACACCTGCTCCTCTCCTGGGGTGGGGCCGTCTCCCTCCTTTCAGCGCGTCTCTCCAAAGCTGGTCTCCTTGCCGAGTACCTCTCCTCTTTTGCTTGGAGCGTTTCGCATCTCACCGCCTCTCTTTGGTGCAGCCTCTTTGCTCCTCTCCCAGGGTCATCTCCAGCTCATCTCCAGTCATCTGGTAAAGCAGTCCCTTGCAGTCGCTTTTATCACCTCGAGCGAAATCAAGCCGCCGACTCCGAGGGCACGCCTACCGGGTCACTCACCGCGGTGTTGATTGGCTGTTAGGGCTGGTTCACTCCTTCCCTCTTATGACGAGGTGGAGACACGCCTTTCTTCCCCAACCTTACCTCGTGGCCAATGGTGGTTTGAAGAAAACCGGCCAAAATGCGGAAGGCAATTGGAAGGGAGGTTTTGGGAAAATTGGAAGGGCCTACGCTTATTTTGTTTGATACAATGCAAAGTCAATCTAGTGGGAAAACACATACTTAGCCTACATGGAATAAGGAAATACACTATTTAAAAGATATATCGTGGCCTGCGTGTACTTTTCATGCAATTTAACTAGGACGCTGACTGCGACCATTATTTACATTACAGGGTGGTACCGTACGTTTGTAACGTTCACATTGTAACGTTTCCACTTCGTTACACTTCCTCCAAAATTGTTACACTTCTCAAAAACCGTTACACTTCTCAAATTCGTTACACACTTCTCAAAATCGTTACAATATGTATGGCAAGTGATGTTAAAGAAGCAATGAAAACTAAAGGGAGGACCTTTTCATCATTAAGAGATGTTCCGGTTTACTTCATTAGTATTTTCTCCACTTGTATATATCCAGGATGTCAATAGAGTAAGAGTGGTTCTCGATAATTGTGGGGTTTTCCTCTACTCCCTGATCTCTTTGAAGCCCTGAAGTGGTTGGGTGGAAAGCACATGACAGAAATGGAGATGGAGAACGAGATGGCGGGAATGCGAGAGGAGCACGCTCTCATTGGGGACGCGGGCATGGAGAAGTCGGCGTTGGTGGTCGCGCGAGATCCCACCTTACGACGAGCGTTGATCACTGTGATACTGGTTGGTGCAGGACAACAGCTGTCTGGATTAGACGTGGTACGTAAAAACTTTGAACCAATTGTCTCTGTCAGGATCATTTGATTTACAAATCAAGCACTTTCTCTTTAAAGGACAGTTAACCTCTTCAGAAAACGTTACAACGTTATTTTACTGATAATACGCGCTCCCTCTCGGAGCAAAATATGGTGTCAATGCTCCCTCCCTGCTGGAGATCCTGCTTATTCTTCATGTCATGGATGGACTGACACATCTCCTATTGGGAGTAGTAACACCCGTTCCTTCCGGGAGCGAAAAAAGGTGTCAATCCATTCAGCAGGGGTCAGTGATTTAACCACTTGCACTATATTCCGTGTACAGGTTACAATCACAAGTCGTCTCCGTATTCTCACCGGAGGGAGTTGGGGTTGCGGAAGGAAAGGGCGGGGGTTGTGAATGAGGAGGAAATTATTTTGCCTCCCAAACCTGTCCCTGGGTACCCCGAGCATGTATGCAACATTTAGTGGAGATTGGCCCAGTTGGTGTCTTTGCTATAATGATCAGACATACATACATACATATACATACATACACATACATACATATACATACATACACATACATACATATACATACATACACATACATGCATATACATACATACACATACATACATATACATACATACACATACACATACAAACATAATGTATGGCTAATAAATGAGGATGGTGTGCAGTACCATACGTTGGACAAACCTACATACATACATATGTACATATATACATACATACATACATATGTACATACATGCATACATACATATATACATACATACACACATATGTACTGTATGTACATACTTACATACTCATGTACATACAGTTCCTGGAGATGGCTAGTGAGGATGGTGTGTGGTACCAGACCTTGGACAAAATATTAAAGATGGTTAGTGAGGATGGTGTGCGGTACCAGACCTTGGACAAAATATTGGACATGGTTAGTGAGGATGGTGTGCGGTACCAGACCTTGGACAAAATATTGGACATGGTTAGTGAGGATGGTGTGTGGTAACATATCTTGGACAAAATATTGGACATGGTTAGTGAGGATGGTGTGTGGTAACAGATCTTGGACAAAATATTGAAGATGGTTAGTGAGGATGGTGTGCGGTACCAGACCTTGGACAAAATATTGGAGATGGCGAGTGAGGATGGTGTGCGGTACCAGACCTTGGACAAAATATTGGAGATGGCGAGTGAGGATGGTGTGCGGTACTTGACTGTGGACCTATCTAGTGGTCCGATGAGTCCGTGGAGCATCAGTTATACGATCAGGCAGACATAATGATGACGTGTATTTGAAAATGTCTCAAGAATTGAAATTGGTATGAATAATTAAATCAGTCATTGCAGGAAGAAGCTGCAAAAAAAAATAGCAAGAGAAAAAAAAAAATTTAAAGATCGCAATCAATGGAGTGGGACTAATCCAAATAAGAATTTGTTTTTGGAAACATAGGATTTCATTCTCGGAGCTTTCCAGAAAAAACAAAGTTTTCCATTTCCTCTCGGCCGACCATGCCAAAGCATCTGGTGACATTCAGGGAGACTGGACTCTTGGTTTGTGTATAAATTTTCTTGTAGTACAAAATGCTTTAATTCTTCTCGATGTACATGTACAAAGCATTGCCTACACATGAATGAATGAATGAATGATCGTTTTTAAGGCCATTTTTCCCGCTAGAGCGGGGGTTAGCCTTGCGGACCCCATGACAATCATGGTTCCCTGTTTGAGGCAATGTTTTTATGGCCGGATGCCCTTCCTGACGCCAACCCTTGGTCACGCTCTTACGATGCGCAGGGATAAAAACATATAATGATTGCCAGATAAAACAGATAAAAAACATTGCCTACACATGCCTGATGTCAAATACCACACCTGATGTCCCAGGTAGCCACTCGGTACATAAATACGAACCAAGCTGTCCTGGCAAATCTCATCACCTCCTTTGGTTTCTTTCCTCTTTGTTTGGCCATTTTGACCTTCAAATGTGAACGTTGAATGACGTTAGCCGTGTTGGGTGAGAATGTAAAGAAATACTTGGAATAGATTGAATAAATTAATTATTGTACATGTACCTGGCAAACAGGTCTTTTTGTGAGTTTGTTTCCTTGTATAAGCCTCACTTTGTAATGGTGGTGTTGGGACTTCCACGATTATTCCTTCCTTCGCTCCATACCTTGATTGCATCCCCAGATCTACTCATACCTGGTATACATCTTCAGTGCGTCAGGTGTCGCTCCTGGAGATATGGCGTACATTGCGATTGGCACAGGCCTCTGTGAACTGCTGGCACTTCTGATGAGTGTATGTCTACCTGGTCACTTCCTGGCCGAGCAAATAACACTGCTCATTAGGCACGCACACCTGCAATGTACACCTACCACAAATCAGATCTTAATCCGTCCTCTGTCCTCCTCCCCATGATATCAACTGCACATAAGTTATTGTGCTGATTTATATTCGTTGTGTTTGAAACCCGAAACGTCCCAGAAGAGACGCCATCTTGTTTGCCTTGTTCCGTTTCACAGAGCTATTTGATTGAGCGCTTAGGACGAAAACCTCTACTGATTGGAGGTTACAGCATGATGGCGCTGTCATGTGTCATCATCACCATTTCTCTTTCTCTACAGGTGAGCTCGTGGCAACTACCATACATATTTTAAGCGATTGGGTCTACAGTCTGTATATTAAAGTAGCTGCAGTTTTCTGTCCGTCTTTCAGTTTCTCTCTTTCTATCCATTGGTTGGACAGCTGTCCTGACTCCACCCACATTAGCAGGAAGGCTGACTCCACCCACAATGACGTCATTAGTAGGAAGGCTGACTCCACCCACGGGCATTTTGATTTTCATGCAGTTCAGGCTGAACACCATCAAATCTGTCATGTTCACAATCGCCATTCCCTACGTTTACATTGCTAGAATACAAACTTCCGGGAGCATGCGAAGCAGCACTTCGTTGCCTATGCACCGCCCAAAAAAGGGAGGGTTTTAGTTCTGCGGGTCCCTGCTAGTTTCTAATAAAGTAGAATTAAATGCTACCTGTACCACCAGCATGAAAGCTTCCGGCGCAGACTGAAGAGATGAATCGTGTTCTCACATGTATTAATGGGTGGACCAGAATTAGTTGAGGGTTATAATTATTAACTTTATTGTGCTGCCTGGTGGTGGTTTAACCATCAAGGCGGTTGGTTTCAGACGTCTTGATTAAAACCCCAGCGGTGCCATATAATAACACCAGAAGTGTCGGCACGGCCTGTCATCTTTCATGGTCGTTAAAATGAGTACCAGCTTGTTGGGGATCAACAACAGTTTACAGTAGATCCTGGGTTAGCAGTGGTGCGCTCGCTACTCAAGTGGGAGAAGCCAGTTAAAGAGGTTCCTTCAAGTCACCTTTGACTTCGGTCGATATCTTACGTTACTTTACCTATAATTATTGTAGCAAAAAACAGACAACACAGTGGTCTCTCTGCCTTATACCTCCTCCTTTCTGGTCTTGCACCCTCTGCTCTTTCCGGGCCTTGCTACCCTCTCACCCCCAGAGCCGTAGATAGAGAGAGAGTTAGGTCAACCCGGTTTAAACTGGTCTGCCCTATGATTGGTTAAGCACTGTCATGTGATTCACAGGCGCCATGTTGTTACCCAACCTCCGTAACTAGCAGAACGCGCATCGCATTGCATGCATTCGCTTAGTGGAAGTTGGGATGGTTGAGGGGAAGAAGGGATGGATGAGTGGAAGTTGGGATGGATGAGTGGAAGTGGGGATGGATGAGTGGAAGGAGGGATGGAGGAGTGGAAGGAGAGATGGATGAGTGGAAGGAGGGATGGATGAGCAGAAGGATGAATGAGTGAAAGGAAGGATGGATGAGTGGAAGGAAGGATGGATGAGTGATGGATCTTCCCCTCATCCATCCCCACTTCCACTCATCCATCCCCACTTCCCCTCATCCATCCCCACTTCCCCTCAACCATCCCCACTTCCACTCATCCATCCCAACTTTTACTCATCCATCCTTCTTTCCACTCATCCATCCCTCCTTCCCCTCATCCATCCCAACTTCCACTCATTCGCAACTGACCAAACAATGTATGAAACTCAGGAACATAAAAATTAACCCGTCCCTAATAGCAGTGAGTTGCACGCACGCTTGAACGCACGTGTGCACTTCACCTTGGGTAACAACATGGCGCCTATTGTTTAGTTGGCCAAACTCTATCTATCTACAGCTTGAAGGAGCTGTGCTCCAACGCGAGTCGAAAGGATTGACGCGACCAAAGACGGAAATTCGTCCGAGTTGCTTTATTGCACGTATCAAACTCGGGTACTCTGAAAAGCCCATTTATCGGGCAGCAATATATATATACACATTTATGCCGGAGCGTTTGCCTGGGAAAAGCGAGACCGGGCATGCCCGGGTGTCAAGGGCGAGTCCTGGAAAGGCGAGTCTGGACCTGCCCGGGCAACCTGGGCGAGCCTTGGAAAGGCGAGGCTGGGCGTGCCCGGGCGCTCTGGGCGAGCCCTGGAAAGGCGAGAGCGGGCATGCCCGGGAAAGACGAGACCGGGCGTGCCCGGGAGGTTCGGGCGAGCCCGGGAACAGCGAGTCCGGGCATGCCCGGGAGAGGCGCGTCTGGGCCCGTCCGGACGAGCCCGGCATGGCGATTGCGCCCTGGCCGCGTCCTGGCAGGTGCAAGGCGATTGTGTACACCCAGCGGTAACCGCTACAAGCTCTGCTTACCCTCACCCCCCCCCTTCCTCCCCCGTCCCCCTTCCTCCTCAGGTTTCTGCAGGACGCACATGGAACCCCCTTCTGGTGAAACTACCTAAATATCCAGGATTACTACTCACCAACACTCATTAATTCCTCTTTTTCTCCTGCCTGTGGAACAAATTTCCATATTCTCTTCAATCTTGTTCTGCCCTCCAGGTCTTTAAGAAAACTTTTCACCACCATCTCAAATCATCCCCAGTCCAAAATCATGATCTTTTCTACCTTTCCTACCCTCATTAACCCCTCCCCCATATGCCCCACCAAATTTCCAGTTTTTCCCTTCTGAGAATTTCCTTCTGTATCCATCCACCCCATGCGTCATTTCCTGCCCTCTCCCCGACTCCCCATCACCCCATGCGTCATTTCCTGCCCCCTCCCCATCACCCCATGCGTCATTTCCTGCCCCCTCCCCATCACCCCATGCGTCATTTCCTGCCCTCCGCCCCATTCCTCCCCACACCCATTGTCCTCGAATCTCTGTCCTGGCCTTCAACTCAGTTGTAGGTGTCCACCTCCTCTCTCTACTGTTCCTGTTGTATTGTGTCCTGGTCCATTCAGTGTACTAGCTCTTCCACAAGCCTCAGCTATGTATACAAACAAATGTTCTGACTGTGCGAGCGGTGGCCATGTGGTAATGACGATGCAATGACGTCTCAGAGGTTGTAGGTTCAAATCGGCCCTAAATGCAGCAGTGTTTAGGATTTCGATTCTTGGATATAAAGCTAGTCGAAGGAGAATTCGATTGTTGGTCAATATTGGATTGTTGGTAAAAAACAGCTGGCTCATTGATGACCTTCAGGTTCCCAGGTCATGATTGATTGGTGTCTGCTAATGGAACTGTTGAAGTTTCCAGGCCTATTCAGATGGTCCACGGCCAAATCCTCTGTTTTCTCAAAGCCTAGAACTATCTTTTTTACCACAAGCATTGAAGGCTCCCAAATGATGGTTGCTCCCAATTGGCAAATTACGCTCAAAAATTATAACACCGACACGCAATAGTCAGGAACGGTCCTACTAATTACCGACCTGTAGCGGTTACCTTATTCACATGTCGCGGTTACCTTATTTGCATGTAGCAGTTACTTTATTCGCATGTCGCGGTTACCTTATTCGCATGTCGCGGTTACCTTATTTGCATATAGCGGTTACCTTATTTGGTCATAATCCATGTGCACGGGCCTGTGGGGCTTTTGGTCGTGTGGACGTGACGTACGCGCGGTTGTTGGAGCCACGCCCTCCGAAGAGGATTTTGGCTGTATAAAAGCTGTACGAGTTCCGTTCGTGATATCAGTGCAGAGTATTTCTGTTCGAATAAACAAGCTTCGAACCCTACGAAATGGCCTCGTCTTCTCGTCTTCCGCAACTCCTAAACTGGTGACCCCGGCTTCTCCCGAACGGATTCGGGCGCTGCAAACGAACGTGGCAATCGCAGTTTCGATCGACCTGCCGGAGTTTTGCGAACGTTTTCGGGGGCTTCCAACGAGCATGGCGACACCTACACTGGTGACCCCGGCTGCTCCTGAACGGATTCGGGGGCTTCAAACGAACACGGCAAACGCAGTTTCGATCGAACTGCCGGAGTTTTGGGAACGACGGGCGGCCATGTGGTTCGCGTGCACTGCGCTCGGCTCCTCCTCTGTGACCAGAGGGGCGGGCCTGCTCCAGGATCCTCCAAAGGAACGCAGTTACGAGACATGGGTGGCACTGCTGCTCATCTCCTGCGCGCGCACTGACGTTGGCGGCACGGCTGCGTCGTCACCTTCGCGTGCACAGCTGCTCATAACTTTGCGCGCACTGCACGCGACACCTCCTCTGTGAACAGAAGGGTGCGCCTTCTCCAGGATCCTCCGATGGGATGCGGGTGGCACTGCTGCTCGTAACTTTGCGTGCACTGCGCGACACCTCCTCTGCGACCAGAGGGGTGCGCTTCCTCCAGGATCCTCCGATGGGGACGCGGGTGGCACTGCTGCTCATAACTTTGCACGCACTGCGCGCGGCACCTCCTCTGCGAACAGAGGGGTGCGCCTTCTCCAGGATCCTCCGATGGGACGTAGGTGGCACTGCTGCTCTTAACTTCACGCACACAGGCCGAGTACTGCTGCTCATAGCCTTCGCGTGCACTACGGCCAAGCACCTCCTCTGCGACCAGAGCGGTGAGCCTTCTCCAACGAGCGCTGCTCGTCACCTTCGCGCAACTACACACTATAACTACAACTCGCGAAAACTCTACAACTACAGCTACAGCTCGCGTGTAGAAAGCTGCAACTCGCGCAACTACTACTCCTACTCTGAATCCTCGGGAGGCCCGCGAGGAACCTCGGCAGCCTCCCCCGAGGCCTTGACCAGCCCCTCGGTTGGCTCAACCCTTTTTCGTGCCCACCGAGGCCGAGCACTGCTCGAGCCTTCTCGGCACTGCCGAGCGCGCCCGCGAACTACATGCACGCCCGTGCGAGTGCACTCTGGGGGGGCGTGTAGCGGTTACCTTATTCACATGTCGCGGTTACCTTATTCGCATGTCACAGATACCTTATTTGCATGTAGCGGTTACCTTATTCGCATGTAGCGGTTACCTTATTCGCATGTCGCGGTTACCTTATTCGCATGTTGCGGTTGCCTTATTTGCATGGAGCGGTTACCTTATTCGCATGTCGCGGTTAACTTATTCGCATGTGGCGGTTACCTTATTTGCATGTAGCGGTTACCTTATTTGGTCATAATCCACGTGCACGGGCCTGTGGGGCTTTTGCTTGTGTGGACGTGACGTACGCACGGTTGTTGGAGCCACGCCCTCCGAAGAGGGTTTTGTCTTTATAAAAGCTGTACGAGTTCCGTTTGCGATATGAGTGCTGGAGATTTCTGTTCGAATAAACGAGCTTCAAACCCTACGAAATGGCCTCGTCTTCTCGTCCTCCACAACTCCTAAAGACCGATACTTACCGGGCAGGAAATGTTGCTGACCAATACTTTACCTGGCCCAATAAGTGCTGACCTAAGCCATTTCTACAAAAATAAGATAAATTGTTTTTTTTTTACTGTCGATTATATTTGACAAAAAGAATTGCAAGCCATATAGAAACAGAGCGGTGAGCCAGTGTGTACCCCGGTTTAGAATAGGTACACTGTATCCCTGCACATCGTAAGAGGCGACTAAGGGTTGGCGTCAGGAAGGGCATCCGGCCATAAAAACATTGCCTCAAACAGGGAACCATGATTGTCATGGGGCTCGCAAGGCTAACCCCCGCTCTAGCGTGGAAAATGGCCTTAAAACGATCATTCATTCATTCATTTCATTCATAGAAACAAAAAGAAGAAGAAGAAGGACCCTTGAATTACCGACCGAGACTGACTGTGCAAAAAAATATTATGCCTCGGGTTAGGGTTAAGGTTGGGGTTGGGGTTAGGTTTTGGGTTAACGCTCGGATCAGGGTTGGGTTTATTTTTGGGTTAACGCTCGGATCAGGGTTGGGTTTAGGTTTGGGGTTGACGCTCGGATCAGGATTAAGGTTGAGGTTAGATATAAAAAAGAAAATTTAAAATTATCAGCATTGGTTGGTAAGTTCCAAGAGTCTTTTCTTCCTCTTCATTCTACATGACTTGCAATCACTCTTCTTGTCAAATAAAAGCAAACCAGGTGCAGGGTAACTTTTAGGTCACCCGGTAAGGCTTGCAAAAGGTGTGTGTCCATCCTCAGGCAAGGTTCTTCAAATGTTGTGCTTTCCCCATTTATTTGCGTTTTCATCTTCTGTTTTTCAGGAATATGTGCATTGGATGCCCTTCCTCAGTGCATCATGTGTCTTTGCCTGTATCCTTAGCTTTGGCATCGGCCCAGGTGAGGCTGCCATCTGTTGGCTTTTAATTCTCATTTTTTACACAACTTGGCCATGGCCTGCTTCCACAGCTAAGTAAACTGTTCCGGATTTGTCGTTGTTGCTGTCTATTGCTCTCAACTTCCTGTTGGTTTTGTTTCTTATTCGTATCGTGTGATTATCACTGTCTTTGCATGTCGACTTGGTTATTCGATCTTGTGCATCTACCTCGGCTGGTTAGGCCTTCGACGTGTTCAACAGGCCTGCTTTCTCATTCATTCATTCGTATTCTGAAATAAAATCCTGGCTTCAAATCAACTTCCTCAAACTTAACTGTGATAAATCTGAAATAATCATCATTGGCCCAAAAACGCTCACCAAGTCCACCCATAACTTTGCCCTCAACATCGACGGTTTCCCAGTATCCACCTCCCCTCACATCCGGAATCTTGGCATCATCTTTGACCAAACCCTCTCCTTCGACAAATACACTAAACAGATCACAAAGACAGCCTTCTTTCACCTGAAAAACATCGCCCGTCTCCGTCCATCCCTCTCCTCCACGGCTGCAGAAACCCTCATCCACGCCTTCATCACCTCCCGTCTGGACTACTGCAATAGCCTCCTTTATGGTTCACCCTCAACAATCACCAATAAACTCCAATACATTCAGAACTCCGCTGCCCGTCTACTCACCCATTCCCGGACCCGTGACCACATCACCCCCGTCCTTTACAAGCTTCACTGGCTCCCCATCTCCCAGAGAATCCAGTACAAAATCCTCCTCTTGACCTACAAAGCCCTCCATAACCTGGCCCCATCCTACCTGGCTGACCTCCTCTCCAGACACGCTCCCACCCGCAATCTCCGCTCTGCTGGTACCAACCTCCTGACCCCCCCCCCATCCGGACCAAATTTAGATCCTGGGGGGACAGGGCCTTCTCCATCGCTGCTCCCACCCTCTGGAACTCGCTACCTCACACCATCAGAGACTCCTCCTCACTCACCACATTCAAAACATCACTCAAGACCCACCTGTTCAACACTGCATTCAACATTTAACCCACAGCATCTAACCCCTGACTATCTCCTCTCCTTCTCCCTCCTTTGCGCTTTGAATATTTCCCTATTGATTCTTCTTTTTTTGCAATTGTTTTTATGTTTTGCTATGCATTATGTTTTGCACTCTGTCAAAGCGTCTTTGGGCTTCCTGAAAAGCGCTATATAAAATAAATGCATTATTATTATTATTATTATTATTCACTCCTTGCTATATTTTATTCATTCCGCGTCCCTTTTCATTTGCCTCGTATGTTGTTTTTTGTATACCCTGCCTCAAAACCTTTCCCTCGTTCTTTCTTCCTCTCTAAAAAAACCCAAAAAAAACCCCACAAAACAGTCATTCACAATTACATTCATTCTGATGTCATTCAGGTCAAATTAGCTGTTTCATTTCTCATCTCCCATTTTCTTCTTCCCCTCCTTTCTCTGTCGATACAAATCCTTTAACTGACACATTTTATATATTCCTGCTTCTTTTGTCTCACCTGTGGAACCAACTTCCTTTGTACCCTACAACGCAAGCCGGGGGGCAAATCTTCCCCATTCATCCTCCCTTCTGCCAGAATTCATCAGGGCAGCGTGGTCATGGAAAGATTGCCATTCGATCTCCAAAGACTGGCCCTTCCCCTCTTGTCTCTGTCTCTTCTCTCTCTTCCTCCAACTCTGTCATGGCCCTGACTTTGTGAAGGCGGGATACACCCTCCTGGATGTGGGGGATCTCTGGGTCGTTTCTGCGAGATGAATCGGCTGTCTCCGTGCCGTGGGCTTGTTTGAAAGAATTGTCCAGGGCTATACAACAACAACAACAACAACAACAACTTCCTTTGTCTGTTCAATGTCACCCTTCCCACCAATGCATCGAGACAGCTGTTCTCCACCATTTTAAATCTGCACTCCCATCCATACCCATAATCTTTTCTACACCTCATTAACCCTCCACACACCCACCTATTTCCATGTTACCAGCCTTTCAGGTTGCCCCAACTCACCTCCCCCTACCTCTCGCTCCCTCACCCTCCTCTTTAACATATTTCACTTATTTATTTATTTGTTCATTTCTGTCTCTTCACAAGCTTGTATCCAGCTTGTTCACTCTCCGTGTCTTCCTCTCCCTGTCTTCCTCCACCTTGTTCACTCTCCATGTCTTCCTCCACCTTGTTCACCCTCTGTGTCTTCCTCCACCTGCTCTTGTTCTTTCCAGTGTCCTTTTTTTTTCCCCACTCAAAGTCTCCTCTATTTTATACATTTACCATGCTGTTGGAGTATTTTTTTTGTTTCTGTAGATATCTATTCTTTCTTTATATACACTACTGGGGTATGCTTACACATTGTAAGCAACAACAAACCGTGCTTCGTACATTGGTACATAATAAATAGAAGCTTTATGATTATGGAAGCTTTATGCATCACCGACTTCCTGATATATATCAATTAAGGTTTACTTACTTATTTATTTATTTTACGGACACATTTACAGTTTTTATATAAGTTTTCATTTCACAGTTTACTCTTGTAGGAATTACAATTTTCAAATGCTTGATATCAATTGAGGTTTTTAAATTTTAATTTTTTCCGAACGCGTTTATGTATATTTTACGTACAATTTCATTTGCGGACGCTTTTTCTTTTTTTCATTTATGGACATTATTTTGATGTTTATTTCACAGTATACAGCTATAGAAATTATAATATACATATATATACTAATATATATATATATATATATATATATATATATATATATATATATATATATACACATATATACACACTACCGGTCAAAAGTTTTAGAACACCTCAATTTTTCCAGTTTTTATTGAAATTTATGCAGTTTAATGTCCAGTGAATAACCTGAAATGGTACAAAGGTAAGCAGTAAACTGCTCGAGGTAAAAAAAAGAAGTTTAGGTTAGCAAAAACGGGAAAATAATGTAAATTGCACAGTTATATTGTAAAAATAAAAAAAAGGCCTTCTTCAGGGAACAAGTAATGGGTTAACAACCAAAAGCTGTTTTGCAGCAATGTAAGTAAATTAAGCCTTGAAAGTTGATGCAAACAATTCCTACAGGTGTCCCAACCTCTGCTGATTACTTGATTACAAACCACCTGTCTGTATGAAAGCAGTATTGGAACAGACTGTTATTACACCCTCTGAAGCATTATTTGGACAATATTGCACTGCAGGAAGTAGTATATTGGAAAGTGGAGGAAACTCTGACAGGAAGAGGTCTGGCAGACCCAAAGCCACAACAGAATCAGAAGACAGGTTTCTGAGAGTCAACAGCTTGCGTGATAGGCAGCTCACATGACAACAGCTTCAAGTACAGCTTAACACTGGTCGAAGTAAGCAAGTCTCAGTTTCAACTGTGAAGAGAAGACTTCCAGCTGCAGGTTTGACAGGTCGAGTGGCAGTAAGAAAGCCATTGCTAAGATGGCAAAATAAGAAAAAGAGGCTTGCCTCGGCCATGAAGCACCGCCAGTGGATGAATGAAGACTGGAAGAAGGTCTTATGGACTGATAAATCAAAATTTGAAATCTTTGGTTCATCATGCAGGGTTTTTGTATGCCGTCGTGTAGGCGAAAGGATGGTTCCTCAGTGTGTGACACCAACTGTCAAACATGGAGGAGGACGCGTGATGGTCTGGGGCTCTTTTGCTGGATCCAGAGTCGACGACTTGCACAGAGTGACTGGCACCCTGAACCAAAAGGGCTACCATAGCATTTTGCAGCGCCATGCAATACCCTCTGGTATATGCCTAGTTGGTCAGGGGTTCATCCTACAGCGAGATAATGACCCTAAACACACCTCCAGGCTATGTCAAAACTACCTTCGAGGAAAAGAACAAGACGGAAGGCTTCAAATCATGGAATGGCCAGCACAGTCTCCAGACCTTAAACCCCATCGAGCTGATTTGGGATGAACTGGACAGAAGTGTGAAAGCAAAGCAACCTACAAGTGCAACACATTTGTGGGAACTTCTGCAACAGTGTTGGTAAGAACTTCGCAAACAATATTTGATTTCCATTGTAGAAAGAATGCCACGAGTGTGTTCGGCGGTTGTATCTGCAAAAGGTGGCTACTTTGCCAAGTCAAAAATTTAAATTAAATTTTGTTAAACAAAATGATTCTATGATTTCTTTTTTATCTCCAATTGTTTATTTGTTCTATGCTTAATTTCAGAGTACATTGAGACATTAAACTGCATACATTTCAATAAAAACTGGAAAAATTGAGGCATTCTAAACTTTTGACCGGTAGTGTACAGTCGGATCCCACTATTCGTGTTGATAAAATGCGACGTTTCTCTATTGGAGGAAAAATGTCCCTCAAATTCGCGGTTTTTTTTCTTTTTGCGGCTGTGTTCCGTGAAACTGCGGGGTTTTTCCCCATATTCGCGGCCATGTTCCGCGAATTCGCGGTTTTTCAAGGGCACAAAAAAACGAGCCGCTCGCTTGAGACATTTAAAAAACCCATCTTTTATCAGCCATGCAAAAAGCAGGTGGACGTACGCAAAAAAAACATCTTATACGAGCCGCAAGCATGATCTGCTATGTGATATGCGTGTTCATGGCTTTTGCGGCCGTGAATTTTAGCTGGACTATAATCGAGAGCTTCGTGGGATATCCCACCAGATGTGTAAACAAGTCAACTCCCGCGAATTAGAAAATGCAAACACTTCATTAAATCGATTACAGTTTGCAATTTACGGTAAAGCATCATCAGAGATGTTACACAATGAAAACTCTTCGGGGGATGTTCTATCAGCGACTAAAACATGTCATCCTCCGCAAATTATAGAATGCAAATGCTTCATTAAAACTATTACATATTGAAATTAGCAGATGGGCTCAATACCCACAATGCTCTCAATCCTTCATATCCAGACTGTCCTCGATTTCGATCATTGTTCTCGTCCCGTTGCGTTGACCTGCATTTTTGACTTGCTCTGCTCATCGTTCAATTCCAAGTGCAAGACCAGTGCCCAAGTGCAAGACCAGTGCCCAAGTGCAAGACCAGTGCCGGCGATGCGTCGACTACCAAGAGGCAGAAGAAAGTCATGAGCCTTAGCCAGAAAGTGGATCTGCTCAACCGGCTTTCAAAGGGAGAGAGTGCGGCCTCTGTGGGCAGGTATTATGGCATCAATGAATCACCGTTTTCTAAATACAGAAGAACGAGAAAGTGATTCATGAGAGTATTTCAGCGAGCGCTGTATTGAGTACGAAGGTGGTCACCCATGTCCGGGATGTCCACATAGAAAGGATGGAGAAGCCCTCTGGAACTCGCTACCTCACACCATCAGAGACTCCTCCTCACTCACCACATTCAAAACATCACTCAAGACCCACCTGTTCAACACTGCATTCAACATTTAACCCACAGCATCTAACCCCTGACTATCTCCTCTCCTTCTCCCTCCTTTGTGCTTTGAATATTTCCCTATTGATTCTTCTTTTTTTGCAATTGTTTTTATGTTTTGCTATGCATTATGTTTTGCACTCTGTCAAAGCGTCTTTGGGCTTCCTGAAAAGCGCTATATAAAATAAATGCATTATTATTATTATTATTATTATTATAAGGCTCTCAGCATATGGATCAAGGACAACATGCAGAAGAATATGCCTTTGAGTAGACCTCTCATTCGCGAAAAGGCCAAACAAATTTACGATCATCTGTCTGGTGCGGGTGGTGCCAGCATGAGTGATATGCCGAGCGATGATGGTACAAGCAGCGCAAGTTCATTCACTGCAAGCGGGATGAAGGAGCGGTACTGTCTCAAAAATGTGAAGCACTCAGGGGAGCGTGCCTCCGCAGACCATGAGGCGGCAAAAGCATTCCCTGCTCAACCAGCAAGGCTGATCGAAGAGAAGGGATACCTCCCAGAGCAGGTGTTGAACGCTGACGAGACCGGCCTATTCTGGAAAAAAGAGGCCCATGAGAACTTTCATCTTGAAGCGTGAGGAGACAGCATCGGGATTCAAGGCTACCAAGGACTGGGTATTTCTTCTCCTCTGTGCAAACGCAAAAGGGGACTTCATGCTGAAACCCATGATGTTGTACTGTTCCCTGAACCCGCATGCTCTCAAGGGCAAGAACAAGCAAACCCTGCACTTTTTTTGGAGGGCCAACAGGAAAGCCTGGGTGACGGTAGCAATCTTCCTGGATTCGTTCCATAATTGTTTCGTCTCTCAGGTGGAGAGGTACATGGTGGAAAAAACACCTTGCGTTCAAGGTTCTCTTGCTCCTGGACAACGCTCCTGGCCACCCTGCAAACCTGGACGTGGCTCACCCGAACATTGAAGGGTTCTTCATGCTGCCATAATAGTCAGGTTCAGTATGTCCAGATTTAAAGTTTCGTTGGATTTTTTGGGGGATTTGGAAAACGATATATTTTTGGAAACTATATTGTATAGTCAGTCAGAAAACCAATGTTGCTATTTGCACAGACTCCTGTATGGCGGCCATCTTGGATTTTCAAAATTGCCGCCGTAGAACTAATTTTTCTCAATATATCAGCTTCTAAATAACATAGAGCTTTGATTCTAACGGCTAAACATACATTTTCAAGGGCCCCGAATCCAATGGTAACAAGTTCAATAAGCTAGACATGACCATAGAGCTCCTATGTGGCGGCCATCTTGGATTTTTCAAACTGGCCGCCGTAAAATTGATGTTTCTCAATATCTCAGCTTCTAAACAACATAAAGCTTTGATTCTAACGGCTAAACATACATTTTCAAGGGCCCCGAATCCAATGGTAACAAGTTCGATAAGCTAGACATGACCATAGAGCTCCTATGTGGCGGCCATCTTGGATTTTTCAAACTGGCCGCCGTAAAATTGATGTTTCTCAGGATCTCATCTTCTAAATAAGACGGAGTTTTGATTTTTCTAAATCTCAAAAACAATCCAACGAAATCTAAAATCTGGACATGCTGAACCTGACTGTGTTGACTGTAATGAGAAATACTATTCTACTGCGAGTGTTTTGCCCTTTGTGGGCCTTTGTGGCATAGTGCCAAATAACACACAGATACTCCTAATGTTCATGAGAGAGATCAAATACAAGCGGCTCTGGCCCCGATACATCGCAGACATGTATGACCTAAGAACCAATCACCCTAGGACCTGGGAAGAACTAGGAGCTGGCAATCTATCAGTAACCAAGAATGACATCCCGTTTGTATCCATTGGACCAGATCATGCATGTGAACATCTGAACAAGCTGATGAAGATTCACTCTGGATTGATTGGCATCTCTAACAATGCCAATGCTAGACAGAGATTCTTCATGGTTACACCAGAATTATCACGCCTGTCAAAAGACTTCAAGAGTCAGTTTGGCCTGGAAGGTGACAAGATCACAGAACATCATGACCTTGGTCCAAGTGCAGTCAAGAGGGAGCATGAAGCAATCAACAAGATCAAGGCTGCGATACTGAGTCACGGGAATCCATTTGACACTGAAGGTGACAAGCTGCACAATGTGATAACGAATGCTTACATCCCAGACGAGTATGTACCACAGATCTTGAACATTGATGTCACTGGTCAGAAGTTGTATGAAGACTACGTGTCGGAGCGTATCAATGGAGATGTTAGCCTCTGGGCACCAGTCAAGAAGGAGAACAACAAGATGTTCACGTCTGGGAACAAGAGAACCACAGTGAAACTCAGAGACAGGACTGTGGATCTGAAGGAGACTAAGGAACTGTACGGAAGGCTCATGGTCCTTGCCAAGTCAAACAGAGACGTCAACCAGAAATATGCCATCGGAAATTACGAGTTCACTGTGACACCAAGAGCACTGTTCGCTCCAGATGGGACAATTCTTCCATGCACTGACAAGTCGA
This sequence comes from Myxine glutinosa, assembly GCF_964187855.1. Taxonomy (NCBI): domain Eukaryota; kingdom Metazoa; phylum Chordata; class Myxini; order Myxiniformes; family Myxinidae; genus Myxine; species Myxine glutinosa. The sequence continues at coordinate 12,713,992 of NC_136274.1, forward strand.
AGTTAATTCATCTCCTCGACAAGTTAGCAAGAGTAGAAATTCACCCCGAAGATCAGCAGCAGACACCAGCTGCAAGTGTTCTACAAGAAGATCCAATGGACACAAGAACTATGGCATCCACATCTAGTAAACCTACAAGTCGGAAGATTGCACTGGTGGATGGGATGGTACTTGTGCATAAGCTGACAAAGAAACCAGCCACTGTAGTGAAAGTCAACGATCTGGGTGAATGCTTCAATGACAGACTCATGTCTCTAACAAAAGATTGTGATGAGATCATACTGGTCTTTGACACATACAAAAACGATTCTTTGAAGAGTGCTACCAGGGCTAAAAGCAGGCAAGGAAAGGATGCAGTACAGTATCAAGTCAGAGATGACACCAACATCAAACACATCCCAATGAGCAGATTCCTTTCTCATGACAAAACAAAGGCTGATCTGACTGACTATCTGGCAGCGAAAACTCTAGAATACAACAGTCACTCATCCAAGTTGATCATCACGTCTGCTTCAGGGCGTACTAGGAGCAACAGTGACCTGCTCTTCGAGGACAACAACCATGAAGAAGCTGACACCCTGTTGATCCACCAGGCCGTGCTGGCATCCCAGCGAAACCCACATGATGTGCAGTTGGTGTTCTTCTCTCCCGACACAGATGTCCTGGTACTAGTCATAGCAAACTATGACCTACTGCTGAGGAATACATTCATTTCCATGGCCTCTGGAATACTTCAAATAGAGCCACTGTGGACAGCTCTAGGGGTCGAAAGAGCAAAGGCGTTGCCAGCCTTTCATGCTTTCACAGGGGCAGACAACACTGGGAGGTTCTCTCGAATAGGCAAAGCAACCTGGCTGCATGTCTACCTCAAAGCAAGTGAAGATGTCATAGACACCGTGCGAATGCTTTCAGATGCAACTGAAGTGACGGAGGACATGTTGTCCACACTAGCTAACTTTGTATGCGCTGCTTACTCTCCAAATGGCATCCACATCGACAGCATCCCCGAACTACGATGGTATCTCTTTTGCAAACACATGGCAGAAAGTGACAGGCTTCCTCCTACTCTTGGAGCTCTCAAGCAGCACATCCTTCGAGTCCATATCCAAGCCAGAGTGTGGGGTCAGGTAAGCATTGCTCAACAGGATCCTCAGCTGAATCCCCTGCAAAACGGCTTTTACAAAGACACGGATGGACAAGTGAAACCAACCACAACTGAGGAGCCTCCAGCCCCCAAGGCCATCATTCAAATGGTTAGATGTCAGTGCAAAACAGACTGTTCTTCATCTAGATGTTCCTGCAGAACAAACAACTTGGCTTGTACAGACCTTTGTCAGTGTGACATCCAGTGCCAAAATGATGAGGACTCTCAAGATGTGATGAACGAAAGCGATGATGAGGATGATGATGACTTTACTCAATGATGAATCAAAGCTCTGTGCTCTTTAGAAGGTGAGTTACATCAGTTTTACGGCGGCCAGTTTGAAAAATCCAAGATGGCCGCCACATAGGAGCTCTATGGTCATGTCTAGCTTATCGAACTTGTTACCATTGGATTCGGGGCCCTTGAAAATGTATGTTTAGCCGTTAGAATCAAAGCTCTATGTTATTTAGAAGCTGAGATATTGAGAAAAATTAGTTCTACGGCGGCAATTTTGAAAATCCAAGATGGCCGCCATACAGGAGTCTGTGCAAATAGCAACATTGGTTTTCTGACTGACTATACAATATAGTTTCCAAAAATATATAGTTTTCCAAATCCCCCAAAAATTCCAACGAAATTACATCGTGAACCTGACTATAATATAACCACTTCCCTCATCCAGCCACTTGACCAAGGTGTGAAACGTTTAAAACGTATTACACCCGTCGCACCTTTCGCTGCATTTTGGATGCAATAGAGTCTGGCCCAGGGCTCACAGTCGGGCAGTGTTAGAAGGAATTCAACATTGCCCACTGCATTGGCGCCATCAAGGAGTCGCTGGACGAGGTGAGAGCCTCCACCATCAACTTGTGCTGGCACAACCTGTGGCCACAGGCAGTCAGAAACTTTACTGCCTTTCACAATAATACTGAGGAGAGGTAAGTGATTGTCGGGTTGGCACAGCAGGTGGAAGGGGAAGGATTTGATGACATGCAGCCCGAGGAGTTGGAGGATCTCATTGCCTCACATGGCGACAACCTCACCGAGGAGGAGTTGGAGACCATTATAACGGTATCCGAGGAGGAGGAGGCGGGCAGTGATGAGGAAGAGGTCTCACCTCACAGTCCAGTTCCTGGGTGAGTTGCTGCATGGCATGCGGGAGCTTGTCGGCAAGTTGGAAGATGCCGATCCAGTCATGGAGAGGTACCTCAAGTTCAAGAGGGGCTTGGATGATTTGCTTCTCCCCTACAAAGAGCTGCATCAAAACCTGCGGCAATCTTCCAGGCAGTTCTCCATTATCCATTTCTTTCACTCTGCTCCCTCCACCTCAACACTACCAACACCATCCTCTCCTGCCACCCTCTGTGTCCCCACCAGCGTCCTCACCAACACCCTCAACTGGTCCCTCGCCTGGCTCTCCCTCAGTGCACGACGTTGCAAGACTATCATTTGGGTCATCCTCAAAGTTCGAGGAATTCATGGGATTTTAATACATCATCATCATCATCATCACCATCATCATAATTTGAAAGTTGCGTGTGTTTGTAAAATAAAAATTTTAAACGGTACATGATGGTGTTGTGTTTTTTTTAACTTTCAAGGTACGGTACGGTTAAGCACTTTAAGCGCATTCCTTCAATAAATTGGAAATGGTACCTGATAAAAAATTTTTTTTTTGTGAAACTGTAATCATGTGCATTTGCAGTCGAAAACATGTTAAACTTTAAAAATTTTCCTCCATGAATCAGGAACCGCCAGGAACTATAACGTATCCTCCTTTTCCCCCTTTCCCCCCTTTTCCCCATTGAAACAATGCCACGGCATACATTCACCAGATTTTCATTGACCTTCGCGCACTTGGCGGTTTGGTCTTCTCTATTCGCGGATTTTTTGGGATTGCGGATATCACCCCTTTTTCCATTGAAACAATGCCCCGCTATTCGTGGGTTTCCTTATTCGCGGATTTGCCAGGAACGTATCCCCCACGGATAGCGAGGTCCGGCTGTATATTTACAGTGTATTCAGAAAGTATTCAGACCCTTTCACTTTTTTCACATTTTGTTATGTTGCAGCCTCATGCTGAAATCGTTTAAATTCTTCTGAATAATATTTGATTTAAATCATCTTATCATTCTGAATGCACTGTATATAAAACATGAATGCTGTCTGTCTATCTCTCTGTTCGTTCCACCCTGGAACAAAAAAGCTCTTTGGAGATAAAATGAAAGTATTCAGCAAAAGTTGCTTCAAATTAATTCTAACCTTTGGGAATATTATAATTTTTCCAATTACACCAAAAATTGAACCTGCGTGATGCATAATAACAGACTGCGGCTTCAATTGTTCCCGGGGTTTTTTTTATTTGCTGTTAAGACATATGATGATTTTGGAATTTCACAAGAATCTATGCAGTGTATTCAATAGGCTATTGCTGTCTGTCTGTTTACCTCCCCCTATCCCCCCCACCCCGAAACACGGAAATTAACCTCGGAGATAATGAATTACGTAAAAGTTGCTTGAAATTAATCCATGCTTACAGGAAATGATAATACTGCCTCATGGTGTTTTTTTCTATCATTGTGTTTTTTTTCTACATAGTGTTTGCGTGCGGGCATGCGTGCGGGCGTGCGTGCGTGCATGCGTGCGTGCGTAAGCGAAGGACCGCATTAGAATTTGGTGTGTGGGTGCAACCCACGTCAAAATCCAAGGTGGCCGCCGCCATGTATTTCTGATGCCATGTATGTCTGAACCTTGTGAGCTGAATATCTTGAAAAATAAGCGAAGTACCAACTTCTAATCTGGTGTGTGGGTGTATCTCGGCATCAGGAAGAACGCTATTGAAAATTGGGTCGCCACGTCAAAATCCAAGATGGCCGCCGCCATATATGTCTGAACCTTGTGAGATGAATATCTTGAAAAAAAAGCGAAATACCAACTTCTGATCTGGTGTGTGTGTGTATCTCGGCATAAGGAAGAACGCTATTGAAAATTGGGCCGCCACGTCAAAATCCAACATGGCCGCCACCATATATATGTCTGAACCTTGTGAGCGAAATATCTTGAAAAATAAGCGAAGTACCAACTTCTAATCTGGTGTGTGGATGTATCTCGGCAAAAGGAAGAACGCTATTGAAAATTGGGTCGCCACGTCAAAATCCAAGATGGCTGCCTTGCGTCTTCCACTTTGTCAACACGCATCACTTCACCGACGGGGGACCTAGGCGTAACGCTTGTTTTATCTATCAAGGTGTTTTTCTTTATCTATCAAGGTGGTTTTTATTTATTTATCATGGTGTTTTTGTAATCTATGAAGGTGTTTTTTAAATCTATCATGGTGTTTTTTTTTATCTATCAAGGTGTTTTTTTTAATCTATCAAGGTGTTTTTTTAAATCTATCCTGGTGTTTCTTTTATCTATCAAGGTGTTTTTTTTTATCTATCAATGTGTTTTTTTAATCTATCATGGTGTTTTTTTTATCCATCAAGGTGTTTGTTTTTTATCTATCAACGTGTTTTTTTAATCTATCAAGGTGTTTTTTTTATCTATCAAGGTGTTTTTTTTATCTATCATGGTGTTTTTTTTTATCTATTCAGGTGTTTTTTTAATCTATCATGGTGTTTTTTTTTATCTATCGAGGTGTTTTTTTTTATCTATCGAGGTGTTTTTTTATCTATCAAGGTGTTTTTTTATCTATCATGGTCTTTTTTAAAATCTATCAAGGTGTTTTTTTATCTATCAAGGTGTTTTTTTAATCTATCATGGTGTTTTTTATCTATCAAGGTGTTTTTTATCGATCATAGTGTTTTTTAATCTATCAAGGTGTTTTTTTTAATCTATGAAGGTGCTTTTTTTATCTATCAAGGTGTTTTTTTATCTATCAAGGTGTTTTTTAAAAGATCTATCACGGTGTTTTTTTTTTATCTATCCAGGTGTTTTTAAAAATCTATCATGGTGTTTTTTTTATCTATCAAGGTGTTTTTTTATCTATCATGGTGTTTTTTTATCTGTCTACCAAGGTGTTTTTTTATCTATCATAGTGTTTTTTATCTATCAAGGTGTTTTTTTATCTATCATGGTGTTTTTTATCTATCAAGGTTTAAAAAAAAAAATCTATCATGGTGTTTTTTAATCTATCAAGGTGTTTTTGTTATCTATCAAAGTGTTTTTTTATCTACCAATGTGTTTTTTTAAATCTATCATGGTGTTTTTTAATCTATCAAGGTGTTTTTGTTATCTATCAGTGTTTTTTTTATCTATCAAGGTGTTTTTTTTATCTGTCAAGGTGTTTTTTTTATCTATCAATGTGTTTTTTAAATCTATCATGGTGTTTTTTTTATCTATCAAGGTGTTATTTTTATCTATCAAGGTGTTTTTGTAATCTATCAAGGTGTGTTTTTTTAATCTATCATGGTGTTTTTTTTTATCTATCAAGGTGTTTTTTTCATCTCTCATGGTGTTTTTTTTTATCTATCAAGGTGTTTTTTTATCTATCAAGGTGTTTTTATCTATCAAGGTGTTTTTTATCTATCAAGGTTTTTTAAAATTATCTTTCATGGTGTTTTTAAAAATCTATCAAGGTGTTTTTTTAATCTATCAAGGTGTTTCTTTTAATCTATCAAGGTGTTTTTGTTATCTATCAAGGTGTTTTTTTAAATCTATCAAGGTGTTATTTTTATCTATCAAGGTGTTTTTTTAAATCTATCAAGGTGTTTTTTTAATCTATCATGGTGTTTTTTCATCTATCAAGATGTTTTTGTAATATATCAAGGTGTGTTTTTTATATCTATCATGGTGTTTTTTTATCTATCAAGGTGTTTTTTAAATCTATCATGGTGTTTTTTTTTATCTATCAAGGTGTTTTTTTATCTATCAAGGTGTTTTTATCTATCAAGGTGTTTTTAAAAAATCTTTCATGGTGTTTTTTAAAATCTATCAAGGTGTTTTTTATCTATCATAGTGTTTAAAAAAAAAATCTATCAAGGTGTTTCTTTTAATCTATCATGGTTTTTTTTTTATCTATCAAGGTGTTTTTTTTATCTATCATGGTGTTTTTTTTATCTATCAAGGTGTTTTTGTTAGCTATCAAGGTGTTTTTTTTCATCTATCAAGGTGTTTTTTTCTATCAAGGTGTTTTTTATCTATCATGGTGTTTTTTTATCTATCCAGGTGTTTTTTTAATCTATCATGTTTTTTTTTATCTATCAAGGTGTTTTTTATCTATCATGGCGTTTTAAAAAAAATCTATCAAGGTGTTTTTTATCTATCAAGGTTTTTTAAATATCTTTCATGGTGTTGTTTTTTTATCTATCAAGGTGTTTTTTATCTATCAAGTTGTTTTTTAATCTATCATGGTGTTTTTTTAAATCTATCAAGGTGTTTTTTTTTATCTATCAAGGTGTTTTTTTTTATCGATCATGATGTTTTTTTTATCTATCAATGTGTTTTTAAAATCTATCATGGTATTTTTTATCTATCATGGTGTTATTTTTATCTATCGTGGTGGTTTTTATCTATCATGGTGTTTTTTTTATCTATCAAGGTGTTTTTTAAATCTATCCTGGTGTTTCTTTTATCTATCAAGGTGTTTTTTTTTATCTATCAATGTGTTTTTTTAATCTATCATGGTGTTTTTTTTATCCATCAAGGTGTTTGTTTTTTATCTATCAAGGTGTTTTTTTTATCTATCAAGGTGTTTTTTTTATCTATCAAGGTGTTTTTTTATCTATCATGGTGTTTTTTTTAAATCTATTCAGGTGTTTTTTTAATCTATCATGGTGTTTTTTAAAATCTATCAAGGTGTTTTTTATCTATCAAGGTGTTTTTTTTATCTATCATGGTGTTTTTTATCTATCAAGGTGTTTTTTTTATCTATCATGGTTTTTTTTATCTATCAAGGTGTTTTTTTTATCTATCAAGGTGTTTTTTTTATCTATCCAGGTGTTTTTTTTTATCTATCATGGTGTTTTTTAAAATCTATCAAGGTGTTTTTTATCTATCAAGGTGTTTTTTTATATCTATCATGGTGTTTTTTATCTATCAAGGTGTTTTTTATCGATCATAGTGTTTTTTAATCTATTAAGGTGTTTTTTTTAATCTATGAAGGTGCTTTTTTTTATCTATCAAGGTGTTTTTTTATCTATCAAGGTGTTTTTTAAAATATCTATCGTGGTGTTTTTTTTTATCTATCCAGGTGTTTTAAAAAATCTATCATGGTGTTTTTTTTATCTATCAAGGTGTTTTTTTTATCTATCACGGTGTTTTTTATCTGTCTATCAAGGTGGTTTTTTTATCTATCATAGTGTTTTTTATCTATCAAGGTGTTTTTTTTTATCTATCATGGTGTTTTTTATCTATCAAGGTTAAAAAAAAAAACTATCATGGTGTTTTTTAATCTATCAAGGTGTTTTTGTTATCTATCAAAGTGTTTTTTTATCTACCAATGTGTTTTTAAAAATCTATCATGGTGTTTTTTAATCTATCAAGGTGTTTTTGTTATCTATCAGTGTTTTTTTTTATCTATCAAGGTGTTTTTTTTATCTGTCAAGGTGTTTTTTTTATCTATCAATGTGTTTTTTTAATCTATCATGGTGTTTTTTTTATCTATCAAGGTGTTATTTTTATCTATCAAGGTGTTTTTGTAATCTATCAAGGTGTGTTTTTTTTATCTATCATGGTGTTTTTTTTAATCTATCAAGGTGTTTTTTTAATCTCTCATGGTGTTTCTTTTATCTATCAAGGTGTTTTTTTATCTATCAAGGTGTTTTTATCTATCAAGGTGTTTTTATCTATCAAGGTGTTTTTTATCTATCAAGGTTTTTTAAAATTATCTTTCATGGTGTTTTAAAAAATCTATCAAGGTGTTTTTTTAATCTATCAAGGTGTTTCTTTTAATCTATCAAGGTGTTTTTGTTATCTATCAAGGTGTTTTTTTTTTATCTATCAAGGTGTTATTTTTTATCTATCAAGGTGTTTTTTTAAATCTATCAAGGTGTTTTTTTAATCTATCATGGTGTTTTTTCATCTATCAAGGTGTTTTTGTAATATATCAAGGTGTGTTTTTTTTATCTATCATGGTGTTTTTTTTATCTATCAAGGTGTTTTTTTAATCTATCATGGTGTTTTTTTTATCTATCAAGGTGTTTTTTTTATCTATCAAGGTGTTTTTATCTATCAAGGTGTTTTTTATCTATCAAGGTGTTTTAAAAAAATCTTTCATGGTGTTTTTTAAAATCTATCAAGGTGTTTTTTATCTATCATAGTGTTTAAAAAAAAAATCTATCAAGGTGTTTCTTTTAATCTATCATGGTTTTTTAAAATCTATCAAGGTGTTTTTTTATCTATCATGGTGTTTTTTTTTATCTATCAAGGTGTTTTTGTTAGCTATCAAGGTGTTTTTTTCATCTATCAAGGTGTTTTTTTCTATCAAGGTGTTTTTTATCTATCATGGTGTTTTTTTATCTATCCAGGTGTTTTTTTAATCTATCATGTTTTTTTTATCTATCAAGGTGTTTTTTTTATCTATCATGGCGTTTTAAAAAAAATCTATCAAGGTGTTTTTTATCTATCAAGGTTTTTTTTTTATCTTTCATGGTGTTGTTTTTTATCTATCAAGGTGTTTTTTATCTATCAAGTTGTTTTTTTTATCTATCATGGTGTTTTTTTAATCTATCAAGGTGTTTTTTTAATCTATCAAGGTGTTTTTTTTATCGATCATGATGTTTTTTTTATCTATCAATGTGTTTTTAAAATCTATCATGGTATTTTTTATCTATCATGGTGTTATTTTTATCTATCGTGGTGGTTTTTTATCTATCATGGTGTTTTTTTTATCTATCAAGGTGTTTTTTAAATCTATCAAGGTGTTTTTTAAAATCTATCATGGTGTTTGTTATCTATCAAGGTGTTATTTTTATCTATCGTGGTGGTTCTTTATCTATCATGGTGTTTTTTTTAATCTATCAATGTGTTTTTTAAAATCTATCATGGTGTTTTTTATCTATCAAGGTGTTATTTTTATCTATCGTGGTGGTTTTTTATCTATCATGGTGGCTTTTTTATCTATCAAGTTGTTTTTAAAATCTATCATTGTGTTTTTTATCTATCAAGGTGTATTTTGAATCTATCATGGTGTTTTTTTTATCTATCATGGTGTTTTTTAATCTATCATGGTGTTTTTTGATCTATCATGGTGTTTTTTTTTATCTATCAATGTGTTTTTAAATCTATCATGGTGTTTTTTTATCTATCAAGGTGTTTTTTAAATCTATCAAGGTGTTTTTTTAAATCTATCATGGTGTTTTTTTTTATCTATCAAGGTGTTTTTTAAAATCTATCATGGTGTTTTTTTTATCTATCAAGGTGTTTTTTTAATCTATCATGGTGTTTTTTCATCTATCAAGATGTTTTTGTAATATATCAAGGTGTGTTTTTTATATCTATCATGGTGTTTTTTTATCTATCAAGGTGTTTTTTAAATCTATCAAGGTGTTTTTTTTATCTATCAAGGTGTTTTTTTATCTATCAAGGTGTTTTTATCTATCAAGGTGTTTTTAAAAAATCTTTCATGGTGTTTTTTAAAATCTATCAAGGTGTTTTTTATCTATCATAGTGTTTAAAAAAAAAATCTATCAAGGTGTTTCTTTTAATCTATCATGGTTTTTTTTTTATCTATCAAGGTGTTTTTTTTATCTATCATGGTGTTTTTTTTATCTATCAAGGTGTTTTTGTTAGCTATCAAGGTGTTTTTTTTCATCTATCAAGGTGTTTTTTTCTATCAAGGTGTTTTTTATCTATCATGGTGTTTTTTTATCTATCCAGGTGTTTTTTTAATCTATCATGTTTTTTTTTATCTATCAAGGTGTTTTTTATCTATCATGGCGTTTTAAAAAAAATCTATCAAGGTGTTTTTTATCTATCAAGGTTTTTTAAATATCTTTCATGGTGTTGTTTTTTTATCTATCAAGGTGTTTTTTATCTATCAAGTTGTTTTTTAATCTATCATGGTGTTTTTTTAAATCTATCAAGGTGTTTTTTTTTATCTATCAAGGTGTTTTTTTTTATCGATCATGATGTTTTTTTTATCTATCAATGTGTTTTTAAAATCTATCATGGTATTTTTTATCTATCATGGTGTTATTTTTATCTATCGTGGTGGTTTTTATCTATCATGGTGTTTTTTTTATCTATCAAGGTGTTTTTTAAATCTATCCTGGTGTTTCTTTTATCTATCAAGGTGTTTTTTTTTATCTATCAATGTGTTTTTTTAATCTATCATGGTGTTTTTTTTATCCATCAAGGTGTTTGTTTTTTATCTATCAAGGTGTTTTTTTTATCTATCAAGGTGTTTTTTTTATCTATCAAGGTGTTTTTTTATCTATCATGGTGTTTTTTTTAAATCTATTCAGGTGTTTTTTTAATCTATCATGGTGTTTTTTAAAATCTATCAAGGTGTTTTTTATCTATCAAGGTGTTTTTTTTATCTATCATGGTGTTTTTTATCTATCAAGGTGTTTTTTTTATCTATCATGGTTTTTTTTATCTATCAAGGTGTTTTTTTTATCTATCAAGGTGTTTTTTTTATCTATCCAGGTGTTTTTTTTTATCTATCATGGTGTTTTTTAAAATCTATCAAGGTGTTTTTTATCTATCAAGGTGTTTTTTTATATCTATCATGGTGTTTTTTATCTATCAAGGTGTTTTTTATCGATCATAGTGTTTTTTAATCTATTAAGGTGTTTTTTTTAATCTATGAAGGTGCTTTTTTTTATCTATCAAGGTGTTTTTTTATCTATCAAGGTGTTTTTTAAAATATCTATCGTGGTGTTTTTTTTTATCTATCCAGGTGTTTTAAAAAATCTATCATGGTGTTTTTTTTATCTATCAAGGTGTTTTTTTTATCTATCATGGTGTTTTTTATCTGTCTATCAAGGTGGTTTTTTTATCTATCATAGTGTTTTTTATCTATCAAGGTGTTTTTTTTTATCTATCATGGTGTTTTTTATCTATCAAGGTTAAAAAAAAAAACTATCATGGTGTTTTTTAATCTATCAAGGTGTTTTTGTTATCTATCAAAGTGTTTTTTTATCTACCAATGTGTTTTTAAAAATCTATCATGGTGTTTTTTAATCTATCAAGGTGTTTTTGTTATCTATCAGTGTTTTTTTTTATCTATCAAGGTGTTTTTTTTATCTGTCAAGGTGTTTTTTTTATCTATCAATGTGTTTTTTTAATCTATCATGGTGTTTTTTTTATCTATCAAGGTGTTATTTTTATCTATCAAGGTGTTTTTGTAATCTATCAAGGTGTGTTTTTTTTATCTATCATGGTGTTTTTTTTAATCTATCAAGGTGTTTTTTTAATCTCTCATGGTGTTTCTTTTATCTATCAAGGTGTTTTTTTATCTATCAAGGTGTTTTTATCTATCAAGGTGTTTTTATCTATCAAGGTGTTTTTTATCTATCAAGGTTTTTTAAAATTATCTTTCATGGTGTTTTAAAAAATCTATCAAGGTGTTTTTTTAATCTATCAAGGTGTTTCTTTTAATCTATCAAGGTGTTTTTGTTATCTATCAAGGTGTTTTTTTTTTATCTATCAAGGTGTTATTTTTTATCTATCAAGGTGTTTTTTTAAATCTATCAAGGTGTTTTTTTAATCTATCATGGTGTTTTTTCATCTATCAAGGTGTTTTTGTAATATATCAAGGTGTGTTTTTTTTATCTATCATGGTGTTTTTTTTATCTATCAAGGTGTTTTTTTAATCTATCATGGTGTTTTTTTTATCTATCAAGGTGTTTTTTTTATCTATCAAGGTGTTTTTATCTATCAAGGTGTTTTTTATCTATCAAGGTGTTTTAAAAAAATCTTTCATGGTGTTTTTTAAAATCTATCAAGGTGTTTTTTATCTATCATAGTGTTTAAAAAAAAAATCTATCAAGGTGTTTCTTTTAATCTATCATGGTTTTTTAAAATCTATCAAGGTGTTTTTTTATCTATCATGGTGTTTTTTTTTATCTATCAAGGTGTTTTTGTTAGCTATCAAGGTGTTTTTTTCATCTATCAAGGTGTTTTTTTCTATCAAGGTGTTTTTTATCTATCATGGTGTTTTTTTATCTATCCAGGTGTTTTTTTAATCTATCATGTTTTTTTTATCTATCAAGGTGTTTTTTTTATCTATCATGGCGTTTTAAAAAAAATCTATCAAGGTGTTTTTTATCTATCAAGGTTTTTTTTTTATCTTTCATGGTGTTGTTTTTTATCTATCAAGGTGTTTTTTATCTATCAAGTTGTTTTTTTTATCTATCATGGTGTTTTTTTAATCTATCAAGGTGTTTTTTTAATCTATCAAGGTGTTTTTTTTATCGATCATGATGTTTTTTTTATCTATCAATGTGTTTTTAAAATCTATCATGGTATTTTTTATCTATCATGGTGTTATTTTTATCTATCGTGGTGGTTTTTTATCTATCATGGTGTTTTTTTTATCTATCAAGGTGTTTTTTAAATCTATCAAGGTGTTTTTTAAAATCTATCATGGTGTTTGTTATCTATCAAGGTGTTATTTTTATCTATCGTGGTGGTTCTTTATCTATCATGGTGTTTTTTTTAATCTATCAATGTGTTTTTTAAAATCTATCATGGTGTTTTTTATCTATCAAGGTGTTATTTTTATCTATCGTGGTGGTTTTTTATCTATCATGGTGGCTTTTTTATCTATCAAGTTGTTTTTAAAATCTATCATTGTGTTTTTTATCTATCAAGGTGTATTTTGAATCTATCATGGTGTTTTTTTTATCTATCATGGTGTTTTTTAATCTATCATGGTGTTTTTTGATCTATCATGGTGTTTTTTTTTATCTATCAATGTGTTTTTAAATCTATCATGGTGTTTTTTTATCTATCAAGGTGTTTTTTAAATCTATCAAGGTGTTTTTTTAAATCTATCATGGTGTTTTTTTTTATCTATCAAGGTGTTTTTTAAAATCTATCATGGTGATTTTTATCTATCAAGGTGTTTTTTAATCTATCATGGTGTTTTTTTCCATGAAGGTGTTTTCTTTTTTAGTCAAGGTGTTTATTTTATCTATGAAGGTTTTTTTTTTCTATCATGGTGTTTTTTTCTATGAAGGTGTTTTCTTTTTTAATCAAGGTGTTTATTTTATCTATGAAGGTGTTTATTTTATCTATGAAGGTTTTTTTTTTCTATCATGGTGTTTTTTTCTATGAAGGTGTTTTCTTTTTTAATCAAGGTGTTTATTTTATCTATGAAGGTGTTTTTTTTTCTATCATGGTGTTTTTTTTCTATCATGGTGTTTTTTATCTATCAAGTTGTTTTTTTAATCTATCATGGTGTTTTTTTTATCTATCAAGGTGTATTTTTAATCTATCATGGTGTTTTAAAAAAATCTATCATGGTGTTTTTTTTTATCTATCAATGTGTTTTTTAAATCTATCATGGTGTTTTTTTTATCTACCAAGGTGTTATTTTTATCTATCATGGTGTTTTTTTTTTATCTATCAATGTGTTTTTTTAATCTATCAAGTTGTTTTTTTAATCTATCATGGTGTTTTTTTATCTATCAAGGTGTATTTTTAATCTATCATGGTGTTTTTTAAAAATCTATCATGGTGTTTTTTTTTATCTATCAATGTGTTTTTTAAATCTATCATGGTGTTTTTTTTATCTACCAAGGTGTTATTTTTATCTATCATGGTGGTTTTTAAAAAATCTATTCAGGTGTTTTTTTAATCTATCATGGTGTTTTTTTTATCTATCAAGGTGTTTTTTTTATCTATCAAGGTGTTTTTTTTATCTATCATGGTTTTTTTTTAAAATCTATTCAGGTGTTTTTTTAATCTATCATGGTGTTTTTTTTATCTATCAAGGTGTTTTTTTTATCTATCGAGGTGTTTTTTTTATCTATCAAGGTGTTTTTTTTTAATCTATCATGGTGTTTTTTTTATCTATCAAGGTGTTTTTTATCTATCAAGGTGTTTTTTTATCTATCATGGTGTTTTTTATCTATCAAGGTGTTTTTTATCGATCATAGTGTTTTTTAATCTATCAAGGTGTTTTTAAAAATCTATCAAGGTGCTTTTTTTATCTATCAAGGTGTTTTTTTATCTATCAAGGTGTTTTTTAAAATATCTATCATGGTGTTTTTTTAATCTATCCAGGTGTTTTTTAAAAATCTATCATGGTGTTTTTTTTATCTATCAAGGTGTTTTTTTTATCTATCATGGTGTTTTTTTATCTGTCTATTAAGGTGTTTTTTTTATCTATCATAGTGTTTTTTATCTATCAAGGTGTTTTTTTATCTATCATGGTGTTTTTTATCTATCAAGGTTTAAAAAAAAAAGCTATCATGGTGTTTTTTAATCTATCAAGGTGTTTTTGTTATCTATCAAAGTGTTTTTTTATCTACCAATGTGTTTTTAAAAATCTATCATGGTGTTTTTTAATCTATCAAGGTGTTTTTGTTATCTATCAGTGTTTTTTTTATCTATCAAGGTGTTTTTTTTATCTGTGAAGGTGTTTTTGTAATCTATCAATGTGTTTTTTAAATCTATCATGGTGTTGTTTTTTATCTATCAAGGTGTTATTTTTATCTATCAAGGTGTTTTTGTAATCTATCAAGGTGTGTTTTTTTTATCTATCATGGTGTTTTTTTTTATCTATCAAGGTGTTTTTTTAATCTCTCATGGTGTTTTTTTTATCTATCAAGGTGTTTTTTTATCTATCAAGGTGTTTTTATCTATCAAGGTGTTTTTTTTATCTATCAAGGTTGTAAAAAAATCTTTCATGGTGTTTTTAAAAATCTATCAAGGTGTTTTTTTTTATCTATCAATGTGTTTTTTAAATCTATCATGGTGTTTTTTTTATCTACCAAGGTGTTATTTTTATCTATCAAGGTGTTTTTATCTATCAAGGTGTTTTTTATCTATCAAGGTTTTTAAAAAATCTTTCATGGTGTTTTTAAAAATCTATCATGGTGTTTTTTTTAATCTATCAATGTGTTTTTTAAATCTATCATGGTGTTTTTTTTATCTACCAAGGTGTTATTTTTATCTATCATGGTGGTTTTTTAAAATCTATCAAGGTGTTTTTTTAATCTATCATGGTGTTTTTTTTTTTTATCTATCAAGGTGTTTTTTTAAATCTATCATGGTGTTTTTATCTATCAAGGTGTTTTTTAATCTATCATGGTGTTTTTTTCCATGAAGGTGTTTTCTTTTTTAGTCAAGGTGTTTATTTTATCTATGAAGGTGTTTTTTTTTCTATCATGGTGTTTTTTTCTATCATGGTGTTCCAGCCAGTTATGAATATTAAGAGTTCCAATAGAAAAAGATCCGCTGATTGTCATAATCGCAGCAATTGTCAATTTGTTTTTCAGGGTGTGTTACATCATTGCTTCCAGCGGAGTTCTTCACACAGGAGGCTCGATCTGGGGCCTACACCTTGTACGGCATGAGCAACTGGTCCTTCCTCTTCATCATTGGCATGGTGTTCCCCTTCATGGTGGTAAGAAAACCAGTTGAATTACTCCAAATATCATACTTCTACCAAACGAGTATGGTAACTGGGCTTTGCAGTGTATATTTCATTTTAGTACTCGGAACAATTTACCCTGAAGGATTTTTAGAGTTAATGTCAAAATGTGGATTGCCATCACATATTCACCAGATCAGGCAGAACAGACATTACTCATTGACATTGACCTTTTACGGTCATTCATGAGCGAGCTTGGTTTTTACCGACAATTCCGTAGCAGCTTGGTAATTCTGATATGATCTCATGTTCCAGGATCAGAGAGTTGAAATCCTGGACTTAAGCTGGATTTGAACCTGGACAATCCAGAATTCCCACTGCATTATCCTGATAAAACACCACCATCAGACTCACCTGAGATGCTTGTGACTAAATGGGAAAAGGTGGACCCAGTGTTGGATAGGCCTAGGAGGCTATTCCACAGGCAGGATAAATCGGAGCAGACAGCCCCTGAGTAAAGGAATTTAAAAGAAGGATAACGTGCCAGGCAAATGTTAGTGTGTTGGTGCAGGAAGAGATGGAAAAGCGGGCGGAATTTTTGGATTCCCCTCGGAGCTTGGTCCTCTCTGTCACTCGTTCTGTAACCTCCTCTCTGTCTCTCGCTCTGAAACCCCATCTCTGTCCCCCTCTCTGTAACCTCCTCTCTGTCTCTTGCTCTGTAACCCCTTCTCTGTCTCTCGCTCTGAAACCCCCTCTCTGTCACTCGTTCTGTAACCTCCTCTCTGTCTCTCGCTCTGAAACCCCATCTCTGTCTCTCGCTCTGAAACCTCCTCTCTGTCCCCCTCTCTGTAACCTCCTCTCTGTCTCTTGCTCTGTAACCCCCTCTCTGTCACTCGTTCTGTAACCTCCTCTCTGTCTCTCTCTGTAACCTCCTCTCTGTCCCCCTCTCTGTAACCCCTTCTCTGTCTCTCGCTCTGAAACCCCCTCTCTGTCCCCCTCTCTGTAACCTCCTCTCTGTCTCTTGCTCTGTAACCCCCCTCTCTGTCACTCGTTCTGTAACCTCCTCTCTGTCTCTCTCTGTAACCTCCTCTCTGTCCCCCTCTCTGTAACCCCTTCTCTGTCTCTCGCTCTGAAACCCCCTCTCTGTCCCCCTCTCTGTAACCTCCTCTCTGTCTCTTGCTCTGTAACCCCTTCTCTGTCTCTCGCTCTGAAACCCCCTCTCTGTCTCTCTCTGTAACCCCCTCTCTGTCTCTTGCTCTGTAACCCCCTCTCTGTCTCTCGCTCTGTAACCCCCTCTCTGTCCCCCTCTCTGTAACCTCCTCTCTGTCTCTTGCTCTGAAACCCCCTCTCTGTCCCCCTCTCTGTAACCTCCTCTCTGTCTCTTGCTCTGAAACCCCCCCCCCCCTCTGTCTCTCTCTCTGTAACCCCCTCTCTGTCCCCCTCTCTGTAACCTCCTCTCTGTCTCTTGCTCTGAAACCCCCTCTCTGTCTCTCTCTCTGTAACCCCTTCTCTGTCTCTCGCTCTGAAACCCCCTCTCTGTCCCGCTCTCTGTAACCTCCTCTCTGTCTCTCGCTCTGAAACCCCCTCTCTGTCCCCCTCTCTGTAACCTCCTCTCTGTCTCTTGCTCTGAAACCCCCTCTCTGTCTCTCTCTCTGTAACCCCTTCTCTGTCTCTCGCTCTGAAACCCCCTCTCTGTCTCTCTCTGTAACCCCCTCTCTGTCTCTTGCTCTGTAACCCCCTCTCTGTCTCTCACTCTGTCACCCCCTCTCTGTCTCTCGCTCTGTAACCCCCTCTCTGTCTCTCACTCTGTAACCCCCTCTCTGTCTCTTGCTCTGTAACCTCCTCTCTGTCTCTTGCTCTGTAACCCCCTCTCTGTCTCTCTCTGTAACCTCCTCTCTGTCTCTGACTCTGTAACCCCCTCTCTGTTTCTCTCTCTGTAACCTCCTCTCTGTCTCTTGCTCTGTAACCTCCTCTCTGTCTCTCACTCTGTAACCCCCTCTCTGTCTCTTGCTCTGTAACCTCCTCTCTGTCTCTCACTCTGTAACCCCCTCTCTGTCTCTCGCTCTGTAACCCCCTCTGTGTCTCTCACTCTGTAACCCCCTCTCTGTCTCTCGCTCTGTAACCTCCTCTCTGTCTCTTGCTCTGTAACCTCCTCTCTGTCTCTCGCTCTGTAACCCCCTCTCTGTCTCCTGCTCCGTAACCCCCTCTCTGTCTCTCGCTCTGTAACCCACTCTCTGCCTCTCGCTATGTAACCTCCTCTCTGTCTCTCACTCTGTAACCCCCTATCTGTCTCTCGCTCTGTAACCTCCTCTCTGTCTCTCACTCTGTAACCCCCTCTCTGTCTCTCGCTCTGTAACCCCCTCCCTGTCTCTCACTCTGTAACCCCCTCTCTGTCTCTCGCTCTGTAACATCCTCTCTGTCTCTTGCTCTGTAACCTCCTCTCTGTCTCTTGCTCTGAAACCTCCTCTCTGTCTCTCACTCTGTAACCCCCTCTCTGTCTCTTGCTCTGTAACCTCCTCTCTGTCTCTCACTCTGTAACCCCCTCTCTGTCTCTTGCTCTGTAACCTCCTCTCTGTCTCTCACTCTGTAACCCCCTCTCTGTCTCTCACTCTGTAACCCCCTCTCTGTCTCTCACTCTGTAACCTCCTCTCTGTCTCTCACTCTGTAACCCCCTCTCAGTCTCTTGCTCTGTAACCCCCTCTCTGTCTCTCACTCTGTAACCCCCTCTCTGTCTCTCACTCTGTAACCCCCTCTCTGTCTCTCACTCTGTAACCTCCTCTGTCTCTCGCTCTGTAACCTCCTCTCTGTCTCTCAGTCTGTAACCCCCTCTCTGTCTCTCGCTCTGTAACCTCCTCTTTGTCTCTCATTCTGTAACCCCCTCTCTGTCTCTCACTCTGTAACCCCCTCTCTGTCTCTCACTCTGTAACCTCCTCTGTCTCTCGCTCTGTAACCTCCTCTGTCTCTCAGTCTGTAACCCCCTCTCTGTCTCTCGCTCTGTAACCTCCTCTTTGTCTCTCATTCTGTAACCCCCTCTCTGTCTCACGCTCTGCAACCTCCTCTCTGTCTCTCACTCTGAAACCTCCTCTCAGTCTCTTGCTCTGTAACCCCCTCTCTGTCTCTCGCTCTGTAACTCCTCTCTGTCTCTCACTCTGTAACCCCCTCTCAGTCTCTTGCTCTGTAACCCCCTCTCTGTCTCTCACTCTGTAACCCCCTGTCTGTCTCTCACTCTGTAACCCCCTCTCTGTCTCTCGCTCTGAAACCTCCTCTCTGTCTCTCACTCTGTAACCCCCTCTCTGTCTCCCGCTCCGTAACCCCCTCTCTGTCTCTCGCTCTGTAAGCCCCTCTCTGTCTCTCGCTCTGTAACCTCCTCTCTGTCTCTCACTCTGTAACCCCCTATCTGTCTCTCGCTCTGTAACCTCCTCTCTGTCTCTCACTCTGTAACCCCCTCTCTGTCTCTCACTCTGTAACCCCCTCTGTCTCTCACTCTGTAACCCCCTCCCTGTGTCTCACTCTGTAACCCCCTCTCTGTCTCTCGCTCTGTAACCTCCTCTCTGTCTCTTGCTCTGTAACCCCCTCTCTGTCTCTTGCTCTGTAACCCCCTCTCTGTCTCTTGCTCTGTAACCTCCTCTCTGTCTCTTGCTCTGTAACCCCCTCTCTGTATCTCGCTCTGTAACCCCCTCTCTGTCTCTCACTCTGTAACCCCCTCTCTGTCTCTCTCTGTAACCTCCTCTCTGTCTCTCACTCTGTAACCCCCTCTCTGTCTCTCTCTCTGTAACCTCCTCTCTGTCTCTTGCTCTGTAACCTCCTCTCTGTCTCTCACTCTGTAACCCCCTCTCTGTCTCTTGCTCTGTAACCTCCTCTCTGTCTCTCACTCTGTAACCCCCTCTCTGTCTCTCGCTCTGTAACCTCCTCTCTGTCTCTCGCTCTGTAACATCCTCTCTGTCTCTCTCTGTAACCCCCTCTCTGTCTCTCGCTCTGTAACCTGCTCTCTGTCTCTCATTCTGTAACCCCCTCTCTGTCTCTCACTCTGTAACTCCCTCTCTGTCTCCTTTGGACAATGTGGATCCATTCCTCTCACCATCATTGTGATCTCCATTAAAAATCTGGGCCTTCTGCTCTCCTATCAAAGACATGCTGGTGCCCTCTGTTTCCTCCTGCCTCTATTCGTCTTGCTTCCTCTGTTTTTTTTTTAACCCTCCCACCTATGCAGTTTTTCCAAGATACATGTGCTCTTCCAGCAACACCTCTGCTTGTTAGACCCCCAATGTCCAGACTGACTGCTGACCTCCACTCCAATCTTCCTCTTTTCTCCCTCTTGTGGAGCCACATTCCTGAAGCGGAGCAATCCTCCACTTTTCATTCCAGGGCTGGAAAGCAGAGCAATCCTACACTTTCCAATCCAGGGCTTGGAAGTGGATCAATCCTACACTTTCCAATCCAGGGCTTCAAGGTGGCAATGCACCACCATCTCCTGTCGTCCTCCATCTACTCACGATCATTTTCTTTATCTCCATCTACATCCTATGAACCCTCCCTTATCCAAACTCTTATTTTGTTCTTCCTCTCTCCCATTTTTGTTTATTAATGATTCCTTTGCTTGTGAAGTCCACCTGTTATCGCACTGTGTGTTGTTTCCTTTATTTCTTGGGTTAGGTTACCTTATTGTCCCCCGTCGCACCGCGGAGCGAAAGGGGACTATGGTTTTCCCCTCTGTCCGTGTGTGCGTCCGTCCGTGCATGTGTGCGTAAGCGAAGGACCGAATTCTAATTTGGTGTGTGGGTGCAACCCACGTCAAAATCCAAGATGGCCACCGCCATGTATGTCTGAACGTTGTGAGCGGAATATCTTGAAAAATAAGCGAACTACTAACTTCTAATCTGGTGTGTGGGTGTATCTACGCATAAGGAAGAACACTATTGGAAATTGGGTCGCCATGTCAAAATCCAAGATGGCCGCCACCATATATATGTCTGAACCTTGTGAGCGAAATATCTTGAAAAATAAACGAACTACTAGCTTCTAATCTGGTGTGTGGGTGTATCTACGCATAAGGAAGAACACTATTGAAAATTGGGTCACTTTGTCAAAATCCAAGATGGCCGCCTTGCGTCTTCCACTTTGTCAACTCGCATCACTTCACCGATGGGGGACCGAGGCGTAACCCTTGTTACTCTTCCATGGGCTGTGACTATCCACATACAAAAGATGATCATTAAAAATGATTGTACTTGATAACCTCTTTAGTCAATGGTTTCTTGTCCCCAAAATTGCTCTTAAATATGAAGGCCTTGACTGGCAACCATCACCATACAACAACAACAACAACAACAACAGGCATTTTAAGGCCATTTTCCCTGCAAAAGCGGGGGTTAGCCTTGCGGTCCCCATGAAAATGTTCTCCATTTTGCCCTATTTTCCGCATCTCCCCTTGTTAACCCCCTTGCCCACATTTATTCTTTGACCATCTTTAGCCAAGTCTTTCTCGGTCTTCCCTTCCTCTACTTCCTTCTACATTCATTTCCATCACTCTTTTCAGCCAGTCACTTTCATCCTTCCTCAACACATGACCAAACCATCTCAACCTGTTTCTCTTCACAGCATCCATCACAGGCTCTATTCCCATCATCTTTCGCAATTCATCATTTGTCTTCCTCTCTCTCAACGATACTCCACACATCCACCGAACCATTCGCATTTCCACCCTTTCCAGCCTTCGTTGCTGCTCCACGTTCATTACCCATGTCTCACTCCCATAAATCATAACACTTCTCACACATGCAGCATACACCTTTCCCTTCAGCTTCAATGACACTCCCCTCCTCGTCAGCATGCCACTCAGTTCCCGAAACTTCTTCCATGCACATCTCACTCGAGGAACCGTTGCCAAGTCTGATCCACCTTCTCCATTCAGCATGTCTCCAAGGTAACAAAATGTTTTCACACCTTCCAGCCTCACGCCATCTCCAAGATCCAACTCAACATTTCCTCTATCTGCAGCTCCCTCTGTGCACACCTTACACTTGAATGTAGCTGCCACACTGGTTAATGACCATCTAAAACAGCGGTCAGGAACCTATGGCTCGCGAGCCATATATGGCTCTTCCGGTGACGGCATATGGCTCCCAGACAATTTTGAGTTGAAAAAAAAAAAAAATCAGTTTGGAATGTCCTGCAAAAGCTAGCTGGCTTTACGTCCAATCTCCTGCAGTCATTCAAAGCACGTTTTGTAGAATTTCGTGCACGCACTGGTCTTTTCAAGTTCATCACTCATCCACATGAGTGTGCAGTGGACAAAATCGACCTGACATGCATCCCCGGGGTCTCTATCGGAGACTTTGAGCTGGAAGTTGCTGACCTGAAGGCATCAGACATGTGGATGAGTAAGTTCAAGTCACTTAATGGAGAGTTGGAAAGTCTTGCGCGACAGCGAGCAGAGCTGGCGAGGGAACACAAGTGGACAGAAATGAAAAATCTTCAACCTGAAGACCAGCTGATTCTTAAAACTTGGAACGAGCTTCCTGTGACATACCACACAATGCAGCGTGTGAGTATTGCCGTATTGACCATGTTTGGCTCTACATATGCATGTGAGCAGTCATTCTCGCATATGAGGAACATTAAGACCAACCTACGCTCACGTTTAACTGATGGAAGCCTCAACGCCTGCATGAAGCTCAACCTCACCACGTATGAACCAGACTACAAGGCCATCAGCAAAACCATGCAGCACCAGAAGTCGCATTAAAAGTAAGACATATTTAATTTATTATACGTTAAAAATACTATATGGCTCTCAATGAAATATATTTAGAAATATTTGGCTTTTATGGCTCTCCCAGTCAAAAAGGTTCCTGACCCCTGATCTAAAACCACTACATTTTTGATGAACCCACTCAGCGCACATTGTACATTGAATGGAATTCACTCCGACACCCTTCCTGCACACAGCGCATGGCCACTTCCCAGTTTTTTCCACCTCACCACATGCTTTACCACTTGCCATCACCTTCGTTTTTCCGATATTCACCTTCAGACCTTTTGTCTCCATACATTCCTTCCACTTGTTCATCTTCTCCTTCAGTTCATCCATACTTTCTGCAATCAACACCAGATCATCTGTGTCGTGAAAATCAAGCTCAGACACGACTTGACCTCTGGGTAGGTTTAATATCATTTAGATCTGTAGTACATCCTGTAAGAATACATGCATGCAACAGGCATTAAAATCAGAGTATTTCATGAGCAACGGTCGATTCAATATAGCAATGGTCCAACAGAGAGGACAGTCAGCGCAGCATTTAGGGGCGTACATACCATTCAAACTACAGGACTATGTCACAGTGAGTTCCGCTGGAGTGTCCGCGCGCCCCGGTTGTCCCGGGTCTTATAGACGCCCCTTCTGTAGCGAGCACACCCTGGGTTCACCTTGGTATAATTTCACTACATTCTCCCCGCCGTTAGAACTATACTGCCGCTCGGCAGGTTGCAAGCAAGCATCAGCAATAAACGAATGGGTCACGTCAATCCACGTCAGTCGGTCCACCCGTAGCGGTCGGGGCGGCGAACTTCCCTGCCAGTTCGTGTTCGGAATCTACCGGGCACGGCGTCCCCAAGCCCGGAGTCCCCCGCGTCGGAATAGTCGCCGGAGGTGGGAGTCGGAGGGGGCGCCCCTGCGCCTTCGGGCACGGGAGTGGGGGACGACGGGAGTAACGGTGGTAGTTCCTTCCATAGGGGAAGCTTCGATAGAGTCCAGAGACTCGTAGACGGGTTCGTCGATATCCCGGTCGTCGTCCCCACATGGGGCGATATGGCGTACGGAGACAGTAGACTCGCGGCCATCCGCCGTTAACACGCGAGCATGCTCGGGATTAGCCTGGAGGACCTGCACCTTGTCAACAAGGGGGTCGTACTTGCTAGCGCGAACCGCTCATTTGAGATAGGCGGGCCCCGGTTCAGCGAGCCAGCTGGGTAAAGATTGGATACTGCCGGAGCTTCTAGGGTGGTGGAACAGTCGTTCGTGAGGAGTCTGGTTGGTGGCAGTACATAGGAGAGCCCGGATCGAGTTTAGAGCGGCAGGTAGTGACCACGCCCATTTATCGAGGCCTCGGCCGAGGGTCCGAAGGCTTAGCATGACGGCCCTCCATATAATCCCATTAAAGCGTTTGATCTGCCCATTCGCTTGGGGCCGGTACGGGGTGGTGTAGCTCGAAGCGACATTATGCTGGAGCAAGTAGCCCCTCACCTCCTGGGACAGGAACACCGCACCCCGATCGGTATGCACGTAGGCCGGATACCCGAACATAGAAAACAAATTCTGCAGGCACCGAATAACCGTGGCAGCCGACATATCCCCGCACGTGTAAGCAAAGGGGAATCGGGAATACTCATCGACGATAGTGAGCAGATAGCGAGAGTTGCTCGACATTGGCAGCGGCCCTTTGAAGTCCATCGCCAAGCGCTCCCACGGTCTAGTAGCCCTAACGAGTGTCCCCATAGGAGGGTTATAAAAACGCGGTTTGAGTTCCGCACAGATCGCGCAATCACGGCAGATGCGGCGGATGTCCTCAATCGAGTACGGCAGATTGCCCTCGCGCACAAAATGCGCGAAGCGCGTTACCCCGGGATGACACATAGTGCCGTGCAAAGTGCGCAGCCCCTCCAAAGTTACAACCCCCGCGCAAGTGGCCGGCCTCGATAAGGCGTCAGCGACCAGGTTATCCTTCCCCGGGCGGTATTTGATGGTGTAGCAGAAGTCGGCGAGTTCGATACGCCAACGGGTGATTTTCTCATTCTTAATGCGCTGAGCATGTAAGGTGTCGTACATAAACGCAACACTCTGTTGGTCCGTGACGATTTGGAAACTCCGCCCAAGCAGATACGGCCGCCATCGCCGAATTGATTTGACGATCGCGTACGCTTCCTTTTCGACAGACGAATGCCTCCGCTCGGCGGAGGTGAGAGTCCGCGAGAAGAAAGCCACAGGGCGGCCTCCTTGGGAGAGAGTCGCCGCTATCGCATGATCCGAGGCATCACTCTCCAAAACGAAAGAGGCACTCTCGTCAATCGTCGCGACAGCGGCGCCAGCGATGTCGACTTTAAGGCCCTCGAAGGCCGCCAGGGCGGCCGGGCCCATGGGGAAAGTGTCGCAGGCCACGAGGGGGCGGAGCTTCGCGGAGAAATTTTGCACCCACTTTGAGTAGTGGGCGAACAGCCCTAGAGCGCGTTTCAGCGAAGCCCGATCGCTAGGCGGAGCCATATCGAGCAAAGGGCGCAGACGCTCCTTATCCGGAGAGACGGAGCCATGGGTCACGGTGTACCCCAAAAGGTCTACCGTGCGTAGAGAGTATCGACACTTAGCCGCATTCATGGTTAGGCGATATTTCCGCGCGACCTCGAGGAAGCGTTTCAGATTAGCGTCGTGATGCTCCTGGTCATACCCACAAACCGTAAGATTGTCCAGATAGACAAAGACATCGGTCAAATTCTCCTTCGCAACGAGGTCATCCATAGCCCTCTGAAAACAAGCGACTCCGTTAGTTACCCCAAAGGGAAGTCTCGTGAACTGGTACAACCGCTGACCCGATTCAAAGGCTGTAAAGACGCGATCAGCCCTAGAGATGGGGACTTGATGATACGCACTACGCAGATCGAGAGTGCTATAAACGGAATACAGGACCACCTGGCGTACCAGGGCGTCCATCCCCGGTAAGGGGTAGGCATCCAGCTGTGTAAAACGATTAATCGTCTGCGAATAGTCGATTACCATGCGCCGGCGGTGGGCCTCACTCCGCACCACTAAGACTTGGGCCCGCCACGGTGACCTACTGTGTTCTATAATACCGTCCTTTAAGAGCAGGGCTGTTTCTTCCGCAATGAATTGCGCGTCCGCGCGAGAGTAGCGACGCGATTTGACGGCTATAGGGGTACAATCAGTGGTCAGGTTGGGGAACAGTGAGAGTGGCTCCATGTCCATTTGAGCGAGGGCGCACACAGCGAGCGTGTCCGGCCCTCCGAAGTCTATTTCCAAACGTCCATGCCGCTTAAGGAAATCAAGTCCTAACAGAACGTCAGCGCATAAAGCAGGTAATACCATGAGATACACGTCCGGGAACGTGCGTCCCTTTATCACAAGTTTCAATCGACACGCCCCTTTTGTGCTCAACCGAAGTCCCTGAGAGGCCATGAAGATCCGGCGGGTTGTCCCGAGAACCGGCCACCCATGTTGATGCACGAGTCGCTGATCGATAAAACTATCCGTGGACCCCGTGTCAATCAATGCTTGCGCAAAAACGCCCGCGACCGTGAGCGGAATGATGGCCTGCGCAAGGCCGGCAGACCCGGCAGGTATTGTACCTGCCGGGCGAGAAGATCGCGCCTCGCGGGTGGATCCCACGCCGGCTGCAATCCTTCGGGCAGCGTCGGCAGGTTGGGCCTCAGCAGGAGCATTGACGTCAGTTGGCTCATCAGCAGTTTCATTTGCCAGAGTGGGTGTGTGTTGGTCGTAAGAGCAGCCGCCAGATGGCGCTCGAGTCACGTGAGAAAGATCTCTGCCGTCTGCAGATCCATATGCCAAAGTGGGTGCATGTAATTCGTAAGAGCCGCCGCCAGATGGCGCTCGCGTCACGTGAGAAAGATCTCTGCCGTCTGCAGATTCATATGCCAAAGTGGGTGCATGTAATTCGTAAAAGCCGCCGTCAGATGGGGTTCGAGTCACGTGCTGCGTTTGCCGCACTTTGAGAGGAGTTTCCAAAGCAGGAGCATGTCGCTTGTTTGAATTAGGCGTTCGAACGCCAGTCAAGGTCGGTCGCGCTGTGGCCGGTCGTGTTCGCGCCATTTGTTTCGGTGGCCCGGTGTATCTCACCAAGGTCGGGCGTGTAGCCAGAGGCCCGCGAGAAGGAGAGCGGCTCTTCAAAGCCGAGTGAGGCGCCCCGTCCGGCGCTCGATCCGTTGGCTCCGCGATGAGCCCATTCAAGGTCGCGCGGGGACGCGTGCCCCGAGCGGCCTTCCTGCAGACCTTTGCAAAATGGCCCTTGGTGGAGCACAGGTGGCATGTAGCCTCCCGGGCCGGGCATTCAGAGCGAGGGTGCTGCCGATTCCCGCAAAAATAACATTTTGCATACCGGTCAGGCCGTGGCCGGGCAGCGGCGTCAGCAGTGAGGCCGGAAGCGGAGTCCGCTTCAGGAGCTCCCAGAGACTCGGCCGTAGTGGTCGGATCCTCCTCCGTATCCTCGGCGGTAGCCCTCTCCGGTCGCGCGAGTTGCGAGGTCCCCGCCACGACTCGTGGGTGATCATATGCGGTGGATTGTTCTCGGGCATCTGTGTATACGCGTGCCAGCCGTAGTGCCTCTGTAAATGTCAGATCCGCGACCTCCAGGAGCCGGAGCCGCAAGCTCCAGAATTAATTCCGGAGATGAATGAATCTCGGAGCAAGTCGTCCTGCACTTGCTCGTGGGTCCGGACGTCCTGCACGCAGTCTGCCAACAGGTAGCGCAACTCCTGCGTGAAGCGATCGATCGATTCAGATGGTTGCTGTCGCCGCTGAGAGAGTTGATGCCGGCCGTGCACAGCGCTCCGTGTCTTTACGTAGAGGCGCTTCAGCTCGGCTAGAGCCGTAACGTACGTCCCAAATCGAGAAATGTTCCGGAAAACGGTGTGATAGACCTTCGACTGTAACACGGACAGCTTTATCGCTGCGGTGGGCTCTGTTTCGTGAGCAGCAAAGTAATTCTCCAGCGTTTTGAGCCAGTGAGTGAACTCCGATGCTGATCCCTCAGCTTGAGGGTCGGCTCCGAGAATCGGTACCACGATCATCTTGTGGTCAGCCATTCCGGCGATCTAAATGATATTAAATGTCGTGAAAATCAAGCTCAGACACGACTTGACCTCTGGGTAGGTTTAATATCATTTAGATCTGTAGTACATCCTGTAAGAATACATGCATGCAACAGGCATTAAAATCAGAGTATTTCATGAGCAACGGTCGATTCAATATAGCAATGGTCCAACAGAGAGGACAGTCAGCGCAGCATTTAGGGGCGTACATACCATTCAAACTACAGGACTATGTCACAGTGAGTTCCGCTGGAGTGTCCGCGCGCCCCGGTTGTCCCGGGTCTTATAGACGCCCCTTCTGTAGCGAGCACACCCTGGGTTCACCTTGGTATAATTTCACTACAATCTGCATACAACAACTCCCACGGTAAACCCTCCTTTACGTTCTGAGCCAGCACCTCCATCACAGCTACAAATAGTAGTGGACTTAGTACCGACCCCTGATGCACTCCCACCTTCACCTCAAACTCACCACTGTTCCCGTCCTTCGTCCTTACAGTTGTGCGCGCTCTTTTGTACATTGCCATCACGACTCTGATCAACCATTCCTCCACTCCTAACTTCCTCAATGCCCATGTCACTACTTCACGTGGAACCCTATCGAATGCTTTCTCCAGATCAACAAACCCAAGAAACAACTTCTTCCTCTTCTCCATGTACTACTCCTGCAACTGCCTAACAATAAAAAGCACCTCTGTCGTTCCTCTTCCTGGCATAAATCCAAACTGCATTTCGTCAATCCTTCACTTTCTTCCTTATCCTCCTCTCCAACACCCTTTCCAATACCTTCATTCCATGCTCCAATAACTTTATCGCTCGATACGAGCCACAGTCCAGAGAGTCACCTTTCCCCTTGTATAGAGGGACGAGGGTACTCGGTTCCCAATCCCCTGGAATGTGGCCTTCTTTCACCACCAGATTACAGATCTCTGTCATTCTCTTCACACCCAAATTTCCCGCTGCCTTCAACATATCTCCCACAACTCCAGTCGGTCCTCCCGCTTTTCTACTCTTCATTGCTTTTATCGCTTCCTCAACTTCCTTCTCAGTTATCTTCTCTGCCGGTCCTAAAACTGGGTTACTCTCTATGTTGCCATCCCATTCATTCTCTGCATTCAACAGTATTTCCCTATATCTCTTCCATCTTCCTTTAATTCCATCTGGGTCCACAACGATTTGTCCCACTTCATCCTTCAAGCAACTCACCCCCATCACATCACACCTCTCTTTCGCTATCTGCTTTGCAATCCTGAATACTGCTCTCTGACCCTCTTCCGAATCCAAGCGTTCTCTGAACATTTTCCTACATGCCTCCTGTACCTTTGCTACCTCTTTCTTTGCGGCCTTCTTGGCTGCCTTATAACTTTCATGCCCTGCCTTTTCTGCCCCCATACCCTTTGCCTTCTGCCACTCCTTGAACTTCTTCCTCTTCTCGTCAATCTTCTTTCCAACTTCATCATCCCACCACCATGTTTCCGAGTGCATCGGTGGTCCTTTTGTCCATCCACATACCTCACCAACGGCTCCCAACAGACTATCTTTCATTGACATCCAACCACTTTCAAGCTCAACCACATCATCCTCCACCATACTCAGCCTCTCTTTTAATGCCTCCCTCACTGTCACCTCTTTCAACCTCCACACCTTCATTCTCGGTTGATACTTCACCCGCCGAGCTCTCCTCGCACCTTTCGCCCTTATGTCACAGACAACCAAGTGGTGCTGTGAAACAGCCTCCTCCCCCGGGATCACCTTTGTGTCCCGGAGGTGCCCCCTATCTCGCCTATGCACCAGCAGGTAGTCAACGGTTGTCGTCGACCCACCTGACGTGTATGTAACAAGCTTATTATCCTCTTTCTGGAACTGAGTATTACAAATCAACAAATCAGCTCCATCAGCAAACTCCAAAATCCTTTCACCTTCTCCAGTTTCAGGCTAACCTGGTTTCAGGCTAACCCCTGCTCTGGCGGGGGAAATGGCCTTAAAACGATCATTCATTCTCCATTTCTCACACCATATCCGTAACCCCCATGAACTCCCTCAAAACCGTCCATACTCCTTCCCCCATGTCCATTTAGGTCTCCTCCTACCACAACAACCTCCTCATCTTTCACGTTTTCCATTAGCTTCTCTATAGCACACCAGAACTTGTCCTTCTCTTCATCGCTCCGACCAACCTGCGGAGCATATCCCGAGATGATGTTCACCAAGAGCTTTCCAATCATCATTTTCACCATCATCAACCTATCACTCACTCTCGTCACACTCACCACACTGTCTACAAACTCCTCAGAAAACAGGGCACCAACACCATTCACGTCCTCCGGGCACCCTTGCCACACAAACTTGTATTTCTGTCCCTGCCTACCCTTCACCATTCTCACACCACTTCCTTTCCATCTCGTCTCCTGCACACAACATATGTCCACTCTTCTTCTGACCAATACTTCCATCACTTCGCCTGATCTCCCTGTCATTGTCCCTACATTCCATGTCCCAAACCTCAGAAACCGATCTCCACGTCGGGCATCAGACGTTTCGTCGTCATAAATGGAATGATTTCCACCCTTGCTTAGATCGGGTTCCGCCCCTTGAGTTTTGACGAGAGGGAGTGGGGTCCCCCACGGGGTACTTCGGGCTGTACCCTGCCCATATGTAGTCGTAATTGTCATGGTTCTCTTTTTGAGGCAATGTTTTTCTGGCCGGATGCCCTTCCTGACGCCAACCCTTTTAGTCGCCTCTTACGACACGCAGGGATACGGTGTACCTATTCTAAACCGGGGTACACACCGGGGACCATAACAACCATAACAAACCATCACCATAACAATCAGATATTCCTTGAATTCCAACAAGCATGGAGTTTTCCTTGAACAGAAATTCAATAATTATTTACCTTTCCACTTTTTCTGACCTCGTTAGTTGCTTCATCCATTTTCTGCAATTTCACTACATCAGAGAACATGTGGTTATGGGTATTGCTTACAAACGACAGATGGTCGAAACTGTATTTATCATACGTGTGTGTACCTTTTGCGTGTCCCTCGAAAGATTATCGGTGTTAATCTTTCATACCAGTAAAAAATAGTCGAGTATTTCGCGCCACGCGGCCTAGTTGTTGAAGCTTCCGACCTTGAAGCCTGGTTCTCTCCGGGCATCCAAAGCGGATATTTTTTCATTCGTGTGTTTGTCAAATTTAAACTCGTTATTTTATCGTCCATGCGTTATTGTTTGTTTATAGTTAGTTTTGGTTTGAATTCCCTGTAACTCGTAATTAATTAATCGTGTTCTGCTCCGCGTGTGCGGCCTTGTACCCCCATCGGTGTTTGTTTACTTAAGTCCCCTACATCGTGTTTTGCTTGGCTCTTAGTTTTTTCCCTTCTACCCCGAACATAATACTCTTTGTCTAACGTTTTAAATCCCCCCCCCCCCCCCCCCCCAAAAAAAAACAAAAAACAAAACCAAAAACATTTATTTTCCTTTCTCCACGTGTGCTGTTGTCTCATCCTGTACTTTCTGTCCAGGTGTACTGTTCGCCCTGCCCCCATTATCTCCTTGCCATCCACCTTTTGCCCTGTCCACGTGACTCGTGGTGGTCCCTCTCGGCTCTCCCCCCGTTGGTACTTTGTGCATATAAGATTGTTTGCGGTTCTGTTTTAATATTATTTAAATATGTCTCGGTCGAAGACCTCAAGGGAAGGAAGAAGAAGAAGAATCAGAAGAAGAAGAACAACAATGTTTAATAAAATCGATTATATACACACGTGTGGAGCGAGGCTCGAGAATGTACCGCCTACACGCAGCGGACAATTCCTCAAGACACTCGCTGATGAATGAGCAAAAAGGCATTTCATTTATAGCAAAATATTAGACAAGAATCTGCGCTTAAAACATAGCAATACTGGGCCATAAGGACAACATCTCCCATTGTCCCGTCCTACAGAAGGTCAAATTTAGACAACACGATGTAAGCATAATGATAGGCTGCGCCTTTCTGGCTTTTTATCTAAACATATCAGACCTGAGCGCAGGCCGAAGAAAATATTCTCATACACTAGGCTAAATGGTAGATGAATGATTGGATACACATGCTGAATACCATTACAATCAAGTATATGTAATGTCTATATTTCTTCCGAGGTGTTAGGTTACGTCCTTGCTTTAGGAGACATACTGAAACTACAAAGATATATAATTAATTATTCCCTTCGTGAAGGAGGCGTTTGGCGCCATGTTTTCCTGTACGTGGGTCGCGAACATTTTATCTACTGTTTGGCACATAATTCAAGGACTAATTTACTAGGCTAAGGATCCACCCTGCACGTCGAGCCTCGAAACCACTTTTTGTCCACTCGCCTCTGCCTGCAGTTGAGTTCAAATCAGTTTTCAGAAGCACGATATATAATTTCAGATGTTATGATCAATTAAGCCATGGGGTTTAAAACCCTAATGGCTGACATTCCTCCCTTTGTCTTGACAAGACACCTCCTTGGAAAGACACCAAATTCATCAATTAGTTACATGCCAGGCACGACATAGCGTCACGTATGCTCAAAGAGAGATACCGGCCCTAACTGGTCGTCTCACATTCAACGCATAAATTGTTAGCCATGATTCGCGACGACGGCGCCTGGTTGAGAGATTGCTGCCGCCCGCCAGATTCCGAATCCACCCTCGCTGCAGCGTAGATGCGACCCGGTTGCCAGCCAGATTAAGGGCCCTCTTTATGCAGGTGAGGTCCTCGCGAATCAGGGCAAACAATCGACGTCCAATGCCATCAAGCTTTGTACATGTGATTGCTCTGTGAAAGACAAGGAGGCACATTCGTCATCACCAATATCCATCTCCTCATAGTCTGTGTCAACGTCAGTATTCAAAGTGTTGGGTGTTTTGAGCTGAGACGATCCCAAAGTGGTTGTTACAGGTGGTGTAAGTGGTGGTGAGGGTGGTTCTTCCGGATATCCCAGATACATGTTTGCCATCCGCTCCTCACTGCTGGTATAATAGCAATAACTTTTAAAAGAACCTACACTTTCTAAATTACAGGTTAAATCATCCCAACTAAAATCATAATCATTATCAGAATCCCAAGCATCAATAGGTTCATTGATTTCAAGCCAGGAATCATAGATCCCTAAAGCCACATCCTCCTGCCACGAAACGTCGAGGCCATCAACCCAATCGTGGGGGTCCGAGACGATAGAGTTGGCCGGTTCACCAATGGCCTTTGGATCCTTCCCGTATAGTGAAAGTAACATCCCATTGGTGGTGGTGGGTGGGGTCCATCCTGTGAAACATTTTCTCACACAAATCATGATTAGCGATTTCATTATAATCACGGTGAGTACGATTCCCACGATTATGGCCAGGCCTGTCAATAGCCATTTTACAATGACCCCTGTCCATCCTCTGAACCAGGCTGATATGCTGGACCATACATTATTGGCTTCTTCCCTTTCCTTTCGGCTATCCGTGAGACCCTGGGTCGCGGCCTTGAGCCGACTGATTGAGGCCTCTATGCCTTCCGAGTGATCTGGGATATATGTGCAACATTTTCCATCAATAACCCCACATACTCCTCCCTTTTCTGCTAACAACATATCCAAAGCCACTCGATTCTGCATCACCATTGTTCGCATATGCACTAATTCGTCTTCCAATTGTAGTTCCGCGATTCGGGTTTCGTTTCCAATTCGTTCCATTACTAATGCGAGACTATCTATTCGCCAATCATTCATAGTCACTCCCGCTTGGGGAAAAAATGCTCCTAATAGGACCTGCCACCAGCGTCCGTCCAGTCTTACTGTTTCATCCGGGTTCCAAAGAGAGAATCGTTTCTTCCTCTCGTGGGTAGGGGTGTACCCTGTTTCATTAAAATGATCTACTGTGGCGGACACAAAAGCCCACTGGCGTGGTGACATCATTCCACGCACCGAGTGGGCGATGGCCACGCCCGAGGGGTAGGCGTGGCCTCATGATATACCCCGGGCGACCAGCCCGGAGGAGTTTAGTGTTACAGTGTAGTCTTACAATAAAGACGTTTATATGTTACCGCTTGTCCGCTTCCTCCTTGCTCACAAGCAGCGCGCGTAACGCCGCGCTTTACTGGTGACCCTCGACGTTGGATCTGCCGGAGCGATCCTTCCACACGCGACGCCATCGCCATGGCCGCCTTCGTCAAACTTCCGGAATTTTGGGAGGCTCAGGCCGAAGTCTGGTTCGTCCAGGCCGAAGCCCAATTTCAGCTTCGGCACCTCACCGGCGATGACACGCGCTACTGCCACGTCGTCGCCTCCCTCGGGCCCGGCACGGCCGCTCGAGTTGTGTCCGTCCTTCGCCACCCACCGGACGGCCACAAGTACGAGGCACTCAAGCGGCTACTCCTAGCCACGTTCAGCCTCACGGACGACGCACGGGCCGACCGCCTCCTGGATCTCCCCGAGCTCGGTGAGACGCGCCCGTCGGTCCGAATGGACCATATGCTGTCACTGTTGGGCGACGAAGCCCCCGGTTCGCTATTCCGGGCGCTTTTCCGTCGCCAACTTCCAGCGCAGGTTCGCCTCGCGTTGGCCGGGACCGGGCTAACGGAACCCCGAGCATTGGCGGCCGAGGCGGACAAGTACTTCGCCGCTTCGGACACGCGGGCGAGCGTTGGCGTGGCCGTCACGGCCTTCGACGCTGATGTTCCACAGCATCATCTTCTACAGCACGCTGATGTTCCACAGCATCATCTTCTACAGCACGCTGATGTTCCACAGCATCATCTTCTACAGCACGCTGTGGTTCAGCAGCATGCTGATACGCACCTCGTGAACGCCGCCACGCCCCGCCCACCGCCGCGGCGAAAACCGCCACCGCGGGGAAACCCGTCGACTCCACCGGCCTGGCGGAGCCAGCCGCACTCCTCCAGCTCCACCACCTGGTGCTGGTTCCACGCCAAGTTCGGCCACGAAGCTCGGCGGTGTCATCCGCCGTGCTCCTTCAACGGGTCGGGAAACGCCCGGGCCGGCGCTCAATTGTGGCGATGAGCGCCGGCCGTTCGAGCAGCCTGCTGTTCATAACGGACACCTTCTCCGGGCGCCGTTACCTGTGCGACACGGGAGCACAGGTGAGTGTCATTCCCGCCGGCACGTCAGACAAGCACGCCGCGGGTGGGGGCCCCGCGCTGCTTGCCGCGAACGGGACGCCCATCCGTACGTACGGAAAACGCTGCCTCTCTCTGCGGTTTGGAGGGCAGGTTTTCCGATGGACGTTCGTCACCGCCGACGTGCCCATGGCACTGCTTGGCGCGGACTTCCTGTGCGCTAATGGGCTCCTGGTCGACGTCAAGCGCAGACGGCTTGTCCAGGCCGAGACGTTCAGCTCGCTCGCATGTGCGTTGCCCAGCTCAACGAGCGGCTTGCCAAGCGGCTTGCCGAACGATTCGGTTCCGGCCACGTTGGTCTGTACGCTTCCGGCAGCGGACGCATTCACCCGCCTCCTCGCCGGCTTCCCGGCCCTCACGCGGCCCACCTTCTCGGCGGGGGCCGTCAAGCATGGGGTGGCCCATCACATCCCCACCGTCGGGCCACCGGTCTACGCCCGGGCACGCCGCCTCGAGCCGACGAAGCTGGCGGTGGCAAAAGCGGAGTTCGCTACCCTGGAGCGACTCGGCATCGTTCGGCGCTCAGAGAGCGCTTGGGCGTCGCCGCTGCACATCGTGCCGAAGCCCGGCGGGGGATGGCGACCGTGCGGGGACTATCGCCGTCTCAATGACGCCACGACTCCCGACCGCTACCCCGTCCCCCACATTCAGGACTTTTCCGCCCGTTTGGCGGGCAGGTCCTTCTTCTCGAAGGTGGACCTCATACGCGGCTACCATCAGGTCCCCGTCAGGCCGGAGGACGTCCCGAAGACGGCGGTCATCACGCCATTCGGACTCTTCGAGTTCCTGCGCATGCCCTTCGGTCTGAAGAATGCGGCTCAGGCGTTCCAGCGACTGATGGACAGCGTCCTGCGCGACTTGGATTTTGTCTACGTCTACCTGGACGATATCCTCGTCGCCAGCGCGTCCCGCGAAGAGCACCTGCGCCACCTCCGCACGCTCTTCGAACGCCTGGGCCAGCATGGCCTGATTGTGAACCCCGCAAAGTGCCGGTTCGGCGCCGCCACAATCGATTTTCTGGGGCACCGTGTCACCAGGCACGGCGCCGTCCCCCTGCCGGCCAAGGTGGAGGCGGTGAAGGGGTTTCCGCGCCCCCGCACGATCAGAGGGCTGCAGGAGTTCCTGGGCATGGTGAACTTTTACCATCGGTTCCTGCCCCGTATCGCCCAGCTCCTGCGCCCCCTGCACGAAGCTCTCCGAGGTAAGCCGGGCAAAGGCGACGTTACCTGGACCGAGCAGATGGACACGGCGTTCACGGGCACGAAGCTCGCCTTGGCTAACGCCACCATGCTCGCGCACCCGGCGCCCGATGCACCGATCGCCCTCACCACCGATGCCTCGGACTACGTGGTGGGCGCGGTGCACGAGCAATGGGTGCGTGGAGCTTGGCAACCGCTGGCGTTCTTTAGCCGGCAGCTTCGCCCGCCCGAACGCCGTTACAGTACCTTCGACCGCGAGTTGCTCGGACTTCACTTGGCGGTCAGGCACTTCCGCCATCTGCTCGAGGGCCGGGCGTTCACTGCCTTCGTCGACCACAAGCCGCTGATCTTCGCGATGGGCAAGGTCACCGAGCCGTGGTCGGCCCGGCAGCAGCGTCACCTCTCGGCCGTGTCCGAGTACACGACGGACATCCAGCACGTCGCGGGGAAGGACAACCCGGTGGCGGATTGCCTTTCCCGGGCCGTCGCCCATGCAGTCCACCTCGGCATCGACTATGCCCGGATGGCAGCGGACCAGGCCGCTGACCCCGACATCCAGGCCTTGCGGACCGCCGTCACGGGCCTCCGCGTCACCGAGGTGCCGTTCGACGGCGCGGGCGCGGCTCTCTTGTGCGACGTCTCCCTCGGGCGTCCTCGCCCCATTGTGCCCGCGGGCTGGCAGCGCCAGGTGTTTGACGCCATCCACGGCCTGTCCCACCCGGGCGCGAGGGCCTCCCAAAGGCTGATCGCCGACAAGTTCGTCTGGCATGGCCTCCGGAAGGCCGTCCGCGGCTGGGCCAGGACGTGCCTCGCGTGCCAGCGCGCCAAGGTGCACCGGCACACCCAGGCCCCGTTGGCCCCGTTCACGGTGCCGGAACGCCGGTTTGACCACGTCCACGTGGACCTGGTGGGACCTCTGCCCCCCTCGCGGGGTTTCACCTACGTCCTCACCATGGTGGACCGCACCACCCGGTGGCCGGAGGCCGTGCCCTTGGCGTCGACAACGGCGGCCGATGTCGCGCAGGCTTTCATCGCCACCTGGGTCGCCCGGTTCGGCGCCCCCTCAGACATCTCATCCGACCGCGGCCCCCAGTTCACCTCGGAGCTCTGGGGGGCGGTTGCGCAGGGGCTCGGGGTCCGGCTGCACCGAACCACGGCCTACCACCCCCAGGCTAACGGCCTGTGTGAGCGATTTCACCGCTCATTGAAGGCCGCGCTCCGGGCCACCCTCCGCGACGGCGGCTGGGTCGACAGGCTCCCCTGGGTCCTGCTGGGCCTCCGGACGGCGCCCAAGGAGGACCTGCGCGCATCCGCGGCGGAGTTGGTCTTCGGGCAACCGCTGCGGGTGCCGGGCGAGTTCCTCCCCGACTCCACGGCACCATGGTCCGCGGCACAGCAGCGCTCCGCTCTGCAAGAGACCGCCCAGAGGTTCGCCCCGGTGCCAACGGCATGCCACGGGCACCCACCGATGCACGTCGCCCCGGAGCTTCGCACGGCGGAGTACGTCTTCGTCCGCCACGATGCCCATCGGACACCACTGCGGCCCCCGTACGACGGGCCTTTCCGCGTGCTGGAGACCGGGGCGAAGCACTTCACCCTGGACATCGGCGGTACTCCTGACCGCGTTTCGGTAGACCGCCTCAAGCCGGCCCACCTCGATGTGGACCATCCACCGCCAGTGGCCCGACCCCCACGTCGGGGCCGCCCTCCTGCGGGCGGACCCCCGGCACCGCCCAGCCCCGCCGCCACGGCGCCCCCCGGTCCTGCACCCATCCCAGGGGCAGCCAGGGGCATCCCACCTGGTATCCCTGCACCCCGGACGCCGCCGATCGCCAGGGGGCGCTTCGGCCGGGTCATTCGTCTGCCCCGCAAACTGGCCCTCCAGGTGCGCGGGAATTCTGGGGGGGCGCGTGTGGCGGACACAAAAGCCCACTGGCGTGGTGACATCATTCCACGCACCGAGTGGGCGATGGCCACGCCCGAGGGGTAGGCGTGGCCTCATGATATACCCCGGGCGACCAGCCCGGAGGAGTTTAGTGTTACAGTGTAGTCTTACAATAAAGACGTTTATATGTTACCGCTTGTCCGCTTCCTCCTTGCTCACAAGCAGCGCGCGTAACGCCGCGCTTTACTACCAAATTTACCTTGGGAAAAATGGATCCCAGATAACAAGTCCCTCCCCACTGTTCGGGTAGGTATGGATATGCTTTATTTCCGCAAATAAACATTACTCCATGGGGTGGGATAAGGGCCGAGGCCATGCATTTACCGATCTCAACGCGGGTGGCGCTTGGTGTCCCCCAAGATATGGTTAGCTTGGTTACGTTATGCTGGGCTTGGTCATCTATGGTTATTACAAGGGGGCCTCCCTTTTCTCTCCATCTGGTGTCGGATGGCAGGGTATGGGTGCATTCCGAGGTTCCCATCTGAACGTGTCCCTTTCCTATAAGACACACCCGTCCCTTTTGCTCTGTCACCCAGACTGGATCAGGTGGTTTGTCTAACAAAGCCTGCTTAATGGGTGGGGTATATCGAAACTCCCGGGAACACACTGCTTGCGATTTTGGGCCTATCAGTTCCAAGGTTGTGGTCAGACATGGGGTACGCAAGGGTCCTGAGCACATATCTCGTAGGGACAGGGGTAGCACTACCATTTCTATCCCTGTCGTACTGGTGTGGGGAAAATGCATACACACCCAACACCGTGATCGGTTCTGTACCTCCGCCATTGCACGGGTCACTGTCCAATACGTATTTTCCTTTGGCTTTTTCTTGCTTTCGATCCGTGGGTGCGGAATTAATATGTGTGAAATGCATGGTGGCCTATCATCGTAGGGGGAGGTCATGAATTCACATTGTAGTAATAGAGTAGTGCCGCTGTTCAGTAATACATGCGTGGTTAAATTGTTCGAGTCCTTTCCCCATTTGTAACCCGGCCTGGCCATGTTTACTATTGGTGCGCCGCCTTGTCGTGGCGCTTGCTTCAAACGACTGAGGGCAGCAAAACCTGTCTTCCTTCCATGTGAGTCTGTGTACAACACCCTCCACATTATCCGTGTCCATACGTCTTCCTTTACATGGCAGCAGGGTATATTTATCCTCTGACCCCAGATAACTCTCTGCCGGTAGACCTTAACAGTTTGGTCGCCATATACATATGTCTCCGTGTTCGCCCATGCCCTCGTGTCCCCAGTGCTGGCAAAGCTGTAAATTAAACTAAGTGTGATTGCCACCCCTAACAGGCGGTGGTGCAGCATCCTCGATCTGTGGTGGTGCGTTTGAGGTGTCTGTGTTTGTGGGTATGGCCAACTTACAATGTGTGGCATGTACCCAGGACGACTTGCCCTCACCAAAACACCGCTGTTGGTGTGATCAGAAGAACTTGGTGGTGTGGATGGTGGTGTGGATAGGCTTGCTTGCTGGCTCCGGCAGGGCTTCCCGAACACGTTCATGTATGCTGCGTGCCACATGGGAGGGATCTATGCAAAACTTTAAAAAACATGTCATCCATGATAGGTAATTCAAGTGCTGCCATATCCGTTGTTGGCTGATGCCGTTGACATATAGCGCACGAGCGACAGACCATGGTAACCACAGTCGAAAGGCCTGGTGCTGCCCAGGTGGAAGTGACCTGCCTCATCACCTCACCCCCCTATGGCACACATGGCCATTTGGATGCGCCATGCGTGCCAACCATGGCAATAAAGCTCGCGGTGCCACGGGTTTGTCATTAATCGTCCACATTTGTCCTTCTGCGGGGCGTTGAGCTCCCAATTTAATCCAATTTTTGCTGTTCTACGTTTGAGGCCGCGGCTTGTAATTGTATTACATCGAACTCTGTAGGTGCGGATGTCGGAACGTCTGTCTTGAGGTGCCAAATTAATTATGAACCCTTCATTGTTGTCCAACACATGGACCGTTCGGTGTTCAACATTGTATCGACGCCTTACTGGCGTTTTCCGCAGTCGGTCCATCATCCATGTACGACCGTACCCTGCCATTCCCAAAAATCGCAACGAACACACTAACTCTTCACTGTTATCCTTCACTTCACTTCAAAATTTCACTGTTATCCTATCAATACCTGGACAATTTTTTCCTTTCCTTCCTAGATACGCGAATTTCACATCAGTATAAACCCACTGGAAAAATTATCTGAAAAATAACTAGCCTCCCAAAACCATTTCCCTGCAAGAGCGGGGTTAGCCTTGCGGTCCACATGACAATCTTTTTTATTTTGCTCTATCACCTCCCTTTGAGCAATAATTTAATTGGTGTGATTCCCATATACCCACTCCTGGTGGAGTTCTGTTCACCTGGTCTGCAGAGCCGTGATCCAATCTTCACCAGCCCCCAATCACCTTCTTATCACAAAACAACAGTCCATAACTAACCACTTTTCTTTATTTCCCGTCTTTTCCATCAACTTTTATAATCTTTTCCCCTCCCTTTCTTAGCAAACCTTGCAAAGTCACTTGTCATTGACAAATGATCCATCTAATTCGACTTTCCTTTAACATCTTCGCACTTTCCATGACCTTCTTCATACTTACTTTAAACCTTTTCTTCAGACACAACCCACATGAGTTATGAATACAATTTCCCCTTCCAGGCACGTGTCTAGTCACTCACAAAGTGTCCATAAGACAACGTCATCATATTTCACAGAACTCCACCACTCTATTAAATCCTAAACATGCCCAATGGGCAATCCACGAAAAAATCAAAGCATTTTCAGTCCCCCTTTCAGGGAAGTCAAATCAACCACCATTAAAGCACAAAACAGAAAACGACCATATACTCAGAGTATATGCCATA
This sequence comes from Myxine glutinosa, assembly GCF_964187855.1. Taxonomy (NCBI): domain Eukaryota; kingdom Metazoa; phylum Chordata; class Myxini; order Myxiniformes; family Myxinidae; genus Myxine; species Myxine glutinosa. The sequence continues at coordinate 12,754,614 of NC_136274.1, forward strand.
TACTCAGAGTGAGACCCGAAAATCAAGCAGACAGACCGACAATCGAACCTGTCTTTCGACACTGCCGAACGACAAGTTCGCAGACACTGAGGGAGTGACATTCGACCCCCAGTAGATACCGCGGACACCGCTTTGGTCCGCACCAGCAACTCCCTCAAAATCAGTGTTCAGAGACATGACTCCATAGACAGCCAGAAAGCCAGACAAATACGGACACACACACACAGAGATTAATATATTTTTACAGATTAATATACAGAGATTAATAGATTAATATAAACAATTAATATATTGTCCACATTCATCTTGGTCAACCCAACCCATTCTGGCTCTCCCCAAGAGCTCTGTGTCCGGACAGACAGACAGATAAACGGACCGGGTGAAACCATAACCATCCATCCTTCCGATTGGACTCACGTCAGCATCACATGTCATTCTTGCCTTCATTCAACGCATTCTGTCATCCCACGTCGGCCAAATACAAGCCCCGGCCATGCCGTTGAATAAACACCCTGTCGTTTGACAGCCTATTATTTTTGACTTTCACTCCCATTCTCCCTTGCTACATCTGGAGAGCCGTTAATGTGGGGATGTAATTGAACACTTGTTTTAAAGCCCTGTCTACACATGCTCTCCATAACATTCTCATTATTCCCTGCCAATTTTACTCATCCGGATTGCCCAACGCCCGTAGGCAATTTGGGGAATCCCTTGTCAGTCAATGACACACATCAATGACACACACACAATAAACACAAATACACGCTGCAATGACAGATCATTCATTCCCTTATACACAAATACCATGTGACTGACCTTTCATTCTCCATACAATACAGTATAAATTCATGCACACTCATGCACACTTCAATCCTACTTACCTGTGAACTCTAACACATCCAGTGCGTAGCTTAACTTAAAATACTCATTATTCTACCTTTCTTGGGCTAGTCCCTCCTGGTAGTCCTAAGATCGGGTCGCCCCCCGATTCCTAACCTTAAACGCAGTTCTCACGCCGGAGTAACTTAATACCTATTATCTATCACCCACATATGGGTCTACCTGCTTCCCACGCAGGAAGCTTACCTGAGGGATACCCCTCCTTATCCCGGGCGCCCTGTATAATCGATTCATTACCCACTGCTGCTCTGGTTTAAACTAAATTTGGTTCGGAATGCAAGCCAGGTGGTACAGCCGACAGAGGTCCACACGTCCAAAGCAAGGCGGGAGGCTTCAATTTCGAGGTGCAAAAATGCGTACCCACCAAATTAGATGCCGGCAGGCCTCCCTCCCGACCTGGAACGTGAGGATCCACCTCGTCTGCACACTTGGATGTATCCCACTCCTGACACCAAATTCTCGGTCGAAGACCTCAAGGGAAGGAAGAAGAAGAAGAATCAGAAGAAGAAGAACAACAATGTTTAATAAAATCGATTATATACACACGTGTGGAGCGAGGCTCGAGAATGTACCGCCTACACGCAGCAGACAATTCCTCAAGACACTCGCTGATGAATGAGCAAAAAGGCATTTCATTTATAGCAAAATATTAGACAAGAATCTGCGCTTAAAACATAGCAATACTGGGCCATAAGGACAACATCTCCCATTGTCCCGTCCTACAGAAGGTCAAATTTAGACAACACGATGTAAGCATAATGATAGGCTGCGCCTTTCTGGCTTTTTATCTAAACATATCAGACCTGAGCGCAGGCCGAAGAAAATATTCTCATACACTAGGCTAAATGGTAGATGAATGATTGGATACACATGCTGAATACCATTACAATCAAGTATATGTAATGTCTATATTTCTTCCGAGGTGTTAGGTTACGTCCTTGCTTTAGGAGACATACTGAAACTACAAAGATATATAATTAATTATTCCCTTCGTGAAGGAGGCGTTTGGCGCCATGTTTTCCTGTACGTGGGTCGCGAACATTTTATCTACTGTTTGGCACATAATTCAAGGACTAATTTACTAGGCTAAGGATCCACCCTGCACGTCGAGCCTCGAAACCACTTTTTGTCCACTCGCCTCTGCCTGCAGTTGAGTTCAAATCAGTTTTCAGAAGCACGATATATAATTTCAGATGTTATGATCAATTAAGCCATGGGGTTTAAAACCCTAATGGCTGACATATGTATAAACTTTTCCCTTCAGTGTTTTATTCAGTGGTATATTACAACACGCTGTTTTTCTTCCTATTTAAAAGGCTTTTTTCAAATTCCTCTCCATCTCATTCCACGTCAAAAAAAAGAAATTCAATCCCTTATAACTCTAAATCACTACATGGTCTAAATTCACATTCATTCCACCCCTCCTCCATCGTTCTGAATCGGATTGCTAACTTGAAAATCACAACAAACCCAATTTGTTATCAATGTTCGTCTTTCATTAATCATCCACTTTCGAAACTCCCCTCATGCCCCTCCCCTACAAATCCCCCCCCCCCCCTTGCACCTATACTCCTAAACTCCCCTCTTGCCCCTCCACTCCTAAACTCCCCCCTTGCCCCTCCACTCCTGAACTCCCTCCTTGCCCTTCCCCTCCTAAACTCCCCCCTTGCCCCTCCCCTCCAAATCCCCCCTTGTCCCTACACTCCTAAACTCCCCCCTTGCCCCTCCACTCCTAAACTCCCCCCTTGCCCCTCCCCTCCTAAACTCCCCCCTCACTCCTCCCCTTCAAAACTCCCCCCCAACCCCTCCCATTCAAATCTCCCCCCATACCATTCCTCTCCAATTCTCCCTCCTCCCCCCTCCTCCTCAAAGCTGCCTCCTCCCCACTTCATCTCCCTTCTATCTCATACCTCCACCCCCCCCCCAACCTTCTACTTTCCTCTGCCCCCCCTCAAACAACCCCTCACTGTGCCTCATCCCTTCACCATCAAATCTTTCATCCTCCTCATCCTTCCCTTTCTTGGAACTCTTCTGTAATCTCTGACACACTATCAACTGCTCTTCCTACCTCCCCCTCTCATCCTTCATCTTACCCTACACCTCCCCTCCCCTGTCCTGTACCCGATGCTCCCCCTCTCTCTTCATTAACGGTATGGACCTCAAACATCCGGGGCCTTCGCTCAAACCTGACTGATCTCTCCATACAGGTTGCTTCTGACAATCCAGACTTGATCTGCTTAACAGGCACTTTCCTCCTTCAAGATGTCTCTGATTCCTTAATATCTCTTCCTGGTTACTCCCTCCTCCGGTATGATAGACCTGAGCCTCGTCCTGGTGGTGGGGTGGCTATCTTTATCAAAAACTCTCTTCCTCACTCTCCTTGCACTGCCCTCTCTCCTCCTCACCCCCAGGAGTACCTCTGGCTACGGCTTCCTCTCCGCTCCCACCTTTTGTTCATATATTGTGTTCTGTACCATCCTCCAAACAGTGATGACTCCATCTACATTTCACTGTCTGACAACATGGACCAACATCTATCCACTCATCCCAACTCTCTCTTCCTCATATGTGGTGACTTCAACTGTCATCATGCCAGCTGGTTGGGTGTGGGTTCCTCTCTCACCAGTCATGGCACCTCAGCAAAGGACTTCTGTGATTCACTGGGATTGACACAATCTGTCAATTTCCCGACCCGGATCTCAGCCAATGGAGTATCTTCTCTTCTTGACTTGGTTATGACAAACTTCCCTGCTAATGTCTGCTGCTCTTCTTCTGCTCCAATCGGTTCTTCTGATCATGTGCTTGTCAAAGTGGACATCTCTCTGGCCATTCTCAGAGAGCCTCCTCAGCGTCGTCGAGTCTGGCATTTCACTCAGGCCGAATGGGGGGTCTTCAAGCAGCCATCAATCGTCTGGAGTGGTCTCCCATCTCCACTGCCTCTGACATCAATTCTTCCTGGGAATTCTTCCAAAGCAAATTGCTCTCTCTCATGCACAGATTTATCCCATCTCGTCTTCAGTTGTCTTACCCTTCCTCCCGTCCATGGTACACTGAATCTTGTGGTGAGGCAGTTGCCCTGAAACAACTTGCCTTTGCCTCTTGGAAGGCTAATCCAACTGAAGGCAATCTCAGTTCCTTCCACCAAGCTCGGAACAAGTGTGTGTCTACCCTCAGGAGTGCCAGGAAGCACTATCTCTCCACACTCAAGAATGAACTCTCAAACCTGTCTCCTTCCTCCAAATCCTGGTGGCGTCTGGTCAAATCCGTTTCTGGTGTTTGTTCCCCCTCCATCCCCTCCCTTACCTCAAACGGCCACACAGTTGACATCGCACGTGACAAAGCCGAATGCCTCAACTCTGTGTTTGCCTCAAAATCTTTAGTCCCAACCCCATCTCTCTCTGTTCCCACCTTTACCAGTCGAGCCCAACTGCTCCTGGACTCTGTGTCCTTCTCTCCTGACAAGGTGGAGGAGTTTTTGTCTAACCTCGACTCTGATTCTGCAACTGGACCAGACGGCATCAGCCCACGGGTCCTAAAATCCTGCTCTGCCGCTCTATCTCTCCCTCTCTCTGTTCTTTTCACCCTCTCTTTTGTTCAAGGTCATCTGCCAGCATCCTGGAAATCAGCAAACATTACCGCTTTACACAAAAAGGTGCAAAAACAGATCCTTGCAACTACAGACCAATCAGCCTGCTCCCAAATATCAGCAAAGTCATGGAATCCATCATTGCTTCGGATATGAAATCTTTCCTCTTCTCCAATGGCTTGATCTCTGATCATCAATTTGGATTCAGACCAGGTCACTCTACTCTGGACATGCTGCTTCTGCTGTCTCAACAATGGATGGAGGTCCTCAATGCCAAACAGGAAATCAGAGCTGTCTCCCTTGACATATCACGTGCCTTCGATACTGTCTGGCACCCAGCTCTGCTCACCAAACTCTCCTCCTATGGTATCCATGGAAATCTCCATGCATGGCTTGCGGACTTCCTCTCTGGTCGTAGTCAACGTGTGGCCCTGAATGGATTTCTCTCATCTCCCCTTCCTGTTCAGGCTGGAGTTCCCCAAGGCAGTGTTCTGGGCCCTGTGCTTTTTCTGGTCTTTATCAATGATCTCTCCGACTCTCTGGAAAATCCTCTCTATCTCTTTGCTGATGACTCCACTCTCTGCCGCTCCATTCCTCTTCCCTCAGATCGGCAGTCTGCAGCCTCCTCACTCTCTGAAGACTTGGACAAAATCAGAGACTGGTCAAACAAGTGGAACATGTCTTTCAATCCGGACAAATCTCACACTCTTACTATGTCTCTCCGAAAAGATCGACTGGACAACCCTCCCATCTACTTTCTCAACAATCCTCTCCAAGAAGTTCTGTCGCTCAAGCTTTTGGGTCTCACTATCTGCCATGATCTTTCTTGGGAAAACTACATTTCCAAGCTGGCCTCCAAAGCCAGTCGCCGACTGGGCATCCTCCGTCGTGCGAAGTCCTTCCTCGGCACACCTGAGCTCCTCACCACATACAAGGCTTTCATCCGCAGCTCAATGGAATACTGTTCTCCCCTATGGGCCGGTGCTCCTGCCTCACACCTAGCTCGTCTTCACGCTGTTGAAACCAAAGCTTTCAGAATTATTGGAATCTCCCGCGATGAAGCTATCTCTGAGGGCCTTTCACTCACTCACCGCAGGCAGGTAGGTGGTCTTTCTGTCTTCTACCGACTGCTCGCCGGCCTTGCACCCCCAGCTCACTCTGTGCTCTGTCCCCCAAATATTCCTACAGGTCGCACAAGATCTGCCTGCAACCCTCTGATGGTTAAACTGCCGAAATCTCGGCTCTCTGCTCACCTTCACTCTTCCATTCCTCTTTTCTCCCGCCTCTGGAACAAACTCCCTCACTCCCTTCAATCCCACTCCTCCCTCTTTAAAACAGCTGTTCACCACCATCTCTTATCTTCCCCCATCCAAAACCTTGATCTTTTCTTCCCCCATGAATTCACCCCAGATCCACTTTTTTGAAATACCAACTTCTTTCCTGGAAGTCCTGGCAGTGTCCATATGTTTTATACCTCTCCCACTCCCCCCCCCCCCCCTCCCATGCCCCCCCCCAAAGCCCTCTCCCTCTCTCAGATCTCTCGATGTTTCCATGTCTCTCGGTCCCTGCTCTCAAATGTTGTGTTTGTGTCCTTCCCCCTCTCTCACCATCTTGTCTACCGCTCACGATGTTATATGTGTCGGTTTGTCTTTCAGTGTGATTAATGTTCGCTCTTTCACGAGCCTCGATCTTGTATACAAAAAAAATTAAAAAAAAAAAAAATTAAACAAACATGTTTCTCAAAAATATGAATCCATTGATATTAAGTTTGTCTTTCATTAACCAAAATGCAGGTCAATGTGAACCAGGCTCATATAATATGGCGTTTTGTCCTCTTTTTTTTTACTCAGGATGGACTAGGACCATTTTGCTTCCTCTTCTTCCTCATCGACTGCGTGGCAACTGCAATTTTCACATTCTTCTTCATCCCCGAGACGAAGAACCGCTCTTTCCTCGAGATTTCGTCCTACTTTCAGCGGCACAACAGGAAGGTCTACGTTGAGCCAGAATGCACAGAACTTTCTAGAGTGAACATCAGGAGGACTTAAGCTAAATAACACGCGCATCCCAATGATTCTGATCTCCTCAGACCCGCCCTGACCTCCGACACCTTGATATTCACCAAATTGCATAAACCATTCTCAACGTCACATTCCAGATTATTTCCTACACCAGGTGTAAAGTTTTAATTTCTTTTTCCGAAGAATGTAAAAGTTCATATTGCATGCCATGATCAAAAGAATTCTTCGGTTGGTGCGGTTCGCTCACCTGTGATTTATTGAAGGCCACCTGCAATGCAGGTGTATTATCATCATATTGAAGGTTTAGATGAGGACCAAATCTCATGAAATTCTTGATTAGGGCTTTCACTGATTTCCTTAATTTATCATCAAAGCTTTCTGAACGACATGACCACCTGTGACCATGACTTGAGCTTGTAACGACCCTGCGTAACCAGGTAGAACATCCGATGTGAACTTTGCGGAGTTTGCGTAGTTGGAGATCACTGTAATGTTCAGGTTCAGCAATGCGACATTTCTGTTTTTTTTTGTATACAAGATCGAGGCTCGTGAAAGAGCGAACATGAATCACACAAAAAGTCAAACCGACACAACAACAACATGCATTTTAAAAGGCCATTTTCCCTGCTAGAGCGGGGGGTGGCCTTGAGGTCCCCATGGCAATCTTCTCCATTTTGCCCTATTTTATGCATCTCTCCTTGTTAACCCCCTTGCCCGCATTTCTTCTTCCACCATCTTTAGCCAAGTCTTTCTCGGTCTTCCACGTCCTCTACTTCCTTCTACATTCATTTCCATCACTCTTCTCAACCAGTCACTTTCATCCTTCCTCAACACATGACCAAACCATCTCAACCTGTTCCTCTTCACAGCATCAATCACAGGCTCTATTCCCATCATCTTTTGCAATTCATCATTTATCTTCCTCTCTCTCAACGATACTCCGCACATCCATTGAACCATTCGCATTTCCACCCTTTCCAACCTTCGTTGCTGCTCCACGTTCATTACCCATGTCTCGCTCCCATAAATCAAAACACTTCTCACACATGCAGCATACACCTTTCCGTTCAGCTTCAACGACACTCCCCTCCTCATCAGCACGCCACTCAGTTCCCGAAACTTCTTCCATGCACATCTCACTCTAGCAACCGTTGCCGAGTCTGATCCACCTTCTCCATTCAGCATGTCTCCGAGGTAGCAAAATGTTTTCACACCTTCCAGCTTCATGCCGTCTCCAAGATCCAACTCAACATTTCCTCCATCTGCAGCTCCCTCTGTGCACACCTTACATTTGAATGTAGCTGTCACACTGGTTAATGACCCTCTCAGACCACTACATTTTTGATGAACCCACTCAGCGCACATTGTACATTGAATGGAGTTCACTCCGACACCCTTCCTGCACACAGCACAGGGCCACTTCCCAGTTCTTTCCACCTCACCACATGCTTTACCACTTGCCATCAACTTCGTCTTTCCGATATTCACCTTCAGACCTTTTGTCTCCATACATTCCTTCCACTTGTTCATCTTTTCCTTTAGTCCATCCATACTTTCCGCAATCAACACCAGATCATCTGCATACAACAACTCCCACGGTAAACCCTCCTTTACGTTCTGAGCCAGCACCTCCATCACAGCTACAAATAGTAGTGGACTTAGTACCGACCCCTGATGCACTCCCACCTTCACCTCAAACTCACCACTGTTCCCGTCCTTCGTCCTTACAGCTGTGCGCGCTCTTTCGTACATTGCCATCACTACTCTGATCAACCATTCCTCCACTCCTAACTTTCTCAATGCCCATGTCAATACTTCACGTGGAACCCTATCGAATGCTTTCTCCAGATCAACAAACCCAAGAAACAACTTCTTCCTCTTCTCCACGTACTTCTCCTGCAACTGCCTCACAATGAAAAGTGCGTCTGTCGTTCCTCTTCCTGGCATAAATCCAAACTGCATTTCGTCGATCTTCACTTTCTTCCTTATCCTCCTCTCCAACACCCTTTCCAATACCTTCATTCCTGTCAAACCGACAAAAGTTTCTGTCAAAAGTCAAACCGACACATAAAACACAAAATAAGGGGAGCGGTAGACAAGATGGGGAGAGAGGGGGAAGGACACAAACACAACATTTGAGAGCAGGGACATTGAGAGAACTGTGGGAGGGAGAGGGCTTGGGGGGAGGTGGGAGAGGTATAAAACATGTGGACACTGCAAGGACTTCCAGGAAAGAAGTTGGAATTTCGAAAAAGTGTATCTGGGGTGAATTAGCGGGGGTAGAAAAGATCAAGGTTTTGGATGGGGGAAGATAAGAGATGGTGGTGAACAGCTGTTTTAAAGACCTGGAGGGAGGAGTGGGATTGAAGAGAGTGAGGGAGTTTGTTCCAGAGGTGGGGAAAAAGGGGAATGAAAGTGAAGGTGAGCAGAGAGTCTTGATTTTGGCAGTTTAACCATAAGAGGGTTGCTGGCAGATCTTGTGCGACCTGAAGGAATATTTGGGGGACAGAGCACAGAGAGAGCGGGGGGAGCAAGGCCGGAGAGGAGTCGGTAGAAGAGAGAAAGACCACTAACCTGCCTGCGGTGAGTGAGTGAAAGGCCCTCGGAGTCAGCTTCATCGCAGGAGATTCCAATGATTCTGAAAGCTTTGGCTTCAACAGCGTGAAGCTGAACTAGGTGTGAGGCAGGAGCACCAGCCCAGAGGGGAGAGCAGTACTCCATTGAGCTGCGGATGAAAGCCTTGTATGTGGTGAGGAGCTCAGGTGTGCCTAGGAAGGACTTCGCACAACGGAGGAAGTATTGACGTATTGACGTTCACAAGTATTGACGTTTTTTTTAAATTAAATCTTATTTTACCTTCACTCCTTAACGATGGACGATGATGTATTTGAGGAGGAAAAGAGCAGCTGGTGAAATGACCGCAGAACAAAGACGGTGTTCGACATTTTTAAATGTTGCAACTATTTTGCACTGAGCGTCTTACACAACAGAATTGCCTCGGCTTACCAAGGCCGATTTATACTTGAGGACACACGTGTGAACATAGACACCGGAAAGGTGGAGGTAAGGAGCTGCTCGGCCATGTCCTCCAAACCCTTACTTTGGTGAAGCGAATAAGCAATACCTGAAACTATCAGCACCTGAAAGCACTTTATCGGTTTATTGGATGATTTATAACTCCATTGATTTTATTGTAATTTTTAATTAAAATACATCTGTTGAGAAAACCTGGAATGGCCTGGTACTGCGAGCAGAGGCAGCAATTCTAATGTTGAGAAAACCTGGAATGGCCTGGTACTGCGAGCAGAGGCAGCAATTCTAATGTTGAGAAAACCTGGAATGGCCTGGTACTGCGAGCAGAGGCAGCAATTCTAATGTTGGAATTAATGAAACGAGACATTTCTCAAGCTTGAACTACAAAAGTGTTTGATGATTAAATTGGAAGTTCATAGAAGATGTTGTTGGTGAATTTTTTTTTGGAATTGCTTTACAGGCAAAAACTGGAACGGACCTGGTGTGTGTGTGTGTGTGTGTGTGTGTGTGTGTGTGTGTGTGTGTGTGTGTGTGTGTGTGTGTGTGTGTGTGTGTGTGTGTGTGTGTGTGTGTGTGTCACGCTTTATTTTAAAGGGCTCAAATACTGTCATCAAATAATAAATCAAAGCTCATGTTGCGAAGCGAACAATCGATTTACTTCAAACATAGATTTGTGTCGTTAAGAATAATAATTCTGGGTTTTACCGCCTTTGACGCAGCGTCTATTACACCACCCCATGTAACACGTTACATTAGTTATTTGTGCTTGTTGTTTGTATCCTTTATGACATCCATAACAGTCAGTTTCCTGTTTGCAATGATTATCAATTTTATTTCACAACCAGGCAGACAGAGTAAAATAATAATCTCACTACTCTCTGCCCATGTCCGACCAGGACAAATTCAGAGACAAAGTAATGCGAAACGGCAAACTTCCCATTTCTTCCATTCAAGTTCCGATTCGTGTTCAAAATACAACTTTTGATTGAAATAATCTGTTCCTCGATCGTAACATGACGATCATCAACTGATAAGACGGACGTGAACCAATTGCCATTGAAACAAAATTGTACATTTTATATTAATAATCAATATACCACGGTATTTTTTCTTACAAATTGTAATCAAGCGTGACACTCAAGGACTCATATCCCCTGCCAAGGATTGATGACACCCTCGATGCCGTTGCGGGCTCAAATTGGTTCTCAACTTTGGACCTCAAGAGTGGGTATTGGCAGGTGGAGATGGATAGGGCAGGGAAGGAGAAAACGGCATTTTCCACAGGTAAGGGGCTGTATCAGTTCACTGTGATGCCGTTTGGTTTGTGTAACACCCCCGCCACCTTTGAAAGATTGATGGAGCATGTACTGGGCGGCATGCCATGGCAATCATGCCTGGTATACCTGGATGACGTCCTAGTACATGCCAAAACGTTCCCCCAGGCAGTAGCTAATTTGGACCAGGTGTTCGGGTGCCTCAGACAGGCAGGGTTGAAGCTGAACCCGAGTAAGTGCACTTTGTTTGCAAGAGAGGTGGCCTATCTAGGTCACGTGATCGGCCACGAGGGGGTAAAAACGGACCCAGACAAAATTAAAGCGGTAGAGGAGTGGCCCGCACTACGTACCATCAAGGAGGTGCGGGGATTTTTGGGACTCTGCTCCTACTACCGGCGCTTTGTGGCGAAATTTGCGGAGTTGGCCCGTCCCCTCCATCGGCTTACGGAGAAGGGGACGCGATTTAAATGGACACGGGAGTGCCACGAGGCCTTCCAAAAATTGAAGGGGTGTCTAACATCCGCACCCCTTCTAGCTTACCCCACTAGCAACGGGGCATTTACCCTGGACACGGATGCGAGCCAGGAAGGATTGGGCGCAGTTTTGTCTCAGACACAGGAGGGCGTGGAGAGAGTGATTGGTTACTATAGTCAGGCCTTAAGTAGGCCCGAGCGAAATTATTGCGTCACTCGCAAAGAGTTATTGGCTATGCTGGCTGCCATGAACCATTTCCACCCGTACCTGTACGGGCGGAAATTTTTGGTTAGAACTGACCATTCCTCCTTGCAATGGCTCCTTCGGTTCAAGGAACCGGAGGGCCAAATTGCAAGGTGGTTGGAAAAGTTGCAGCAGTACGATTTTGATGTGGCCCATAGGGCCGGGAAGGCCCATGGTAATGCGGACGCACTCTCTCGGCGTCCTTGTCTGGGGGAAAACTGTAAATTTTGTGCGAGACACGAGGAGAGGGAGCAATTGGGCGATTCTGCCCCGATTCTCGTCGTCCGGGCAACCCGGGTGAGAGGGCCAATTTTGCCACTAACCGCGGACGAGGAATTTGGAGATTTGGCATGGAGCACGGCCCAGCAGGAGGATCCTGTCCTGGGGCCGGTGTTCAATTGGGTCAAATTGGGGCAAAGACCAAAGGGGGAAGAGGTCACCCCCCTCGGGGCGCAAACAAAGGCGTATTGGGCTCAGTGGCAGACCCTGGAGTTGAAAGGCAACATCTTATATCGCAAGTGGGTGGAGGTTCCCTCTGATAGAACTTCCTGGCTGGTGATAGTCCCAGACAAATTCAAGAACGTCATCTTACAACAGGTGCATGGTACCCGCTCCGGCGGCCATTTGGGCAGGACAAAGACAATATCTCGGGTCCGCCGGAGGTTCTATTGGGTGAATATGGGGCGCGACATACAGGACTGGTGTCGGAGATGCGACGCCTGTTCTGCCAAAAAGGGACCAGCACGGAGGATGAGGGCCCCCCTCCAATTACACCAGATGGGGGCCCCCCTTGAGCGGGTGGCTATGGATATTCTAGGACCGCTGCCCCGCACCCGCCAAGGTAATAAGTATATCCTCGTTGTAATGGACTATTTCACCAAGTGGCCGGAGGCCTATGCCCTCCCCAACCAAGAAGCAGGGGTGGTAGCACAGGCCTTCGTAGAAGGATTTGTATGTCGGCACGGGATTCCACAGGAGCTGCACACCGATCAGGGTCGAAATTTTGAGAGCCAATTACTAAAAGATGTGTGCAGACTCCTGTCAATTCGGAAAACAAGAACCACGCCCTTGCGGCCACAATCTGACGGGATGGTGGAACGGTTCAACAGAACATTGATACAACAACTGGCATTGTTCACCACCACCCGTCAGGATGACTGGGACAAACATCTCCCGTACCTGTTGATGGCCTACCGAACTAGCCAGCACGGGGCCACCGCATGCAGTCCAGCGTTGCTAATGTATGGGCGGGAGTTACGGGCTCCCGCCGACTTGCTATGCGGTCCCGTGCCAGACACCACGGATACACCGCCGAGGGAGGGTTACGCACGTCACCTGGAGGAAGGCATGGAGCGGGTCCATGCCTTCGCCCGCCGCCAGCTCCATCTGGCGGGGGCCAAGATGAAGCTTAGGTACGACGACCGGAGCCAGGGGAGTCAATACGCTCCGGGGATGAAGATTTGGTTCTTTAATCCCCGGAGGCGGAAGGGCAGGTGCCCGAAACTCACCTCCCCCTGGCAAGGCCCGGGAGTCGTCCTGTCGCAAATCTGTGACGTGGTCATTAAAATCAAAATAGGGCCACGGGCCCCCCCTCGGATCGTCCATGCCGACCGGATAAGACCTTATGCCGGCGAGCAGGCGCCCTCATGGATCGCCTCGGCTCTAGATGCCGAGGCAGGACCCAGTACCTCTTGCGACGGGGGCTCGTAGCGTCAGAGGACTGGGGGGGAGTATAGTGGGAACGCCCCCCATGTGGTGGGATGGCAACTCTGTCATCCCTCACAGGGTGGGGCAAATGCGCTATAGATTATGGGGTGTATGGCAGTGAAAACTAGCCCGGGTGGGTTAGGATATATCGTGTGTAGGGATCTAGCGAAGATGACATTAGGTAACGTTAAGGTTAGTTAGTGACTGATACCTGTAGTGGGGACGCAGGTAGTTTAGTGTGGATGATAATGACGTGGGAGCGCAATAGTTTAAAGGGACGACTGGGAAGCGCAAGTTTCAGAGGGGAGTAGTTAGATGAGATGATGCTGTGTGTTTGAAAATTGAACAGGTGTGATTGAACAGGTGTGATTGCACAGGTGTGCAACTGAACAGGTGAATGGAGCAGTGTATGAGGGAGTAGTGGTGATTGCGTGTTGTGCTGACCAAATGGTCCAGGAAGAAAGGAGGGTGCAGGTGGCACCAGGTATGATTGCACAGGTGTGCAACAACAGGTGAATGGAGGACAGGTGTATGGAATAAATGGTATGGAGTATTGGAATGGATGGTCATGGAGTGAGTATGGTGGAAATTGTGGAGTGGAGTGGATGGTGCGAAGGTGTGAATGGGGGAAGAGTGGACCCCCATCACGGATACCCGGGGCGGGTAGTGTAAGTGTTAGGTAGAGGGTACAGGTAAATTGTGGTTGGATATTGGCATCTGTGGTGCGGGTGAAAGAATGGTCTTTGGATGGGTGCATTAGTGTTGTGGAAATGGCTGGGCGTGTAGCCTGTTAGTGTGTGTAGTTGGTTGGGCACTCCACCACTGTGAGGATGTCGGCCAGGTGAGGCCGCAGGTGGGCTCTGGGAGCCGGTAGTAGTTGTTGTGGATGGGGCCCGAGGATCCGGAGGACGGACCCGGGTAGCCCAGTGCCAGAGGGCACCGAGTGGGGTGACAGAGCCAGGAGGGGCTTTCCCCAGTTAGTTAGGTTAGGGTGAGGAGCTAGGTAAGCTCGGGTGGCAACTGCAGTGGTGGAGGTGTGCAGGTGGGTAGACCTGCTGGGAGAGCTACATGTCGCAGCCCAGAAATTGTGCGAGGGCACCGGGAGATGAATCGGGGGAGTGAGACCCCAAATTGAGAAGCACCACAGTTTGGTCAATGGGAATTGGTTTTTAGAACCCATAGTGTAAGTTGGCCAATGGATTGGCAGGGAGAGACCCCGGGTAGTGTAAAGTGTGTTAATGTCATTTAGAAAGTAGTTAGGATGAAGTCTCCTCGCACCATCTGCATCCACTCACCTGAGGTGACAGGAACTCCACACCATGCCATGTTTTGATTATTTTTTTACTGTGCAAATGTTTGGAATGTGAGACGCATCATGACGTGGGTGTGACATTGTGCTTTGATGTTCCATCTCTTCCTCCTTATGAGGATTGATGATGAATTTGGTGATGGCAAATTTTGAAGTAGAGGGATTGGGGAGACGAATTTGGTATAGGGGAAATATGGGGAAGACGTGACAGTAGTGACGAATTTGTAAATGGGTAGATTTTGTAAATATGGGGTAAGGGCAAGGGTAGTGTAGGTGACATGGGGGTGACGTACGGTAGGGACGAGCTTTCTCACTTCGCCCTCCGTACGCATTTCGCCTTGCATTGCCTTATTGATGTGTACCCTTGTGACCTTACCCCTCGCTCAATTGTCCCTCTTTTGTCTCCCACATGACCTGTGCGCCATTGGGCGCTGAGGGGAGCGTGCGTGGGTCGGCCATTGTGCGCCCGAAATTCCCAGAACCAGCTGTCTGCATCAATGCACCACATTATGGACCACATGCCTGTGGCCGAGCACCACTTATGGACCCCATGGGTTGGGGCATGGCCCCTCTGCTGGAACTGGCCATGAGGGCCTGAAATCTTACTGGCGGACCTTGGCCACAGGGCACCGATGCCCCACAGGTGAACCACACGTAGTCGGCCCTGTGGGCCATAAATAAAGAAAATAAAAAGGACACATTGGGCACACTTTATTGCAACTAGGCCGCCAGTAAGAAAATGAAAATGACAACATCTGGAAGACCAAATAATAATAACCAGCAGAGGGAGCCGAAGAGCAAGAGACCACCTGCAGGGTTAGGGGTTGTTGAATTTATTTTTGTTGAACACTCTTGAACAATGGTGACTGCACCGATTGGTGCTTGGGTGCTTGTATTGGTGCGTTTTTGGGTGCTTTAATGGTGCGTCGATGCAGAGCAGACTGTCTCCCCCCCAGAAAGAACAATCACAGGTCCTGGGTTAGTTTTGTAAATAAAAATAGCGTCATTGTAAATAATGCTCCCCACCGTCAGTGTGTAGTTTGAAGACCATTCCGCAATTCGGTTAACTGTGGGCGTAAGTCTGTTAGGCAGGGTGCAATGGAGCAGCGGGACACATTTATTTATGTTTTAAAACTGTCGCACTCAGGGTCAGGTTAAAAGTAGAGGGAACTACACCTACGTGTCACACTAAATAAAAGTTGTAGGCCCGGGACGTGCCTAAGAGGAGGAGGGTGCAGTGTTGCGGAGATGAGGACTGTATTTTTTTGATTGTGTGCTGTATTATTATTTATTATTATTGTTTATTCTGCGCCCCCCTACCTCCGGAGCTGTGTAAAGGTGAAAGGGCATCCCATAATTAGTCCACAAGCATACACGTCAGCCAAATAATAGAATACCCCTGTTTGATAGTTATCTCTTATTCTGTGTTTTAGGGTAAGGCTGTGTCTCCCATTAATTGAAGTACTCCATTGCACCAGTGAAAGAGAATAGATCCCCTTTCATTCCCATCCCCAAAATCTCCATTTCCTTTTACATCCCCTCTCGTGATTGCCAACCCTCGATTGCCAATTACCTCCCCTCCAATAACCGCCATTGACCACGAGGCAGGGTCGGAGAAGAAAGGCGTGTCTCCACCTCGTCATAGAGGGGAAGAGGGGCGTGCCTGCCCGTCGTCATCAAGGGCGGAGCCCGAGGGTCGCGCGACCAACCAGGGCCGAGGTGAGCACCCCGATGGGCGTGTCCAAAAGGCCGGCGGCTTAATCGCCGGAGGCGCTATAAAAGGCGCGCACGCAAGAAGCAAGAGAGAGAGTCGTGAAGAGGCAGTCAGTGGAGTCGGTGGTCAGTTGGTTGCGTTGGTTGCGGTGAGGAGTCGGTGGTGGTGGTCAGTTGGTTGCGTTGGTTGCGGTGAGGAGTCGGTGGTAAAGAGTGAGCGGACCAAGAAAGAGTTGAGGGTTTGGACCAGACGAGTCGGACAAGGCCTGGCAAAGCACGCGACGTCCACAGCAGCCACAACAGCAGCTTGGGGGCCTGAACGGCGGTTTGGAGCAGGGCCGTGAAGGAACGGCGGCTGCTAAACGCGCCGGTTGTGCTGCAGGACCCCCTTGGACCTTCCTCTCCCTCCAGCCATCCACCTCCTGCCTTTCCACCCTTCTTGTGTACGTGAGTTTGGTCTGTTTGTTCTGTCCTGGGTTAATTAAGCTTGTATAAGTTAATAATTGCACTGTGTCTCTGATTCTTCTGTATATTATTTTATTATCTTTCCTTCTCCTTGGTTACTTTGAGCATGTAAATAGTAGGAATAAATTTAGTAGTATTTCCAACCTTTTTGTCTTCTTCTTCTTCTTCACATCCGTGTCGCCTTTGTCTTTTCCCTATTGAATAGCTGCGGTGCGATCTGGTCAACGTCGGGTGGAATCGGGCCAATTGGGGATCCTGTAACGGTCGCGGTTGGACCATCCGCTCGGCCCATTATAACACCTAAACCGCGATCAGTAACAATATTATACATCACTATTTTACTAAAACCACACAAATGTATCCAAAATATATTTAACCAATGCACTGAAACCTTCCAGAACAGAAGTTCACAGCACCTCCTTGAGTCAGCCACGGCACCTAGCAGCAGAACGTGTCCATGCGGTTGTTGAGGGTGTCCATGCAGTTGTTGAGCGTGTCCATACAGCTGAGCGTGTGAGCGTGTCGATGCAATTGTTGAGCGTGTCCATACAGCTGAGCGTGTCCATGCGGTTGAGGGTGTCCGTGTTGTTGAGCGTGTCCATACAGCTGAGCGTGTCCATGCAGTTGTTGAGCGTGTCCATACAGCTGAGCATGTCCATACGGTTGAGGGTGTCCGTGTTGTTGAGCGTGTCCATACAGCTGAGCGTGTCCATGCAGTTGTTGAGCGTGTCCATACAGCTGAGCGTGTCCATAAGGTTGAGGGTGTCCGTGTTGTTGAGCGTGTCCATGCGGTTTAGCGTGACAGTGTGGTTGAGCGTGTCCATGTGGTTGAGCGTGTCCATGTGGTTTGGCGTGTCCATGCGGTTGAGTGTGTTCATGTGGTTTGGCGTGTCCATGCGGTTGAGTGTGTTCATGCAGTTCATGTCTGTCTGTTTGTTTGTCACTGGCCTACAGGTCACAATTCTAAACCGATCGTCATGAAACTTCACGAGGTTGTAGAGGTCGTCACAATTGAGAAGCCTATTGATTTTGAGGTCAAAGGTCATCTGGAAGTCAAATTTCTAAAATCGCCATTTTTTATCCGATTGACTTGAAAATTGAACAGCATTTGCATATTGTCAATAAATTGGAAAACCAACTATTTTTGAGGTCAAAAGGTCAAACTACCAAAATTCGTATTGTGCGTACATCTAGGCCATCTTGCTCGCCCAACAGAACAGTATTGACCTCTTTAAGAAAAAGAAAAAAAAGAATCTCAAAGGCTGGGAGATGACACTCGGAACACACGTGATCAACATTTCAACAATGAAATGATTTTAATCCATAAGATGATTCACAGTGCATTCTCCACTTCCTGAATGTCAGACATGACAGGGGGGTAATTCATTGCTGAAACACCAGCACAGTCATCTTCGGAGCCTTCCCATCACCCCTTTTAGGTTGAGCAATTCTGAAATAATGAAGATGACTTTCGGAAAAAATCTTCACCTTGTTAATAATAAATAATAATAATAAATCTTTATTGTCCCATATTCAGGGAAATTATTCTTTGGTGACACCGGAAGTTGACCATTAAAACATAAAACACAAAGGGAACAAGAAAACGAAATAAAAAAAGATATAAAATATGGAAGATGGACGAAACAGCAAAATGTCTCGGAATTTGAATTTAGCATTTGAATTGCACATGGGACAAATGACCTTTTGAAAATGTTCTTCTTCATCCTCCTTACACGAAAGCGTCTCCCTGATGGCAGTTTTTCAATAAGTCCGTTCAAGAAATGACTTTCATCAGTACACACCTTGCTCACAAGTATAGACTCCAGACTAGTTGAAGGCCCACCTACAGCTTTAAATGCCAGTGTAATGACCTTTCTCAATCGTGACTTATTCCACACATTAAGATAACCGCACCAGGAAATCAAATTAAATGATAAAACACTGATCAGTAAGGAATTTGTTAACATCCGCATCACACGAGAGCTAACACCAAAGGAATTCAACTTCCTGAGAAGATACAATCTCTGCATTGATTTCTTGTACACAGCATCAGTATTTCCATCAAAAGTTACCTTGTTATCAATAAAGGTGCCCAAGTATTTAAATTTGCCAACAATTTCCACCTTATCACCATTTATGGTTACAGGCTCATGATTGTGACCTTTCCGAAAGTCCAAAATCATCTCTTTTGTTTTGCACACATTCAGTTCCCTTCCATTACATTCCCTTACAATTAGTTCCCTTCCCTTACAATGACCATGGAAGAAGACCGGCAGGAAGCCAGATCGGGGCACCGCCGGATGGCCGCCACCAGCCGCACCACCAGCTGGCTGAGCAACATCGTGTGAGACGAGTTGTAACCCATGCCACAGGGAACGTGTGATTGCTTGGCGCAGAAGGCACGGACCTCCAGCCAATCAGGGTGGGAGGCGCGAAGACGCAACTGAGAAGGAGGTTGTTCATTGGAGGGAAGGCGCTAGAAGGTTCGGTGGACGGCGGGAAGCTACGAGGCGCTGATTGGGGGGCGCGCCAGGGCTGACGTCACACGCAGGGTTACAAAGGGGCGCGCTGCATGACATTTTGCTCTCTCTTTGCTCTCTTGGACTCTGCGTGCTGGACCCCTTTGTATTGGAGATCTCTCTGTGCTTGAAGCCCTTCCCCTTATTCGCTTGTCTCTGGTCTTCATTGGCTCTTCCTTCTCACGTGCTGGACCTTCGTGCTTCGTGTTGAGTGACGTTGGTTCGTCATGGTGCTTGGAGCGGGATCCGGTGCTGTTGGTACTGGAGCGAGGGACCTTGTGGCGTGCCGCAGAGCGAGTCGCATCGAGGCCTGGCGAAGCGTGGAAGCGAGCGGACGAAGGGTTTCTTCGCGCCGGAGCTTGGAGCCGCGTTGGACGGCAGACACGACTACAGACAAAGATAAGACGCACCACATTTCCCCGGTACACGACGAGACATTTATTTTATTAATTCAGTCCTTTGTTCGTTTCTGAAGTGAGGTGTGCGGGATCCCGATTTAGGATCATTATTAGATTTATCATCGCGTTTCCTTGTCCCGACCTTTATTTAAAATAAACCCTTGCATTATTTTCCATTCCTTGTTAAACCCGTGTTCGTTTGAGTTCATTCCCTCTACAGGTACGCACTTTTGCCGCTTCTTCCTCTTCCCTTCTTTCTCCCATGCTGTGATAGCAAAATCCGTGTTTGGTCGTCGCCTCCATTAAAGCCGTTCGGTCTTCCGCGGTCCCTGGTGTTAACCTTGAGGGATTCACACGACAATATTCTTTCTAAATTGGGCCTCCATGACACCTCTGGCTGTTCCTGGTGTGGGCCACGGACCACTTGGATACCATGGTCCTTAAGTCTCCATCGATGCACCTTTCATCTCTGGTCCACACCTCACACAATCCTGATGGTCAAGCAACATCGCGTCAGCACTCTCTGCCCACTCACTGCCCAACTGGACGACAGCCTTGTTGAAGACCTACTAAGGCTTACTGCAAGGGTGACAATGATGTTATGTGCGGAGCAGGGTCATTTCATGATCCTGTCCACCTACCACCATATTGGAGACTCCACGCGCAATAGCTTGGGTGCTGCCGAGACATGACAGGTTGTGCATTGCAGATAATAGAAGACGATGGCCCACACCTGGTTCATCGACCACATGAGTGATTAGTGTCTCTCTCTCAGTTCCTCTCGGTGAATGAACGTCCTCTCCGTTTTTGGCGATCATCGCGGACATGGTTTTATTTGTCAAACAGCCGAGCAGGTGAATTGGAGCCGGGGGAGCGATTGACCATGCCGGTGTGTGTGCCCCGGTTTAGAATAGGTACACCGTGCGCCTGCTTGTCAAAAGAGGCGACTAAAGGGTTGGCGTCAGGAAGGGCATCCGGCCATAAAAACATTGCCTCAAACAGGGAAACATGACGATTGTCATGGAGCCCACAAGGCTAACCCCCGCTCTAGCAGGGAAAATGGCCTTAAAAAGATAATCATCTCTCAGTTGACGACTGGGACACAGATTTGCAGCGTTCACTTGTCAGCAAAGCATCACGTCCGAAGTCACCGAATGTTGCAGATGTCAGGCATTTGTTCTACTGATATTGCCAACCAGATTGTGGTGGAAATGAATTTTTAAAAAAACTTATCTTGAATAAAAATATTTTGTGCATTTGTATGAGGTGAAATTTGTTTGCAAGATACTTGAATGAATATGAATGAATGATCGTTTTAAGGCATTGCAGGGGTTAGCCTTGCGGGCCCCATGACAATCATGGTTCCCTGTTTGAGGCAATGTTTTTATGGCCAGATGCCCTTCCTGATGCCAACCCCTATTCACCTCTTACGATGCGCAGGGATACGGTATACATATTCTAAACCGGGGTACACACCGGGATCATTCATCCCAGCAAGCTGGTACTCAATTTGCCGACCTCAGAAGGATGACAGGCTGTGTGAACCCCCCTGGCGTTCTTGTATCGACCGGGATTCAAACTCAGGATCCTAGGATCCCAAGCCGGCACCCGAACCGCTCAGCCAACACCAGGCTTGCAAGATACTTGAATATGCATCCAAATGAACAATGACAATGTGTGGTGCACCCCTTGTTGGCACAACATCTCCAAGCCATTGCAGACAACCTCATATACTGTTGTGGCCAAACATATTGACACCCTTGCACTTTTTTCAAATAATGCACCATTTCCTCCCGAAAATTGTTGAAGTTAAAAAACCTTTTGGTATCCACACATGTATTTCTTTGGATTGCAGTGGAACAAAACAAAAAAAGCTGAAAAAAATTACGAAATCTTAGCTTATTCCACACATGAATCCTAAAATGGCTCGGACAACATTATTGGCACCATTTAGAAGTTGTTAGAAATAATTAGATTTCAAGCAGGTAATCAATCTCCTTTACTTCGGAAATGAACTCACCCGTAGTGAGTTGCAGGTGCCTGCAATATAAAAATCACTAATTCAATCAGTTTGAATATAGAAAAGGAGTCATTCTGCTGTTTTGTGTCACTGTGTGTATCGCAATGAGCATGGCGAAAAGAAAGAAAACCAGATAATTGTCTGAGGAGGTCAGACACACGATTGTAGCCAAGCATTGACAATCTCAAGGCTACAAACAAGTGCATCTCCAGAGACCTTGATGTTCCTGTGTGCACCGTACTCAATGCTATCAGGAGGTTTAAGGCCCATGGCACTGTAGCCAACCTCCCTGGACGTGGCCGCAAGAGAAAACTTGATTGAAGATGGCAGCGAAGGGTTGTTCGAATGGTGGAGAAAGCACCTCAATCAACTGCCAAACAGATTCAAGCTGACCTTCAGACACTTAGGTATGACAGTTTCAACTCGCACCATCCGTCACCAATAAAAGGGGGTTCTAAGGTAGGAGTCCCAGGAGGACCCCACTGCTGAGAAAGCCAGACTGGAGTTTGCCAAAACACACCTGAACAAGCCAAAATCCTTCTGGGAGAATGTCCTGTGGACAGATGAGGCCAAATTAGAGCTTTTGGTAAAGCACATCATCTCTATGTTTACAGAAAACAAAATGGAGCCTTCAAAGGCTCTCTCTCGATGTCCCTGCTCTCAAATGTTGTGTTTGTGTCCTACCCCCTCTCTCCCAATCTTGTCTACCGCTCCCCATGTTATATGTTTTATGTGTCGATTTGTCTTTCTGTGTGATTAATGTTAGCTCTTTCATGAGCCTCGATGTTGTATACAACAACAAAAAAAAAAGCAGGACAATGACCCCAAACACACTTCAAAAAGCACCCAGGAATGGTTTAAGACAAAAGGCTGGACTGTTCTGAAGTGGCCAGCAATGAGTCCAGATCTAAATCCCATTGAACACCTG
The DNA here is from genome assembly GCF_964187855.1 of Myxine glutinosa. Classification (NCBI taxonomy): domain Eukaryota; kingdom Metazoa; phylum Chordata; class Myxini; order Myxiniformes; family Myxinidae; genus Myxine; species Myxine glutinosa. The sequence continues at coordinate 12,777,204 of NC_136274.1, forward strand.
TGGGGAGATCTGAAAACAGCAGTTGGGAGAAGGTACCCTTCAAATCTGGGAGAACTGGAGCAGTTTGCACAAGAAGAGTGGGACAAACTGCTATTAGAGAGGTGTAGGAAGCTCATTCATGGCTACAGGAAGTGCTTGACCGCAGTTATTTTGTCCAAAGGTTGTGATACCAAATATTAAGTCTCGGGTGTCAATAATTTTGTCAATGCCATTTCTTTTTATTTTCTGATTTAAAAGGATATATTAAGTTCTGAATCAAAAACAAATGTTCTGTAATATTAACAGTGAAATAAAGAATTGTGGAGACCAAATACTTTTGTCAATTTCAACTTGTTTTTAGAGAAAATTGTGAGTTATTTGAAAAAGATGCAAGGCTGCTAATATTTTTGGCCATGACTGTAATTGCATTGCCAGGCAGTGGCTCTCTTGAATGCAACTAACTGAACTAACAATGGATGGATTCAACGAACAAGAAAACGTCTGGAATGACCAAATCTTTCCATGTGGATGGGGTATGCCTGGGTAAAGAAAAAAAATTGGGGGAAAAATTAGAGGGCCTTCTTGGTTTAATTGTTCTATTAGGAGGACAAAAACAAGGGAATGTGGGAGTTCGATTTGACTCCCACAGTCGTGAGATGTTTCTCTCATAAAGAGAGTTGAGTTATCACCTGCATCTTGTTTCAAATTTGTTTTATCATATGTTTTAATCCTTTCATTAATCAATGTTATTTGCCATTTCTGTTCAAAGACAATGATGGTATCTTTGAATGATGGTATATTCCACTAGTTGTTTTAAATCCACACATCTCATGACACACCAATCAATATAATCTTCAAAAATGTATATTGCCAATGAAGGTCAAGAGTATAATTAGTGATAAATCTTTGAGTAATCTGCATTATGAATTATGGAAACTAGTGGAGTCACCCGTGAGAATCCCACGGGCATGGAGGTGTATCGTTGCGATCGGTTCAGCCGTTTTTGCGGTATCATCGGAGCATTTCATTGCTCATCCCTGTTCTGGAAATTCTTTCACAATCGGATTCAGATGGCCTTTCAGATTCAGATGATTCAGATGGATTCAGAAACACATAATCTTTCTATAATTCACCAAATGTCCGTCCGTCTGTCTGTCCGTCCATTCCCAGGTACCGCAAAAACGGCTGAACCGATCGCAACAAAATTTTGGGTGGGTAATCCTGGGACTCCCTGGAGTAAAATAGGCTATATTGTTTTTCCAATTTCAGCTTTGGTCCCGTGGTCATTATGCTTTCTGTGTTTCAGTGTGTGTTTCTGTGTATGCACAAGAATTATGCATACTAATAATGCATAATGTATACTAATAATGTATAATGTATACTAAAAATACTAATAATTAATGATGTGTACTTCACAAGATTATGTGTCTCTGTGCTTAGAAATACTTAAAGGAACAAAGCTTATATTGATAATTATCTGTGCAAAGATGGAATACAATATTTCTTAAAACCATGAAGCTGTTTTTTCCAGACATAGTGGAATGCCAGGACTCCTTTTTCTTCTGAGGTGCTTATCTTTTATGGCTTATGTTGAAAATGTAAAACAGATGCTTCACCGTGCTTATGGGCGCTTACTTGCCTCGAATCCCTGACTCCTCATCTGAGCCCTCATTATTCAGTCTGACTTCTTGAGACGCAGGAGACGTTTCTTTGTCTCAAGAAATACTATAAAAGACGAGATTCAACCGGATCAGGCAGCAGATTTCTGGGAAACGTTTGTGATGCTCTGTGGTCATCACATCATTCCGAAATGCCAAAGGTGTATGCCGGCATAGTATTGTTAACTTTTTGTAATCCTTGTGTGTATTCAAGCAAATCTTCTCCAGAGAATAAAATATTCAAATTGCTCTTGGTGTGTGGACATTTGATACAATGTGTGGTGTGTGGACATTCCAATCGATACACCCACAACAATTGATACACCCACGACAGCAGTGAAGGGGATGGGTGATGTGGTGGAGGGCAAATGTAAGGAGGTGGAGGCAGAGCCTCCGTTTGGCACCCGTGGAGCCCGCAGCCGCAGGGGGCCACCCACAAATTGGGGCCTCCCACATCAGCTAAAGCATCTTTCTTTAAAGTCCAGTTGTGCAAAATAGACGTTTTCAATAACACTATCCTGCATGCCTACCGGCTGCCAATCGCTTCGCCGATGGGTTTAATCAAAGACATCATGTTGCACTTCACAACCACATGGTAAACCTATCTGTAAATCTTAATTCTCAATGAGGATCAAAAATAGAATGAAACACGCGAAAAGCCGGACCTTTCGTACCCGAGTTGTTGTTGTTGTTGTTTATGTTCTCCTTCCATGTCCGTTGAAGGAGCTGTGCTCCAACGCGAGTCGAACGGATTGACGCGACAAAAGACGGGAATTCATCCGAGTTGCTTTATTGCACAAATCAAACTCGGGTACTCTGAAAAGCCCGTTTATCGGGCAGCAATATATATACAAATCATGCCGGAGCGTTTGCCCGGGAAAGGCGAGACCGCTCTCGTCCTGGGCGAGCCCTGGAAAGGCGAGTCTGGACGTGCCTGGGCGTCCTGGGCGAGTCCTGGAAAGGCGAGTCTGGATGTGCCCGGGCGTCCTGGGCGAGCCCTGGAAAGGCGAGAGCGGGCATGCCCGGGCGAGCCCTGGAAAGGCGAGACTGGGCGTGCCCGGGCGTCCTGGAAAGGCGAGTCTGGGCATGCCTGGAAAAGACGAGACCGGGCGTGCCCGGGCGGCCCGGGCGAGCCCGGGAAAGGCGAGTCCGGGCATGCCCGGGAGAGGCGCGTCTGGGCCTGTCCGGGCGGCCTGGGCGAGCCCGGCATGGTGATCGCTCCCTGGCCGCGTCCTCGGCGGGTGCAAGGCGATTGTGTATACCCAGCGGTAACCGCTACACAACCACAAGCCGTGAAGGGGCGGCCCTCCAGGAGGTGGCGGAAATGGCGAACGGCCAGGTATCGACCGAGGAGCTCGCGGTCAAACGTGCTGTATTTTAACTCGTTCGGCCGGAGTTGCCGGCTAAAAAAAGTGAGTGGCTGCCAAACCCCGTTCACCCGTTGCTCATGTACGGCGCCCACCGCGTAGTCGGAGGCGTCCGTAGTGAGGGCGATGGGAGCGTCGAGCACCGGGTGAGCCAGCAGCGTTGCGTCGGCGAGGGCCCGCTTCGCGCTCGTGAATGCCGCGTCCATGGCCGCGGACCAGACGATGTCATGCTTGGCCAGCTTGCCCCGGAGGGCTTCGTAAAGGGGCCGCATGAGCTGAGCAGCGCGGGGCACGAAACGGTGATAAAAATTCACCATGCCGAGGAACCCCTGCAGGGCCTTGATGGAGCGGGGACGCGGGAACTTGGTGATGGCCTCGACCTTGGTCGGCAGCGGCACGGCCCGGTTCTTGGTGATGTGGTGGCCCAAAAAGTCAACGGCCGTCGTGCCGAAGTGGCATTTGGCCGGGTTGACGATTAAGCCGTGCTCGCTGAGGCACCCGAACAGTGTTCGGAGGTGGAGGAGGTGCTCGGCCCGGGACGTGCTGGCGACGAGGATGTCGTCCAGGTAGACGAAGAGGATTGGCAGGTCAGGCAGCACGCTGTCCATCAAGCGTTGGAATGCCTGGGCCACGTTCTTGAGGCCAAACGGCATCCTCAAAAATTCGAACAGGCCGAACGGCGTGATGACGGCCGTTTTTGGGACGTCGGCCGGCCTGACAGGTACCTGGTGGTATCCCCGTATCAGGTCAATTTTTGAAAAAATGACCCGTCCCGCCAAATGGGAGGAAAAGTCTTGGATGTGCGGGATCGGATACCTGTCGGGGGTGGTAACGTCGTTGAGGCGGCGGTAGTCGCCACATGGGTGCCATCCGCCGCTCGGCTTTGGCACGATGTGCAGTGGTGAGGCCCACGCGCTATCGGAGCGCCGCACGATGCCGAGGCGCTCCAACGCGTCGAACTCGGCTTTGGCCACGGCGAGCTTGGCCGGGTCGAGGCGGCGGGCTCTGGCATAGACCGGCGGGCCCGTAGTGGGTATGTGGTGCTCGATACCATGTCGCACTGCGACGACCGAAAACGTCGGCGGCGTGAGGGCCGGGAATTCCGCGAGCAGGCGAGCAAACTCTTTCGCCGCCAGGAGGGCGCACACTAGTTCGGTCGGCGCGGAGCTGCTCATCGTGCATGCCAGGGAGCTGAAGGTCTCGGCGTTGACAAGGCGATGCCGTTTGACGTCGACCAGCAGCCCGTGCGCGCAGAGGAAGTCGGCGCCCAGCAAAGCCATGGGCACGCTTGCGGTCACAAAGGTCCAATTAAAGCGCTGGCTGCCGAAGCAGAGGGTGACGTTGCACGGGCCAAAGGTGCGTATGGCCGATCCGTTGGCAGCGACCAAGGAGGGGCCGCAAACGGCGGTCTGCTTGTCGTGCTCGGAGGCGGGTATGACGCTCAGTTGGGCGCCGGTGTCACAAAGGAAACGCCGCCCGGACGCTTTGTCCTTAATAAAAAGCAAGTTGCCCGAGTGGCCGGCGCTCATGGCTGGTAATGAACGCCGGCCCGGTCATTTCCTGACTTGCCGAAAGTGCACGGGGGTCGGCATGTCCGAGCCTTCTGTCCGAACCTGGCGTGGTAATAACACCACGCCTGGTCAGGTGGAGGCCCCGGCCGTCATGTTGGAAGCGGTCGGCGCGGCGTGGCGGCCGCCAGTTGCACCGGCAGTTCGGCCTCCAACCGCACAGGGCGCTCGGGCGCCATGGGCGTCGCCTCGGACGGCGGAGGGCTCCAGGTAGCCACCCCGATGTGCTGGCCTGCCGAGGAGATCTTGTCGGCTTCCCTTCCGAGTCCGAGTTGCTTTATTGCACAACTTCGTCCGAGTTGCTTTATTGCACAAATCAAACTCGGGTACTCTGAAAAGCCCATTTATCGGGCAGCAATATATATACACATCATGCCGGAGCATTTGCCCGGGAAAGGCGAGACCGGGCGTGCCCGGGCGTCTTGGGCGAGCCCTGGAAAGGCGAGTCTGGACGTGCCCGGGCGTCCTGGGCGAGCCCTGGAAAGGCGAGAGCGGGCATGCCCGGGCGTCCTGGGCGAGCCCTGGAAAGGCGAGGCTGGGCGTGCCCGGGCGTCCTGGAAAGGCGAGTCTGGACGTGCCCGGGCGAGCCCTGGAAAGGCGAGAGCGGGCATGCCCGGGCGTCCTGGGCGAGCCCTGGAAAGGCGAGACTGGGCGTGCCCGGGCGTCCTGGGCGAGCCCTGGAAAGGCGAGTCTGGGCATGCCCGGGAAAGACGAGACCGGGCGTGCCCGGGAGAGGCGCGTCTGGGCCTGTCCGAGTGGCCTGGGCGAGCCCGGCATGGTGATCGCTCCCTGGCCGCGTCCTCAGCGGGTGCAAGGCGATTGTGTGTACCCAGCGGTAACCGCTACACCGTCACGCTTTATTCTAAAATCTTAAATAGTTCCTGCTGCCATATGTTAAACATCTTCTTCAGCAATTCAGAAAGATAGACTGTCTTTTAAAATAGAAACCTGTATCTTTATGTTTTAAACAGACTTTTTTTTCCCAAGTATAATCAATCATTTCTTCTTGTTTCCATACTTTTTCCAGTAACATCCCTACATCCTTTTTCATTTTTCAAAATGTTTTTATTACTTGTTAAATAACTTTCTAACGACCTCAAAGTAAATCGAATTTAATTTACCATGAATTATTTACTCGATTCTACGTCATTTCCTCCATCTTCCGGAAGTACCTTTAGGACGTCAGTCAGCGCCAGCTTCTTTATCTTAACACACTCGGCATTAGGCTCACATAAGCTATCCTGGCAATAATGAACATTGATAGGCACAGAAACCGAGGTGTCGTGAAATTATACCGAAGGTGAACCCAGGGTGTGCTCGCTTCAAAAGGGGCGTCTAAAAGACCCGGGACAACCGGGGCACACGAACACTCCAGCGGCACTCACTGTGACATAGTCCTGTAGTTTGAATGGTATGTACGCCCCTATATGCTGCGCTGATTGTTTTCTCTATTGGTATCGGCCATTGCCCATGAAATACTCTGATTCTAATGTCTGTTGCATGAATGTATTTTTACAGGATGTTACTTCAGATCTAAATGATATTAAACCTACCCAAGGGTCAAGTCGTGTCTGAGCTTGATTTTCACGACATTTAATATCATTTAGAGATGCCGGAATGGCTGACCACAAGATGATCGTGGTACCGATTCTCGGAGCCGACTCTCAAGCTGAGGGATCGGGATCGGAGTTCACCCACTGGCTCAAAACGCTGGAGAATTACTTTGCTGCTCACGAAACAGAGCCCACCGCTGCGGTGAAGCTGTCCGTGTTACAGTCGAAGGTCCATCACACCGTTTTCCGGAGCATTACTCGATTTGTGACGTACGCTACGGCCCTGGCCGAGCTGAAGCGACTATACGTAAAAACACGGAGCGCTGTGCACGGCCGGCATCAACTCTCCCAGCGGCGACAACAACCATCTGAATCGATCGATCGCTACGCGCAGGAGTTGCGTTACCTGTTGGCGGACTGCGTGCAGGAAATACGGACCCACGAGCAAGTGCAGGACGACTTGCTCCGAGATTCATTCATCTCCGGAATTAATTCTGGAGTCTTGAGGCTCCGACTCCTGGAGGTCGCGGAGCTGACATTTACGGAAGCACTACGGCTGGCACGCGTCTATACAGATGCCCGAGAACAATCCACCGCTTATGATCACCCACGAGTCGTGGCGGGGACTTCTCAACTCGCGCGACCGGAGAGGGGTACCGCCGAGGATATGGAGGAGGACCCGACCACCACGGCCGAGTCTCTGGGTGCTCCTGAAGCGGACTCCGCTTCCGGCCTAACTGCTGCCGCCGCTGCCCGGCCACGGCCTGACCGGTACGCAAAATGTTATTTCTGTGGGAATCGGCAGCACCCTCCATCTGACTGCCCAGCTCGGGAAACCATATGCCACCTGTGCTCCACCAAGGGCCATTTTGCAAAGGTCTGCAGAAAGGCCGCTCGGGGCACGCGTCCCCACGCGACCTTGAATGGGCTCGTCGCTGAGCCAACGGATCAAGCGCCGGACGGGGCGCCTCACTCGGCTTTGATGAGCCGACCTCCTTCTCGCGGGCCTCTGGCTGCATGCACGACCTTGGTGAGATACACCGGGCCGCCGAAACAAATGGCGCGAACGCGACCGGCCGCAGCGCGACCGACCTTGACTGGCGTTCGAACGCCTACTTCAAACAAGCGACATGCTCCTGCTTTGGAAACTCCTCTCGATGTGCGGCAAATGCAGCACGTGACTCGAGCCCCATCTGACGGCGGCTCTTACGAATTACATGCACCCACTCTGGCATATGAATCTGCAGACGGCAGTGATCCTTCTCACGTGACTCGAGCGCCATCTGGCGGCGGCTCTTACGACCTACACACACTGACTCCGGCAAATGAAACTGCTGATGAGCCAACTATGCGCTTGTCACGAGGATCCTCCCCGGGCTGCCCGAATGACCGGCAAACTGCAGCTGGCGTGGGAACGTCCTCTGACAGTGGGTATTACGATTTCTATGCTCCTGCTGAGGCCCAACCTGCCGACGATGCCCGGAGGATTGCAGCCGGAGTGGGATCCACCCACGAGGCGCGATCTTCTCGCCCGGCCGGTACAATACCTGCCGGGTCTGCCGGCCTTGCGCAGGCCATCATTCCGCTCAAGGTCGCGGGCGTTTTTGCGCAGGCTTTGATTGACACGGGGTCTACGGATAGTTTTATCGATCAACGACTAGTGCATCAACATGGGTGGCCGGTTCTCGGGACAACACGCCGGATCTTCATGGCCTCTCAGGGACATCGATTGAGCACAAAAGGGGCGTGTCGATTGAAACTTGTGATAAAGGGACGCACGTTCCCGGACGTGTATCTCATGGTATTACCTGCTTGATGTGCCGACGTTCTGTTAGGACTTGATTTCCTTAAGCGGCATGGACGTTTGGAAATAGACTTCGGTGGGCCGGACACGCTTGCTGTGTGCGCCCTCGCTCAAATGAACGTGGAGCCTCTCTCGCTGTTCCCCAACCTGACCACTGATTGTACCCCTGTAGCCATCAAATCGCGGCGCTACTCTCGCGCAGACGCGCAATTCATTGCGGAAGAAACGGCCCAGCTCTTAAAGGACGGTATTATAGAACCCAGTAGGTCACCGTGGTGGGCCCAAGTCTTAGTGGTGCGAAGTGAGGCCCACCGCCGGCGCATGGTAATCGACTATTCACAGACGATTAAACGTTTTACACAGCTGGATGCCTACCCCTTACCGGGGATGGACGCCCTGGTACGCCAGGTGGCCCTGTATTCTGTTTATAGCACTCTCGATCTGCGTAGTGCGTATCATCAGGTCCCCATCTCTAGGGCTGATCGCGTCTTTACAGCCTTTGAATCGGGTCAGCGGTTGTACCAGTTCACTCGACTCCCCTTTGGGGTAACTAACGGAGTCGCTTGCTTTCAGAGGGCTATGGATGACCTCGTTGCGAAGGAGAACTTGACCGATGTCTTTGTCTATCTGGACAATCTTACGGTTTGTGGGTATGACCAGGAGCATCACGACGCTAATCTGAAGCGCTTCCTCGAGGTCGCGCGGAAATATCGCCTCACCATGAATGCGGCTAAGTGTCGTTACTCTCTACGCACGGTAGATCTTTTGGGGTACACCATGACCCATGGCTCTGTCTCTCCGGATAAGGAGCGTCTGCGCCCTTTGCTCGATATGGCTCCGCCTAGCGATCGGGCTTTGCTGAAACGCGCTCTTGGGCTGTTCGCCCACTATTCAAAGTGTGTGCAAAATTTCTCCGCGAAGCTCCGCCCCCTCGTGGCCTGCGACACGTTCCCCATGGGCCCGGCCGCCATGGCGGCCTTCGAGGGCCTTTAAGCCGACATCGCTGGCGCCGCTGTCGCGACGATTGACGAGAGTGCCTCTTTCGTTTTGGAGAGTGACGCGTCAGATCATGCGATAGCGGCGACTCTCTCCCAAGGGGGACGCCCTGTGGCTTTCTTCTCGCGGACTCTCACCTCCGCCGAGCGGAGGCATTCGTCTGTCGAAAAGGAAGCGTACGCGATCGTCGAATCAATTCGGCGATGGCGGCCGTACCTGCTTGGGCGGTGTTTCCAAATCGTCACGGACCAACAAAGCGTTGCATTTATGTACGACACCTTACATGCTCAGCGCATTAAGAATGAGAAAATCACCCGTTGGCGTATCGAACTCGCCGACTTCTGCTACACCATCAAATACCTCCCGGGGAAGGATAACCTGGTTGCCGACGCCTTATCGAGGCCGGCCACTTGCGCGGGGGTTGTCACTTTGGAGGGGCTGCGCACTTTGCACGGCACTATGTGTCATCCCGGGGTAGCGCGTTTCGCGCATTTTGTGCATGAGGGGAATCTGCCGTACTCGATTGAGGACATCCGCCGCATCTGCCGTGATTACACGATCTGTGCGGAACTCAAACCGCGTTTTTACAACCCTCCGAAGGGGACGCTCGTTAGGGCTACTAGACCGTGGGAGCGCTTGGCGATGGACTTCAAAGGGCCGCTGCCGATGTCGAGCAACTCTCGCTATCTGCTCACTATCGTCGATGAGTATTCATGATTCCCCTTTACTTATACGTGTGGGGATATGTCGGCTGCCACGGTTATTCGGTGCCTGCAGAATTTGTTTTCTATGTTCGGGTATCCGGCCCACGTGCATACCGATCGGGGTGCGGTGTTCCTGTCCCAGGAGGTGAGGGGCTACTTGCTCCAGCATAATGTCGCTTCGAGCTACACCACCCCGTACCGGCCCCAAGCGAATGGGCAGATCGAACGCTTTAATGGGATTATATGGAGGGCCGTCATGCTAAGCCTTCGGACCCTCGGCCGAGGCCTCGATAAATGGGCGTGGTCGCTACCTGCCGCTCTAAACTCGATCCGGGCTCTCCTATGTACTGCCACCAACCAGACTCCTCACGAGCGACTGTTCCACCACCCTAGAAGCTCTGGCAGTATCCAATCTTTACCCAGCTGGCTCGCTGAGCCGGGGCCCGCCTATCTCAAACGAGCGGTTCGCGCTAGCAAGTACGACCCCCTTGTTGACAAGGTGCGAGTCCTCCAGGCTAATCCTGAGCATGCTCGCGTGTTAACGGCGGACGGCCACGAGTCTACTGTCTCCGTACGCCATCTCGCCCCATGTGGGGACGACGACAGGGATATCGACGAACCCGTCTACGAGTCTATGGACTCTACCAAAGCTTCCTCTATGGAACTACCACCGACACTTCCGTCGTCACCCACTCCCGTGCCCGAAGGCGCTGGGGCGCCCCCTCCGACACCCACCTCCGGCGGCTATTCCGACGCGGGGGACTCCGGACTTGGGGACGCCATACCCGGTAGTTTCCGAACACGAACTGGCAGGGTAGTTCGCCGTCCCGACCGCTATGGGTGGATCGACTGACGTAGATCGACGTGACCCATTCGATTATTGCTGATGCTTGCTTGCAACCTGCCGAGCGGCAGTATAGTTCTAACGGCGGGGAGAATGTAGTGAAATTATACCGAAGGTGAACCCCGGGTGTGCTCGCTTCAAAAGGGGCGTCTATAAGACCCGGGACAACCGGGGCGCACGAACACTCCAGCGGCACTCACTGTGACATAGTCCTGTAGTTTGAATGGTATGTACGCCCCTATATGCTGCGCTGATTGTTTTCTCTATTGGTATCGGCCATTGACCATGAAATACTCTGATTCTAATGTCTGTTGCATGAATGTATTTTTACAGGATGTTACTTCAGATCTAAATGATATTAAACCTACCCAAGGGTCAAGTCGTGTCTGAGCTTGATTTTCACGACACGAGGTCCGAGGCATTACGAGTCTGAAGCAGCAAAAAGAAAAAAGCAAGAGGCGTCGAAGGTTGAAGAAACAAAATTGAGAGGTTGTCTGGAGAAATTTCTAATGAAACCACTCAGAGCGCAGCACAGCACATTTGACTCAACGTTACAGCTCCAGTGCCAGGAGCAAGGTAGGAATTCTGGGGACATGGATGTCGAGGCAACACTTTCAATGGAAGAGCAGATGCCTGGACAGGTCGAGAAAGAATCAGTTGGAGGTGAGCAGTCTGTGGATTTTGTCGAAAATTTTGCTGACTATTCAGAGTGGCCTCAAGTGCTGGGCCAGGTAACAATTTCCGCCATTGTCGGTCCAAAGTCGGTCCACTTTCGGTCCAAAGCATGTGAAAATGCATGATTTTCCAAACAACGATGCGAATAGGAGATTCTCAGGTGAAAATTATTATAGAAAGCTCAAAAATGGTGAACAAATCAAGCGCACATGGCTAATATATTCTATAGCAGCCGACACTGTGCACCGCTTCTGTTGTAAGCTTTTTGGAAATGTCGCCATGCACCTCACTTGTGATGGTCTTTCAGCCTGGAAAGATTTGTCAAAAACATTGTCCTGATATGAAACCTCACCACACCACGTACCTTGCATGCAGAAGTGGAAGGAATTGGATGCAAGGTTAAAAGCCGGGAAGACTCTCGATGATGAGCTTGAGTTTGATAGACCTGGAGAAAAAACATTGGAGAAACGTCCTTGAGCGTTTGATTGCGATTGTTCATTTTTTAGCTGAGAGAAATCTGGCATTCCTTGGGTCATCGAAAGACCTCTACGAGCCTAACATTGGTAATTTTCTTGGGCAGTTGGAGTTGATGGCTCAATTTGACCCGGTCATGCAGGAGCATATTCGAAGATCAACCGGGGAAGTACGAGATAACTATCTGAGTGCCGATATTCAGAACGAGCTCCTCGGATTATTAGTCAACAAAATCAGAAGTGAAATACTTACACGTGTTTCAACTTACAAGTCCTACCTGGTGTTGCTTGATTGGACCCCAGATATCGGCCACTAAGAGCAACTTTCCATCATCATCCACTTCGTTCATGTGCGAGATGGAGAGGCTTCTGAAATATGCGAACATCTCCTCTCATTTTTTGTTGTGAAAGACACGACTGGCATGAAACTAACGGAGAAGTTATTGGACATATCGGACGGCTTTGGTCTGCCTTTGTCTGACTGCGGAGGCCAAGGATACGACAACGGCAGCAACATGAAAGGGAAACGTTCTGGCGTTCAGGCTCGGATTCTCCAGATGAACCCTCGGGCATTTTATGTCCCCTGCAATGCTCATAGTCTCAACCTTGTGGTTTCAGATGCTGCGCAGTGCTCATCGTCTCAATATCATTTTTCGGCTTCATGCAACAGCTCCACACACTTTTTGCGGTTTCAACACAAAGATGGGACATTCTAAGGGAACACACCTCCATTTCCGTGAAATCACTTTCTGAAACACAATGGGAATGTAAAACTGAGGCTGTGAAGGTCGTGCGCTGTCAGATGCAGAATGTAAAGGCTGCTCTACTGAGTTTGGCTCACACTGCAAAAGGAAAGGATGCTAAATGTTACAGCGAGGCAATGGGCCTAGTTAAGGAAGTGGGGACTTCAGATTTCTCATATGTCTGGTCATCTGGTGTGCAATGCTCACATGGTGAACTATCGCGATTCTGGATTTGATCAGGCCATGGATACTGCTAAGTGTCTTGCGCTGTCAGTGGAGGCAGAAACACCATTTCGCGACACTCGCAAGGTTAGCAATAAATGTTACTTTTCTTACGAGTCTGCAGATGAACCAGTTTCTGACCCACAGCCAAAGTTCGAAGTTGAATTTTTCTACAGGGTTATTGATGTTTGTCTGACTGCACTGGACAGTAGATTTGAGCAGATGCGCTGCATCCTACAGCCATTCAACTTTCTATTTAACATCACAGCCACGAAAGCTTTAAGTGACAATGATCTTAGAAAAAGCTGGAAAGACCGACATATCATCCTAACTGATTCAAATTCAAGCGATTTGGAACCCATCGAGCTACTGGAAGAACTCAAGCTTCTGCACAACTCAGTGCCAGAAAGATGTTCTCCACTTGAAACACTGAGCTGTACAACTAAAAACTCCTACTGGAAGAACTGAAGCTTCTGTGCAACTCAGTGCCAGAAAGATGTTCTCCACTTGAAACACTGAGCTGTACAACTAAAAACTCCTACTGGAAGAACTCAAGCTTCTGCACAACTCAGTGCCAGAAAGATGTTCTCCACTTGAAACACTGAGCTGTACAACTAAAAACTCCTACTGGAAGAACTGAAGCTTCTGTGCAACTCAGTGCCAGAAAGATGTTCTCCACTTGAAACACTGAGCTGTACAACTAAAAATTCCCTCATTGACACTTATCCAAATGCACACGTGGCTCTGAGGGTTTTACTAACGATGCCGGTAACTGTTGCATCTGCAGAACGCTCTTTCTCAAAGCTGAAGCTCACAAAGAGCTACTTGCGCTCTACAATGTCACAGGACAGACTGTCACACCTGGACATCATCTCAATCGAGAAGGACTTAGGACGAAGACTGAAGTATGATGACATTATTGACGAATTTGCATCCAGGAAAAGTAGAAGGGTGAAATTGTAAAGAATCAATGATTGTTGTGTGTGTGTGTGTGTGTGTGTGTGTGTGTGTGTGTGTGTGTGTGTGTGACATGATATTTTGACTCCATGACTCATACATGTTTGATGCTCTTCTCCGCATCCCCTCTGAATATCTGAAGAATTTAAATCCATAACAGACCAATTCCACCACGTAATACTTCAAAAGAATGATCTTTTGAGCACTTTTCGGAATGATGTGACATTCACTTTGTTCTGTTCTCGAGTTGTTGCCCTTGACCTTTATTTGCAGGAATTCATCATTTTTGTCTGTTCAGTCTGTACTACATCTGTACCCAGTTTGTTGGTGATCGGCAGATCGGGTCATTATTGACAGAGCGATGTGCATATAGATATATTCAGAAATCATCAGAACTGCATTTGCTTTTTCCATCGTGAGATTCGAATAAACTACATCATTTTCCCTGTCGGAATTTCTCCTCTCATCATTTTATTTTAGCGATTTATTGGGGTTTTTAAGAGGATTCCACAAACTAATTTTGAAGGATTTCTGCAGCTCATTTTATGAGCTATAATGATTTTTTTAATGTTTGTACTTTTGGTCATTGTGATTTTTAAGGTCAAGTTTTTATTTTCGTATCCCAATGGAACCTGAGAGTCAATTCCTAAGTCAGATTTGATTTGATGTGCCTTAATTCATAGATTTGATGTGCCTTAATACAAAAACCCACTCCTTTCTCTGATGTTTCATTCTGGAATAATTGTTAGAAATGTGATTTTCCCCCTTTTGATGACCTTGACATTTGACTTGGTTCATCCCAGAGACATACACCCAGACTGATACACGCAGAGACAGACAGAACTGGTCATCCTAATACTTCGCTAACCCCATCCGGACATTAACCGAGGTATGAATCGATTCTTCGCCTGAAGATCTGTCACCATATTATTAGCCCTCCAATAGAAAGGGCCGCCACTTGAGGTTTGCAGGGGGCCACCCACATACCCAGCGGAGGCTCTGGGTGGAGGGGAAGCGTGACACGTTGGAAGGTGGGGGAGGGGGGGGGGGGGAGGACATGAGGCAGAGTAGGGGAAGCAAGGCGGTAGAAAGGAAATGTAAGGTGGTGGAGAGGATGCATGAGGCGATGGAGGGGAAGCGTTACACAGTGGGGTGGGGGTGAAGCGTGACTCGTTGGTGGGGGGGGGGAGGAGGGGGTGGGAGGATGTGAGACAGAGGAGGGGAAGGGTGTGGAGGCTGAGATGAAAGGTGGTGGTGGAGGGGAATCGTGAGGCAGAGGGGAATTGGGGAGAACGTGAGGCGGTTGAGGGGAAATGGAAGGTGATGGAGAAACGTGGGGTGGTGGAGGGGAAGTGCAGGATGGTGAAGGGGAAGTGCAGGGTGGTGGAGGGGAAGTGCAGGGTGGTGGAGGGGAAGTGCAGGATGGTGGAGGGGAAGTGCAGGATGGTGGAGGGGAAGTGCAGGGTGGTGGAGGGGAAGTGCAGGATGGTGGAGGGGAAGTGCAGAGTGGTGGAGGAGAAGCAAGAGGCAGTGGTGGGGAAGTGTGGCTAGGTGATGGTGGGGGGTGGGGAGGGCAGTGTAAGGCTTTGCTTTTCAATATCCAATACCTGACAAGTAAAAAATGTTTTTTTTTTTTTTTTTTTTTTTGTATACAGAATCGAGGCTCGTGAAAGAGCTAACATTTATCACACAAAATAATCAAACAGACACACAAAGTATAAAATAAGGGGAGTGGTAGACAAGATGGGGAGAGAAGGGGAAGCACACAAACACAACATTTGAGAGCAGGGACATCGGGAGATCTGTGGGAGGGAGAGGGCTTGGGGGAGGGGTGTGAGAAGGGGGGGAGGGGGTGGGAGAAGTATAAAACACAAGGACACTGCAAGGACTTCCAGGAAAGAAGTTGGTATTTCAAAAAGGTGGATCTGGGGTGAATTCATGGGGGAAGAAAAGATCAAGGTTTTGGATGGCGGAAGATAAAGGATGGTGGTGAACAGCTGTTTTAAAGACCTGGAGGGAGGAGTGGGATTGAAGAGAGTGAGGGAGTTTGTTCCAGAGGTGGGAGAAAAGAGGAATGAAGGAGTGAAGGTGAGCAGAGAGTCTTGATGTTGGCAGTTTAACCATAAGCGGGTTGCAGGCAGATATTGTGCGACCTGTAGGAATATTTGAGGGACAGAGCCCAGAGAGAGCTGGAGGAGCAAGGCCGGAGAGGAGTCGGTAGAAGACAGAAAGACCACCAACCTGCCTGCGGTGAGTAAGTGAAAGGCCCTCGGAGGTAGCCTCATCGCGGGAGATTCCAATGATTCTGAAGGCTTTGGTTTCAACAGCGTGAAGACGAGCTAGGTGTGAGGCAGGAGCACCAGCCCAGAGGGGAGAGCAGTATTCCATTGAGCTGCGAATGAAAGCCTTGTATGTGGTGAGGAGCTCAGGTGTGCCAAGGAAGGACTTCGCACGACGGAGGATGCCCAGTCGGCGACTGGCTTTGGAGGCCAGATTTGAAATGTGGTTTTCCCAGGAAAGATCATGGCAGATAGTGAGACCAAAAAGCTTGAGCGACAGAACTTCTTGGAGAGGATTGTTGAGAAAGTAGATGGGAGGATTGTCCAGTCGATCTTTTCGGAGAGACATAGTAAGAGTGTGAGATTTGTCAGGATTGAAAGACATGAATTATCAAATTATCATTAATAATTATCAATAATGAATCAATAAAATTATCAAATTATTATCAAAAAAATAATTATTGGTTCACGAGTTATCAAACAGAGTGATCACTAGTTTCGTCATGGGTGTGTGTCTGTCTGTCTGTCCGCAGCATAACTACCCGATGATATCATCCGATCTTGATGAAACTTGGGTGGGAGGTTGATATCATGATCTAGTTGTGTCCTGTCAAGAGTGGGCATATTGCGCCCTTTGTGGGTGGAGCTACACCCCCAAAAGATGTCTTTTTAAGGGTTCAAGCTACATCTTCTCCGAGGGGTTTGGTGGAATCTGACAGGGGGTTCGGTATTTGGTTAGGCCAATGTCATGTGTGTAGCCCCACGGAGCTCGATTTTTCATTTTCGCCCCAAGGTCAAGGTCACAAGGTCACAAAATTTAGAAAAGTCGATTTTTGATGGTTTTATTACATTGTTCGCTTCCTGATAGGGTGAAATGTCGTACATGTTTTTATATTATCACATACATCATGAAATACAAGTTTTCCAACAAATTTCAGAATCTTCGACCTTTGACCTTTGAAGGTCATAAAGGTCAAATTTTCAAAGTTGTCAGAATCGAACTGAATTTTCGGTATTGTGTAGCTAACGAACCTCATAACTGATTATACATTATTTTCTATCTCATTTCAAGGTCAGTAACCTTCGTTTTGACATTTCAAGGTCACAAAGGTCAAATTTGCAAAGTTGTCGGAATCGAACCGAATTTTCGGTATTGTGTAGCTAACTAGTCTCGTAACAGATAATACATTCCTATTTATATATTTTCAATGTCGGTTTTGACCTTTGTCATTGAATACCGCTCGCTCGTGAACCATCGTCGTCTCCTGACTTGTCATTATCAAAGACATTATTTATTATCATTACAATTATCCGCATCTCTAGTGCCCAGTGGGACGTTTCACTCAGCCATTGCTTACTTGTAGAGATCCAGAGTAGAATCAAAATCCCCTATAGTTCACAAGAAACATCACAGGAGTGAAAAAGAAAAACAAATAATATTTATTGCACCAATTCCCTCCAAAAAACATCACAGTAAAATTCCACAAAGGACATAAATAACGACGACATGAACCCCGTCCCTGACAAGGGAGAAAATTCCCATTGAACTCTGTAGGACACTTTGGACCTCTTTACACATCATGTGGATGACCAAGTTCAATGGTTACCCTCAAGTTGTTTGAGAAGTCATTTAGAACTCTTATTCTGTCTGTGCAACACATTTGATCAAACAAACCATCGTGGAGTTGGAAAGGCTCTGCTCTTGCCCGACATGAACAAATTGGTTTGGATTTCCCCAGAGCAATATTCCTACTTGTTCAGTTACAAACCGAGAAATTTCATTAAAAAGAAAGATAAAATAAATCCTTGTAGTTGGCACATTGTGACGTCACAACAGGTACTGTACGCACTCCGAATGCCCTGTTGGTGACACATGTAAAGTTGGGATTTACAGACAGCAGTTTGGGCCCAATCAGTTTTAAACCCTTGGACTTTCCTCGAGCAATGAAGTTTCTGTGGGAAATCGTACTCACTGTCCCAAATAAAACTTCAGCAACTGTTAAAGTTTTTACATTGACAATGACAACACTCCATTTAAAAAAAGTGATAATAAAGCGAGTTCAAGGAAATGGCCCTGGTTCCGCAGAATTTACCCGACTGTCAGACTTGAACGCCAAAGCCCGGAGGATGTGCATCGCTGGTGAGAAGGGAGGGAGAGGAAAACTGGGAGATTCATCAGGGGAAACCGTCGTGAATGTGTGATGAAGGGGTAACAATGGCGATCTTCCTGCCACCATGCGATCGACGTCACGTCTCAAAATACGTGTAGATGGAAGTCACGTAGTGCTTGACGTCGTGCCAGTCAGGACATTCGTTTTGGAGAAGCTCTTCAATGTTCTGCAAGAGAAGGGAATGAGAAAGTGATGAAAGGACTAAGAACATGTTCAAACACATAACAAGTCCTTCAACAGGACAGTCTCCATTGGGGTGAGTTTATAGTAAGTTACAGAATGTTCATCTGAACATAATCTCTCTCTTGTGGTGGTTTCTCCATTTCCTACAAAGTTTAGCATGACCAGTTATTAATTATTACCATTATTATTACTATTATTATTATTATTACTATTATTGCTATCTATATAATAATAGCGTAAGGACTCGACTTTGTTATCCCTTTTACGCCGCACCCAGTGACCCGATGCCCACGGCACTAATGGATTTACGATCTACGAACCGCGCTCTTTGTTTATCACGTACAGCCATACTCGAAAAATCTGAATTAGCCGACGTTGGGGCCCAAAAGCATCCGATTAACTGCCGATACGACGCCATCTTACGACGCCATCATATTGGCGTCTGCTGGGCGAAGGTGAAGCAAGCCGTCTGCTGATTGGACAGGCGAAGGCGAAAGCAAGCTGTCCACTGAGTGGACAATCCAGAGCATGCATTTGTGCCGGTGTCGGCGATCGTTCATATACGCACTCTTCATTCTCATCTTTCTTCCTAACTCTTACTCGGACAAGCAAATCCCCTATGCCATCCATAATGGTACACTCTATCCATACACCACATCCTCCCTTCCGTGGATGTTCCACGGGTTTCGGCTAGTTATTACTATTATTATTACTATGATTATCACAATTATTATTACTATTATTATTAGCATTACTATTATTATTACTATTAATTATTATTATTACTATTATTATTAATTATTACTTATTGTTACTATTATTACTGTTATTATTACTATTAATATTAATTATTATTACTATTATTATTAACTACCATTACTACTAATACTACTCCTCCTCCTCCTCCTCTCCTACTTATTTGTAATGTATGATATGGATTGGGGAACTTCATTTTTAAGGGAAAAATGTATTTAAGTCATAAATCCTCCTCCTCCTCCCCCACCCCAACCCTTTTACCTCCACCACCCCATCACCACCTTCTCTCCCAATTAGGCACCCACACAGACTCTTTCCCGAAGTATAGTAGGTGTGGGTGGTTTCTGGTTCAAAATCGGAAATCCTAATATGACCCTACTGCAAAGCCGCAATGAGCCGGCGAAGCCAAAGCCTCTTGCCACTATTTTACCCATCACGATGGCATCAGTAGGTTAGGTAGTTGGTAGTAGGTAGGTGTAGTAGGTACCGTACCTGGTAAGACTTGGTAAAAGAGAAGAGCAGACAGTCCTCCCCAATACCTACATACAATAAATGTCACAAGAAGCTTAAGGAAGTAACTATACGATGTGCTAGCTTAGGGCCTATTTTAAGAAATTTTAACTGGGCTTAACATACGTTTTCACAGTATGTGTGTAGTCTTCTAACTTCAGTCGCTCAGGACTGGTTCTCTCCGGGCACTGCGGCTTCCTCCACCAGAAGAAGTTAGCTTGCAGTAAGATCAGTGCCGACAGATCAGACGATAGCGCCGATTCAACGGCAATGTGTGACTGTCGTTAATCAAACCGAGCTTTCTTTCTTTATGTAAACCGCTTATACCGGTCGGTGCAGGACAACATCATAAATCAGACAAACCTACTGAGCATGGGAGCATGGGATTGAAGCCTAATTCGCCTTTTTAGGTCTACCACTAAAGAAGAGAAAAAATTCGAAAATGCCCCAGAGTGGTTTACTTTCCAATTACGTTTCGTGAGAACATTGCTTTTTAATCGCGAAAAGAAGGTGATTGACGCTGATAGTGACCTGTAAGTACTCTTGAACATCCTCAACAACACATATATGCTGGTGCAAGCACTTAAAGGTCTTTATACACTTTAAAGAAATTTAGCAGTGTGCAGTTAAAGTGTAAACTTAAATCGTAGATCGTAAATCGTAAATTATTATAAATTATTAATTCGTAAATTAGTTTGTTTACAAACATTCAGCGGAGGAATACGTTGACCTAGTTTCTCAAAATTTATCTCAGTAAAGGAATATATTTGCATAATGTCACCTGTTAAACCCTGATTAGCCTCTGGATAGCAATTTGAGTGATTAAATACGGCTTTAGCTGAGGAAATTTGAGCATATGATGAGAACTATTTTGAGCAGCGTATGCTTACGCGTGATTCGGTTGTTTTGCACCACCTCGTTCCCGGCGTCGCAGACGACGCCCTAGTAAGATGTCCTGTGTCGATGGCGCTGATTGGCTGACCTAAGCTGATCGGTCAGCTCACAAAATTTCGCAAATTCAGACCTAAATGACACCATTTGCATTCTGGATGAGATTGAAATTTATAAAATTTCCTTCTTGATTAATTCGGTGAATTCCGTCTCAACTTCGGATATTTCCGGCCATGAAAAACTATCCCCTACGGCCGCGAGATTTCTAAAAAATAATTATTCGTCAATTTTAGGATATTTGACGCCGTTTTCAGCCTCCGAAACGCGGTAAAAAGCTCTTTTGAAATATTTTTTCAAATGCTCGAATCTCATTGGTTCCAGTGTTTGGTGAAGATTTTCGTTGAAGATAACCAGGGCCCATGCGGGCCCGGGAAACGAGGTTGGTCTTAAAGTATTTTAATTACAAATTAGAGGTGCATATGATTGTGAATCAAACAAAGACGGGTGAAACAAACTCCTATTGAACTTTTTCGCAATTTTTTATGCATACTTCTGCATCCGCAAGATGGCGGCCTTGGAGCGATTTGGTGCGTCAAAGCTTCGACATTCTCAACGGATCCAGCAAAATCTGGCTTTTCAACATAATACGTACGCGTTCATTCACAACACCGGCTACGCCGGCTATAATTAGACCTTACCCTTGAGCCCGCGAGTGATTTTTAATCCCTTCAAAAACAGAATACAATCTCTTGAGCATCCACTTTGTTGGTGAAGCACCGCAAAGACTTTGAGAGAACAAAATGGCTGCCATAAAGAACACAAACACCAGGCATGAAGAGCTAATGTAACGTGTTTATTACCTCCGCCACCAAAGGTGGATGTGGAGCTTATGTTTTCACCCCTGTTTGTTTGTTTGTCACCGGCCTACAAATCACAATTCTAAACCAATCGTCACATAACTTCACCAAGTTGTAGAGGTCGTCACAATTGAGAAGCCTATTGATTTTGAGGTCAAAGTTCAAAGGTCATCTGACATTTTCCCCGAGAATATCGACAAAACAACAGGTAAACTTGTCAATTGGTACAAAATCACCAGAATATACCTGGACTGCTATAGTAATCACCCATGCAGACTCAGGATTGACCTGAGCTCTGTTATTAAACTTTTATAAATCGGCAAATTTGGAGACAAGAACATAAACAAACATAAAGACGCCAATTGGCGGAAAGGTTTGGCATATCTGATTTCCCGGGAATTCAAAATGACCAGAAAACACAATGAACGAGGCAGTTAATGTGGTGTTCTGATGACGAGTCACTCATCCTATGGTTTTCCTGAAAATAGCTTTCTTTGTTGTGGTCAAATTTTTTTGAAAGATTTGTAATTTGGAAAGGTAATTTGTGGACACCCTGTAGAGTGTAGACCAACATTGGCATTGGATACCTATTGTGGAATGAAACCTTGCCACACATTCTCCAGTCACTCTCACCAACACGACCAGAAAGTGGCTCATACACACCTTGATACACACCACCTGGAGACAAAAAGGTCACAGCAAAAGTAACTTTCTAAGTAGGCCACTTCAGCCTCTGCAGATTGTTGGCCACTTGTTAATTTTAAGAGAAAGCATTGACATCTGATGAAACGAGTGTACGAGACTTGACGTCACCCTGAAAGTACGACGCACTGGTCGACACAAAGACATGCGAACCAATGCAAATATGGGAAGCACCGAAGAATCAAATGCTCACGCAAACATTGTTGTTGTTTTTCAGGTAAAAAAATAACATTAAAAAAACCAGATTAGTATTGAAGAATTGCAATAAAATCAACAGCAGCGGTAAAGAGGGAAACGAAAGAGAAAGAGAGAAGCATCAAGATGCCATCTGTTGTCACTCAATCCTCCCTCAATTCCTTCAAAAGTGCTGCCCATCGTCACCTCATGCTTTCTCCCTTCGACTGACCCCCATTCCCCTCGCCCCCTTTACTTTATACCACCCAAATGCAATGTCTGTCTCTCTGGCTTCCCTTTGATTCCGAGTCTGTGAACCTGCTGTAATCTCTCATTGAGCTCTTACATAAGCCAGGATTTCTATGTTAATTTTTTAAATTAATATATTTTGTATTAATTTGTATTAATTTTTGTAATATTTTTGTATCTTAACAAATACACAAATCAACAAGTTTTGGAACATAATTTGCGTCGAGGAGTGGATAATCCACCTTTGTGGAAATGGCTGACAACACGGCTTCATCCAATGTACCAAAACAATCGTGAGTGAAGGAAGTCTCTCAAGACTTTCCACGGATCTCAACTTTGCAGAAGCATTGGCGGAGGTATGCTGTGGAGCCCTTTTGTTAGCAAATGAGCTCGGGGGAGTTGGGTAATTGACACTTGCACATTTGTACATCAAGGAAAATAAAAAGCAAGCAGGAAATAACAGGGTCATGTAAACCTTGTAGTTTTTTTTAAAGCAGATGCTATGTGGAGCACTTTGACCACTGAACGGAGCCCCAATGGGTTCACGCTAATTTGCGGCCCATCATGTATGTGCGCACATATAAATGCATACCAGAGTAGGGGGAATGCCGATGCTTTCAGCTGCATCAAAAGCCAGAGAGAAATTTCTCCTCTGTGGAAAAAAAAGACCACACAGACCCATCATTATTACTGGCAAAATCCAAGATTTTTCAAGTATATTGGTTGGTCTTGTGCGTTATACTGTCTGTCTGCCTGTCTATCACCCACAGGTCACAATTTTAAACCGACCTTCATGAAACTTCACCAAATGGTAGAGTTCGTCGTAAGGAAGAAACCTATTGATTTTGAGGTCAAAGGTCATCTTGAGGTCGAATTTCTAAAATCGTCATTCTTCATCCAATTGACTTGAAAATTGAACAGCATTTGCATATTGAGTCACATTTGCATACTAACTTGGGAAACTAACTTTTTGAGGACAAAAGATAAAAGGTCAACTCAAGGTCAAACTTCTAAAATCATCAATTTTCATCTGAAAACTTGTCACTTTTCACCCGATTAACTTGAAAAATTAAACAGCAACTGCATAGTATATCACGGAATTGGAAAACCTACTATTTTTGGGGTCAAAAGGTCAAAGGTCAACTCAAGACCAAACTTCTAAAATCATCCATTTTCATCCAATTAACCTGAAAATTAAAGAGCAGCTGCATTGTATATCACGGAATTGGAAAACCTACTATTTTGGGGTCAAAAGGTCAACTCAAGATCAACCTTCTAAAATCATCAATTTTCATCTGACAAAAATCAATTTTAATCCGATTGACCTAAGCTTTGATTAAGATCGTCAACTTTATCCTAATGAAATGGAAAATTAGATGTATCCATTGCACCTTTATATTGGATTTTGTGGATTTAGGGTGGATTTTGCAAGTATCTGCATGACGTCTCCTTGTTTTGTACTTTGATGAGGATCATGATCATTCATCCTCCATGCTAATCAGCGATCAACTGGGATGAAGCGACGATATTTTCATTCACCTATGACTGAGTTTTCAAACACCAGGCTCAGACTATGAGCTGCATTACGTTATCACCATATACAACTGTGCAAAAAATGGCAGAAATGTCTGCTTTACAGGATGCAACAATGGCATTGGCACAAGGTTTTTCTGGTTAGGAGGGCAGGCCATCAGCTACCTTATCCGTGGGGTTCAGTTGACTGTAAGGGATGTGTGCAGGCAGGTAGCTGTGTACCAGAGCACAGAAGGCCAGGCCATCGCTCCAGCTGCTGCTGAAGTTTGTGATGTCAATATTCTGTGGAATTAGAGGCAAGATTGTAACGAGAGCAAGCCCAACTGTCTTCATTTGTTCAAGACCTCTACGGTCATCCATCCAACTGTTGGCAATGCTTATGGTTAAACAGGTATTTTCCAGGGAAATTTCAAATAAAGAGAAACTAAACTGATATAATAAACTCCAAAATCTGGTTCTCTCTCTCCCCCACCCACTCTTTCGATTACAGGCCTCAGGAAGTGCTGGAACTCCAAAAGCCATCAGCTCTTAATTACCCACAAGGCCCGAAACAGCCGAGAGATGTCAAGGCTTCTCAGCCTCAGGCCAATTAACAGAAGCGGATCTTTTCCGGTAGCATTCAATTGCCTTGTACTTGACGGATTCAGGAGAAGATCCATTGTTTATTCGAAGGGAGAGAAACGGAGGTAGGGAATCCTCACACACACGAGCAATGAGCTCAGATGCAAACACTCTGGCCTGTCTCCAAGGAAACAATTAGAGTCATGAAGGGGCAGCTGCCTCTCATCCTGTAACAAACTCAATGGGTTGGCAGGCAACCTCATTAACTCAAGGTGAAAGCTGCTCACGGCTAGGGTCAGAAAAGGCTAAATTAATGAGGCGAGAGTTTGAAAGCCAAGAACCTCCGTTAAATGTGAAAAAAGAAGAAAAAAAACCACCTTTCAAAATACACGCCATTGGTCATTTCATTTATCGAATCGTTCAACCTTTCGTTGCACAACCCATAAAAAGGTGACACAAATACTTTTCAGGAAGTGGTCACAACCTGGAACTAGCCATGGGATAAACACTATGGTACTCACGCACGCACATCTTTTTTCTCCACAATGGTAGTCATGATACTTACTCGGTATTTCTTGGTTTGTTTCTGGCACCAGAGGAGGAGGGCATTGCGCTTAGAACTGTTGTATTGCTTTGAAAGCCTGATTAGAGGGTCTTCAGCACCATCCCTATAAGGGACAACCCAAGAAGTGCAAATGGTCAAGAGATTACACAATTACCAAAATGCCAAGCGTACTTAAATATCCAACAGAGATTAACTGCGTCTGTGGTGTTGGATTCAAGGACGCACCTGAGACGACTCTGGCGTGTTACAGAGGTAGGATCAGCCGAGCACGCGGGTTGGCTGTTGGGAATGGACGCTCCGTTCAGGAACCCAACAGATGGATCAGACATGTCGACAACTCCTCCATTTCTTCTTTCTGGCATTTGAAACATGTTTCAGTCTTCCTCTTTCATACCCAAGCTTTTGCGCATTATTTGCTCAATTTATGTGCCAAAAAAAACATTATAGTAAAAAATTGTGAATATCGATTATATTTAAAAATATTAATTAAATAGTAAGAATATAAAAATCAAATTTGGTGGTTTGCAAGAAGATTTTTTTTTAATGTTCTAAGTTAAATTCAATATGGCTGCTAAACCATGTGACCTATGATGTCAGAAATTTAATATTTCAATACAAATGGGTCATAGATCATGTGCATGCAATTTCAGATTTTTAGGATAAGGAATTCGATTAAAACATTTTTGTCTGGTATACAACTTCACTTATGATGTCATCATTATCATGCTTTTGTTCCCCATTGGAAGTACGTGACAATGTGCCAAGTTTCAAATTTTTCCATTCAGCAGTTTCCGAGAATTTTTGTTATTATTATTTGCGTTTAATCCAAGAAGGCTGCCATGCCACATGACCTATGATGTCACAATTGTTACAAAAACATTCTCCATTGGTGTCGCTCCTACCCTGAAAGTTTTGTCTCAATCGGACATGCGGTTGCTGAGAAAAACGAGGTTTAGCCCGTACGGACGTACAAACCAAAAACATAATGCCTCCGGCTACTTTCGAGGGCGGAGGTATTAAAAAAAATCTAGATCGTGGTTTAATAATCCCAGGGATCTAAGAAACTCTGTGACACCATTAAAATTCGGCGCACTTATGGTAGAAGCAAACCCGACAATGGCAATAAGCCTTCCCCTCGCTATTCTATAGGTGGAGGCTTAATTTTTTTTTTTTTAACTGCAAAATTTTTTTTTCTACGATAGTCAAGTTTGAGAAAAACGGATATTTATGCACAGTGATCATTAAAAAGTCCAAAATACATCAAATACAAAAATCAACACGACGATTCCCTTTCAATCACTGGTAGGTTTCAATTGTGCACGTTTATAGAATGGGCCAGTCTTGCGGCTCAGGACGGTGTAGTGCTACATACGTTATTTTGGATAGAGCTCACAAGTGATCATCAAATTGTGAATTGTAATCAAACAATCGGTTTCACGTATTGGTTCATGTATTTACAAGCTTCTCGCAGACCACATGTGAGTGTAGTGCATTTAAGAATCATTAATAGTACGTCTAAGTTTGGCGATGTTTCATCGTACAGAGTCGATTTCAAAATGCTTGTCACTCCGATCATGGCGATCGAAAAGTTGGAGTCAAAATTGATGTTCATTATGTGATTTTGAGGGTGCCAAATCAGGCATCCAAAACACTACCGCTTGTAATATTAGATGCCCCTGGCACAGACAACCGTCGATTCTGAGCCGTACATGCACGCACGCACACACCTGTTCTAAGGGATACATGGGCATAGTTTAGAATAGTTATTTCATGGTGTAATTCCTGTAATTAAAAAGTGTATAGAGCAGTGTTTTGTGAGCTCTCCCCTTTCCCACCCAAATGTCTGTTTCTAAGCCCTCATTTTCCCCTCCCCACATTCTCAAATCTTCCATTCTCAAATATCAGTCCATATACGGTACTTTCCTTCTCTGCAAACAGTCAATCGGCACAACCAACGTATGATCACAGGCGGGCCAGCTGAAGAGTGCCAGAAATGCCCGGCGGGGCCCAATCCGTCATTCCATGTGTGAGCTCAGCAAGCCGGGGAGTGAATAAAAAAATCAGCGCAGCTTTGGACTTCAGCGGCTTCTTGATGATTTTGTCTTCAAGAGAGTTTCAGAGTTCTCACTGTTTTGGCATACTGTCCGTGATGCTGCAATCCAACACAGCACCCTCGTCTCTCTGTCTGTCTCTGTCTGTCTGTGTCCGTCTCACTCTCTCTCTCTTGTGAGTTACAAAAACTGCAGTGGGATGTACACAATGGAGGACTGGCCACATGAGCCGCTATGAAGACCCCCTCACTGCATGGTGGGCATTGCCCCAGACTGCGGAGGACAGGTTCCATTCACTCTTTGTCTTGTCCTTTCCTTCTGTCGATCTCATTATCCTGTATTAATGAGTATCGAGGAATCATTTAAGTTCCGTCAAGGACCCATGGGCAAGTTGTGTATTTATTTATAATTCATTTGTATCCAATCCGCTTGCAGCCATGTGCTATTCTTCTTCTTCTTCTTCTTCTTCTTCTCCACCCCATTTTGTTAATAAAGGCTGTTTGCTCATGAGAACCTGTGTGTGGTCATTGGAAAACAAACCCCAAAGCACATCGATAATTTGAATAAACCCATCACCCTCTTATGGTTAAACTGCCAAAATCAACACTCTATTCATCTTCACTCTTTCATTCCTCTTTTCTCCCACCTCTGGAACAAACTCCCTCACTCTCTTCAATCCCACTTCTCCCTCCAGGTCTTTAAAACAGCTGTTCACCACCATCTCTTATCTTCCCCCATCAAAAAACCTTCATCTTTTCTACCCCCGTTAATTCACCCCAGATCCACTTTTTTGAAATACCGACTTCTTTATGGAAGTCATAGCAGTGTCCATGTGTTATTATTTTTTTTACCTTGAAAATCCCCCCCCCCCCCACCCCCTTCTCATGCCTCCTCCCCCCAAGCCCTCTCCCTCCCACAGGTGTTCCGATGTCCCTGCTCTCCATCTTGTCTCCCGCTCCCTTTATCATGTTTTATGTGTCAGTTTGTCTTTTTGTGATCAATGTTAGCTCTTACACGAGCCTCGATCTTGTATCCAAAAAAGAAAAGAAAAAAAAAGTCAGGCTGTTTGGGATTCACACATGTTTGGGATCCACACTATTAAGGCGCAGTAAAAAGCAAGTCACCGGTCAAGACTTGCTCGGCCACTTCTGGTCGATTCGCCGTCGTCATGTCTGAGATGCCGATTCACACGAAAATTAACGGTCGGACGCAGAGACCTCTCACCCTTTCCCTGCCCAATGGGTGCGTCGGTTGTTACAATCAAAAAAAAAAAAAATATATATATTGTTGCGGATATGGGATTTGGCCTCCATATCCGCTTGTAAATATTCCCCTATTTCCCCAATACTCCCCAACTATCCCCAATCCCCCATTCCCTAGTCCCATTGTCTGTAAACAACACTCTGTAGAACCGACCTTCCCCTTTTTCCCCCATTAACTGTCGTGCCCAGGTTCACCGCATCTCACGTAGACAACTATAGGACCTCTTGCTAGCTATTCTTAGTCTATGTCAGTTAAGGACTCGTTTCCATTAATTCTGACTCTTCGTTGCACCAGAATGTGATTGTATGGCACCAGTAGTGAGTTTAGGACCTCCCAATACCTCCCCACAACCTCATCTCCGCATCCTCCCATCATCTCATGGAACAACAACAACTACAACCACAGCGGGGGCGGCGCGGCCGCGGTGCGGGGAGTGGGCGTCCTCACTCCGGCTCGGTTAGCCGCCATGGCCCATGTGCTCCAGGTTACCTCCAGGTTACGGGGTTACCACGAAGGGGCTGGCTGTCAGCTCCTCGTCAAGGGCGGAGCCCGGTAACCCCCCCGCACCCAATGAGAAGCAATGGGCCGATTCCATCTGGGGCGGAGCTAACGAGCCGAGGGCGTGTCACTCCCCGCCGGATATACGCAGCGACTGACCGGACGTGACGTGAGATGCGCCCCCAGCTTGGAGAAAGAACGTCACCTTCTAGCGCTGAGAGAGACCTCCCGCATCTCTGGACCGGACCGGGTCGATTCTGCCCCTGAGCCAAGAGTGCACCTTGAGCCTCGACTACCTGCCCTTCCTTGCCATCAATCCCCGTGTGAGTCAGTTTTGTCCTGTTTATCTGTCGTCTGTCGGGGCTACTATAAGACCGTGATTAAGTGCCTACCTTCCTATGCTGTCTCTCTTGTCCTTGTAATCTAACGCTCCGAACTATTATAACCTCCTCCGGAGGTCTTGAGAACTGTACCCCTGGTGTCGTGTCATTTAATCCAGCCGTTGTGTCCTTTCCTCAATTGATTTAGCGTAGCGCGACTCGGCCAACGTTCGAGTATAATCGGGTAAACTGTGCAGACGCGGTCATACCAAACCGCTCGGTAAACTAACATCCACAACCGCGTCTGTAACATTTGGTGTCGAGGAGTTGGATTCGGACCTGGGACTAAATTCAGTTAGGCCCAAATTTTGGAACACCAATTGTACCATTAGGGTAACATTTTGGTGTTGGGAAGTGGAATTCGATCCGGAGCGCGTTTCACGCGCTCGAAATTATAACGGCGAAATTTGATTTTGTTTTACGAAAAAATAAAAACCCGAATTTTGAAAGTCGCGCTATGGCAGACCAAGACGGCTGGGTTCCGGTGGGGGAGAGTGAGGCAGGGTCGATCCAGGACCAAATTGAGGGACAAGAGGAGAGCGAAGCAGCGAGGGTAGCAGACGCACAAAATGGCGCCTCGCACATGGCCACGGCGACCGCGCCCGCGACCGTGGTAGCGCCCCTGGTGGATTCGAACCTTTTCCTCCTGCAAATGAGGGCCTTTATGGAACAAATGGGAGACCAAATTGGAGGTTTGAAAAACAGTATAGAAGCTCAGGGTGAGCGATTGGAGGGCAAAATAGGGGTAATAACGAACGAAATGAGGGCCGATATGGAGAAAAGGGAGCAGAGGGACAGAGACCGCAAGTTGGGCGAAAGGGTCCCACGGGTGCACGGCGAGGTAAAGCGGGTCGAAAAGCGCTGGTTGAGCGAAGCGGAGGAAAGCACGGGTACAATGACGGGGGTAGAAATCGCGACACGGGGTTTGGAAAAGCCAGCGGTCGCCGAGGTTAATAAAGAAAAAGCAGTAGCGGGAATAATTAAAATTGAAGAGATGACGGAGGTAGCCCGGGAATTGCAGGGAGAAATGGAAAATGTACAAAGTCCCTGCTCACATCACGATGCTGTGCTTAACCCGAATGGAAGTTTGCAGGTTCGCGTGGAGAAAAGGATCCCCCAGGTGAGTCGTGCTGTTGTGTATTGTGCGGGGAGATTTTGTAAGAGGATGTTTGGCGACAAAAGAATTTTCACGCGCTTGGGATCGAGGAAGCATCCGGGCGTTGGTGAGGGGTCCCGTGTGAGTGGAAATGGCACGCGTGGGAGGAAAAAGTGTGCGTCGGCGAGTGGGTGTGTTATAAAGTGTGGGAGTGAAACCGAGTGCGAGCGAGAATGCACGTCGGTGTGTACGGGGTGTGACACAGGGAGTGAGAGCAATACGGAGTGCACGCCCATGGTGAGTGTTACGGAGGACGTAACGGAGGAGAGGTGTGGACCGAAGTGTGCGCGAGAGGTGTGGTGTGTAACAGAGAGAGCGTTGGTGGAATGTACGGACGGCGTTGGAACGCCAGGTTTTGTGAGGGTGAAAGGGGTAGCGTATGCTTGTGAGCATGCAAGTAAAGCACCGACGGTAAACAGGTTAGCGGTTAGGGCGACGGATAGCCGATGCGAGCGCTCGGTGCGAGGGGTGCGAGGCCCGGCGCGGGTCGATGCTGCGTCGCTTCTCTTCGAAGCGTCGTTGCCGATTCGGGCTGGGCCCCGCCCCGCACGGTCGAGTCGGGGCCTTGGCGGGCGAGGCGACCGGTCCGGTTCGAGGGCGAGTGGGAGGAAGCGGAACGGTGCCCCCTCGTGGGGACGGGGTTCCGACCGGGGGAGATTGAGCCATCGGGCCCGGGACCGCAAGGTGCCGCGCCGAGATGGTGCGTGGAGCCTCGGTCCAACCAAACCACCTCCCTTGAACCGAAAGCCGGACGGATTCAACCTGCAGGCGACCAAACCACCCGAATTCATTGCTCGGCTTTACGAACCGAGTTTAATGATGTCACGGCGCACCGAGAGGATCTAATAAGTAGACGGGTGATGAGGATAGTGTTTTGGCCCCAAAATTAGAGAAAAACAAAATTTGATGAATGGCAAAGGAGTGGCAGTAATGAGTGGCAGATGATGGGTAGTGATTGGAAAATTTTTAATTTGTTGAAATTTGATGTGCAAAATTGGTAGTGGGAGATGCCCGATGTGGTGGGATGGCAACTCTGTCATCCCTCACAAACGTGGGGCAAATGCGCTATAGATTATGGGGTGTATGGCAGTGAAAACTAGCCCGGGTGGGTTAGGATATTGATAGGGCCCTAGAAGATGACAGTAGGTAACGTTAAGGTTTAGTTAGTGACTGATACCTGTAGTGGGGACGCAGGTAGATTAGTATGGATGATAATGACGTGGGAGCGCAATAGTTTGGTGGGTGTTTGAGTGTTCCACCATGTTTGTTTGGTGCTGTGGATTCTGGATGTGGTGGTGTTGCTGTTGTAGTCTGCATTCGCATTGGCTGGAGGTGGGGGTATGTACGCATCCAGGTGTAGTTGCTGCATGTGTATGTGTATGTGCCCCTGCTGGCCCACTTTAGCTGACCGTATCGAGGTTGAAGGGCCGAAACGGGATGATGCTGGAGACCTCGACTAAGGATCCGGTCAGTGCGGCACACTAGTGACCAGGTGTGTTTTGAACTTACGTATATATATATATGGGAGATATATGGGTATATATATATATATGGGTACAGTCACGTGAAAAAGTAAGTACACCCCATGTAAAGTTTTGACTTTTTCAACATATTTCAACATACAGCTATTTGATCTTCATTTCAACAATATTGATAGATAAAGGTGATATAATATAACAAATATCATGAAACATTTACATTTTGTAGTCCATTGTATAATTTAAATAAACATAAATGCAAATTTCGCATGTGGAAAATGTAAGTACACCCTTGGCTCTAATAGGTGGTATTGCCCCCTTTGGCAGAAACAACCTCAAGTAGGCGTTTCTTATAACTGTCTACCAGTCTCTGACATCGACTGGGAGAAATTTTTGCCCACTCCTCCATGCAGAATTCTTTCAGCTGTGCGATGTTTGAAGGGTTTCTTGCATGCACAGCTCGTTTCAAATCCCCCCAAAACATCTCGATGGGATTTAGATCTGAGCTTTGACTTGGCCATTCCAGAACCCTCCATTTCTTTCTTTTCAGCCATTCCTTGGTGGATTTACTGGTATGTCTAGGGTCATTGTCATGTTGCAAGGTCCACCTTCGGTTGAGCTTCAACTTACTGACAGATGGCCTCACATTATCCTCAAGCACCCTCTGGTACAATGAAGAATTCATAGTGCTATCTATGATGGTGAACTGCCCAGGCCCTGATGCAGCAAAGCTGCCCCAAACCATAATATTTCCACCACCGTGCTTTACAGTTGGCATCAGGTTCTTGTGGTGAAATGCCTGCTTTGGTTTTCGCTAAACATGTCTTCTGGTACTGTGGCCAAACAGCTCTACCTTTGACTCATCTGTCCAGAGCACATTGTTCCAGAAGTGCTGGTCTTTGCCTCGGTGTTCATTGGCAAACTTTAGTCTTGCCCTGATGTTCATTCTGGACAGCAAAGGTTTCCTCCTGGCACACCTCCCATGTAGATCAAATTTGTGCAGCCTCTTTCTAATGGTAGACTCGTGCACTTTGACGTCAACAGTGGCAATAACTACCTGTAGGTCCCGTGATGACATTCTGGCATTCTTAGAGACTTCTTTCAGCATCTTGTGGTCTGCTCTCGGGCTGAACTTGCTGGGGCGGCCTTGTCTGAAGAGGTTGGCAGTTGTTTGGAATCTTCTCCACTTGTAGATGATCTTCCGGACAGTCGAATGATTGATTTCAAATTGTTTGGATATCTTTTTAAATCCCTTCCCAGACTCGTCGGCATCAATAACCTTCATTCTGAAGGCCTCAGAGAGCTCTTTTGATCTAGGCATGGTGACGCCGCACACTTCGACAACAAAGAGCAAACCAAACTAAATGTCTGAGGTTAAAATAAGACAGGTTCCTCCAAGATCCTCTCTAATGATGTTTTAATCATTTGCACCTGAGCTGGTGCACCTGATTCTAATTTTAGGTATTTGAAGTAGTGATAAATGTAGGGGTGTACTTACTTTTTCCACATGCGAAATTTGCATTTATGTTTATTTAAATTTTACAATGAACTATAAAATGTAAATGTTTCATGATATTTGTTATATTATATCACCTTTATCTATCAATATTGTTGAAATGAAGATCAAATAGCTGTATGTTGAAATATGTTGAAAAAGTCAAAACTTTACATGGGGTGTACTTACTTTTTCACGTGACTGTATATATATATATATATTTTTTTTTGTTACCATTATTATTACTTATTTTGCATATATGAGTGAGTGGGTGAAGGTGTGTGTTTTAGCATGAATTAATTTTTGCATGAGTGTGTTTTTGTGTGTTGAGTGGTGTATGATGTAAAGGTAGGTGGTTGGTTGGTTGGTGTTCTGTGTGTATGTGTGTCTATGTGTGTGTATGGGTGTGTATGAATGATCTGGTGTGTTTTGTTGGTGAGTGGTGAATGGTATAAAGGTGAGTGTTTGAGTGTTCCACCATGTTTGTTTGGTGCTGTGGATTCTGGATGTGGTGCCTGGAGTGAACCAGCATTGTTTTGCCCTGCCAGTGCTTTCGTTTCCTGTGGTTTGCTGTGTTCGTCCTGTTCGTATTTATTTCCCTGGTTTGTCCTGCATTTTCGTTCGTCTTTTCCCTTCCTGCTTTCCCCCATACTTCCTCCTGTTTGGGGGGCGTTGCCCACCAGACAGGGGGGAGCCTTGCGCTCCCCTTCGTTTCCCGTCACTCCCTCCCTTCCCCCACCCCGAGTGTTGCCCTCCGTCCCCCTAGAACCGCGGTATGGCGAGCAGGCGCCATAATTGTGTCCGGTTTCGGTGGATTAATGATTGTAGTTTTCCGGCTCGGGAAAAATTCGGTCGGGATGTTTTGTTGGGTGTGCTGGGGTTCAAAGCTGTTGACTTTTTCTGCCTGATCTCCCTCGCCCGTGGTTTCGACGTGTCCTTTCAAACAGGGCAGGGACTTGTCGAGTTCTGGCGCCGGTGGGCTACCGCTCAGTCTGCTGGGAAACTGGCAGATTGGGCGGTCGAGGCTCTCTCAGAAACCCAGGAGAAAGTCGTGACCGTCCACCTGTACAACGAAGGCGTAAGTGACTATGATGTCAAAGTTTGGCTCAGTCGCTATGCCGACATCCAAGGCCAAGTACGGCTCGTCCAGGACAGCCTCGGTATTTGGACCGGGACTCGGCAGTTCCGGGTAAAGCTGCGGACGAGGGAGGATGGTACGGTCACCCACATCCCTAATGGGATTATGGTTGGGATGGACCGAGGGCAAGTCTTTTACGCGGGACAGCCGAAATTATGCC
The DNA here is from genome assembly GCF_964187855.1 of Myxine glutinosa. Lineage (NCBI taxonomy): Eukaryota > Metazoa > Chordata > Myxini > Myxiniformes > Myxinidae > Myxine > Myxine glutinosa. The sequence continues at coordinate 12,811,797 of NC_136274.1, forward strand.
GCCGATGCGGTCAACTTGGTCACTTGATTACCGGGTGTACAGTGAACATCTGCACTCAGTGTGGCGAGTTGGGACATTTGAGGGAGCGCTGCACCCAAGTGGTGCGGTGCAACCTCTGTGGTGCGTCGGGGCACACTTTCCGCTCCTGTCGCAGAGCTACGCTAGCAGGATGCGTGCTTCTGCGGCTGGGAGTGGGGGTGTTGCCCCAGGGACAGGGGACGGTGTGGCCCCAGGGACAAAGAAAGGGGACGGTGTGGCCCCAGGGACAAATAAAGGGGACGGTGTGGCTCCAGGGACAAAGAAAGGGGATGGTGTGGCTCCAGGGACAAAGAAAGGGGACGGTGTTGCCCGAGGGACAGCAGAGGAGGGTGTTAGGACAGGGGAGGGTGTGGGGACAGGGGAAGCTGGGGAGGGTAGCACTAACGTGCCTGTGTGCTTGTCAGCCCTCCACCCTGCAGAAAGTAAAGAGAGGGAGTTGGACGAGGGATGATTGGAGGGGGAGGAGAACGAGGAGGGAGAGGCAGTTACTGCACCTCCCACAGAGCAGGACCTGGATGTGGCTACGCCAAGTGGCGGGCACACTGCGGTGGGAGAGGAGAAAGTACAAGGAATGGTGGCTCCGGTAGCGGGGTCAGAAGAAACATCCATGGTACCAGAAACCCCGTTGCCGGAGGCAGGAAGTGATGGCTCCTCCTCCGACTATGAACAAAGTGACCCTGGACAATGGGTGGAGAAGAAGCGTCGGAGGAGGGGCCAGGACAAAGGAAAAGCTCCTCTGGGCAAAGCCCCACAGGGAAAGACCACAAGAACGTCAAAGACAAAAACCCCTGTGGGGCGCAGAGCCCCCCCCCCCCCCCCCCCCCCCCCCCCGTGCAGCGACCCATCCAGGTCTGGGGGATCGCCTGCTCGTGGTAGGGGTGGGGTGCAGTCGGGGTTGGTCGCAGCAGGTCTCCGGGGGAGGGCCCAAATCCAGTATTCCCCTGAACGCTCACGTTCCCGTTCCCCCGTGAGTCGTTCTCCACCCGTTGACCTTACCCCTCCTCCGGGGGCAGCTGTGGCCATGGGCCTCAGCGAGGGTTTGCTCGCGGAGGACTTGTGCCTTTCTTCCCCGGACGGCGGGCGAGGCGGGGGGGGGGGGTAATTTTTATGACTCCCGAGGAGGAGGACCTCGCCTTGCTACCCAGGGAGAATGTCTGCATAGTCAGAGTCTGGCTCCCGGGCACCCTCGTGGCTCCCGGCTGCAGGAAGAACCGCAGGAGGAGGAAGAATGGTAGCCCGTCGTGTCTTGGCAAGGAGGGAGGAGCTTCATAAGTCCTATGACTCCCCTTTCGTGGTTTGCACTAGGGTTGGTGATTAATACACTAACACCTATGAGCTTTAAATTAACGTGTTTGAACGTACGGGGAGTCTGTACCACGGTCCGGAGGATCGCTATTTTTGAAGAACTGCGCAATTTTGAATGGGATGTCTGCCTGTTGCAGGAATGCCATATTCCGCACGGTGAGTATGGATACCTCCGTGCAAATTGTCGGTACGGAGAGTCGTATTGGTCCGGAAGCAACACTAACAGGGCGGCAGGATTAGGGTTCCTTATTAAGAGCCCGAATGTCGAGGTCCTTAGTTTAGAAGAAATTATTCCAGGGCGATTGGCCGCGCTCAGGGTGGTGGTGTCATCGACCCCACTGACCTTGGTCAATGTGTACGCCCCTACGCCGGTGGGAGAAAGAGTGGAGCTCCTGCGCCAGTTGGGGCTCCTCCTCTCCACCTCTGGCCCCGTGATCGTTGGGGGAGATTTTAATATAAGTTTGGACAGGTTTCCCCTGGAGCAATCGGCGCTGGCTCTTAAAGGGCTTGTTCAGGATTTTAGGTTGAGGGACACGGGTGCGGGAAGGAATGAGGTCACCGGACCGAAGCGGCTGGTACCAGTCGGGCTAGGATTGATTACATCCTTTTGACACCAAATTTTGGCGACCCGGACCTGGTACTTCACGCGGTGGCATTTTCAGATCACTGTCGTTTGTCTCTGGGTATTGAATTAAATGGGGTGCGTCCCCGGCGCTCTGAACTCTGGAAGCTTAACTGTCGCCTTTTGCAGGATGACAGTTTAGTGCGTTCCTACGTTCGGAAGTATAGGGAGTGGGAAACGGTCAGGTGCCTCTTCCCTACCTCGGCAGCCTGGTGGGAGGAGGTGAAACGTAGGACCATAGTGTTTTTCCGTACGGCCGGGCGAATGAGGGCCACGGGGCAACGAGAGCATTTGAAGCGCATGCAGGCATACCTCCAGCGCCTGCATAAGAAACTTTGCGAAGGGAGGGACGTGTCGGAAAAAATCCGCCGGGTGAAGGGGAGGATTTTTAGCATCCTCGAAGCCAGGGCGAGGGCCGTCATCTTCCGGAGCAAGGTGCAGGCATTGGAGGGGAATGAAAAGTGTACCAGATTTTTCTTCCAACGATGTTCCAGGCAGAGGGGCAGTTTGGCCCAGGTTAATGTGGGGTGGGGCCATGTTTCGGATCCGGACCAAATTACTGAGGCAGTGGAGGACTATTACTCCAGGCTTTTTGAAAAACGACCGGTTGACCAAATCCAGATGGCCGACGTTCTCGGCCATCTGAGGAATCATTTGAGCCCCGAACAGCGGAGCAGTTGGAGAAGCCGGTGAGCCTGGAGGAATTGACCTCCGCTGTTAGGGATTTCGCCGCGAATAAAACCCCGGGTGACGACGGCCTGCCCGTGGAGTTTTATCGCCGCCTTTGGCACGTCCTTGCGAGGACTATCTGCAGGTAGTGAGGGAGCTAGCCACCTCTGCGAGGTTTCCAGATTCGATGCGCCGGGGCGTGGTAAACCTCGTGCACAAGAAGGGTGATCAGGAGGATTTGTCCAACTGGCGCCCGATCACTTTGTTGAATGTCGACTACAAGATACTAACAAAGGTGCTGTCTAAGAGGGTGCACGGTGTCATGATGGACCTCGTGCACCCGGATCAGACTTGTGCTGTTCCGGGACACAGAGTGTCCGACAGCCTGGGCCTGGTTCGAGAGGCGATCCAGCTAGCGGAGGAGAGAGGCCTCCCACTGAGCATAGTCAGTTTGGACCAGGAGAAGGCTTTCGACAGAGTGTCACATGAATACATGATGGCCGTTTTGGACCGTTTTGGCTTTGGGCCAAATTTGATGCATTGGGTGGACCTGATGTATAGGGACGTTGAAGCCCGTGATTTGGTCAACGGACACCTCTCGGGAGCCTTCCCAGTCGCTTCTGGGGTCAGGCAGGGCTGCCCAATGTCACCAGTCCGTTTTGTTCTTTGTATTGAACCGTTTGCTTGTGCACTGCGAGCGGACCCATCCTTCCCTGGGTTGTGGATTCCCGGAACCCATGGGGAGCGCCTAAAGGTGAGTCTGTACATGGACGACGTGTCAGTGTTTGTCACCGATGCAGTCGCCATGTGCAGACTGGTGGGTCTCTGCGAGCGTTTTGGGTTGGCCTCCTCTTCTAAAATCAATCCTCAGAAGAGTGAGGTCATTCACTTTGGTCGGCACAGGACGGGCTCCGGCCCCTCTTGCCGGTACACGGAGCGAAGAGATCGATTAAAGATCCTCGGGGTCTGCTTTGACCCAGGCGGCATGGCCGCTGAGAACTGGCGAACGGTCATTGGGGGAATGGAATTGGAAGTCGCTTCTTGGCGGTCTCGTCGCCTTACCATGGAGGGGCGAAATTTAGTGATCAAGAATGTTTTGATTGGTAAGTTGTTGTATTTGGCTAGAATCTCCCCACCTCCTCCTGCGGTGGGACAGGCTCTGGAGAGATTAATTTTCACTTTCTTCTGAGGTACCCGAGCAGAGCACAGGAGTCGGAGGGTTGTGAAGATGAGCCCGTCCTTGGTTGGGAAGGGTGTCCCCTGCCCAGTGTTTGTATGTATGTATGTCTGCGTTTGCGTGTACTCTCATGGAGTTATTTGTGTCAGAGGACCCGGGTGGCGCGGGATTTTTTGTTCTTTTTTCTGGGGCCATCCGTCGCGCGGTTGGAAGGGCGGTCCCTCCCGCTGTCTCGGCCTTTTTCTGGGTCCTGTCCGGGGCATTTCCAGATGTTTGAGGGGTTCGCCCGGGAGCAGGGCCTGTTGACCTGTCGGCCCATCGGTTGGCAGTTGTCGCAGGTCCTGGATCACTTGCGCCCAAGGGAGGTGCTGCGGGAGGTGCGTATCCTTCACGGAAGCCCTCTCACAGAACGTATGGCGCGAAAGGTTTGGGAGAACGTTTCGGCTCGCTGTCTCGCCAACGACCAGAAGGACGTCGGGTGGCAAGCCGCCCATGAGTGTCTTCCGGTCCGGGTATTTCGGTTCCAGAGGGACCTGAACGTGTCGGGCCAGTGTCCCCGACCCCGATGCACAGGGGACGAAACCGTCAAGCATGTCCTTTGGGACTTCCCTGTCACCGAGGGGGTCAGATCGCTTGCGGCTGGCCTCCTCGAATGCTATGTGCCTTGGCTGGCGATGGTCAGACGGGACGTCTTTGTGTTCAGCAGGCTCCTACCACAACCAGTGCCTGGCCGCAAGTGGAGGCAGGACATGAGAATGGTCTGTATAATCAAGACCGTCTTGTGGCGAGCGAGAACCAGAGGTTTCTATACCAGGGAAAGGTTGGATCCTGGGCAGATATGGGGCATGGCCCTATCCTGCCTCCAAAGGTACAGGCTTGGCGACAGCCTGCGGGCAACCGGGCGGGGTGCTGGCCGTAACAATGCGTCAGTTGTGTCGTAAAGCCCTCCCTGGAGCGGGGAATACGGCCGGGCTTCTCCGTGGTGAAGGGGGGGGGGGGGTGGGTGTGTCCCGTGGGAGGTTACTTCCAAATGTGCGGGCGACAGTCATGTGCAGCCGTAGTCCCTGACCGAGCTTGCCGCCCGGGCTTGGAAAGGTTGGGGGTGCTCCGGCAGGTGTGCTTGCGGGCCCTGTCGGGCGGTGATTCTCATTGGGACACTCATGCCTCGGGGGCAGCTCAGGGAGCCGGTGCCTGACTTGTGGTGCATCTTCCGGGTGGGCCCTCCCGGGCGCGGCCTGGGGAGGGTGGGGGCAGTTGGGTTTCCTTTTGTTTGATCTTGATTTTGCCTTGGTTTGATTTTTATTTTCTTTCATTATTATTTCCAGCGGTGGGTCGAGCCCTCAACGTGTTTGTGGCCGCATGTTCCCGGCTGCGGTTAGCAGCCGGTTGTTGATTTCGGTATGCAAAGGAAAAAAGGCCCCTTGATCCTTATTGTTTTAAGGTGTCCCTTCCTTGGTTGTTTTTGGGGGAGGTGGGAGAGGGGGATAGGGTCTTCTTTCCTTTCTCCCTCCCCTTTGGTTAGTTAGAGTCAGGTGTCTGTTGCCTGGGGTGGGAGAGGGTTTTTGGGGGTTTGGGCATAGGGATGATGGACTTTGGTTTTTACGATTAATGGTTTATTGAGTTTGATTTGATTTGCATCTTTGTCTTTGAACTTTGTTTTATTTTGTTTCTTGATCTTTGCTCTGCTTTCTCTCTTTGATTTCTTATTTATTGTTTGATTTCTTGGCTTTGATTTCTTGGGTTTTTGAGTGATGGTTTTATTGAGTGGCTTTTGAGAGTGTTTTTACCTTTTTTGTAATAAAAAAGGGTTCAGCCATAAAGAGGTGTTGTTGTTGTTGTTGTTGTTGTTCACACTGGCTGGGAGTGGGGGTATGTTCGCATCCAGGTGCAGTTGCTGCATGTGGATGTGTATGTGCCCCTGCTGGCCCACCTTAGCTGACCGTATCGAGGTTGAAGGGCCGAAACGGGATGATGCTGAGGACCTCGACTGAGGACCCGGTCAGTGTGGCACACTTGTGACCAGGTGTGTTTTGAACTTATATACAGTGATCCCTCGTTTATCGCGGGGGTTACGTTCCAGAACCCCCCGCGATAGACGAAAATCCGCGAAGTAGCGACCATATTTTAATTTTATTATTTATATATATTTTAAAGCTTTATGACCCTCCCCACACTCTTATTAACCTTTCCCACACTCTTATTAACCTTTCTCACACTCTTATTAACCTTTCCCATACTCTTATAAACACTTCCTATACTCTTAAACACTTTTTACACTCTTAAACATACGTAATTTTAACAACATATAAAATTCTAATGGGTACTCACGATTGAAGATACTGTAGCGACCCATGGGTTCCCCAAGCAAGACCAGCATCAGAATCTCCTTGCTCCAGCCGGTGACGTCACCGGCGGGGATTCCCGGTGCCAGAGTGGCTGGTCACGTGACCGCCAAAGCGTGCCGCGCGTGCGGGTATAATCAGCTACACCTGTTGATCACGTGACCGCCGAAGCACGCCACGCTTGAGAGGCGTGGCTTTCGGTTTCTGGTTGTGCTTTATAATGCAGCCCGATAAATGGGCTTTTCAGTGTTCCCGAGTTGGTTTTGAGAATAAATATCTTCTCGGACGAGTTTGTGTCTTGCCCGTCATTTCGTCCGTATCAAGCAAGAGTCCCGGCTCTTCAATACTACAACTTGCGTGATGAAGATGATGATGAATTAGCTGTGCAGTACTGACGACGATGAAGGTGATGACGATGATGAATGTACTGCACAGCCAGAAAGAGCATTACAGTTACCCATTACGTGGGTAACTAGCGCAAATGGAAGCTGCCGCATCTGCGTTTTCCATACGCACGACTCTTTGTCTCTTTGTCTACTGTTCTACTGTACACTATGTACAGTATTTTATTTCTTGTAATATGTTTTAATTACTGTATTTTTCTTATTTTTTTACGTTTTTAAATTTTTTAGGCTAGTAAATGCTTATTTTACCACAAAAATATTTAAAATAATAGTATATAAAAATACATTTATACCGCAAAATCCCGCGATATAGCGAAAAATCGGCGATATAATTTTACATATACTAGCGAGAAAAACCCGCGATGTACCGAAGCCGCGAAAAGTGAACCGCGATATAGCGAGGGATGACTGTATATACAGTATATATATATATATATATATATATATATCACGGGTGTATACAAATATAGTAATGTTATTAAATAGCCAACCTTATAGCAACTGCTTTTGCCTTAGACATTTGGCCCAATGCAGGAATTTAACATGGCCCATTGTATCCTCCGCTGCACCAGGGGCGGAGGAAAAGAATAGAAGAGTGATCCAATTTTTGGTTCTCAAAATAATTTGATTATTGAACCTGCCCACTCAGTTCGGTCATCACGAGTGCAGTGGTACCAACCCCATGGTATCCCAGGTGTCACCAAGAAGGATGGCTCTCGATGTTCAACAATATTCTCAACATTTCATCAACCACTGGTTAATTCAACCACCGAGTAGGAGTTATGAAATGTTACAAAATGCTGTTTTACCAACGTGTTCATCCTTGGTCTGGTTAAGGCACCGATGTTGTAGTATTGAAGATGGACGGTTGTGGTTGGCTGGGACAGGAGCCATCACTTCAGCAAAATCCTTCTCAATCGGTTTCACGAAGCTTGGAGTGCGACTATCAGCCTCGTCACTGTAGAGCACACGCATCCAAATGATCCAAAAATCAATGACTTGGGGGTAAATAAGGGGTTAATTATTCAACATTTATCTCTTAATGAATGTACACTACCGGTCAAAAGTTTTAGAACACCTCAATTTTTCCAGTTTTTATTGAAATTTACGCAGTTTAATGTCCAGTAAATAACCTGAAATTGTACAAAGGTAAGCAGTAAACTGCTCGAGGTTCAAAAAAAAGTTTTGGTTAGCAAAAACGGAAAAATAATGTAAATTGCACAGTTACAACAGTATTGTAAAAAAAAAAGGCCTTCTTCAGGGAACAAAGAATGGGTTAACAACTTACAGCTGTTCTGCAGCAATGTAAGTAAATTAAGCCTTGAAAGTTGATGCAAACAATTCCTACAGGTGTCCCAAACTCTGCTGATTACTTGATTACAAACCCCCTGTCTGTATGAAAGCAGTATTGGAACAGACTGTTATTACACCCTCTGAAGCATTATTTGGACAATATTGCACTGCAGGACGTAGTATATTGGAAACTGGAGGAAACTCTGTCTGACAGGAAGAGGTCTGGCAGACCCAAAGCCACAACAGAATCAGAAGACAAGTTTCTGAGAGTCAACAGCTTGCGTGATAGGCGGCCCACAGGACAACAGCTTCAAGCACAGCTTAACACTAGTCGAAGTAAGCAAGTCTCAGTTTCAACTGTGAAGAGAAGACTTCGAGCTGCAGGTTTGACAGGTCGAGTGGCAGTAAGAAAGCCATTGCTAAGATGGCAAAATAAGAAAAAGAGGCTTGCCTGGGCCATGAAGCACCGCCAGTGGACTACTGAAGACTGGAAGAAGGTCTTATGGACCGATGAATCAAAATTTGAAATATTTGGTTCATCACGCAGGGTTTTTGTACGCCGTCGAGTGGGCAAAAGGATGGTTCCTCAGTGTGTGACACCAACTGTCAAACATGGAGGAGGAAGCGTGATGGTCTGGGGCTCTTTTGCTGGATCCAGAGTCGGCGACTTGCACAGAGTGACTGGCACCCTGAACCAAAAGGGCTACCACAGCATTTTTCAGCACCATGCAATACCCTCTGGTATACACCTAGTTGGTCAGGGGTTCATCCTACAGCGAGATAATGACCCTAAACACACCTCTAGGCTATGTCAATTTACGCAGTTTTACCTTCGAGGAAAAGAACAAGACGGTGGGCTTCAAATCCTGGAATGGCCAGCACAGTCTCCAGATTAAACCCGATCGAGCTGGTTTGGGATGAACTGGACAGAAGGGTGAAAGCAAAGAAACCTACAACTGCCACACATTTGTGGGAACTTCCGCAACAGTGTTGGGAAGAACTTCCCGAACAATATTTGATTTCCATTGTAGAAAGAATGCCACGAGTGTGTTCGGCGGTTATATCTGCAAAAGGTGGCTACTTTGCCGAGTCAAAAATTTAAATTAAATTTTGTTAAACAAGGTGATTCTATGATTTCTTTTTATCTCCAATTGTTTATTTGTTTTCTGCTTAATTTCAGAGTACATTGAGACATTAAACTGCATAAATTTCATTAAAAACTGGAAAAATTGAGGTGTTCTAGAACTTTTGACCGGTAGTGTACATACAAGTGTTTGTAACTCCAATTAGCAGCGACCAGGGTCAGAGGTCAAGGCAGCCCCGTTAAAACCGTTTCAGACTAGGTTAAGCACGTTGATAGGGTTTCTCTGTCACCTTTTTTTCCTGTTCTCCTTGCTGTACACCCTCCCCATTATTTATTCAACCTGTTGCTTTGAAGGTGAGTCGATGTGCATTTGAGCCACAGGATCATCCTCTAGGTCTAGCATAACCAATTTCCCTGTAAAACCGTATACGCGCTGAATCTGCTGCAAGGCCAAATCAATTTAATATATCGCCACACCTCATCGCAAACCAGTCGTGTGCACAGAACGCTTTCGCTCGGCATCCTGGGAGTTCAATTCCGGCAGTTTCACATTGCCCGCTAGGAAGACAGAGTCCATTACAATATGTTTACTCACAAATGCCATGATAAATGCTTACCAATAACAAGTAAACAAGAACAGCACTCGGTAGAACGCTTAAATCCACCAAGCTGAACAGTTTACGTTTTGTATCCGACTGATGGGCCATGATGTCCATCACGGCGTTTGTCCAGGTTCGGAGCATTTTAATAATTATATATATATTTATATATATTATAAATATATTTATATTTATATATAGTTTAAAAGTATATATATATATATATATATATATATATATATATATATATATATATATATATATATATATATATATATATATATATATAAAAATATATATATAAAAATATATATATATCTATATATATATATATCTATATATATATATATATATATATATATATATATATATATATATATATATATATATATATATATATATATATATATATATATATATGTACGAGGGCCAGTCAATAAGTAACCTTAAAATGGCGATATAAATTCGAGAATGTAATGTGTGTAGTTGAAGACTACGTATGTTATATCTATGTGTAAGAGTCATGTTTTGCCCGTTTTAGATCTGGCAACATTGAGCGTATGACGTCAGTAGAGCAATTCCAAGATGGCGGCTCCCTCAGAAGCATGCACCAGGGAGGACCAACGTTCTGTCATCCATTTCTTGGGAAGTGAGGGTGTGAATCCCAATGAAATCCATCACAGAATGAAGATGCAATATGGTGACGCATGTTTATCGCTGCAGCAGGTGTACGACTGGGAAAGGAAGTTTAACAGTGGAGTGTCCAGTGCCTTACAAACAACACACAACACAACAAAAAACACAGACACTTACCTTTAAAATGTCAGCAATATGTAGGTGCAATTACAAACATCCAAGTGAAATCCATTGCCAAATTGAACAATGGATACGATTGACAAAACTTTGGGGTCAACTTCGATTTTTGCTCCAAGGAAGGGTTAACTCCCGAAACATAAGGTTCTCCATGTTTCCCACTGTAGTTAGCACACTTCGATCAATGTAATGATTCCATCCATTGTTCTACCTGTCCACCGATGCAATTTGACACAAGCTTTGTAGAGGAGGACTTCATTCATTCTTCATTCTACGTTTTCCAGATTACACTTTTTCTAAAATAATATCAACACAAAGATTCCACTTCAACAACTTTTGCACAGCAATTCCGATCCCACAATAATTTGCGGTACACGCACCTTGCCGTTAAACCTGCAGACAATTCCGCTTCGAGCTGTCCCACGATCCGACGAGCTTCCTGTAACTCTTCCCGCAGCTCACCTGTTGCCTCCTCCGCCTCGTCACGAATGTTGTCTGCCAACACGACGGCGGTTTGCAGGTCTGACTGGAATTGCTTCCATTCGCTTTGTGCTTCCTATGTGTACATACGGTTCAAAGGAAGCAGATACAAAGTAAACACAAACCTACCTGTTTAAACAAACAAGGGAAAAAACAGGTGTGGGGAAAACACCCACCTGCATCTCCAGCTTGGAATCCCTGAGCTGTGTATGCAGGTTACGGTTTTCTTCCTCCAAACTGTTGATTGTGCCTGAAAGACACCATGGTGGGGTGGGTGACAGCACAAAGAAAAAGTGAGAGACCAAAGCACAACTCTGGTGCCCTCCAGCAGCACAATGACATCACATCCATGTAGTGGTGCAATATAAACCTCTACAATTAGCTGGAGACGAAGCCAACGGTTACACATCGTACAGCAATACGGACCAAACATTACAGCACAAACATCTTGTAGGACAAATGCAGATGAATCCCCCAGATCAAATTCAATGGTGGAGAGAAGGTTTTGATACAATCTTTTCCAAAAATTTTGGCATTTCCAAAATGACATCATGGAACAACATTGTGGATCGGATTGTTGAGTGTCACAGATAAGGCTAAAAGATCCACTCATATCATTAATAACCAAGGAGGCATTACTCTCAAGCGATGCCATTGGACGTCAAATGATGTCCAAATGGATCACGGCGGTCAAGCAGCTTTATTGGAATCCCCATTCCACCTTTCAGAGACGACGATTTTTCACCAATGAGATTTGGATCAAATGGATGTGAACGTTTTAGAGTTCCTCCACCTCCACCTTGCATAACCTCCACCTACCGAGATGTTCAGCCACGTTGTGGTCGTCGTGCAGTTTGACCATGCGGTGCTGCTCCAGAGCATCCTCCAGCTCCAGCACATTCTCGCAGAGTTCTGCCAGGTGCTCATCACGGAGGCGGAGTTCTGTTTGAAGATGCATTGCTTCCGCCTCGCAGCCCCGTTGCACATTGCCCGCATGTCTCTGTCCGATATTCCTCTCCACCCCTTTTGTGACCGAGTCGCTTTCGTTTGCACTGAGCTGCGTTTTCAGCACCTCATTCTCTGCAGCAACCTACTCCGGAATTCAAAAGTGAAGAAGCAAATTCATGAATAAATAAACAAGTTGGGAAGAGATCTCGATGATTGAAGCCATGTGCATATGAATGAACAAAAAGAGGAGAGAGCGTGTGTTGGGGGAAGAGTGTCAAAATTTCCACCATTTTGTGCAGATAATATGTAGATGGACCATTACTTTTATGATACAAAAAAAGAAATCGACAAGAAAACTTCCACGATACATAAGTTGAGATTGAACCACACAGAAAGTTGAAGAACACCTGAAATTCCAATGAGCAACAATATTGTGAGGAAAATGACTTGGAGATTAATTCTGCATCAGTTATTTCTTAATGAGTGTTAGTTGAATGATTGGAAAGACCAATCAGCCTCGACCAGAATCGGATGTCTACCTAGCTTCCCTGTCATCCCCACCCTCATGTCTGTCTCGTTTCCCGATCTTCCATCTGGTTTTTCTTAAATCACCCCCATAGTCGTTTCTCACCTCCCACACACATGCCACATGAGCATGGCTGTCTCCACGTGTGCTAGTTCAATCCTCTCACATAAGTTTTACAAATGGCTGTCACACGTGTGCTACCACAGTGGTACAACAGTGCATATGAGACACCCGCACAGTGGGATGGTGGTAGAGGGCTGCCTATAAAAGGATTGACACACACCCAGAAACAACCAGCTCGGGACAATAGTCACGCCTCGCACACAGCTCGGGACCCATGGATAGCGAGCTGCACAGCCATTGGAAGGCAGCCTGGGATGCCCAGCCATTGAGAGGGCCCCCGCACAACGCAAGCTAGACTCCCGCTAGAGATGCACAGCACAACCGGGTGCCCTGCCAGCCACACAACCAGCTGCGGAGAGCATCACCAGAACCACAGAGACCGAAGGGTGACACTAGACCAATAGAGGGGTCTCAAGTCGTGAGACTGCCACACTCTGGCATCTCCAGTCCAGCCTGCCTCCGGCGCTTCAAAAGAAGGACGCACACACGCTTTCACGTTGGTCCATTCTCCCTTGCATCTTGTGTTACTGACCGAGTCTGATGTGACAAGATTAGAGGTAGAATAGCTGGCAAATTGTTACTGTCCCATAAAGCCCGCTGGTCGGTTAGTCTCTATTTTACTGCCATTTGCATTTTCCATGCCTCCCATCCCCATTATTTATTAAATCCCTCACTTTTTTTTTTTTTTTTTTTTTTTTTTTTTTGTTGTTTTGTTTTGTTTTGTTTTGTTTGTTTGTTTGTATACAATATCGAGGCTCGTGAAAGAGCGAACATTTATCACACAGAAAGACAAACCGACACATAAAACATATAACATAGGGAGCGGTAGACAAGATGGGGAGAGAGGGGGAAGGCCACAAACACAACATTTGAGAGACATGGAGACATCGAGAGATCTGAGAGAGGGCGAGGGCTTTGGGGGGGGGGGCGTGGGAAGGGGGCAGTGGGAGAGGTATAAAACATATGGACACTGCCAGGACTTCCAGGAAAGAAGTTGGAATTTCAAACAAGGTGGATCTGGGGTGAATTAGCGGGGGTAGAAAAGATCAAGGTTTTGGATGGGGGAAGATAAGAGATGGTGGTGAACAGCTGTTTTAAAGACCTGGAGGGAGGAGTGGGATTGAAGGGAGTGAGGGAGTTTGTTCCAGAGGCGGGAGAAAAGAGGAATGAAAGAGTGAAGGTGAGCGGAGAGCCGAGATTTCGGCAGTTTAACCATCAGAGGGTTGCTGGCAGATCTTGTGCGACCTGTAGGAATATTTGGGGGACAGAGCACAGAGAGAGCTGGGGGTGCAAGGCCGGAGAGGAGTCGGTAGAAGACAGAAAGACCACCTACCTGCCTGCGGTGAGTGAGTGAAAGGCCCTCAGAGATAGCTTCATCGTGGGAGATTCCAATAATTCTGAAAGCTTTGGTTTCAACAGTGTGAAGCCGAGCTAGGTGTGAGGCAGGAGCACCAGCCCATAGGGGAGAACAGTATTCCATTGAGCTGCGGATGAAAGCCTTGTATGTGGTGAGGAGCTCAGGTGTGCCGAGGAAGGACTTCGCACGACGGAGGATGCCCAGTCGGCGACTGGCTTTGGAGGCCAGCTTGGAAATGTGGTTTTCCCAAGAAAGATCATGGCAGATAGTGAGACCCAAAATCTTGAGCGACAGAACTTCTTGGAGAGGATTGTTGAGAAAGTAGATGGGAGGGTTGTCCAGTCGATCTTTTCGGAGAGACATAGTAAGAGTGTGAGATTTGTCAGGATTGAAAGACATGTTCCACTTGTTTGACCAGTCTGTGATTTTGTCCAGGTCTTCAGAGAGTGAGGAGGCAGCAGACTGCCGATCTGAGGGAAGAGGAATGGAGCGGCAGAGAGTGGAGTCATCAGCAAAAAGATAGAGAGGATTTTCGAGAGAGTCAGAGAGATCATTGATGAAGACCAGAAAAAGCACGGGGCCCAGAACACTGCCTTGGGGAACTCCAGCCTGAACAGGAAGAGGAGATGAGAGAAACCCATTCAGGGCCACACGTTGACGACAACTAGAGAGTAAGTCCGCCAGCCATGCGTGGAGATTTCCATGGATACCAAAGGAGGAGAGTTTGGTGAGCAGAGCGGGGTGCCAGACCGTGTCGAAGGCACGTGATATGTCGAGGGAGACAGCTCTAATTTCCTGTTTGGCATTGAGGACCTCCATCCATTGTTGAGACAGCAGAAGCAGCATGTCCAGAGTAGAGTGACCTGGTCTGAAACCAAATTGATGATCAGAGATCAAGCCATTGGAGAAGAGGAAAGATTTCATATCAGAAGCAATGATGGATTCCATGACTTTGCTGATAATTGGGAGAAGGCTGATTGGTCTGTAGTTGCTAGGATCTGTTTTTGCACCTTTTTTGTGCAAAGCGGTGATGTTGGCTGATTTCCAAGCAGATGGCAGTTGACCTTGAGCAAAAGAGAGGGTGAAGAGAACAGAGAGAGGGTGAGATAGAGCAGCAGAGCAGGATTTTAGGACCCGTGGGCTGATGCCGTCGGGTCCAGTTGCAGAATCAGAGTCGAGGGTTGACAGAAACTTTTCCACCTTGTCAGGAGGAAAGGACACGGAGTCCAGGAGCAGCAGGGTACGACTGGGTATGGTGGGTACAGAGAGGGATGGGTTTGGGACACAAGATTTAGAGGCAAACACAGAGTTGAGGCATTCAGCTTTTTCACGTGCGGAGTCAGCTGTGTAGCCGTTTGAGGTAAGGGAGGGGATGGAGGGGGAACAAACACCAGAAACGGATTTGACCAGACGCCACCAGGATTTGGAAGAGGGAGACAGATAAGAGAGTTCGGTCTTGAGAACGGAGAGATATTGTTTCCTGGCTCTCCTGAGGGTGGACACACACTTGTTTCGGGCTTTGTGAAAGGAAATGAGATTTCCTTCCGTTGGATTTGCTTTCCAGGAGACGAAGGCAAGTTGTTTCTGGGCAACAGCCTCACCACAAGATTCCGTGTACCATGGACGGGAGGAAGGGTATGACAACTGAAGACGAGATGGGATAAATCTGTGCATGAGAGAGAGCAATTTACTTTGGAAGAATTCCCAGGATGAGTTGATGTCAGAGGTGGTAGAGATGGGAGACCAGTCCAGATGATTGATGGCTGCTTGAAGACCGTGCCAGTTGGCCTGAGTGAAATGCCAGACTCGTCGACGCTGAGCAGGCTCCCTGAGGATGGTCAGAGAGATGTCCACTTTAACAAGGACATGATCAGATGATCCGATCGGAGCAGAAGAAGAGCAGCAGACATTTTCAGGGAAGTTAGTCATAACCAAGTCCAGAAGAGAAGATGTTCCGTTGACTGAGATCCGGGTCGGGAAATTGACAGATTGTGTCAGTCCCAGTGAGTCGCAGAAGTCCTTTGCTGAGGAGCCATGGCTGGTGAGAGAGGTACCCACACCCAGCCAACTGGCATGATGACAGTTGAAATCACCACATATGAGGAAGAGAGAGTTGGGATGAGTAGATAGAAGTTGGTCCATATCATCAGACAGCGAGATGTAGATGGAGTCATCACTGTTTGGTGGACGGTACAACACACATATGAACAAGAGGTGGGAGCGAAGGGGAAGCCGTAGCCAGAGGTATTCCTGGGGGTGAGGTGGAGAGAGTGCAGTGCAGGGCGAGTGAGGAAGAGAGTTTTTGATAAAGATAGCAACCCCGCCTCCAGGACGAGGCTCAGGTCTATCATACCGGAGGAGGGAGTAGCCCGGGAGAGATACTATGGAATCAGAGACATCATAAAGGAGGAAAGTTTCTGTTAAGCAGATCACGTCTGGTTTGACAGAAGCAACCTGTATGGAGAGATCAGTTAAGTTTGAACGAAGGCCCCGGATGTTTGAGGTCCATACCGTTAATGAAGAGGAAGGGGGAGCATCAGATACAGAACAGGGGGGAGGAGGGGTAGGGTAAGATGTGGAAGAGGTGGAAGAGGTAGGGAGAGCTGTTGAAGGTGTGTCAGAGATTTCAGAATAGCTCGGAGAAAGGGAAGGATGGGGCGGACAAAAGGTTTGATGGTGATTGGGTGAGCCACAATGAGGTGTTATTTGAGGAGGGGGAAGAGCGAGGCAGAAGGTTGGGGGAGATGGAGGTGAGAGTTTGAAGGGGGAAGAAGCGGGGAGGACGCTTTGAGGAGGGGGAGTGAGCGGGGGGAAATTGAGAAGCAATGAGGGTGGGGAGATTTGAAGGGGAGGGGTGAGGGGGGAGTTTGGGAGGGAAGGGACAAGGGGAGGGATTTGAAAGGGATGGGATATGGGGGAGATTTGGAGGGGAGGGGTGAGGCAGGAGTCTAGGAGGGGAGGGGCGAGGGGGCGTCTTGGCGGGGAGGGGTGAGGGAGTAGTTTAGGAGGGAGGGGGCAAGGGGGGAGATTTGAAAGGGATGGGTGATGGGGAAGATTTGGAGGGGAGGGGTGATGGGGAAGATTTGGAGGAGAGGAGGGGTTATGGGGAAGATTTGGAGGGGAGGGGTGAGATTGGATTTTTGAAAGTGTACGATTTATGGGAAACGAACATTTATTGCAAAATGAGTTTCTTGTGACCTTCGAGTTAAAAATACGTTTAAGGACGCTGGATGGAGGATGGAGTGCAGGAGAGTTTAGGGAATGTAGAACAAAGGCACTATAGGAGATGGATATTTTTTTTGGGATGAATTGATTTGGTGAGCAAGTCGAAAGCAGCCTTTTAAAGAAGAAGAAGAAAAAGGTGTTATAAAATATGACGGAATACATAACTTGAGGGGAAAGTGTAAACATTGAAGGTTAATGAGTGAAAACTATCTGGGGAAATGGGGGAGAAACACGTGGTCGAAGAACGAACGAACGAATAAGAATGAATAAACGAATGAGAACAGAGAAGGAAATGTTTTTTTTTTTTTTTTTTTTTTTTTTTTTGAGTTGAGATTTACACAAGGAAGTAGGCTATGGGTGAAAAGACTGGGAATACAGAGAACGAAAGTTATTGGATCACAAACGACGGACCACTGAGAGAAAAACAAAGCCTCAAGGTTGTACAGTGCACACTGTACAAGGCCTTGCTCGCGACACGGCAAACAGACGATCAATTTATGAAAGATAAACACCGAGAAACAACCAAAGTTGCACACAATAACTTCACACACCGAAAGATAAATACAGTTTCGACAAAATACAATTGTGAACAGACTTAACTTCGAAAAACGTGGAGACCGTGTGGAGCTTCGAAAATCCCTGCCGCCGTCTCCAAGATCGTTTTAAAATATTTTTAATCGTTTTAAAATATTTGCTGTGTATTTTGAGCCACCATCTTATCCTCCTGCAAAATTAAGTCACCCAGTAAAACCGTACGCGCATGCTTAAACAGTTGCACAGTTACAAATTTTAAAACATAACCACACCACCTGCGGATTAGCCACGCGTGCGCAGAACGCCTCCGCTCAGCATCCTGGGAATTCATCCCCGACGGTCTCGTGTCGCCCGTTAGGGAGACCGAGTCCATTACAATATCATACCTCTGATATGCAAGACTGCATCGTCTGTGTTTCTGCCATACTCTGGTCCAGCTTTTCTCTCAACATGTCCAGCTCGGTCTCCATGTCGTTTCCTTTTAAAAGAGCCCGATCCTTCCACTGTTCAAATGCTTGTAGTGTCTCCTTTAACTCCATGTTTTCTTCCGAAAGGCGCTGCAGTCTCTGTTCCAGATTCTTGTAATTTTCCTCAAGCTCCTGATGGTCTTTCTGCCCAGGCTGCACCATTTTCTTTGCCACTTCAAACTCTTCTTCTTCTCCCATCATTCGAGCATTGTACTGGCTCTCATCCTCTTCCTTCCCTGATGATGCCATCTCCATCCTATTTGGGGCTTCAACTCCATTATCCTGGCCACTGGAAAGTCTGGCATTAACCTGGAACTGCTCATGCAGCTTCTGAATTTCAGAGTTTTTCTTCTGGTTCTGGTCCTCCAGTACCTTCAGCTTCGCCTCTTGAAAGGCCAATTCATTGAGAAAGCCTTCTGAACGGGACCTGGTGATGGCACCGCTGCGTAAAAATAAATTGGGTCGATACCGCGTGCGAGTATGAAAGCCATCTTTTGATCGCCTCTTCTTTACAATGCCGAAATTAAACATCCGCTCTTTGCTGGTCGGTGACGCTGTCGAGCCACGCTGACTCTGCTTGTTTTGCTCCCCTCTCGGACCTTCCTCTGTGGGAGAAGATGGACAACAACAGAGGAGGAAGAGTTGCTCAAGTGAATAAAGCATGATAATTTCTCACCATTAAATAACATACAAGAACTAGCAAGGATACCCGTCTGCGACGGGTGCAAATTGGAAGGATTCTTAAAATTAAAGGTGAACGCTCTGACTATATCCTACAATGCCTAAGATTGGGGGTATTGATATCAGAATTTTTTCAGCCAGACTTAAAACATTTTAAAAACTTTTGTACATACATTTTGTATAAACATTGTCGTCAATTGAATGTAGCATTTATTTTTTATTCCCTGTCAAATGGCATTGGTCCCATGTCAATCGGATGAAGTTGAATAATTAACGTTACGCCTTTATGACGTCATAATTCCGAACCCGGAAGTCGGAAGTCATTGTCGTCAAATAAATGTAGCATGTATTTTTCACTCTCTGTCACATGCCGTTGGTCCCATGTCAATCAGATGAAGTTGAAAAATTAACGTTACGAAATATGCTGATGACGTCATAATTTTAAAACCCGAAGTTTTTAAAAAACATTTAAGGTGTGCTGTAGTTTCTCTGAGACGTACTGAATCCGAATATGCCTTTGGTTTTGCTCTGCGATGAGTAGTTCTCGAGTTAAAAGAGGACAAACAAACACACATACTTTACTACTTTATATATATATAGATGAGACCGAGTTGCTGATGGAATCAATTTGCAGCTACTTTAGCAACAAGTCAAGAATGGCAAAGATTGACAAGAGCAAACTTCACAAAACCACAAAGGAGGGGAAGATAATAAAAGTACAACAAATCACAACAACGTGCTCATGTCTTTGGGTTGTGGATAAGTTGCATCAGCTGATGGAAATGGTGGATTGGATCGCTTTCAAAATTACAACAAAGCATTTGATAAAGTGCGACAAACAGGTTGTTAGAATCAGCAGTGGGTTATCAAATTGGTGAAAGAACTAGGAACAAAAGGTAGTGGTGGTTCATGGTACCTGATTGAGGACTCGATTACAAATCACTGAACATACGATTGACAGTTTAAAAAATTATTCAAACTTTGACGTTGAGAGTTGTTATCATCACCGTATTATGGACAGGTTAACAGGAGGAGCTCCACAACCTCTACCACTCATGTAACCCTACTCGTGTAAGCAAAAAAAAAAAATTTGAAAGACGTCAAACTGATGCGGGCGACAGTACAATTTCAAACCGATGCCTCATTCCAAAGCAAACCACACTTGGAGACAACTTGAGCAAATGCTAAGCGAACAAGATTTTTAAAACATCGATTCAAGGTTCACACACACGGTAAAGACATTAGTAGACAATGGACCAAAAAATGGTGGATGGGATTTGAACTTGGGATCCCAGAATTGTGAGCCATGTATTCAATGGAAACACGAACAGGCCAGGCCAGAAAAAAATAATATATATATATATTATTAAAGGCTATGGTTTATTGCACTAAATGCATAATGGTTTGGATCCCATAAATAACAAGAAAGAGCAATCAGAGATTGTAGACCCTCGCCAGGATGCGTTTTAGTGTTTTTTTAAGGCTTTTGTGTTAAAACAATTATGGCGGCCGAACCACGTGATGAATGACGTCATTATTATTTTTTTCCTACACCAATTTATCCCCAGATGACGCTCAAGAAATTTCATCTTGATCGGATGAAGTTTTGTACTTGTCGAATTATGACGTCATAATGGAAGCACCTATGACATCATCATTAACATATGTTATTTCCCATGGAACGTTCTTTACAATGAGCCATGTCTCAATTTTTTTCTATTCAATGCTTTCGGAGATATAGAGGTGCAAAGTTTTTCGGTTTTTCCAACATGGCGCCCATACC
This sequence comes from Myxine glutinosa, assembly GCF_964187855.1. NCBI lineage: Eukaryota > Metazoa > Chordata > Myxini > Myxiniformes > Myxinidae > Myxine > Myxine glutinosa. The sequence goes on from NC_136274.1 coordinate 12,832,268, forward strand.
ACGTGACCTATGACGTTATGATTATCATTAAAAAATTCCACAGGAGGAGGCGCTCATATGCTGAAAATTTCCTGTCAATTGGACCAACAGTTGCAGAGAAAATCATATTTATTCTGTGCGGACAAACAAACAAAGACAGACAAACAAACAAACAAACAGACAAGAAACAAACAGACAAACAAGCAAACAGACAGACAAACAAAAAACAAACAGACAAACAAACAAACAACAAACAAACAAACAAACAGACAGACAAATGAAAAATCACTCATAGAGTGCCACTTGGCAAAACAGAACAAAGTGGAATGGCACTCAGTAGAGCATCCTTTTAACCTCAAAAATAGTTTGTGGTTGAATTAATTGACCTGATATGCAAATCGTCTTCAAATTTTAATTTTATTGGATGAAAATTGACAATTTCAGAAATTAGACCTATGTTGACCTTTTGGCCTATTCTGATCTCAAAAATAGTTGGTGGTTGAATTCAGTTCACTGATGTGTATATCCCATTCAAATTTCAAGTGAATCGTATGAAAATTGAGGATGTTAGAAATTTGAAATTGTTGTTGACTTTTGGCCTATGCTGATCTCAAAAATAGTTGGTGGTTGAATTCGGTTCGCCGATATGTATATCCTATTGAAATTTCGAGTCAATCGGATGAAAATTGAGGATTTTAGAAATTGAAAAAAGTAGTCGACCTTTGGCATATGTTGACCTTTTGACCCCAAAAATATATAGGATTTTGTCGGACCACGAACTCTACCCTTTGGTAAAGTTTCGTGAAGATCGGTTTAAAATTATTGTGAACTGCAGGAAAGTATAAATGAGCGGACAACAGACAAACAAACACACAAACACACACACAAACCGGAGTGATCAACATACTTGAAAAAAAAAATTTGTCAAGTAACAAACAAACAGGCAAACAAACAAACAGACAACAAACAAACAGACAACAATCAAACAGACAACAAACAAACAAACAAACAGAAAAACAAACAGACAAACAGACAAACAAACAAACAAACAGACAAATGAAAAATCGGTCAGAGACCGAGGACTTGCCGGAATGTACTTTTTATCGGCCATTTAGAACAAATATGGCGGCCGAACCACGTGACCGATGATATCATTATTAACATATTTTATTCCCCATGGAGAGTTCTTTACAATGAGCCATGTCTCAATTTTTTCTATTCAGCACTTTCGGAGATATGGAAGTGCAAAGTTTTTCGGTTTTTCCAAGATGGCGGCCGACCACGTGACATATGACGTCATCATTAACATATTTTATTCCCCATGGAGAGTTCTTACCAATGAGCCATGTCTCAATTTTTTCTGTTCAGCACTTCCGGAGATATGGAGGTGCAAAGTTTTTCGGTTTTTCCAAGATGGCGGCCGACCACGTGACATATGACGTCATCATTAACATATTTTATTCGCCATGGAGAGTTCTTTACAATGAGCCATGTCTCAATTTTTTCTGTTCAGCACTTTTGGAGATATCGTGGTGCAAAGTTTTGCCGTTTTTCCAAGATGGCGGCCGACCACGTGACTGATGACGTCATCATTAACATCTTTTATTCCCCATGGAGAGTTCTTTACAATGAGCCATGTCTCAATTTTTTCTGTTCAGCACTTTCGGAGATATGGAGGTGCAAAGTTTTTCGGTTTTTCCAAGATGGCGGCCGAACCACGTGACTGATGACGTCATCATTAACATATTTTATTACCCATGGAGAGTTCTTTACAATGAGCCATGTCTCAATTTTTTCTGTTCAGCACTTTTGGAGATATAGCGGTGCAAAGTTTTGCCGTTTTTCCAAGATGGCGGCCGACCACGTGACATATGACGTCATCATAAACATATTTTATTCCCCATGGAGAGTTCTTTACAATGAGCCATGTCTCAATTTTTTCTGTACAGTACTTTCGGAGATATAGAGGTGCAAAGTTTTTCGGTTTGTCCAAGATGGCGGCCGAACCACGTCACCGATGACGTCATCAATTGGGCACAGTCTATTCCAGGGCAAGACCAATATGTGTGCAAAGTTTGGCGATTCTCCGTGCAACGGTGTAGACGCAGTGCTGCAAACAGACAAACAGACAAACAGATGAAAAATCGGTCAGAGACCGAGGACTTGCCGGAATTTACTTTTTTATCGGCCATTTAGGACAAATATGGTGGCTGAACCACGTGACCGATGACGTCATCATTAACATATTTTATTCCCCGTGGAGAGTTCTTCACAATGAGCCATGTCTCAATTTTTTCTGTTCAGCACTTTCGGAGATATCGAGGTGCAAAGTTTTTCCAAGATGGCGGCCGAACCACGTGACCGATGACGTCATCATTAACATATTTTATTCCCCATGGAGAGTTCTTTACAATGAGCGATGTCTCAATTTTTTATATTCAGGACTTTTGGAGATGTGGAGGTGCAGAATTTTTCGGTTTTTCCAAGATGGCGGCCGAACCACGTGACCGATGACATCATCATTAACATATTTTATTCCCCATGGAGAGTTCTTTACAATGAGCCATGTCTCAATTTTTTCTATTCAGCACTTTCGGAGATATGGAGGTGCTAAGTTTTTCGGTTTTTCCAAGATGGCGGCCGACCACGTGACTGATGACGTCATCATTAACATATTTTATTCCCCATGGAGAGTTCTTTACAATGAGCCATGTCTCAATTTTTTCTGTTCAGCACTTTTGGAGATATAGTGGTGCAAATTTTTGCCTTTTTTCCAAGATGGCGGCCGACCACGTGACATATGACGTCATCATTAACATATTTTATTCCCCATGGAGAGTTCTTTACAATGAGCCATGTCTCAATTTTTTCAGTACAGTACTTTCGGAGATATAGAGGTGCAAATTTTTTCGGTTTTTCCAAGATGGCGGCCGAACCACGTCACCGATGACGTCATCAATTGGGCACAGTCTATTCCAGGGCAAGACCAATATGTGTGCAAAGTTTGGCGATTCTCCGTGCAACGGTGTAGACGCAGTGCTGCAAACAGACAGACAAACAGACAAACAAACGAACAGATCAACATACTTGCCGGAAAATTTTTCCGGCAAGTAATGAAAAATCGGTCAGAGACCGAGGACTTGCCGGAATGTACTTTTTTATCGGCCATTTAGGACAAATATGGCGGCCGAACCACGTGACCGATGACGTCATCATTAACATATTTTATTCCCCATGGAGAGTTCTTTACAATGGGCCATGTCTCAATTTTTTCTATTCAGCACTTTCGGAGATATGGAGGTGCATAGTTTTTCGGATTTTCCAAGATGGCGGCCGAATCACGTGACCGATGACGTCATCATTAACATATTGTATTCTCCATGGAGAGTTCTTTGCAATGAGCCATGTCTCAATTTTTTCTATTCAGTACATTCAGAGATATGGATGTGCAAAGTTTTTCGGTTTTTCCAAGATGGCGGCCGAACCACGTGACTGATGACGTCATCATTAACATATTTTATTCCACATGGAGAGTTCTTCACAATGAGCCATGTCTCCATTTTTTCTGTTCAGCACTTTTGGAGATATAGTGGTGCAAAGTTTTTCGGTTTTCCCAAGATGGCGGCCGAACCACGTGACTGATGACGTCATCATTAACATATTTTATTCCCCATGGAGAGTTCTTTACAATGAGCCATGTCTCTATTTTTTCTGTTCAGGACTTTCGGAGATATGGAGGTGCAAAAATTTTCGGTTTTTCCAAGATGGCGGCCGAACCACGTGACTGATGACGTCATCATTAACATATTTTATTCCCCATGGAGAGTTCTTTACAATGAGCCATGTCTCAATTTTTTCTGTCAGCACTTTGAGATATTGAAGTGCAAAAATTTTCGGTTTTTCCAAGATGGCGGCCGAACCACGTGACCAATGACGTCATCATTTGGGTACATTCTATTCCAGGGCAAGACCAATATGTGTGCAAAGTTTGGCGATTCTCCGTGCAACGGTGTAGACGCAGTGCTGCAAACAGACAGACAGACAAACAGACAAACAAACGAACAGATCAACATACTTGCCGGAATCTTTTCCGGCAAGTAACAAACACAGATGAAAAATCGGTCAGAGACCGAGGACTTGCCGGAATGTACTTTTTTATCGGCCATTTAGAACAAATATGGCGGCCGAACTACGTGATACATGACGTCATCATTAACATATTTTATTCCCCATGGAGAGTTCTTTACAATGAGCCATCTCTCAATTTTTTCCATTCTGCACTTTTGGAGATATAGTGGTGCAAAGTTTTCCCGTTTTTCCAAGATGGCGGCCGAACCACGTGACCAATGGCATCATCATTAACATATTTTATTCCCCATGGAGAGTTCTTTACAATGAGCCATGTCTCAATTTTTTCTATTCAGCACTTTTGGAGATATAGTGGTGCAAAGTTTTCCCGTTTTTCCAAGATGGCGGCCGAACCACGTGACCAATGGCATCATCATTAACATATTTTATTCCCCATGGAGAGTTCTTTACAATGAGCCATGTCTCAATTTTTTCTATTCAGCACTTTCGGAGATATAGAGGTGCAAAGTTTTTCGGTTTTTCCAAGATGGCGGCCGAACAACGTCACCGATGACGTCATCAATTGGGCACAGTCTATTCCAGGGCAAGACCAATATGTGTGCAAAGTTTGGCGATTCTACGTGCAACGGTGTAGACGCAGTGCTGCAAACAGACAGACAGACAAACAGACAGACAGACAAATGAAAAATCGGTCAGAGACCGAGGACTTGCCGGAATGTACTTTTTTATCGGCCATTTAGGACAAATAGGGCGGCCGAACCACGTGACCGATGACGTCATCATTAACATATTTTATTCCCCATGGAGAGTTCTTTACAATGAGCCATACCTCAATTTTTTCTATTCAGGACTTTTGGAGATGTGGAGGTGCAGAGTTTTTCGGTTTTTCCAAGATGGCGGCCGAACCACGTGACCGATGATATCATCATTAACATATTTTATTCCCCATGGAGAGTTCTTTACAATGAGCCATGTCTCAATTTTTTCTATTCAGCACTTTCGGAGATATGGAGGTGCAAAGTTTTTCGGTTTTTCCAAGATGGCGGCCGACCACGTGACATATGACGTCATCATTAACATATTTTATTCCCCATGGAGAGTTCTTACCAATGAGCCATGTCTCAATTTTTTCTGTTCAGCACTTCCGGAGATATGGAGGTGCAAAGTTTTTCGGTTTTTCCAAGATGGCGGCCGACCACGTGACATATGACGTCATCATTAACATATTTTATTCGCCATGGAGAGTTCTTTACAATGAGCCATGTCTCAATTTTTTCTGTTCAGCACTTTTGGAGATATCGTGGTGCAAAGTTTTGCCGTTTTTCCAAGATGGCGGCCGACCACGTGACTGATGACGTCATCATTAACATATTTTATTCCCCATGGAGAGTTCTTTACAATGAGCCATGTCTCAATTTTTTCTGTTCAGCACTTTCGGAGATATGGAGGTGCAAAGTTTTTCGGTTTTTCCAAGATGGCGGCCGAACCACGTGACTGATGACTTCATCAGTAACATATTTTATTCCCCATGGAGAGTTATTTACAATGAGCCATGTCTCAATTTTTTCTGTTCAGCACTTTCGGAGATATGGAGGTGTAAAGTTTTTCGGTTTTTCCAAGATGGCGGCCGAACCACGTCACCGATGACGTCATCATTTGGGCACAGTATATTAGAGGGCAAGACCAATATGTGTGCCAAGTTTGGCGATTCTACGTGCAACGGTGTAGACGTAGTGCTGCAAACAGACAAACAGACAGACAGACAGACAGACAGACAGACAGACAGACAAACAAACGAACAGATCAACATACTTGCCGGAAAATTTTTCCGGCAAGTAACAAACAGACAAACGAACAGATCAACATACTTGCCGGAAAAAATTTTCCGGCAAGTAACAAACGAACAGATCAACATACTTGCCGGAAATTTTTTTCCGGCAAGTAATGAAAAATCGGTCAGAGACCGAGCACTTGCCGGAATTTATTTTTTTATCGGCCATTTAGGACAAATATGGCGGCCGAACCACATGGCCGATGACATATTTTATTCCCCATGGAGAGTTCTTTAGAATGAGCCATGTCTCAATTTTTTCTATTCAGCACTTTCGGAGATATGGAGGTGCAAAGTTTTTCGGATTTTCCAAGATGGCGGCCGAATCACGTGACCGATGACGTCATCATTAACATATTTTATTCCCCATGGAGTTCTTTTCAATGAGCCATGTCTCAATTTTTTCTATTCAGCACTTTCGGAGATTATGGAGGTGCAAAGTTTTTCGGTTTTTTCAAGATGGCGGCCGAACGACGTGACCGATGACGTCATCATTAACATGTTTTATTCCCCATGGAGAGTTCTTCACAATGAGCCATGTCTCCATTTTTTCTATTCAGCACTTTCAGAGATATGGAGGTGCAAAATTTTTCGGTTTTTCCAAGATGGCGGCCGAACCACGTGACATATGACGTCATCATTAACATCTTTTATTGCCCATGGAGAGTTCTTTACAATGAGCCATGTCTCAATTTTTTCTGTTCAGCACTTTTGGAGATATAGTGGTGCAAAGTTTTGCCGTTTTTCCAAGATGGCGGCCGACCACGTGACTGATGACATCATCATTAACATATTTTATTCCCCATGGAGAGTTCTTTACAATGAGCCATGTCTCAATTTTTTATGTTCAGCACTTTTGGAGATAGTGGTGCAAAGTTTTGCCGTTTTTCCAAGATGGTGGCCGACCACGTAAATGATGACGTCATCATTAACACATTTTATTCCCCATGGAGAGTTCTTTACAATGAGCCATGTCTCAATTTTTTCTGTTCAGCACTTTTGGAGATATAGTGGTGCAAAGTTTTGCCGTTTTTCCAAGATGGTGGCCGACCACGTGACTGATGACGTCATCATTTACATATTTTATTCCCCATGGAGAGTTCTTTACAATGAGCCATGTCTCAATTTTTTCTGTTCAGTACTTTCGGAGATATAGAGGTACAAAGTTTTTCGGTTTTTCCAAGATGGCGGCCGAACCACGTCACCGATGACGTCATCATTTGGGCACAGTATATTAGAGGGCAAGACCAATATGTGTGCTAAGTTTGGCGATTCTACGTGCAACGGTGTAGACGCAGTGCTGCAAACAGACAAACAGACAAACAGACAAACAGATGAAAAATCGGTCAGAGACCGAGGACTTGCCGGAATGTACTTTTTTATCGGCCATTTAGAACAAATATGGCGGCTGAACCACGTGATAGATGACGTCATCATTAACATATTTTATTCCCCATAGAGAGTTCTTTACAATGAGCCATGTCTCAATTTTTTCCATTCTGCACTTTTGGAGATATAGTGGTGCAAAGTTTTCCCGTTTTTCCAAGATGGCGGCCGAACCACGTGACCGATGGCATCATCATTAACATATTTTATTCCCGATGGAGAGTTCTTTACAATGAGCCATGTCTCAATTTTTTCTATTCAGCACTTTCAGAGATATGGAGGTGGAAAATTTTTCGGTTTTTCCAAGACGGCGGCCGAACCACGTGACATATGACGTCATCATTAACATATTTTATTCCCCATGGAGAGTTCTTTACAATGAGCCATGTCTCAATTTTTTCTATTCAGTACATTCAGAGATATGGAGGTGCAAGGTTTTGCCGTTTTTCCAAGATGGCGGCCGAACCACGTGACCTATGACGTCAACATTAACATATTTTATTCCCCATGGAGAGTTCTTTGCAATGGGCCATGTCTCAATTTTTTCTATTCAGCACTTCCGGAGATATGGAGGCGCAAAATTTTTCGGTTTTTCCAAGATGGCGGCCGACACACGTGACCGATGACGTCATAAATTGGGCACAGTCTATTCCAGGGCAAGACGAATATGTGTGCAAAGTTTGGCGATTCTCCGTGCAACGGTGTAGACGCAGTGCTGCAAACAGACAAACAGACAGACAGGCAAACGAACAGATCAACATACTTGCCGGAAAAATTTTTCCGGCAAGTAACAAACAGACAGACAAACAGACAGACAGACAAACAAACGAACAGATCAACATACTTGCCGGAAAATTTTTCCGGCAAGTAAAAAATCGGTCAGAGACCGAGGACTTGCCGGAATGTACGTTTTTTATCGGCCATTTAGAACAAATATGGTGGCTGAACCACGTGATAGATGACGTCATCATTAACTTATTTTATTCCCCATGGAGAGTTCTTTCCAATGAGCCATGTCTCAATTTTTTCTGTTCAGCACTTTTGGAGATATAGTGGTGCAAATTTTTGCCGTTTTTCCAAGATGGCGGCCGACCACGTGACATATGACGTCATCATTAACATATTTTATTCCCCATGGAGAGTTCTTTACAATGAGCCATGTCTCAATTTTTTCTGTTCAGCACTTTTGGAGATATAGTGGCGCAACGATTTGCCGTTTTTCCAAGATGGCGACCGAACCACGTGACTGATGACGTCATCATTTACATATTTTATTCCCCATGGAGAGTTCTTTACAATGAGCCATGTCTCAATTTTTTCTGTTCAGTACTTTCGGAGATATAGAGGTGCAAATTTATTCGGTTTATCCAAGATGGCGGCCGAACCACGTCACTGATGACGTCATCATTGAGGCACAGTATATTAGAGGGCAAGACCATTATGTGTGCAAAGTTTGGCGATTCTCCGTGCAACGGTGTAGACGCAGTGCTGCAAACAGACAAACAGACAGACAAACAGACAGATGAAAAATCGGTCAGAGACCGAGGACTTGCCGGAATGTACTCTTTTATCGGCCATTTAAGACAAATATGGCGTCCGAACCACGTGATAGATGACGTCATCATTAACATATATTATTCCCCATGGAGAGTTCTTCACAAAGAGCCATGTCTCAACTTTTTCTATTCAGCACTTTTGGAGATATGGAGGTGCTACGTTTTTCGGTTTTTCCAAGATGGCAGCCGAACCACGTGACCTATGATGTCATCATTAACATATTTTATTCCCCATGGAGAGTTCTTTACAATGAGCCATGTCTCAATTTTTTCTATTCAGCACTTTCAGAGATATGGAGGTGCACAATTTTTCGGTTTTTCCAAGATGGCGGCCGAACCACGTGACATATGACGTCATCATTAACATATTTTATTCCCCATTGAGAGTTCTTTACAATGAGCCATGTCTCAATTTTTTCCATTCTGCACTTTTGGAGATATAGTGGTGCAAAGTTTTCCCATTTTTCCAAGATGGCGGCCGAACCACGTGACCGATGGCGTCATCATTAACATATTTTATTCCCCATGGAGAGTTCTTTACAATGAGCCATGTCTCAATTTTTTCTGTTCAGCACTTTTGGAGATTTTGTGGTGCAAAGTTTTGCCGTTTTTCCAAGATGGCGGCCGACCACGTGACTGATGACGTCATCATTAACATATTTTATTCCCCATGGAGAGTTCTTTACAATGAGCCATGTCTCAATTATTCTGTTCAGCACTTTTGGAGATATAGTGGTGCAAAGTTTTGCCGTTTTTCCAAGATGGCGGCCGACCACGTGACATATGACGTCATCATTAACATATTTTATTCCCCATGGAGAGTTCTTTCCAATGAGCCATGTCTCAATTTTTTCTGTTCAGCACTTTTGGAGATATAGTGGCGCAACGATTTGCCGTTTTTCCAAGATGGCGACCGAACCACGTGACTGATGACGTCATCATTTACATATTTTATTCCCCATGGAGAGTTCTTTACAATGAGCCATGTCTCAATTTTTTCTGTTCAGCACTTTTGGAGATATAGTGGTGCAAATTTTTGCCGTTTTTCCAAGATGGCGGCCGACCACGTGACATATGACGTCATCATTAACATATTTTATTCCCCATGGAGAGTTCTTTACAATGAGCCATGTCTCAATTTTTTCTGTTCAGTACTTTCGGAGATATAGAGGTGCAAATTTATTCGGTTTTTCCAAGATGGCGGCCGAACCACGTCACTGATGACGTCATCATTGAGGCACAGTATATTAGAGGGCAAGACCATTATGTGTGCAAAGTTTGGCGATTCTCCGTGCAACGGTGTAGACGCAGTGCTGCAAACAGACAAACAGACAGACAAACAGACAGACAAACAGACAGACAGACAAACAAACGAACAGATCAACATACTTGCCGGAAAATTTTTCCGGCAAGTAACAAACAGACAGACAGACAAACAAACGAACAGATCAACATACTTGCCGGAAAATTTTTCCGGCAAGTAACAAACGAACAGATCAACATACTTGCCGGAAAATTTTTCCGGCAAGTAAAAAATCGGTCAGAGACCGAGGACTTGCCGGAATGTACGTTTTTTATCGGCCATTTAGAACAAATATGGTGGCTGAACCACGTGATAGATGACGTCATCATTAACTTATTTTATTCCCCATGGAGAGTTCTTTTCAATGAGCCATGTCTCAATTTTTTCATTTCAGCACTTTCGGAGATGTTGAGGTGCAAAGTTTTCCCATTTTTCCAAGATGGCGGCCGAACCACGTGACCGATGGCGTCATCATTAACATATTTTATTCCCCATGGAGAGTTCTTTACAATGAGCCATGTCTCAATTTTTTCTGTTCAGCACTTTTGGAGATTTTGTGGTGCAAAGTTTTGCCGTTTTTCCAAGATGGCGGCCGACCACGTGACTGATGACGTCATCATTAACATATTTTATTCCCCATGGAGAGTTCTTTACAATGAGCCATGTCTCAATTATTCTGTTCAGCACTTTTGGAGATATAGTGGTGCAAAGTTTTGCCGTTTTTCCAAGATGGCGGCCGACCACGTGACATATGACGTCATCATTAACATATTTTATTCCCCATGGAGAGTTCTTTCCAATGAGCCATGTCTCAATTTTTTCTGTTCAGCACTTTTGGAGATATAGTGGCGCAACGATTTGCCGTTTTTCCAAGATGGCGACCGAACCACGTGACTGATGACGTCATCATTTACATATTTTATTCCCCATGGAGAGTTCTTTACAATGAGCCATGTCTCAATTTTTTCTGTTCAGCACTTTTGGAGATATAGTGGTGCAAATTTTTGCCGTTTTTCCAAGATGGCGGCCGACCACGTGACATATGACGTCATCATTAACATATTTTATTCCCCATGGAGAGTTCTTTACAATGAGCCATGTCTCAATTTTTTCTGTTCAGTACTTTCGGAGATATAGAGGTGCAAATTTATTCGGTTTATCCAAGATGGCGGCCGAACCACGTCACTGATGACGTCATCATTGAGGCACAGTATATTAGAGGGCAAGACCATTATGTGTGCAAAGTTTGGCGATTCTCCGTGCAACGGTGTAGACGCAGTGCTGCAAACAGACAAACAGACAGACAAACAGACAGACAAACAGACAGACAGATGAAAAATCGGTCAGAGACCGAGGACTTGCCGGAATGTACTCTTTTATCGGCCATTTAAGACAAATATGGCGTCCGAACCACGTGATAGATGACGTCATCATTAACATATATTATTCCCCATGGAGAGTTCTTCACAAAGAGCCATGTCTCAACTTTTTCTATTCAGCACTTTTGGAGATATGGAGGTGCTACGTTTTTCGGTTTTTCCAAGATGGCAGCCGAACCACGTGACCTATGATGTCATCATTAACATATTTTATTCCCCATGGAGAGTTCTTTACAATGAGCCATGTCTCAATTTTTTCTATTCAGCACTTTCAGAGATATGGAGGTGCACAATTTTTCGGTTTTTCCAAGATGGCGGCCGAACCACGTGACATATGACGTCATCATTAACATATTTTATTCCCCATTGAGAGTTCTTTACAATGAGCCATGTCTCAATTTTTTCCATTCTGCACTTTTGGAGATATAGTGGTGCAAAGTTTTCCCATTTTTCCAAGATGGCGGCCGAACCACGTGACCGATGGCGTCATCATTAACATATTTTATTCCCCATGGAGAGTTCTTTACAATGAGCCATGTCTCAATTTTTTCTGTTCAGCACTTTTGGAGATTTTGTGGTGCAAAGTTTTGCCGTTTTTCCAAGATGGCGGCCGACCACGTGACTGATGACGTCATCATTAACATATTTTATTCCCCATGGAGAGTTCTTTACAATGAGCCATGTCTCAATTATTCTGTTCAGCACTTTTGGAGATATAGTGGTGCAAAGTTTTGCCGTTTTTCCAAGATGGCGGCCGACCACGTGACATATGACGTCATCATTAACATATTTTATTCCCCATGGAGAGTTCTTTCCAATGAGCCATGTCTCAATTTTTTCTGTTCAGCACTTTTGGAGATATAGTGGCGCAACGATTTGCCGTTTTTCCAAGATGGCGACCGAACCACGTGACTGATGACGTCATCATTTACATATTTTATTCCCCATGGAGAGTTCTTTACAATGAGCCATGTCTCAATTTTTTCTGTTCAGCACTTTTGGAGATATAGTGGTGCAAATTTTTGCCGTTTTTCCAAGATGGCGGCCGACCACGTGACATATGACGTCATCATTAACATATTTTATTCCCCATGGAGAGTTCTTTACAATGAGCCATGTCTCAATTTTTTCTGTTCAGTACTTTCGGAGATATAGAGGTGCAAATTTATTCGGTTTTTCCAAGATGGCGGCCGAACCACGTCACTGATGACGTCATCATTGAGGCACAGTATATTAGAGGGCAAGACCATTATGTGTGCAAAGTTTGGCGATTCTCCGTGCAACGGTGTAGACGCAGTGCTGCAAACAGACAAACAGACAGACAAACAGACAGACAAACAGACAGACAGACAAACAAACGAACAGATCAACATACTTGCCGGAAAATTTTTCCGGCAAGTAACAAACAAACGAACAGATCAACATACTTGCCGGAAAATTTTTCCGGCAAGTAAACAAACGAACAGATCAACATACTTGCCGGAAAATTTTTCCGGCAAGTAAAAAATCGGTCAGAGACCGAGGACTTGCCGGAATGTACGTTTTTTATCGGCCATTTAGAACAAATATGGTGGCTGAACCACGTGATAGATGACGTCATCATTAACTTATTTTATTCCCCATGGAGAGTTCTTTTCAATGAGCCATGTCTCAATTTTTTCTGTTCAGCACTTTTGGAGATATAGTGGCGCAACGATTTGCCGTTTTTCCAAGATGGCGACCGAACCACGTGACTGATGACGTCATCATTTACATATTTTATTCCCCATGGAGAGTTCTTTACAATGAGCCATGTCTCAATTTTTTCTGTTCAGCACTTTTGGAGATATAGTGGTGCAAATTTTTGCCGTTTTTCCAAGATGGCGGCCGACCACGTGACATATGACGTCATCATTAACATATTTTATTCCCCATGGAGAGTTCTTTACAATGAGCCATGTCTCAATTTTTTCTGTTCAGTACTTTCGGAGATATAGTGGCGCAACGATTTGCCGTTTTTCCAAGATGGCGACCGAACCACGTGACTGATGACGTCATCATTTACATATTTTATTCCCCATGGAGAGTTCTTTACAATGAGCCATGTCTCAATTTTTTCTGTTCAGCACTTTTGGAGATATAGTGGTGCAAATTTTTGCCGTTTTTCCAAGATGGCGGCCGACCACGTGACATATGACGTCATCATTAACATATTTTATTCCCCATGGAGAGTTCTTTACAATGAGCCATGTCTCAATTTTTTCTGTTCAGTACTTTCGGAGATATAGAGGTGCAAATTTATTCGGTTTATCCAAGATGGCGGCCGAACCACGTCACTGATGACGTCATCATTGAGGCACAGTATATTAGAGGGCAAGACCATTATGTGTGCAAAGTTTGGCGATTCTCCGTGCAACGGTGTAGACGCAGTGCTGCAAACAGACAAACAGACAGATGAAAAATCGGTCAGAGACCGAGGACTTGCCGGAATGTACTTTTTTATCGGCCATTTAGGACAAATAGGGCGGCCGAACCACGTGACCGATGACGTCATCATTAACATATTTTATTCCCCATGGAGAGTTCTTTACAATGAGCCATACCTCAATTTTTTCTATTCAGGACTTTTGGAGATGTGGAGGTGCAGAGTTTTTCGGTTTTTCCAAGATGGCGGCCGAACCACGTGACCGATGACATCATCATTAACATATTTTGTTCCCCATGGAGAGTTCTTTACAATGAGCCATGTCTCAATTTTTTCTATTCAGCACTTTCGGAGATATGGAGGTGCTAGGTTTTTCGGTTTTTCCAAGATGGCGGCCGACCACGTGACTGATGACGTCATCATTAACATATTTTATTCCCCATGGAGAGTTCTTTACAATGAGCCATGTCTCAATTTTTTCTGTTCAGTACTTTCGGAGATATAGAGGTGCAAATTTATTCGGTTTATCCAAGATGGCGGCCGAACCACGTCACTGATGACGTCATCATTGAGGCACAGTATATTAGAGGGCAAGACCATTATGTGTGCAAAGTTTGGCGATTCTCCGTGCAACGGTGTAGACGCAGTGCTGCAAACAGACAAACAGACAGACAAACAGACAGACAAACAGACAGACAGACAAACAAACGAACAGATCAACATACTTGCCGGAAAATTTTTCCGGCAAGTAACAAACAGACAGACAAACAGACAGACAGACAAATGAAAAATCGGTCAGAGACCGAGGACTTGCCGGAATGTACTTTTTTATCGGCCATTTAGAACAAATATGGCGGCTGAACCACGTGATAGATGACGTCATCATTAACATATTTTATTCCCCATAGAGAGTTCTTTACAATGAGCCATGTCTCAATTTTTTCCATTCTGCACTTTTGGAGATATAGTGGTGCAAAGTTTTCCCGTTTTTCCAAGATGGCGGCCGAACCACGTGACCGATGGCATCATCATTAACATATTTTATTCCCGATGGAGAGTTCTTTACAATGAGCCATGTCTCAATTTTTTCTATTCAGCACTTTCAGAGATATGGAGGTGGAAAATTTTTCGGTTTTTCCAAGACGGCGGCCGAACCACGTGACATATGACGTCATCATTAACATATTTTATTCCCCATGGAGAGTTCTTTACAATGAGCCATGTCTCAATTTTTTCTATTCAGTACATTCAGAGATATGGAGGTGCAAGGTTTTGCCGTTTTTCCAAGATGGCGGCCGAACCACGTGACCTATGACGTCAACATTAACATATTTTATTCCCCATGGAGAGTTCTTTGCAATGGGCCATGTCTCAATTTTTTCTATTCAGCACTTCCGGAGATATGGAGGCGCAAAATTTTTCGGTTTTTCCAAGATGGCGGCCGACACACGTGACCGATGACGTCATAAATTGGGCACAGTCTATTCCAGGGCAAGACGAATATGTGTGCAAAGTTTGGCGATTCTCCGTGCAACGGTGTAGACGCAGTGCTGCAAACAGACAAACAGACAGACAGGCAAACGAACAGATCAACATACTTGCCGGAAAAATTTTTCCGGCAAGTAACAAACAGACAGACAAACAGACAGACAGACAAACAAACGAACAGATCAACATACTTGCCGGAAAATTTTTCCGGCAAGTAAAAAATCGGTCAGAGACCGAGGACTTGCCGGAATGTACGTTTTTTATCGGCCATTTAGAACAAATATGGTGGCTGAACCACGTGATAGATGACGTCATCATTAACTTATTTTATTCCCCATGGAGAGTTCTTTCCAATGAGCCATGTCTCAATTTTTTCTGTTCAGCACTTTTGGAGATATAGTGGTGCAAATTTTTGCCGTTTTTCCAAGATGGCGGCCGACCACGTGACATATGACGTCATCATTAACATATTTTATTCCCCATGGAGAGTTCTTTACAATGAGCCATGTCTCAATTTTTTCTGTTCAGCACTTTTGGAGATATAGTGGCGCAACGATTTGCCGTTTTTCCAAGATGGCGACCGAACCACGTGACTGATGACGTCATCATTTACATATTTTATTCCCCATGGAGAGTTCTTTACAATGAGCCATGTCTCAATTTTTTCTGTTCAGTACTTTCGGAGATATAGAGGTGCAAATTTATTCGGTTTATCCAAGATGGCGGCCGAACCACGTCACTGATGACGTCATCATTGAGGCACAGTATATTAGAGGGCAAGACCATTATGTGTGCAAAGTTTGGCGATTCTCCGTGCAACGGTGTAGACGCAGTGCTGCAAACAGACAAACAGACAGACAAACAGACAGACAAACAGACAGACAGACAAACAAACGAACAGATCAACATACTTGCCGGAAAATTTTTCCGGCAAGTAATGAAAAATCGGTCAGAGACCGAGGACTTGCCGGAATGTACTTTTTTATCGGCCATTTAGAACAAATATGGCGGCTGAACCACGTGATAGATGACGTCATCATTAACATATTTTATTCCCCATAGAGAGTTCTTTACAATGAGCCATGTCTCAATTTTTTCCATTCTGCACTTTTGGAGATATAGTGGTGCAAAGTTTTCCCGTTTTTCCAAGATGGCGGCCGAACCACGTGACCGATGGCATCATCATTAACATATTTTATTCCCGATGGAGAGTTCTTTACAATGAGCCATGTCTCAATTTTTTCTATTCAGCACTTTCAGAGATATGGAGGTGGAAAATTTTTCGGTTTTTCCAAGACGGCGGCCGAACCACGTGACATATGACGTCATCATTAACATATTTTATTCCCCATGGAGAGTTCTTTACAATGAGCCATGTCTCAATTTTTTCTATTCAGTACATTCAGAGATATGGAGGTGCAAGGTTTTGCCGTTTTTCCAAGATGGCGGCCGAACCACGTGACCTATGACGTCAACATTAACATATTTTATTCCCCATGGAGAGTTCTTTGCAATGGGCCATGTCTCAATTTTTTCTATTCAGCACTTCCGGAGATATGGAGGCGCAAAATTTTTCGGTTTTTCCAAGATGGCGGCCGACACACGTGACCGATGACGTCATAAATTGGGCACAGTCTATTCCAGGGCAAGACGAATATGTGTGCAAAGTTTGGCGATTCTCCGTGCAACGGTGTAGACGCAGTGCTGCAAACAGACAAACAGACAGACAGGCAAACGAACAGATCAACATACTTGCCGGAAAAATTTTTCCGGCAAGTAACAAACAGACAGACAAACAGACAGACAGACAAATGAAAAATCGGTCAGAGACCGAGGACTTGCCGGAATGTACTTTTTTATCGGCCATTTAGAACAAATATGGCGGCTGAACCACGTGATAGATGACGTCATCATTAACATATTTTATTCCCCATAGAGAGTTCTTTACAATGAGCCATGTCTCAATTTTTTCCATTCTGCACTTTTGGAGATATAGTGGTGCAAAGTTTTCCCGTTTTTCCAAGATGGCGGCCGAACCACGTGACCGATGGCATCATCATTAACATATTTTATTCCCGATGGAGAGTTCTTTACAATGAGCCATGTCTCAATTTTTTCTATTCAGCACTTTCAGAGATATGGAGGTGGAAAATTTTTCGGTTTTTCCAAGACGGCGGCCGAACCACGTGACATATGACGTCATCATTAACATATTTTATTCCCCATGGAGAGTTCTTTACAATGAGCCATGTCTCAATTTTTTCTATTCAGTACATTCAGAGATATGGAGGTGCAAGGTTTTGCCGTTTTTCCAAGATGGCGGCCGAACCACGTGACCTATGACGTCAACATTAACATATTTTATTCCCCATGGAGAGTTCTTTGCAATGGGCCATGTCTCAATTTTTTCTATTCAGCACTTCCGGAGATATGGAGGCGCAAAATTTTTCGGTTTTTCCAAGATGGCGGCCGACACACGTGACCGATGACGTCATAAATTGGGCACAGTCTATTCCAGGGCAAGACGAATATGTGTGCAAAGTTTGGCGATTCTCCGTGCAACGGTGTAGACGCAGTGCTGCAAACAGACAAACAGACAGACAGGCAAACGAACAGATCAACATACTTGCCGGAAAAATTTTTCCGGCAAGTAACAAACAGACAGACAAACAGACAGACAGACAAACAAACGAACAGATCAACATACTTGCCGGAAAATTTTTCCGGCAAGTAAAAAATCGGTCAGAGACCGAGGACTTGCCGGAATGTACGTTTTTTATCGGCCATTTAGAACAAATATGGTGGCTGAACCACGTGATAGATGACGTCATCATTAACTTATTTTATTCCCCATGGAGAGTTCTTTCCAATGAGCCATGTCTCAATTTTTTCTGTTCAGCACTTTTGGAGATATAGTGGTGCAAATTTTTGCCGTTTTTCCAAGATGGCGGCCGACCACGTGACATATGACGTCATCATTAACATATTTTATTCCCCATGGAGAGTTCTTTACAATGAGCCATGTCTCAATTTTTTCTGTTCAGCACTTTTGGAGATATAGTGGCGCAACGATTTGCCGTTTTTCCAAGATGGCGACCGAACCACGTGACTGATGACGTCATCATTTACATATTTTATTCCCCATGGAGAGTTCTTTACAATGAGCCATGTCTCAATTTTTTCTGTTCAGTACTTTCGGAGATATAGAGGTGCAAATTTATTCGGTTTATCCAAGATGGCGGCCGAACCACGTCACTGATGACGTCATCATTGAGGCACAGTATATTAGAGGGCAAGACCATTATGTGTGCAAAGTTTGGCGATTCTCCGTGCAACGGTGTAGACGCAGTGCTGCAAACAGACAAACAGACAGACAAACAGACAGACAAACAGACAGACAGACAAACAAACGAACAGATCAACATACTTGCCGGAAAATTTTTCCGGCAAGTAACAAACGAACAGATCAACATACTTGCCGGAAAATTTTTCCGGCAAGTAAAAAATCGGTCAGAGACCGAGGACTTGCCGGAATGTACGTTTTTTATCGGCCATTTAGAACAAATATGGTGGCTGAACCACGTGATAGATGACGTCATCATTAACTTATTTTATTCCCCATGGAGAGTTCTTTCCAATGAGCCATGTCTCAATTTTTTCTGTTCAGCACTTTTGGAGATATAGTGGTGCAAATTTTTGCCGTTTTTCCAAGATGGCGGCCGACCACGTGACATATGACGTCATCATTAACATATTTTATTCCCCATGGAGAGTTCTTTACAATGAGCCATGTCTCAATTTTTTCTGTTCAGCACTTTTGGAGATATAGTGGCGCAACGATTTGCCGTTTTTCCAAGATGGCGACCGAACCACGTGACTGATGACGTCATCATTTACATATTTTATTCCCCATGGAGAGTTCTTTACAATGAGCCATGTCTCAATTTTTTCTGTTCAGTACTTTCGGAGATATAGAGGTGCAAATTTATTCGGTTTATCCAAGATGGCGGCCGAACCACGTCACTGATGACGTCATCATTGAGGCACAGTATATTAGAGGGCAAGACCATTATGTGTGCAAAGTTTGGCGATTCTCCGTGCAACGGTGTAGACGCAGTGCTGCAAACAGACAAACAGACAGACAAACAGACAGACAAACAGACAGACAGACAAACAAACGAACAGATCAACATACTTGCCGGAAAATTTTTCCGGCAAGTAACAAATGAAAAATCGGTCAGAGACCGAGGACTTGCCGGAATGTACTTTTTTATCGGCCATTTAGAACAAATATGGCGGCTGAACCACGTGATAGATGACGTCATCATTAACATATTTTATTCCCCATAGAGAGTTCTTTACAATGAGCCATGTCTCAATTTTTTCCATTCTGCACTTTTGGAGATATAGTGGTGCAAAGTTTTCCCGTTTTTCCAAGATGGCGGCCGAACCACGTGACCGATGGCATCATCATTAACATATTTTATTCCCGATGGAGAGTTCTTTACAATGAGCCATGTCTCAATTTTTTCTATTCAGCACTTTCAGAGATATGGAGGTGGAAAATTTTTCGGTTTTTCCAAGACGGCGGCCGAACCACGTGACATATGACGTCATCATTAACATATTTTATTCCCCATGGAGAGTTCTTTACAATGAGCCATGTCTCAATTTTTTCTATTCAGTACATTCAGAGATATGGAGGTGCAAGGTTTTGCCGTTTTTCCAAGATGGCGGCCGAACCACGTGACCTATGACGTCAACATTAACATATTTTATTCCCCATGGAGAGTTCTTTGCAATGGGCCATGTCTCAATTTTTTCTATTCAGCACTTCCGGAGATATGGAGGCGCAAAATTTTTCGGTTTTTCCAAGATGGCGGCCGACACACGTGACCGATGACGTCATAAATTGGGCACAGTCTATTCCAGGGCAAGACGAATATGTGTGCAAAGTTTGGCGATTCTCCGTGCAACGGTGTAGACGCAGTGCTGCAAACAGACAAACAGACAGACAGGCAAACGAACAGATCAACATACTTGCCGGAAAAATTTTTCCGGCAAGTAACAAACAGACAGACAAACAGACAGACAGACAAACAAACGAACAGATCAACATACTTGCCGGAAAATTTTTCCGGCAAGTAAAAAATCGGTCAGAGACCGAGGACTTGCCGGAATGTACGTTTTTTATCGGCCATTTAGAACAAATATGGTGGCTGAACCACGTGATAGATGACGTCATCATTAACTTATTTTATTCCCCATGGAGAGTTCTTTCCAATGAGCCATGTCTCAATTTTTTCTGTTCAGCACTTTTGGAGATATAGTGGTGCAAATTTTTGCCGTTTTTCCAAGATGGCGGCCGACCACGTGACATATGACGTCATCATTAACATATTTTATTCCCCATGGAGAGTTCTTTACAATGAGCCATGTCTCAATTTTTTCTGTTCAGCACTTTTGGAGATATAGTGGCGCAACGATTTGCCGTTTTTCCAAGATGGCGACCGAACCACGTGACTGATGACGTCATCATTTACATATTTTATTCCCCATGGAGAGTTCTTTACAATGAGCCATGTCTCAATTTTTTCTGTTCAGTACTTTCGGAGATATAGAGGTGCAAATTTATTCGGTTTATCCAAGATGGCGGCCGAACCACGTCACTGATGACGTCATCATTGAGGCACAGTATATTAGAGGGCAAGACCATTATGTGTGCAAAGTTTGGCGATTCTCCGTGCAACGGTGTAGACGCAGTGCTGCAAACAGACAAACAGACAGACAAACAGACAGACAAACAGACAGACAGACAAACAAACGAACAGATCAACATACTTGCCGGAAAATTTTTCCGGCAAGTAACAAACGAACAGATCAACATACTTGCCGGAAAATTTTTCCGGCAAGTAAAAAATCGGTCAGAGACCGAGGACTTGCCGGAATGTACGTTTTTTATCGGCCATTTAGAACAAATATGGTGGCTGAACCACGTGATAGATGACGTCATCATTAACTTATTTTATTCCCCATGGAGAGTTCTTTTCAATGAGCCATGTCTCAATTTTTTCATTTCAGCACTTTCGGAGATGTTGAGGTGCAAAGTTTTCCCATTTTTCCAAGATGGCGGCCGAACCACGTGACCGATGGCGTCATCATTAACATATTTTATTCCCCATGGAGAGTTCTTTACAATGAGCCATGTCTCAATTTTTTCTGTTCAGCACTTTTGGAGATTTTGTGGTGCAAAGTTTTGCCGTTTTTCCAAGATGGCGGCCGACCACGTGACTGATGACGTCATCATTAACATATTTTATTCCCCATGGAGAGTTCTTTACAATGAGCCATGTCTCAATTATTCTGTTCAGCACTTTTGGAGATATAGTGGTGCAAAGTTTTGCCGTTTTTCCAAGATGGCGGCCGACCACGTGACATATGACGTCATCATTAACATATTTTATTCCCCATGGAGAGTTCTTTCCAATGAGCCATGTCTCAATTTTTTCTGTTCAGCACTTTTGGAGATATAGTGGCGCAACGATTTGCCGTTTTTCCAAGATGGCGACCGAACCACGTGACTGATGACGTCATCATTTACATATTTTATTCCCCATGGAGAGTTCTTTACAATGAGCCATGTCTCAATTTTTTCTGTTCAGCACTTTTGGAGATATAGTGGTGCAAATTTTTGCCGTTTTTCCAAGATGGCGGCCGACCACGTGACATATGACGTCATCATTAACATATTTTATTCCCCATGGAGAGTTCTTTACAATGAGCCATGTCTCAATTTTTTCTGTTCAGTACTTTCGGAGATATAGAGGTGCAAATTTATTCGGTTTATCCAAGATGGCGGCCGAACCACGTCACTGATGACGTCATCATTGAGGCACAGTATATTAGAGGGCAAGACCATTATGTGTGCAAAGTTTGGCGATTCTCCGTGCAACGGTGTAGACGCAGTGCTGCAAACAGACAAACAGACAGACAAACAGACAGACAAACAGACAGACAGACAAACAAACGAACAGATCAACATACTTGCCGGAAAATTTTTCCGGCAAGTAAAAAATCGGTCAGAGACCGAGGACTTGCCGGAATGTACGTTTTTTATCGGCCATTTAGAACAAATATGGTGGCTGAACCACGTGATAGATGACGTCATCATTAACTTATTTTATTCCCCATGGAGAGTTCTTTTCAATGAGCCATGTCTCAATTTTTTCTGTTCAGCACTTTTGGAGATATAGTGGCGCAACGATTTGCCGTTTTTCCAAGATGGCGACCGAACCACGTGACTGATGACGTCATCATTTACATATTTTATTCCCCATGGAGAGTTCTTTACAATGAGCCATGTCTCAATTTTTTCTGTTCAGCACTTTTGGAGATATAGTGGTGCAAATTTTTGCCGTTTTTCCAAGATGGCGGCCGACCACGTGACATATGACGTCATCATTAACATATTTTATTCCCCATGGAGAGTTCTTTACAATGAGCCATGTCTCAATTTTTTCTGTTCAGTACTTTCGGAGATATAGAGGTGCAAATTTATTCGGTTTATCCAAGATGGCGGCCGAACCACGTCACTGATGACGTCATCATTGAGGCACAGTATATTAGAGGGCAAGACCATTATGTGTGCAAAGTTTGGCGATTCTCCGTGCAACGGTGTAGACGCAGTGCTGCAAACAGACAAACAGACAGACAGACAGACAAACAGACAGACAGACAAACAAACGAACAGATCAACATACTTGCCGGAAAATTTTTCCGGCAAGTAAACAAACGAACAGATCAACATACTTGCCGGAAAATTTTTCCGGCAAGTAAAAAATCGGTCAGAGACCGAGGACTTGCCGGAATGTACGTTTTTTATCGGCCATTTAGAACAAATATGGTGGCTGAACCACGTGATAGATGACGTCATCATTAACTTATTTTATTCCCCATGGAGAGTTCTTTTCAATGAGCCATGTCTCAATTTTTTCTGTTCAGCACTTTTGGAGATATAGTGGCGCAACGATTTGCCGTTTTTCCAAGATGGCGACCGAACCACGTGACTGATGACGTCATCATTTACATATTTTATTCCCCATGGAGAGTTCTTTACAATGAGCCATGTCTCAATTTTTTCTGTTCAGCACTTTTGGAGATATAGTGGTGCAAATTTTTGCCGTTTTTCCAAGATGGCGGCCGACCACGTGACATATGACGTCATCATTAACATATTTTATTCCCCATGGAGAGTTCTTTACAATGAGCCATGTCTCAATTTTTTCTGTTCAGTACTTTCGGAGATATAGTGGCGCAACGATTTGCCGTTTTTCCAAGATGGCGACCGAACCACGTGACTGATGACGTCATCATTTACATATTTTATTCCCCATGGAGAGTTCTTTACAATGAGCCATGTCTCAATTTTTTCTGTTCAGCACTTTTGGAGATATAGTGGTGCAAATTTTTGCCGTTTTTCCAAGATGGCGGCCGACCACGTGACATATGACGTCATCATTAACATATTTTATTCCCCATGGAGAGTTCTTTACAATGAGCCATGTCTCAATTTTTTCTGTTCAGTACTTTCGGAGATATAGAGGTGCAAATTTATTCGGTTTATCCAAGATGGCGGCCGAACCACGTCACTGATGACGTCATCATTGAGGCACAGTATATTAGAGGGCAAGACCATTATGTGTGCAAAGTTTGGCGATTCTCCGTGCAACGGTGTAGACGCAGTGCTGCAAACAGACAAACAGACAGATGAAAAATCGGTCAGAGACCGAGGACTTGCCGGAATTTACTTTTTTATCGGCCATTTAGGACAAATATGGCGGCCGAACCATGTGACCGATGACGTCATCATTAACATATTTTATTCCCCATGGAGAGTTCTTTACAATGAGCCATACCTCAATTTTTTCTGTTCAGGACTTTTGGAGATGTGGAGGTGCAGAGTTTTTCGGTTTTTCCAAGATGGCGGCCGACCACGTGACTGATGACGTCATCATTAACATATTTTATTCCCCATGGAGAGTTCTTTACAATGAGCCATGTCTCAATTTTTTCTGTTCAGCACTTTTGGAGTTATAGTGGTGAAATTTTTTGCCGTTTTTCCAAGATGGCGGCCGACCACGTGACATATGACGTCATCATTAACATATTTTATTCCCCATGGAGAGTTCTTTACAATGAGCCAAGTCTCAATTTTTTCTGTTCAGCACTTTTGGAGATATAGTGGCGCAACGTTTTTCGGTTTTTCCAAGATGGCGCCAGAACCACGTGACTGATGACGTCATCATTTACGTATTTTATTCCCCATGGAGAGTTCTTTACAACGAGCCATGTCTCAATTTTTTCTGTTCAGTACTTTCGGAGATATAGAGGTGCAAAGTTTTTCGGTTTTTCCAAGATGGCGGCCGAACACGTCACCGATGACGTCATCAATTGGGCACAGTCTATTCCAGGGCAAGACCAATATGTGTGCAAAGTTTGGCGATTCTACGTGCAACGGTGTAGACGCAGTGCTGCAAACAGACAGACAGACAGACAGACAAACAGACAAACAGACAAACAGACAGACAAACGAAAAATCGGTCAGAGACCGAGGACTTGCCGGAATGTACTTTTTTATCAGCCATTTAGGACAAATATGGCGGCCGAACCACGTGACCGATGACGTCATCAGTAACATATTTTATTCCCCATGGAGAGTTCTTTACAATGAGCCATACCTCAATTTTTTCTATTCAGGACTTTTGGAGATGTGGAGGTGCAGAGTTTTTCGGTTTTTCCAAGATGGCGGCCGACCACGTGACATATGACGTCATCATTAACATATTTTATTCCCCATGGAGAGTTCTTTCCAATGAGCCATGTCTCAATTTTTTCTGTTCAGCACTTTTGGAGATATAGAGGTGCAAATTTTGCCGTTTTTCCAAGATGGCGGCCGACCACGTGACATATGACGTCATCATTAACATATTTTATTCCCCATGGAGAGTTCTTTACAATGAGCCATGTCTCAATTATTCTGTTCAGCACTTTTGGAGATATAGTGGTGCAAAGTTTTGCCGTTTTTCCAAGATGGCGGCCGACCACGTGACATATGACGTCATCATTAACATATTTTATTCCCCATGGAGAGTTCTTTCCAATGAGCCATGTCTCAATTTTTTCTGTTCAGCACTTTTGGAGATATAGTGGCGCAACGATTTGCCGTTTTTCCAAGATGGCGACCGAACCACGTGACTGATGACGTCATCATTTACATATTTTATTCCCCATGGAGAGTTCTTTACAATGAGCCATGTCTCAATTTTTTCTGTTCAGCACTTTTGGAGATATAGTGGTGCAAATTTTTGCCGTTTTTCCAAGATGGCGGCCGACCACGTGACATATGACGTCATCATTAACATATTTTATTCCCCATGGAGAGTTCTTTACAATGAGCCATGTCTCAATTTTTTCTGTTCAGTACTTTCGGAGATATAGAGGTGCAAATTTATTCGGTTTATCCAAGATGGCGGCCGAACCACGTCACTGATGACGTCATCATTGAGGCACAGTATATTAGAGGGCAAGACCATTATGTGTGCAAAGTTTGGCGATTCTCCGTGCAACGGTGTAGACGCAGTGCTGCAAACAGACAAACAGACAGACAAACAGACAGACAAACAGACAGACAGACAAACAAACGAACAGATCAACATACTTGCCGGAAAATTTTTCCGGCAAGTAACAAACAGACAGACAAACAGACAGACAGACAAACAAACGAACAGATCAACATACTTGCCGGAAAATTTTTCCGGCAAGTAACAAACAGACAAATGAAAAATCGGTCAGAGACCGAGGACTTGCCGGAATGTACTTTTTTATCGGCCATTTAGAACAAATATGGCGGCTGAACCACGTGATAGATGACGTCATCATTAACATATTTTATTCCCCATAGAGAGTTCTTTACAATGAGCCATGTCTCAATTTTTTCCATTCTGCACTTTTGGAGATATAGTGGTGCAAAGTTTTCCCGTTTTTCCAAGATGGCGGCCGAACCACGTGACCGATGGCATCATCATTAACATATTTTATTCCCGATGGAGAGTTCTTTACAATGAGCCATGTCTCAATTTTTTCTATTCAGCACTTTCAGAGATATGGAGGTGGAAAATTTTTCGGTTTTTCCAAGACGGCGGCCGAACCACGTGACATATGACGTCATCATTAACATATTTTATTCCCCATGGAGAGTTCTTTACAATGAGCCATGTCTCAATTTTTTCTATTCAGTACATTCAGAGATATGGAGGTGCAAGGTTTTGCCGTTTTTCCAAGATGGCGGCCGAACCACGTGACCTATGACGTCAACATTAACATATTTTATTCCCCATGGAGAGTTCTTTGCAATGGGCCATGTCTCAATTTTTTCTATTCAGCACTTCCGGAGATATGGAGGCGCAAAATTTTTCGGTTTTTCCAAGATGGCGGCCGACACACGTGACCGATGACGTCATAAATTGGGCACAGTCTATTCCAGGGCAAGACGAATATGTGTGCAAAGTTTGGCGATTCTCCGTGCAACGGTGTAGACGCAGTGCTGCAAACAGACAAACAGACAGACAGGCAAACGAACAGATCAACATACTTGCCGGAAAAATTTTTCCGGCAAGTAACAAACAGACAGACAAACAGACAGACAGACAAACAAACGAACAGATCAACATACTTGCCGGAAAATTTTTCCGGCAAGTAAAAAATCGGTCAGAGACCGAGGACTTGCCGGAATGTACGTTTTTTATCGGCCATTTAGAACAAATATGGTGGCTGAACCACGTGATAGATGACGTCATCATTAACTTATTTTATTCCCCATGGAGAGTTCTTTCCAATGAGCCATGTCTCAATTTTTTCTGTTCAGCACTTTTGGAGATATAGTGGTGCAAATTTTTGCCGTTTTTCCAAGATGGCGGCCGACCACGTGACATATGACGTCATCATTAACATATTTTATTCCCCATGGAGAGTTCTTTACAATGAGCCATGTCTCAATTTTTTCTGTTCAGCACTTTTGGAGATATAGTGGCGCAACGATTTGCCGTTTTTCCAAGATGGCGACCGAACCACGTGACTGATGACGTCATCATTTACATATTTTATTCCCCATGGAGAGTTCTTTACAATGAGCCATGTCTCAATTTTTTCTGTTCAGTACTTTCGGAGATATAGAGGTGCAAATTTATTCGGTTTATCCAAGATGGCGGCCGAACCACGTCACTGATGACGTCATCATTGAGGCACAGTATATTAGAGGGCAAGACCATTATGTGTGCAAAGTTTGGCGATTCTCCGTGCAACGGTGTAGACGCAGTGCTGCAAACAGACAAACAGACAGACAAACAGACAGACAAACAGACAGACAGACAAACAAACGAACAGATCAACATACTTGCCGGAAAATTTTTCCGGCAAGTAACAAACGAACAGATCAACATACTTGCCGGAAAATTTTTCCGGCAAGTAAAAAATCGGTCAGAGACCGAGGACTTGCCGGAATGTACGTTTTTTATCGGCCATTTAGAACAAATATGGTGGCTGAACCACGTGATAGATGACGTCATCATTAACTTATTTTATTCCCCATGGAGAGTTCTTTTCAATGAGCCATGTCTCAATTTTTTCATTTCAGCACTTTCGGAGATGTTGAGGTGCAAAGTTTTCCCATTTTTCCAAGATGGCGGCCGAACCACGTGACCGATGGCGTCATCATTAACATATTTTATTCCCCATGGAGAGTTCTTTACAATGAGCCATGTCTCAATTTTTTCTGTTCAGCACTTTTGGAGATTTTGTGGTGCAAAGTTTTGCCGTTTTTCCAAGATGGCGGCCGACCACGTGACTGATGACGTCATCATTAACATATTTTATTCCCCATGGAGAGTTCTTTACAATGAGCCATGTCTCAATTATTCTGTTCAGCACTTTTGGAGATATAGTGGTGCAAAGTTTTGCCGTTTTTCCAAGATGGCGGCCGACCACGTGACATATGACGTCATCATTAACATATTTTATTCCCCATGGAGAGTTCTTTCCAATGAGCCATGTCTCAATTTTTTCTGTTCAGCACTTTTGGAGATATAGTGGCGCAACGATTTGCCGTTTTTCCAAGATGGCGACCGAACCACGTGACTGATGACGTCATCATTTACATATTTTATTCCCCATGGAGAGTTCTTTACAATGAGCCATGTCTCAATTTTTTCTGTTCAGCACTTTTGGAGATATAGTGGTGCAAATTTTTGCCGTTTTTCCAAGATGGCGGCCGACCACGTGACATATGACGTCATCATTAACATATTTTATTCCCCATGGAGAGTTCTTTACAATGAGCCATGTCTCAATTTTTTCTGTTCAGTACTTTCGGAGATATAGAGGTGCAAATTTATTCGGTTTATCCAAGATGGCGGCCGAACCACGTCACTGATGACGTCATCATTGAGGCACAGTATATTAGAGGGCAAGACCATTATGTGTGCAAAGTTTGGCGATTCTCCGTGCAACGGTGTAGACGCAGTGCTGCAAACAGACAAACAGACAGACAAACAGACAGACAAACAGACAGACAGACAAACAAACGAACAGATCAACATACTTGCCGGAAAATTTTTCCGGCAAGTAAAAAATCGGTCAGAGACCGAGGACTTGCCGGAATGTACGTTTTTTATCGGCCATTTAGAACAAATATGGTGGCTGAACCACGTGATAGATGACGTCATCATTAACTTATTTTATTCCCCATGGAGAGTTCTTTTCAATGAGCCATGTCTCAATTTTTTCTGTTCAGCACTTTTGGAGATATAGTGGCGCAACGATTTGCCGTTTTTCCAAGATGGCGACCGAACCACGTGACTGATGACGTCATCATTTACATATTTTATTCCCCATGGAGAGTTCTTTACAATGAGCCATGTCTCAATTTTTTCTGTTCAGCACTTTTGGAGATATAGTGGTGCAAATTTTTGCCGTTTTTCCAAGATGGCGGCCGACCACGTGACATATGACGTCATCATTAACATATTTTATTCCCCATGGAGAGTTCTTTACAATGAGCCATGTCTCAATTTTTTCTGTTCAGTACTTTCGGAGATATAGAGGTGCAAATTTATTCGGTTTATCCAAGATGGCGGCCGAACCACGTCACTGATGACGTCATCATTGAGGCACAGTATATTAGAGGGCAAGACCATTATGTGTGCAAAGTTTGGCGATTCTCCGTGCAACGGTGTAGACGCAGTGCTGCAAACAGACAAACAGACAGACAGACAGACAAACAGACAGACAGACAAACAAACGAACAGATCAACATACTTGCCGGAAAATTTTTCCGGCAAGTAAACAAACGAACAGATCAACATACTTGCCGGAAAATTTTTCCGGCAAGTAAAAAATCGGTCAGAGACCGAGGACTTGCCGGAATGTACGTTTTTTATCGGCCATTTAGAACAAATATGGTGGCTGAACCACGTGATAGATGACGTCATCATTAACTTATTTTATTCCCCATGGAGAGTTCTTTTCAATGAGCCATGTCTCAATTTTTTCTGTTCAGCACTTTTGGAGATATAGTGGCGCAACGATTTGCCGTTTTTCCAAGATGGCGACCGAACCACGTGACTGATGACGTCATCATTTACATATTTTATTCCCCATGGAGAGTTCTTTACAATGAGCCATGTCTCAATTTTTTCTGTTCAGCACTTTTGGAGATATAGTGGTGCAAATTTTTGCCGTTTTTCCAAGATGGCGGCCGACCACGTGACATATGACGTCATCATTAACATATTTTATTCCCCATGGAGAGTTCTTTACAATGAGCCATGTCTCAATTTTTTCTGTTCAGTACTTTCGGAGATATAGAGGTGCAAATTTATTCGGTTTATCCAAGATGGCGGCCGAACCACGTCACTGATGACGTCATCATTGAGGCACAGTATATTAGAGGGCAAGACCATTATGTGTGCAAAGTTTGGCGATTCTCCGTGCAACGGTGTAGACGCAGTGCTGCAAACAGACAAACAGACAGACAAACAGACAGACAAACAGACAGACAGACAAATGAAAAATCGGTCAGAGACCGAGGACTTGCCGGAGTGTACTTTTTTATCGGCCATTTAGGCCAAATATGGCGGCCGAACCATGTGACCGATGACGTCATCATTAACATATATTATTCCCCATGGAGAGTTCTTTACAATGAGTCATGTCTCAATTTTTTCTATTCAGCACTTTCGGAGATATGGAGGTGCTAGGTTTTTCCAAGATGGCGGCTAACCCACGTGACCGATGACGTCATTATTAACATATTTTATTCCCCATGGAGAGTTCATTACAATGAGCCATGTCTCAATTTTTTCTATTCAGCACTTTCGGAGATATGGAGGTGCTAGGTTTTTCCAAGATGGCGGCTAAACCACGTGACCGATGACGTCATTATTAACATATTGTATTCCCCATGGAGAGTTCTTTACAATGAGTCATGTCTCAATTTTTTCTATTCAGCACTTTCAGAGATATGGAGGTGTTAGGTTTTTCGGTTTTTCCAAGATGGCGGCCGAACCACGTGACATATGACGTCATCATTAACAAATTTTATTCCCCATGGAGAGTTCTTTACAATGAGCCATGTCTCAATTTTTTCTGTTCAGCACTTTTGGAGATATAGTGGTGCAAATTTTTTGCCGTTTTTCCAAGATGGCGGCCGACCACGTGACATATGACATCATCATTTACATATTTTATTCCCCATGGAGAGTTCTTTACAATGAGCCATGTCTCAATTTTTTCTGTTCAGCACTTTCGGAGATATAGAGGTGCAAAGTTTTTCCAAGATGGCGGCCGAACCACGTGACTGATGACGTCATCATTAACATATTTTATTCCCCATGGAGAGTTCTTTACAATGAGCCATGTCTCAATTTTTTTGGTTCAGTACTTTTGGAAATATGGAGGTGCAAATTTTTTCGGTTTTTCCAAGATGGCGGCCGAACCACGCGACTGATGACGTCATCATTAACATCTTTTATTCCCCATGGAGAGTTCTTCACAATGAGCCATGTCTCAATTTTTTCTGTTCAGCACTTTGAGATATCGAGGTGCAAATTTTTTCGGTTTTTCCAAGATGGCGGCCGAACCACGTGACCGATGACGTCATCATTTGGGCACAGTATATTAGAGGGCAAGACCAATATGTGTGCTAAGTTTGGCGATTCTACGTGCAACGGTGTAGACGCAGTGCTGCAAACAGACAAACAGACAAACAGACAAACAGACAAACAGACAAACAAACGAACAGATCAACATACTTGCCGGAATCTTTTCCGGCAAGTAATGAAAAATCGGTCAGAGACCGAGGACTTGCCGGAATGTACTCTTTTATCGGCCATTTAAGACAAATATGGCGTCCGAACCACGTGATAGATGACGTCATCATTAACATATATTATTCCCCATGGAGAGTTCTTCACAAAGAGCCATGTCTCAACTTTTTCTATTCAGCACTTTTGGAGATATGGAGGTGCTACGTTTTTCGGTTTTTCCAAGATGGCAGCCGAACCACGTGACCTATGATGTCATCATTAACATATTTTATTCCCCATGGAGAGTTCTTTACAATGAGCCATGTCTCAATTTTTTCTATTCAGCACTTTCAGAGATATGGAGGTGCACAATTTTTCGGTTTTTCCAAGATGGCGGCCGAACCACGTGACATATGACGTCATCATTAACATATTTTATTCCCCATTGAGAGTTCTTTACAATGAGCCATGTCTCAATTTTTTCCATTCTGCACTTTTGGAGATATAGTGGTGCAAAGTTTTCCCATTTTTCCAAGATGGCGGCCGAACCACGTGACCGATGGCGTCATCATTAACATATTTTATTCCCCATGGAGAGTTCTTTACAATGAGCCATGTCTCAATTTTTTCTGTTCAGCACTTTTGGAGATTTTGTGGTGCAAAGTTTTGCCGTTTTTCCAAGATGGCGGCCGACCACGTGACTGATGACGTCATCATTAACATATTTTATTCCCCATGGAGAGTTCTTTACAATGAGCCATGTCTCAATTATTCTGTTCAGCACTTTTGGAGATATAGTGGTGCAAAGTTTTGCCGTTTTTCCAAGATGGCGGCCGACCACGTGACATATGACGTCATCATTAACATATTTTATTCCCCATGGAGAGTTCTTTCCAATGAGCCATGTCTCAATTTTTTCTGTTCAGCACTTTTGGAGATATAGTGGCGCAACGATTTGCCGTTTTTCCAAGATGGCGACCGAACCACGTGACTGATGACGTCATCATTTACATATTTTATTCCCCATGGAGAGTTCTTTACAATGAGCCATGTCTCAATTTTTTCTGTTCAGCACTTTTGGAGATATAGTGGTGCAAATTTTTGCCGTTTTTCCAAGATGGCGGCCGACCACGTGACATATGACGTCATCATTAACATATTTTATTCCCCATGGAGAGTTCTTTACAATGAGCCATGTCTCAATTTTTTCTGTTCAGTACTTTCGGAGATATAGAGGTGCAAATTTATTCGGTTTTTCCAAGATGGCGGCCGAACCACGTCACTGATGACGTCATCATTGAGGCACAGTATATTAGAGGGCAAGACCATTATGTGTGCAAAGTTTGGCGATTCTCCGTGCAACGGTGTAGACGCAGTGCTGCAAACAGACAAACAGACAGACAAACAGACAGACAAACAGACAGACAGACAAATGAAAAATCGGTCAGAGACCGAGGACTTGCCGGAATGTACTCTTTTATCGGCCATTTAAGACAAATATGGCGTCCGAACCACGTGATAGATGACGTCATCATTAACATATATTATTCCCCATGGAGAGTTCTTCACAAAGAGCCATGTCTCAACTTTTTCTATTCAGCACTTTTGGAGATATGGAGGTGCTACGTTTTTCGGTTTTTCCAAGATGGCAGCCGAACCACGTGACCTATGATGTCATCATTAACATATTTTATTCCCCATGGAGAGTTCTTTACAATGAGCCATGTCTCAATTTTTTCTATTCAGCACTTTCAGAGATATGGAGGTGCACAATTTTTCGGTTTTTCCAAGATGGCGGCCGAACCACGTGACATATGACGTCATCATTAACATATTTTATTCCCCATTGAGAGTTCTTTACAATGAGCCATGTCTCAATTTTTTCCATTCTGCACTTTTGGAGATATAGTGGTGCAAAGTTTTCCCATTTTTCCAAGATGGCGGCCGAACCACGTGACCGATGGCGTCATCATTAACATATTTTATTCCCCATGGAGAGTTCTTTACAATGAGCCATGTCTCAATTTTTTCTGTTCAGCACTTTTGGAGATTTTGTGGTGCAAAGTTTTGCCGTTTTTCCAAGATGGCGGCCGACCACGTGACTGATGACGTCATCATTAACATATTTTATTCCCCATGGAGAGTTCTTTACAATGAGCCATGTCTCAATTATTCTGTTCAGCACTTTTGGAGATATAGTGGTGCAAAGTTTTGCCGTTTTTCCAAGATGGCGGCCGACCACGTGACATATGACGTCATCATTAACATATTTTATTCCCCATGGAGAGTTCTTTCCAATGAGCCATGTCTCAATTTTTTCTGTTCAGCACTTTTGGAGATATAGTGGCGCAACGATTTGCCGTTTTTCCAAGATGGCGACCGAACCACGTGACTGATGACGTCATCATTTACATATTTTATTCCCCATGGAGAGTTCTTTACAATGAGCCATGTCTCAATTTTTTCTGTTCAGCACTTTTGGAGATATAGTGGTGCAAATTTTTGCCGTTTTTCCAAGATGGCGGCCGACCACGTGACATATGACGTCATCATTAACATATTTTATTCCCCATGGAGAGTTCTTTACAATGAGCCATGTCTCAATTTTTTCTATTCAGTACATTCAGAGATATGGAGGTGCAAGGTTTTGCCGTTTTTCCAAGATGGCGGCCGAACCACGTGACCTATGACGTCAACATTAACATATTTTATTCCCCATGGAGAGTTCTTTGCAATGGGCCATGTCTCAATTTTTTCTATTCAGCACTTCCGGAGATATGGAGGCGCAAAATTTTTCGGTTTTTCCAAGATGGCGGCCGACACACGTGACCGATGACGTCATAAATTGGGCACAGTCTATTCCAGGGCAAGACGAATATGTGTGCAAAGTTTGGCGATTCTCCGTGCAACGGTGTAGACGCAGTGCTGCAAACAGACAAACAGACAGACAGGCAAACGAACAGATCAACATACTTGCCGGAAAAATTTTTCCGGCAAGTAACAAACAGACAGACAAACAGACAGACAGACAAACAAACGAACAGATCAACATACTTGCCGGAAAATTTTTCCGGCAAGTAAAAAATCGGTCAGAGACCGAGGACTTGCCGGAATGTACGTTTTTTATCGGCCATTTAGAACAAATATGGTGGCTGAACCACGTGATAGATGACGTCATCATTAACTTATTTTATTCCCCATGGAGAGTTCTTTCCAATGAGCCATGTCTCAATTTTTTCTGTTCAGCACTTTTGGAGATATAGTGGTGCAAATTTTTGCCGTTTTTCCAAGATGGCGGCCGACCACGTGACATATGACGTCATCATTAACATATTTTATTCCCCATGGAGAGTTCTTTACAATGAGCCATGTCTCAATTTTTTCTGTTCAGCACTTTTGGAGATATAGTGGCGCAACGATTTGCCGTTTTTCCAAGATGGCGACCGAACCACGTGACTGATGACGTCATCATTTACATATTTTATTCCCCATGGAGAGTTCTTTACAATGAGCCATGTCTCAATTTTTTCTGTTCAGTACTTTCGGAGATATAGAGGTGCAAATTTATTCGGTTTATCCAAGATGGCGGCCGAACCACGTCACTGATGACGTCATCATTGAGGCACAGTATATTAGAGGGCAAGACCATTATGTGTGCAAAGTTTGGCGATTCTCCGTGCAACGGTGTAGACGCAGTGCTGCAAACAGACAAACAGACAGACAAACAGACAGACAAACAGACAGACAGACAAACAAACGAACAGATCAACATACTTGCCGGAAAATTTTTCCGGCAAGTAACAAACGAACAGATCAACATACTTGCCGGAAAATTTTTCCGGCAAGTAAAAAATCGGTCAGAGACCGAGGACTTGCCGGAATGTACGTTTTTTATCGGCCATTTAGAACAAATATGGTGGCTGAACCACGTGATAGATGACGTCATCATTAACTTATTTTATTCCCCATGGAGAGTTCTTTTCAATGAGCCATGTCTCAATTTTTTCATTTCAGCACTTTCGGAGATGTTGAGGTGCAAAGTTTTCCCATTTTTCCAAGATGGCGGCCGAACCACGTGACCGATGGCGTCATCATTAACATATTTTATTCCCCATGGAGAGTTCTTTACAATGAGCCATGTCTCAATTTTTTCTGTTCAGCACTTTTGGAGATTTTGTGGTGCAAAGTTTTGCCGTTTTTCCAAGATGGCGGCCGACCACGTGACTGATGACGTCATCATTAACATATTTTATTCCCCATGGAGAGTTCTTTACAATGAGCCATGTCTCAATTATTCTGTTCAGCACTTTTGGAGATATAGTGGTGCAAAGTTTTGCCGTTTTTCCAAGATGGCGGCCGACCACGTGACATATGACGTCATCATTAACATATTTTATTCCCCATGGAGAGTTCTTTCCAATGAGCCATGTCTCAATTTTTTCTGTTCAGCACTTTTGGAGATATAGTGGCGCAACGATTTGCCGTTTTTCCAAGATGGCGACCGAACCACGTGACTGATGACGTCATCATTTACATATTTTATTCCCCATGGAGAGTTCTTTACAATGAGCCATGTCTCAATTTTTTCTGTTCAGCACTTTTGGAGATATAGTGGTGCAAATTTTTGCCGTTTTTCCAAGATGGCGGCCGACCACGTGACATATGACGTCATCATTAACATATTTTATTCCCCATGGAGAGTTCTTTACAATGAGCCATGTCTCAATTTTTTCTGTTCAGTACTTTCGGAGATATAGAGGTGCAAATTTATTCGGTTTATCCAAGATGGCGGCCGAACCACGTCACTGATGACGTCATCATTGAGGCACAGTATATTAGAGGGCAAGACCATTATGTGTGCAAAGTTTGGCGATTCTCCGTGCAACGGTGTAGACGCAGTGCTGCAAACAGACAAACAGACAGACAAACAGACAGACAAACAGACAGACAGACAAACAAACGAACAGATCAACATACTTGCCGGAAAATTTTTCCGGCAAGTAAACAAACGAACAGATCAACATACTTGCCGGAAAATTTTTCCGGCAAGTAAAAAATCGGTCAGAGACCGAGGACTTGCCGGAATGTACGTTTTTTATCGGCCATTTAGAACAAATATGGTGGCTGAACCACGTGATAGATGACGTCATCATTAACTTATTTTATTCCCCATGGAGAGTTCTTTTCAATGAGCCATGTCTCAATTTTTTCTGTTCAGCACTTTTGGAGATATAGTGGCGCAACGATTTGCCGTTTTTCCAAGATGGCGACCGAACCACGTGACTGATGACGTCATCATTTACATATTTTATTCCCCATGGAGAGTTCTTTACAATGAGCCATGTCTCAATTTTTTCTGTTCAGCACTTTTGGAGATATAGTGGTGCAAATTTTTGCCGTTTTTCCAAGATGGCGGCCGACCACGTGACATATGACGTCATCATTAACATATTTTATTCCCCATGGAGAGTTCTTTACAATGAGCCATGTCTCAATTTTTTCTGTTCAGTACTTTCGGAGATATAGAGGTGCAAATTTATTCGGTTTATCCAAGATGGCGGCCGAACCACGTCACTGATGACGTCATCATTGAGGCACAGTATATTAGAGGGCAAGACCATTATGTGTGCAAAGTTTGGCGATTCTCCGTGCAACGGTGTAGACGCAGTGCTGCAAACAGACAAACAGACAGACAAACAGACAGATGAAAAATCGGTCAGAGACCGAGGACTTGCCGGAATGTACTCTTTTATCGGCCATTTAAGACAAATATGGCGTCCGAACCACGTGATAGATGACGTCATCATTAACATATATTATTCCCCATGGAGAGTTCTTCACAAAGAGCCATGTCTCAACTTTTTCTATTCAGCACTTTTGGAGATATGGAGGTGCTACGTTTTTCGGTTTTTCCAAGATGGCAGCCGAACCACGTGACCTATGATGTCATCATTAACATATTTTATTCCCCATGGAGAGTTCTTTACAATGAGCCATGTCTCAATTTTTTCTATTCAGCACTTTCAGAGATATGGAGGTGCACAATTTTTCGGTTTTTCCAAGATGGCGGCCGAACCACGTGACATATGACGTCATCATTAACATATTTTATTCCCCATTGAGAGTTCTTTACAATGAGCCATGTCTCAATTTTTTCCATTCTGCACTTTTGGAGATATAGTGGTGCAAAGTTTTCCCATTTTTCCAAGATGGCGGCCGAACCACGTGACCGATGGCGTCATCATTAACATATTTTATTCCCCATGGAGAGTTCTTTACAATGAGCCATGTCTCAATTTTTTCTGTTCAGCACTTTTGGAGATTTTGTGGTGCAAAGTTTTGCCGTTTTTCCAAGATGGCGGCCGACCACGTGACTGATGACGTCATCATTAACATATTTTATTCCCCATGGAGAGTTCTTTACAATGAGCCATGTCTCAATTATTCTGTTCAGCACTTTTGGAGATATAGTGGTGCAAAGTTTTGCCGTTTTTCCAAGATGGCGGCCGACCACGTGACATATGACGTCATCATTAACATATTTTATTCCCCATGGAGAGTTCTTTCCAATGAGCCATGTCTCAATTTTTTCTGTTCAGCACTTTTGGAGATATAGTGGCGCAACGATTTGCCGTTTTTCCAAGATGGCGACCGAACCACGTGACTGATGACGTCATCATTTACATATTTTATTCCCCATGGAGAGTTCTTTACAATGAGCCATGTCTCAATTTTTTCTGTTCAGCACTTTTGGAGATATAGTGGTGCAAATTTTTGCCGTTTTTCCAAGATGGCGGCCGACCACGTGACATATGACGTCATCATTAACATATTTTATTCCCCATGGAGAGTTCTTTACAATGAGCCATGTCTCAATTTTTTCTGTTCAGTACTTTCGGAGATATAGAGGTGCAAATTTATTCGGTTTTTCCAAGATGGCGGCCGAACCACGTCACTGATGACGTCATCATTGAGGCACAGTATATTA
Organism: Myxine glutinosa; assembly: GCF_964187855.1. Classification (NCBI taxonomy): domain Eukaryota; kingdom Metazoa; phylum Chordata; class Myxini; order Myxiniformes; family Myxinidae; genus Myxine; species Myxine glutinosa. The sequence continues at coordinate 12,871,029 of NC_136274.1, forward strand.
GAGGGCAAGACCATTATGTGTGCAAAGTTTGGCGATTCTCCGTGCAACGGTGTAGACGCAGTGCTGCAAACAGACAAACAGACAGACAAACAGACAGACAAACAGACAGACAGACAAACAAACGAACAGATCAACATACTTGCCGGAAAATTTTTCCGGCAAGTAACAAACAGACAGACAGACAAACAAACGAACAGATCAACATACTTGCCGGAAAATTTTTCCGGCAAGTAAAAAATCGGTCAGAGACCGAGGACTTGCCGGAATGTACGTTTTTTATCGGCCATTTAGAACAAATATGGTGGCTGAACCACGTGATAGATGACGTCATCATTAACTTATTTTATTCCCCATGGAGAGTTCTTTTCAATGAGCCATGTCTCAATTTTTTCTGTTCAGCACTTTTGGAGATATAGTGGCGCAACGATTTGCCGTTTTTCCAAGATGGCGACCGAACCACGTGACTGATGACGTCATCATTTACATATTTTATTCCCCATGGAGAGTTCTTTACAATGAGCCATGTCTCAATTTTTTCTATTCAGCACTTTCAGAGATATGGAGGTGGAAAATTTTTCGGTTTTTCCAAGACGGCGGCCGAACCACGTGACATATGACGTCATCATTAACATATTTTATTCCCCATGGAGAGTTCTTTACAATGAGCCATGTCTCAATTTTTTCTATTCAGTACATTCAGAGATATGGAGGTGCAAGGTTTTGCCGTTTTTCCAAGATGGCGGCCGAACCACGTGACCTATGACGTCAACATTAACATATTTTATTCCCCATGGAGAGTTCTTTGCAATGGGCCATGTCTCAATTTTTTCTATTCAGCACTTCCGGAGATATGGAGGCGCAAAATTTTTCGGTTTTTCCAAGATGGCGGCCGACACACGTGACCGATGACGTCATAAATTGGGCACAGTCTATTCCAGGGCAAGACGAATATGTGTGCAAAGTTTGGCGATTCTCCGTGCAACGGTGTAGACGCAGTGCTGCAAACAGACAAACAGACAGACAGGCAAACGAACAGATCAACATACTTGCCGGAAAAATTTTTCCGGCAAGTAACAAACAGACAGACAAACAGACAGACAGACAAACAAACGAACAGATCAACATACTTGCCGGAAAATTTTTCCGGCAAGTAAAAAATCGGTCAGAGACCGAGGACTTGCCGGAATGTACGTTTTTTATCGGCCATTTAGAACAAATATGGTGGCTGAACCACGTGATAGATGACGTCATCATTAACTTATTTTATTCCCCATGGAGAGTTCTTTCCAATGAGCCATGTCTCAATTTTTTCTGTTCAGCACTTTTGGAGATATAGTGGTGCAAATTTTTGCCGTTTTTCCAAGATGGCGGCCGACCACGTGACATATGACGTCATCATTAACATATTTTATTCCCCATGGAGAGTTCTTTACAATGAGCCATGTCTCAATTTTTTCTGTTCAGCACTTTTGGAGATATAGTGGCGCAACGATTTGCCGTTTTTCCAAGATGGCGACCGAACCACGTGACTGATGACGTCATCATTTACATATTTTATTCCCCATGGAGAGTTCTTTACAATGAGCCATGTCTCAATTTTTTCTGTTCAGTACTTTCGGAGATATAGAGGTGCAAATTTATTCGGTTTATCCAAGATGGCGGCCGAACCACGTCACTGATGACGTCATCATTGAGGCACAGTATATTAGAGGGCAAGACCATTATGTGTGCAAAGTTTGGCGATTCTCCGTGCAACGGTGTAGACGCAGTGCTGCAAACAGACAAACAGACAGACAAACAGACAGACAAACAGACAGACAGACAAACAAACGAACAGATCAACATACTTGCCGGAAAATTTTTCCGGCAAGTAACAAACGAACAGATCAACATACTTGCCGGAAAATTTTTCCGGCAAGTAAAAAATCGGTCAGAGCCCGAGGACTTGCCGGAATGTACGTTTTTTATCGGCCATTTAGAACAAATATGGTGGCTGAACCACGTGATAGATGACGTCATCATTAACTTATTTTATTCCCCATGGAGAGTTCTTTTCAATGAGCCATGTCTCAATTTTTTCATTTCAGCACTTTCGGAGATGTTGAGGTGCAAAGTTTTCCCATTTTTCCAAGATGGCGGCCGAACCACGTGACCGATGGCGTCATCATTAACATATTTTATTCCCCATGGAGAGTTCTTTACAATGAGCCATGTCTCAATTTTTTCTGTTCAGCACTTTTGGAGATTTTGTGGTGCAAAGTTTTGCCGTTTTTCCAAGATGGCGGCCGACCACGTGACTGATGACGTCATCATTAACATATTTTATTCCCCATGGAGAGTTCTTTACAATGAGCCATGTCTCAATTATTCTGTTCAGCACTTTTGGAGATATAGTGGTGCAAAGTTTTGCCGTTTTTCCAAGATGGCGGCCGACCACGTGACATATGACGTCATCATTAACATATTTTATTCCCCATGGAGAGTTCTTTCCAATGAGCCATGTCTCAATTTTTTCTGTTCAGCACTTTTGGAGATATAGTGGCGCAACGATTTGCCGTTTTTCCAAGATGGCGACCGAACCACGTGACTGATGACGTCATCATTTACATATTTTATTCCCCATGGAGAGTTCTTTACAATGAGCCATGTCTCAATTTTTTCTGTTCAGCACTTTTGGAGATATAGTGGTGCAAATTTTTGCCGTTTTTCCAAGATGGCGGCCGACCACGTGACATATGACGTCATCATTAACATATTTTATTCCCCATGGAGAGTTCTTTACAATGAGCCATGTCTCAATTTTTTCTGTTCAGCACTTTTGGAGATATAGTGGCGCAACGATTTGCCGTTTTTCCAAGATGGCGACCGAACCACGTGACTGATGACGTCATCATTTACATATTTTATTCCCCATGGAGAGTTCTTTACAATGAGCCATGTCTCAATTTTTTCTGTTCAGTACTTTCGGAGATATAGAGGTGCAAATTTATTCGGTTTATCCAAGATGGCGGCCGAACCACGTCACTGATGACGTCATCATTGAGGCACAGTATATTAGAGGGCAAGACCATTATGTGTGCAAAGTTTGGCGATTCTCCGTGCAACGGTGTAGACGCAGTGCTGCAAACAGACAAACAGACAGACAAACAGACAGACAAACAGACAGACAGACAAACAAACGAACAGATCAACATACTTGCCGGAAAATTTTTCCGGCAAGTAATGAAAAATCGGTCAGAGACCGAGGACTTGCCGGAATGTACTTTTTTATCGGCCATTTAGAACAAATATGGCGGCTGAACCACGTGATAGATGACGTCATCATTAACATATTTTATTCCCCATAGAGAGTTCTTTACAATGAGCCATGTCTCAATTTTTTCCATTCTGCACTTTTGGAGATATAGTGGTGCAAAGTTTTCCCGTTTTTCCAAGATGGCGGCCGAACCACGTGACCGATGGCATCATCATTAACATATTTTATTCCCGATGGAGAGTTCTTTACAATGAGCCATGTCTCAATTTTTTCTATTCAGCACTTTCAGAGATATGGAGGTGGAAAATTTTTCGGTTTTTCCAAGACGGCGGCCGAACCACGTGACATATGACGTCATCATTAACATATTTTATTCCCCATGGAGAGTTCTTTACAATGAGCCATGTCTCAATTTTTTCTATTCAGTACATTCAGAGATATGGAGGTGCAAGGTTTTGCCGTTTTTCCAAGATGGCGGCCGAACCACGTGACCTATGACGTCAACATTAACATATTTTATTCCCCATGGAGAGTTCTTTGCAATGGGCCATGTCTCAATTTTTTCTATTCAGCACTTCCGGAGATATGGAGGCGCAAAATTTTTCGGTTTTTCCAAGATGGCGGCCGACACACGTGACCGATGACGTCATAAATTGGGCACAGTCTATTCCAGGGCAAGACGAATATGTGTGCAAAGTTTGGCGATTCTCCGTGCAACGGTGTAGACGCAGTGCTGCAAACAGACAAACAGACAGACAGGCAAACGAACAGATCAACATACTTGCCGGAAAAATTTTTCCGGCAAGTAACAAACAGACAGACAAACAGACAGACAGACAAATGAAAAATCGGTCAGAGACCGAGGACTTGCCGGAATGTACTTTTTTATCGGCCATTTAGAACAAATATGGCGGCTGAACCACGTGATAGATGACGTCATCATTAACATATTTTATTCCCCATAGAGAGTTCTTTACAATGAGCCATGTCTCAATTTTTTCCATTCTGCACTTTTGGAGATATAGTGGTGCAAAGTTTTCCCGTTTTTCCAAGATGGCGGCCGAACCACGTGACCGATGGCATCATCATTAACATATTTTATTCCCGATGGAGAGTTCTTTACAATGAGCCATGTCTCAATTTTTTCTATTCAGCACTTTCAGAGATATGGAGGTGGAAAATTTTTCGGTTTTTCCAAGACGGCGGCCGAACCACGTGACATATGACGTCATCATTAACATATTTTATTCCCCATGGAGAGTTCTTTACAATGAGCCATGTCTCAATTTTTTCTATTCAGTACATTCAGAGATATGGAGGTGCAAGGTTTTGCCGTTTTTCCAAGATGGCGGCCGAACCACGTGACCTATGACGTCAACATTAACATATTTTATTCCCCATGGAGAGTTCTTTGCAATGGGCCATGTCTCAATTTTTTCTATTCAGCACTTCCGGAGATATGGAGGCGCAAAATTTTTCGGTTTTTCCAAGATGGCGGCCGACACACGTGACCGATGACGTCATAAATTGGGCACAGTCTATTCCAGGGCAAGACGAATATGTGTGCAAAGTTTGGCGATTCTCCGTGCAACGGTGTAGACGCAGTGCTGCAAACAGACAAACAGACAGACAGGCAAACGAACAGATCAACATACTTGCCGGAAAAATTTTTCCGGCAAGTAACAAACAGACAGACAAACAGACAGACAGACAAACAAACGAACAGATCAACATACTTGCCGGAAAATTTTTCCGGCAAGTAAAAAATCGGTCAGAGACCGAGGACTTGCCGGAATGTACGTTTTTTATCGGCCATTTAGAACAAATATGGTGGCTGAACCACGTGATAGATGACGTCATCATTAACTTATTTTATTCCCCATGGAGAGTTCTTTCCAATGAGCCATGTCTCAATTTTTTCTGTTCAGCACTTTTGGAGATATAGTGGTGCAAATTTTTGCCGTTTTTCCAAGATGGCGGCCGACCACGTGACATATGACGTCATCATTAACATATTTTATTCCCCATGGAGAGTTCTTTACAATGAGCCATGTCTCAATTTTTTCTGTTCAGCACTTTTGGAGATATAGTGGCGCAACGATTTGCCGTTTTTCCAAGATGGCGACCGAACCACGTGACTGATGACGTCATCATTTACATATTTTATTCCCCATGGAGAGTTCTTTACAATGAGCCATGTCTCAATTTTTTCTGTTCAGTACTTTCGGAGATATAGAGGTGCAAATTTATTCGGTTTATCCAAGATGGCGGCCGAACCACGTCACTGATGACGTCATCATTGAGGCACAGTATATTAGAGGGCAAGACCATTATGTGTGCAAAGTTTGGCGATTCTCCGTGCAACGGTGTAGACGCAGTGCTGCAAACAGACAAACAGACAGACAAACAGACAGACAAACAGACAGACAGACAAACAAACGAACAGATCAACATACTTGCCGGAAAATTTTTCCGGCAAGTAACAAACGAACAGATCAACATACTTGCCGGAAAATTTTTCCGGCAAGTAAAAAATCGGTCAGAGACCGAGGACTTGCCGGAATGTACGTTTTTTATCGGCCATTTAGAACAAATATGGTGGCTGAACCACGTGATAGATGACGTCATCATTAACTTATTTTATTCCCCATGGAGAGTTCTTTCCAATGAGCCATGTCTCAATTTTTTCTGTTCAGCACTTTTGGAGATATAGTGGTGCAAATTTTTGCCGTTTTTCCAAGATGGCGGCCGACCACGTGACATATGACGTCATCATTAACATATTTTATTCCCCATGGAGAGTTCTTTACAATGAGCCATGTCTCAATTTTTTCTGTTCAGCACTTTTGGAGATATAGTGGCGCAACGATTTGCCGTTTTTCCAAGATGGCGACCGAACCACGTGACTGATGACGTCATCATTTACATATTTTATTCCCCATGGAGAGTTCTTTACAATGAGCCATGTCTCAATTTTTTCTGTTCAGTACTTTCGGAGATATAGAGGTGCAAATTTATTCGGTTTATCCAAGATGGCGGCCGAACCACGTCACTGATGACGTCATCATTGAGGCACAGTATATTAGAGGGCAAGACCATTATGTGTGCAAAGTTTGGCGATTCTCCGTGCAACGGTGTAGACGCAGTGCTGCAAACAGACAAACAGACAGACAAACAGACAGACAAACAGACAGACAGACAAACAAACGAACAGATCAACATACTTGCCGGAAAATTTTTCCGGCAAGTAACAAATGAAAAATCGGTCAGAGACCGAGGACTTGCCGGAATGTACTTTTTTATCGGCCATTTAGAACAAATATGGCGGCTGAACCACGTGATAGATGACGTCATCATTAACATATTTTATTCCCCATAGAGAGTTCTTTACAATGAGCCATGTCTCAATTTTTTCCATTCTGCACTTTTGGAGATATAGTGGTGCAAAGTTTTCCCGTTTTTCCAAGATGGCGGCCGAACCACGTGACCGATGGCATCATCATTAACATATTTTATTCCCGATGGAGAGTTCTTTACAATGAGCCATGTCTCAATTTTTTCTATTCAGCACTTTCAGAGATATGGAGGTGGAAAATTTTTCGGTTTTTCCAAGACGGCGGCCGAACCACGTGACATATGACGTCATCATTAACATATTTTATTCCCCATGGAGAGTTCTTTACAATGAGCCATGTCTCAATTTTTTCTATTCAGTACATTCAGAGATATGGAGGTGCAAGGTTTTGCCGTTTTTCCAAGATGGCGGCCGAACCACGTGACCTATGACGTCAACATTAACATATTTTATTCCCCATGGAGAGTTCTTTGCAATGGGCCATGTCTCAATTTTTTCTATTCAGCACTTCCGGAGATATGGAGGCGCAAAATTTTTCGGTTTTTCCAAGATGGCGGCCGACACACGTGACCGATGACGTCATAAATTGGGCACAGTCTATTCCAGGGCAAGACGAATATGTGTGCAAAGTTTGGCGATTCTCCGTGCAACGGTGTAGACGCAGTGCTGCAAACAGACAAACAGACAGACAGGCAAACGAACAGATCAACATACTTGCCGGAAAAATTTTTCCGGCAAGTAACAAACAGACAGACAAACAGACAGACAGACAAACAAACGAACAGATCAACATACTTGCCGGAAAATTTTTCCGGCAAGTAAAAAATCCGTCAGAGACCGAGGACTTGCCGGAATGTACGTTTTTTATCGGCCATTTAGAACAAATATGGTGGCTGAACCACGTGATAGATGACGTCATCATTAACTTATTTTATTCCCCATGGAGAGTTCTTTCCAATGAGCCATGTCTCAATTTTTTCTGTTCAGCACTTTTGGAGATATAGTGGTGCAAATTTTTGCCGTTTTTCCAAGATGGCGGCCGACCACGTGACATATGACGTCATCATTAACATATTTTATTCCCCATGGAGAGTTCTTTACAATGAGCCATGTCTCAATTTTTTCTGTTCAGCACTTTTGGAGATATAGTGGCGCAACGATTTGCCGTTTTTCCAAGATGGCGACCGAACCACGTGACTGATGACGTCATCATTTACATATTTTATTCCCCATGGAGAGTTCTTTACAATGAGCCATGTCTCAATTTTTTCTGTTCAGTACTTTCGGAGATATAGAGGTGCAAATTTATTCGGTTTATCCAAGATGGCGGCCGAACCACGTCACTGATGACGTCATCATTGAGGCACAGTATATTAGAGGGCAAGACCATTATGTGTGCAAAGTTTGGCGATTCTCCGTGCAACGGTGTAGACGCAGTGCTGCAAACAGACAAACAGACAGACAAACAGACAGACAAACAGACAGACAGACAAACAAACGAACAGATCAACATACTTGCCGGAAAATTTTTCCGGCAAGTAACAAACGAACAGATCAACATACTTGCCGGAAAATTTTTCCGGCAAGTAAAAAATCGGTCAGAGACCGAGGACTTGCCGGAATGTACGTTTTTTATCGGCCATTTAGAACAAATATGGTGGCTGAACCACGTGATAGATGACGTCATCATTAACTTATTTTATTCCCCATGGAGAGTTCTTTTCAATGAGCCATGTCTCAATTTTTTCATTTCAGCACTTTCGGAGATGTTGAGGTGCAAAGTTTTCCCATTTTTCCAAGATGGCGGCCGAACCACGTGACCGATGGCGTCATCATTAACATATTTTATTCCCCATGGAGAGTTCTTTACAATGAGCCATGTCTCAATTTTTTCTGTTCAGCACTTTTGGAGATTTTGTGGTGCAAAGTTTTGCCGTTTTTCCAAGATGGCGGCCGACCACGTGACTGATGACGTCATCATTAACATATTTTATTCCCCATGGAGAGTTCTTTACAATGAGCCATGTCTCAATTATTCTGTTCAGCACTTTTGGAGATATAGTGGTGCAAAGTTTTGCCGTTTTTCCAAGATGGCGGCCGACCACGTGACATATGACGTCATCATTAACATATTTTATTCCCCATGGAGAGTTCTTTCCAATGAGCCATGTCTCAATTTTTTCTGTTCAGCACTTTTGGAGATATAGTGGCGCAACGATTTGCCGTTTTTCCAAGATGGCGACCGAACCACGTGACTGATGACGTCATCATTTACATATTTTATTCCCCATGGAGAGTTCTTTACAATGAGCCATGTCTCAATTTTTTCTGTTCAGCACTTTTGGAGATATAGTGGTGCAAATTTTTGCCGTTTTTCCAAGATGGCGGCCGACCACGTGACATATGACGTCATCATTAACATATTTTATTCCCCATGGAGAGTTCTTTACAATGAGCCATGTCTCAATTTTTTCTGTTCAGTACTTTCGGAGATATAGAGGTGCAAATTTATTCGGTTTATCCAAGATGGCGGCCGAACCACGTCACTGATGACGTCATCATTGAGGCACAGTATATTAGAGGGCAAGACCATTATGTGTGCAAAGTTTGGCGATTCTCCGTGCAACGGTGTAGACGCAGTGCTGCAAACAGACAAACAGACAGACAAACAGACAGACAAACAGACAGACAGACAAACAAACGAACAGATCAACATACTTGCCGGAAAATTTTTCCGGCAAGTAAACAAACGAACAGATCAACATACTTGCCGGAAAATTTTTCCGGCAAGTAAAAAATCGGTCAGAGACCGAGGACTTGCCGGAATGTACGTTTTTTATCGGCCATTTAGAACAAATATGGTGGCTGAACCACGTGATAGATGACGTCATCATTAACTTATTTTATTCCCCATGGAGAGTTCTTTTCAATGAGCCATGTCTCAATTTTTTCTGTTCAGCACTTTTGGAGATATAGTGGCGCAACGATTTGCCGTTTTTCCAAGATGGCGACCGAACCACGTGACTGATGACGTCATCATTTACATATTTTATTCCCCATGGAGAGTTCTTTACAATGAGCCATGTCTCAATTTTTTCTGTTCAGCACTTTTGGAGATATAGTGGTGCAAATTTTTGCCGTTTTTCCAAGATGGCGGCCGACCACGTGACATATGACGTCATCATTAACATATTTTATTCCCCATGGAGAGTTCTTTACAATGAGCCATGTCTCAATTTTTTCTGTTCAGTACTTTCGGAGATATAGTGGCGCAACGATTTGCCGTTTTTCCAAGATGGCGACCGAACCACGTGACTGATGACGTCATCATTTACATATTTTATTCCCCATGGAGAGTTCTTTACAATGAGCCATGTCTCAATTTTTTCTGTTCAGCACTTTTGGAGATATAGTGGTGCAAATTTTTGCCGTTTTTCCAAGATGGCGGCCGACCACGTGACATATGACGTCATCATTAACATATTTTATTCCCCATGGAGAGTTCTTTACAATGAGCCATGTCTCAATTTTTTCTGTTCAGTACTTTCGGAGATATAGAGGTGCAAATTTATTCGGTTTATCCAAGATGGCGGCCGAACCACGTCACTGATGACGTCATCATTGAGGCACAGTATATTAGAGGGCAAGACCATTATGTGTGCAAAGTTTGGCGATTCTCCGTGCAACGGTGTAGACGCAGTGCTGCAAACAGACAAACAGACAGATGAAAAATCGGTCAGAGACCGAGGACTTGCCGGAATTTACTTTTTTATCGGCCATTTAGGACAAATATGGCGGCCGAACCATGTGACCGATGACGTCATCATTAACATATTTTATTCCCCATGGAGAGTTCTTTACAATGAGCCATACCTCAATTTTTTCTGTTCAGGACTTTTGGAGATGTGGAGGTGCAGAGTTTTTCGGTTTTTCCAAGATGGCGGCCGACCACGTGACTGATGACGTCATCATTAACATATTTTATTCCCCATGGAGAGTTCTTTACAATGAGCCATGTCTCAATTTTTTCTGTTCAGCACTTTTGGAGTTATAGTGGTGAAATTTTTTGCCGTTTTTCCAAGATGGCGGCCGACCACGTGACATATGACGTCATCATTAACATATTTTATTCCCCATGGAGAGTTCTTTACAATGAGCCAAGTCTCAATTTTTTCTGTTCAGCACTTTTGGAGATATAGTGGCGCAACGTTTTTCGGTTTTTCCAAGATGGCGCCAGAACCACGTGACTGATGACGTCATCATTTACGTATTTTATTCCCCATGGAGAGTTCTTTACAACGAGCCATGTCTCAATTTTTTCTGTTCAGTACTTTCGGAGATATAGAGGTGCAAAGTTTTTCGGTTTTTCCAAGATGGCGGCCGAACACGTCACCGATGACGTCATCAATTGGGCACAGTCTATTCCAGGGCAAGACCAATATGTGTGCAAAGTTTGGCGATTCTACGTGCAACGGTGTAGACGCAGTGCTGCAAACAGACAGACAGACAGACAGATGAAAAATCGGTCAGAGACCGAGGACTTGCCGGAATGTACTCTTTTATCGGCCATTTAAGACAAATATGGCGGCAGAAGCACTTGACCGATGACGTCATCATTAACATGTTTTATTCCCCATGGAGAGTTCTTTACAATGAGCCATGTCTCAATTTTATCTGTTCAGCACTTTTGGAGATACAGTGGAACAAAGTTTTGCCGTTTTTCCAAGATGGCGGCCGACCACGTGACATATGACGTCATCATTAACATATTTTATTCCCCATGGAGAGTTCTTTACAATGAGCCATGTCTCAATTTTTTCATTTCAGCACTTTCGGAGATGTTGAGGTGCAAAGTTTTCCCATTTTTCCAAGATGGCGGCCGAACCACGTGACCGATGGCGTCATCATTAACATATTTTATTCCCCATGGAGAGTTCTTTACAATGAGCCATGTCTCAATTTTTTCTGTTCAGCACTTTTGGAGATTTTGTGGTGCAAAGTTTTGCCGTTTTTCCAAGATGGCGGCCGACCACGTGACTGATGACGTCATCATTAACATATTTTATTCCCCATGGAGAGTTCTTTACAATGAGCCATGTCTCAATTATTCTGTTCAGCACTTTTGGAGATATAGTGGTGCAAAGTTTTGCCGTTTTTCCAAGATGGCGGCCGACCACGTGACATATGACGTCATCATTAACATATTTTATTCCCCATGGAGAGTTCTTTCCAATGAGCCATGTCTCAATTTTTTCTGTTCAGCACTTTTGGAGATATAGTGGCGCAACGATTTGCCGTTTTTCCAAGATGGCGACCGAACCACGTGACTGATGACGTCATCATTTACATATTTTATTCCCCATGGAGAGTTCTTTACAATGAGCCATGTCTCAATTTTTTCTGTTCAGCACTTTTGGAGATATAGTGGTGCAAATTTTTGCCGTTTTTCCAAGATGGCGGCCGACCACGTGACATATGACGTCATCATTAACATATTTTATTCCCCATGGAGAGTTCTTTACAATGAGCCATGTCTCAATTTTTTCTGTTCAGTACTTTCGGAGATATAGAGGTGCAAATTTATTCGGTTTATCCAAGATGGCGGCCGAACCACGTCACTGATGACGTCATCATTGAGGCACAGTATATTAGAGGGCAAGACCATTATGTGTGCAAAGTTTGGCGATTCTCCGTGCAACGGTGTAGACGCAGTGCTGCAAACAGACAAACAGACAGACAAACAGACAGACAAACAGACAGACAGACAAACAAACGAACAGATCAACATACTTGCCGGAAAATTTTTCCGGCAAGTAACAAACAGACAAACAGACAAACAGACAGACAAACGAAAAATCGGTCAGAGACCGAGGACTTGCCGGAATGTACTTTTTTATCAGCCATTTAGGACAAATATGGCGGCCGAACCACGTGACCGATGACGTCATCAGTAACATATTTTATTCCCCATGGAGAGTTCTTTACAATGAGCCATACCTCAATTTTTTCTATTCAGGACTTTTGGAGATGTGGAGGTGCAGAGTTTTTCGGTTTTTCCAAGATGGCGGCCGACCACGTGACATATGACGTCATCATTAACATATTTTATTCCCCATGGAGAGTTCTTTCCAATGAGCCATGTCTCAATTTTTTCTGTTCAGCACTTTTGGAGATATAGAGGTGCAAATTTTGCCGTTTTTCCAAGATGGCGGCCGACCACGTGACATATGACGTCATCATTAACATATTTTATTCCCCATGGAGAGTTCTTTACAATGAGCCATGTCTCAATTATTCTGTTCAGCACTTTTGGAGATATAGTGGTGCAAAGTTTTGCCGTTTTTCCAAGATGGCGGCCGACCACGTGACATATGACGTCATCATTAACATATTTTATTCCCCATGGAGAGTTCTTTCCAATGAGCCATGTCTCAATTTTTTCTGTTCAGCACTTTTGGAGATATAGTGGCGCAACGATTTGCCGTTTTTCCAAGATGGCGACCGAACCACGTGACTGATGACGTCATCATTTACATATTTTATTCCCCATGGAGAGTTCTTTACAATGAGCCATGTCTCAATTTTTTCTGTTCAGCACTTTTGGAGATATAGTGGTGCAAATTTTTGCCGTTTTTCCAAGATGGCGGCCGACCACGTGACATATGACGTCATCATTAACATATTTTATTCCCCATGGAGAGTTCTTTACAATGAGCCATGTCTCAATTTTTTCTGTTCAGTACTTTCGGAGATATAGAGGTGCAAATTTATTCGGTTTATCCAAGATGGCGGCCGAACCACGTCACTGATGACGTCATCATTGAGGCACAGTATATTAGAGGGCAAGACCATTATGTGTGCAAAGTTTGGCGATTCTCCGTGCAACGGTGTAGACGCAGTGCTGCAAACAGACAAACAGACAGACAAACAGACAGACAAACAGACAGACAGACAAATGAAAAATCGGTCAGAGACCGAGGACTTGCCGGAATGTACTCTTTTATCGGCCATTTAAGACAAATATGGCGTCCGAACCACGTGATAGATGACGTCATCATTAACATATATTATTCCCCATGGAGAGTTCTTCACAAAGAGCCATGTCTCAACTTTTTCTATTCAGCACTTTTGGAGATATGGAGGTGCTACGTTTTTCGGTTTTTCCAAGATGGCAGCCGAACCACGTGACCTATGATGTCATCATTAACATATTTTATTCCCCATGGAGAGTTCTTTACAATGAGCCATGTCTCAATTTTTTCTATTCAGCACTTTCAGAGATATGGAGGTGCACAATTTTTCGGTTTTTCCAAGATGGCGGCCGAACCACGTGACATATGACGTCATCATTAACATATTTTATTCCCCATTGAGAGTTCTTTACAATGAGCCATGTCTCAATTTTTTCCATTCTGCACTTTTGGAGATATAGTGGTGCAAAGTTTTCCCATTTTTCCAAGATGGCGGCCGAACCACGTGACCGATGGCGTCATCATTAACACTAGGGCATGCCCGTACTATATATATGCCCGTACTATATATCTATCTAAAATTATATCCCCCCCCTCTATTTACATGAAATGGTTTGGTCCATTCGCAACGCCAAAGCGAACGGCGAACGGCTTGCGAGTACAGTGACAATCCCCCCCCTCTATTTACATGAATGGTTTGGTCCATTCGCAACGACCACAGAACCCCCCCCTCTATTTACATGAAATGGTTCGGTCCAAAGCGAACGGCTTCCGGAGTTTGGTAAAGAAATCGCCATCGCGTACACAAACGCGCAGGAAAGCGAATGAATCGCAAATTCGTTTTTATTAGTTTTAAAACATCGTTTAACGCCAACATAGCGCCAACATAGTTTGCAAACGTGAAATAAATGAATACGCTCTCAAATGTGCCATCCGAGGCAGAGTGTGTCCGCCACGTTCGGCACACGCGCTAGTTCGCTGCTCTCTGATTGGTTGAATCGTTTTTTGGACATCGCTCGGTAAGTAATTGTCCGATTAATATGAAACCTTGAAAAGGCACATCCTCGGGTCCCCAGCAATATACCTGGCAAGTTTCAAGTATATCGGACCCGTGGTTGTCGAGAAACAGCGGTCACAGACAAACAAACACACAGACAGACACACACACACACACACAGAGATTGCTGGAATTATAGATAGATATTTTATTCCCCATGGAGAGTTCTTTACAATGAGCCATGTCTCAATTTTTTCTGTTCAGCACTTTTGGAGATTTTGTGGTGCAAAGTTTTGCCGTTTTTCCAAGATGGCGGCCGACCACGTGACTGATGACGTCATCATTAACATATTTTATTCCCCATGGAGAGTTCTTTACAATGAGCCATGTCTCAATTATTCTGTTCAGCACTTTTGGAGATATAGTGGTGCAAAGTTTTGCCGTTTTTCCAAGATGGCGGCCGACCACGTGACATATGACGTCATCATTAACATATTTTATTCCCCATGGAGAGTTCTTTCCAATGAGCCATGTCTCAATTTTTTCTGTTCAGCACTTTTGGAGATATAGTGGCGCAACGATTTGCCGTTTTTCCAAGATGGCGACCGAACCACGTGACTGATGACGTCATCATTTACATATTTTATTCCCCATGGAGAGTTCTTTACAATGAGCCATGTCTCAATTTTTTCTGTTCAGCACTTTTGGAGATATAGTGGTGCAAATTTTTGCCGTTTTTCCAAGATGGCGGCCGACCACGTGACATATGACGTCATCATTAACATATTTTATTCCCCATGGAGAGTTCTTTACAATGAGCCATGTCTCAATTTTTTCTGTTCAGTACTTTCGGAGATATAGAGGTGCAAATTTATTCGGTTTTTCCAAGATGGCGGCCGAACCACGTCACTGATGACGTCATCATTGAGGCACAGTATATTAGAGGGCAAGACCATTATGTGTGCAAAGTTTGGCGATTCTCCGTGCAACGGTGTAGACGCAGTGCTGCAAACAGACAAACAGACAGACAAACAGACAGACAAACAGACAGACAGACAAATGAAAAATCGGTCAGAGACCGAGGACTTGCCGGAATGTACTCTTTTATCGGCCATTTAAGACAAATATGGCGTCCGAACCACGTGATAGATGACGTCATCATTAACATATATTATTCCCCATGGAGAGTTCTTCACAAAGAGCCATGTCTCAACTTTTTCTATTCAGCACTTTTGGAGATATGGAGGTGCTACGTTTTTCGGTTTTTCCAAGATGGCAGCCGAACCACGTGACCTATGATGTCATCATTAACATATTTTATTCCCCATGGAGAGTTCTTTACAATGAGCCATGTCTCAATTTTTTCTATTCAGCACTTTCAGAGATATGGAGGTGCACAATTTTTCGGTTTTTCCAAGATGGCGGCCGAACCACGTGACATATGACGTCATCATTAACATATTTTATTCCCCATTGAGAGTTCTTTACAATGAGCCATGTCTCAATTTTTTCCATTCTGCACTTTTGGAGATATAGTGGTGCAAAGTTTTCCCATTTTTCCAAGATGGCGGCCGAACCACGTGACCGATGGCGTCATCATTAACATATTTTATTCCCCATGGAGAGTTCTTTACAATGAGCCATGTCTCAATTTTTTCTGTTCAGCACTTTTGGAGATTTTGTGGTGCAAAGTTTTGCCGTTTTTCCAAGATGGCGGCCGACCACGTGACTGATGACGTCATCATTAACATATTTTATTCCCCATGGAGAGTTCTTTACAATGAGCCATGTCTCAATTATTCTGTTCAGCACTTTTGGAGATATAGTGGTGCAAAGTTTTGCCGTTTTTCCAAGATGGCGGCCGACCACGTGACATATGACGTCATCATTAACATATTTTATTCCCCATGGAGAGTTCTTTCCAATGAGCCATGTCTCAATTTTTTCTGTTCAGCACTTTTGGAGATATAGTGGCGCAACGATTTGCCGTTTTTCCAAGATGGCGACCGAACCACGTGACTGATGACGTCATCATTTACATATTTTATTCCCCATGGAGAGTTCTTTACAATGAGCCATGTCTCAATTTTTTCTGTTCAGCACTTTTGGAGATATAGTGGTGCAAATTTTTGCCGTTTTTCCAAGATGGCGGCCGACCACGTGACATATGACGTCATCATTAACATATTTTATTCCCCATGGAGAGTTCTTTACAATGAGCCATGTCTCAATTTTTTCTGTTCAGTACTTTCGGAGATATAGAGGTGCAAATTTATTCGGTTTATCCAAGATGGCGGCCGAACCACGTCACTGATGACGTCATCATTGAGGCACAGTATATTAGAGGGCAAGACCATTATGTGTGCAAAGTTTGGCGATTCTCCGTGCAACGGTGTAGACGCAGTGCTGCAAACAGACAAACAGACAGACAAACAGACAGACAAACAGACAGACAGACAAACAAACGAACAGATCAACATACTTGCCGGAAAATTTTTCCGGCAAGTAAACAAACGAACAGATCAACATACTTGCCGGAAAATTTTTCCGGCAAGTAAAAAATCGGTCAGAGACCGAGGACTTGCCGGAATGTACGTTTTTTATCGGCCATTTAGAACAAATATGGTGGCTGAACCACGTGATAGATGACGTCATCATTAACTTATTTTATTCCCCATGGAGAGTTCTTTTCAATGAGCCATGTCTCAATTTTTTCTGTTCAGCACTTTTGGAGATATAGTGGCGCAACGATTTGCCGTTTTTCCAAGATGGCGACCGAACCACGTGACTGATGACGTCATCATTTACATATTTTATTCCCCATGGAGAGTTCTTTACAATGAGCCATGTCTCAATTTTTTCTGTTCAGCACTTTTGGAGATATAGTGGTGCAAATTTTTGCCGTTTTTCCAAGATGGCGGCCGACCACGTGACATATGACGTCATCATTAACATATTTTATTCCCCATGGAGAGTTCTTTACAATGAGCCATGTCTCAATTTTTTCTGTTCAGTACTTTCGGAGATATAGAGGTGCAAATTTATTCGGTTTATCCAAGATGGCGGCCGAACCACGTCACTGATGACGTCATCATTGAGGCACAGTATATTAGAGGGCAAGACCATTATGTGTGCAAAGTTTGGCGATTCTCCGTGCAACGGTGTAGACGCAGTGCTGCAAACAGACAAACAGACAGACAAACAGACAGATGAAAAATCGGTCAGAGACCGAGGACTTGCCGGAATGTACTCTTTTATCGGCCATTTAAGACAAATATGGCGTCCGAACCACGTGATAGATGACGTCATCATTAACATATATTATTCCCCATGGAGAGTTCTTCACAAAGAGCCATGTCTCAACTTTTTCTATTCAGCACTTTTGGAGATATGGAGGTGCTACGTTTTTCGGTTTTTCCAAGATGGCAGCCGAACCACGTGACCTATGATGTCATCATTAACATATTTTATTCCCCATGGAGAGTTCTTTACAATGAGCCATGTCTCAATTTTTTCTATTCAGCACTTTCAGAGATATGGAGGTGCACAATTTTTCGGTTTTTCCAAGATGGCGGCCGAACCACGTGACATATGACGTCATCATTAACATATTTTATTCCCCATTGAGAGTTCTTTACAATGAGCCATGTCTCAATTTTTTCCATTCTGCACTTTTGGAGATATAGTGGTGCAAAGTTTTCCCATTTTTCCAAGATGGCGGCCGAACCACGTGACCGATGGCGTCATCATTAACATATTTTATTCCCCATGGAGAGTTCTTTACAATGAGCCATGTCTCAATTTTTTCTGTTCAGCACTTTTGGAGATTTTGTGGTGCAAAGTTTTGCCGTTTTTCCAAGATGGCGGCCGACCACGTGACTGATGACGTCATCATTAACATATTTTATTCCCCATGGAGAGTTCTTTACAATGAGCCATGTCTCAATTATTCTGTTCAGCACTTTTGGAGATATAGTGGTGCAAAGTTTTGCCGTTTTTCCAAGATGGCGGCCGACCACGTGACATATGACGTCATCATTAACATATTTTATTCCCCATGGAGAGTTCTTTCCAATGAGCCATGTCTCAATTTTTTCTGTTCAGCACTTTTGGAGATATAGTGGCGCAACGATTTGCCGTTTTTCCAAGATGGCGACCGAACCACGTGACTGATGACGTCATCATTTACATATTTTATTCCCCATGGAGAGTTCTTTACAATGAGCCATGTCTCAATTTTTTCTGTTCAGCACTTTTGGAGATATAGTGGTGCAAATTTTTGCCGTTTTTCCAAGATGGCGGCCGACCACGTGACATAT
Organism: Myxine glutinosa; assembly: GCF_964187855.1. Lineage (NCBI taxonomy): Eukaryota > Metazoa > Chordata > Myxini > Myxiniformes > Myxinidae > Myxine > Myxine glutinosa. Next base: position 12,889,927 of record NC_136274.1, read on the forward strand.
GACGTCATCATTAACATATTTTATTCCCCATGGAGAGTTCTTTACAATGAGCCATGTCTCAATTTTTTCTGTTCAGTACTTTCGGAGATATAGAGGTGCAAATTTATTCGGTTTTTCCAAGATGGCGGCCGAACCACGTCACTGATGACGTCATCATTGAGGCACAGTATATTAGAGGGCAAGACCATTATGTGTGCAAAGTTTGGCGATTCTCCGTGCAACGGTGTAGACGCAGTGCTGCAAACAGACAAACAGACAGACAAACAGACAGACAAACAGACAGACAGACAAACAAACGAACAGATCAACATACTTGCCGGAAAATTTTTCCGGCAAGTAACAAACGAACAGATCAACATACTTGCCGGAAAATTTTTCCGGCAAGTAACAAACAGACAGACAAACAGACAGACAGACAAACAAACGAACAGATCAACATACTTGCCGGAAAATTTTTCCGGCAAGTAACAAACAGACAAATGAAAAATCGGTCAGAGACCGAGGACTTGCCGGAATGTACTTTTTTATCGGCCATTTAGAACAAATATGGCGGCTGAACCACGTGATAGATGACGTCATCATTAACATATTTTATTCCCCATAGAGAGTTCTTTACAATGAGCCATGTCTCAATTTTTTCCATTCTGCACTTTTGGAGATATAGTGGTGCAAAGTTTTCCCGTTTTTCCAAGATGGCGGCCGAACCACGTGACCGATGGCATCATCATTAACATATTTTATTCCCGATGGAGAGTTCTTTACAATGAGCCATGTCTCAATTTTTTCTATTCAGCACTTTCAGAGATATGGAGGTGGAAAATTTTTCGGTTTTTCCAAGACGGCGGCCGAACCACGTGACATATGACGTCATCATTAACATATTTTATTCCCCATGGAGAGTTCTTTACAATGAGCCATGTCTCAATTTTTTCTATTCAGTACATTCAGAGATATGGAGGTGCAAGGTTTTGCCGTTTTTCCAAGATGGCGGCCGAACCACGTGACCTATGACGTCAACATTAACATATTTTATTCCCCATGGAGAGTTCTTTGCAATGGGCCATGTCTCAATTTTTTCTATTCAGCACTTCCGGAGATATGGAGGCGCAAAATTTTTCGGTTTTTCCAAGATGGCGGCCGACACACGTGACCGATGACGTCATAAATTGGGCACAGTCTATTCCAGGGCAAGACGAATATGTGTGCAAAGTTTGGCGATTCTCCGTGCAACGGTGTAGACGCAGTGCTGCAAACAGACAAACAGACAGACAGGCAAACGAACAGATCAACATACTTGCCGGAAAAATTTTTCCGGCAAGTAACAAACAGACAGACAAACAGACAGACAGACAAACAAACGAACAGATCAACATACTTGCCGGAAAATTTTTCCGGCAAGTAAAAAATCGGTCAGAGACCGAGGACTTGCCGGAATGTACGTTTTTTATCGGCCATTTAGAACAAATATGGTGGCTGAACCACGTGATAGATGACGTCATCATTAACTTATTTTATTCCCCATGGAGAGTTCTTTCCAATGAGCCATGTCTCAATTTTTTCTGTTCAGCACTTTTGGAGATATAGTGGTGCAAATTTTTGCCGTTTTTCCAAGATGGCGGCCGACCACGTGACATATGACGTCATCATTAACATATTTTATTCCCCATGGAGAGTTCTTTACAATGAGCCATGTCTCAATTTTTTCTGTTCAGCACTTTTGGAGATATAGTGGCGCAACGATTTGCCGTTTTTCCAAGATGGCGACCGAACCACGTGACTGATGACGTCATCATTTACATATTTTATTCCCCATGGAGAGTTCTTTACAATGAGCCATGTCTCAATTTTTTCTGTTCAGTACTTTCGGAGATATAGAGGTGCAAATTTATTCGGTTTATCCAAGATGGCGGCCGAACCACGTCACTGATGACGTCATCATTGAGGCACAGTATATTAGAGGGCAAGACCATTATGTGTGCAAAGTTTGGCGATTCTCCGTGCAACGGTGTAGACGCAGTGCTGCAAACAGACAAACAGACAGACAAACAGACAGACAAACAGACAGACAGACAAACAAACGAACAGATCAACATACTTGCCGGAAAATTTTTCCGGCAAGTAACAAACGAACAGATCAACATACTTGCCGGAAAATTTTTCCGGCAAGTAAAAAATCGGTCAGAGACCGAGGACTTGCCGGAATGTACGTTTTTTATCGGCCATTTAGAACAAATATGGTGGCTGAACCACGTGATAGATGACGTCATCATTAACTTATTTTATTCCCCATGGAGAGTTCTTTTCAATGAGCCATGTCTCAATTTTTTCATTTCAGCACTTTCGGAGATGTTGAGGTGCAAAGTTTTCCCATTTTTCCAAGATGGCGGCCGAACCACGTGACCGATGGCGTCATCATTAACATATTTTATTCCCCATGGAGAGTTCTTTACAATGAGCCATGTCTCAATTTTTTCTGTTCAGCACTTTTGGAGATTTTGTGGTGCAAAGTTTTGCCGTTTTTCCAAGATGGCGGCCGACCACGTGACTGATGACGTCATCATTAACATATTTTATTCCCCATGGAGAGTTCTTTACAATGAGCCATGTCTCAATTATTCTGTTCAGCACTTTTGGAGATATAGTGGTGCAAAGTTTTGCCGTTTTTCCAAGATGGCGGCCGACCACGTGACATATGACGTCATCATTAACATATTTTATTCCCCATGGAGAGTTCTTTCCAATGAGCCATGTCTCAATTTTTTCTGTTCAGCACTTTTGGAGATATAGTGGCGCAACGATTTGCCGTTTTTCCAAGATGGCGACCGAACCACGTGACTGATGACGTCATCATTTACATATTTTATTCCCCATGGAGAGTTCTTTACAATGAGCCATGTCTCAATTTTTTCTGTTCAGCACTTTTGGAGATATAGTGGTGCAAATTTTTGCCGTTTTTCCAAGATGGCGGCCGACCACGTGACATATGACGTCATCATTAACATATTTTATTCCCCATGGAGAGTTCTTTACAATGAGCCATGTCTCAATTTTTTCTGTTCAGTACTTTCGGAGATATAGAGGTGCAAATTTATTCGGTTTATCCAAGATGGCGGCCGAACCACGTCACTGATGACGTCATCATTGAGGCACAGTATATTAGAGGGCAAGACCATTATGTGTGCAAAGTTTGGCGATTCTCCGTGCAACGGTGTAGACGCAGTGCTGCAAACAGACAAACAGACAGACAAACAGACAGACAAACAGACAGACAGACAAACAAACGAACAGATCAACATACTTGCCGGAAAATTTTTCCGGCAAGTAAACAAACGAACAGATCAACATACTTGCCGGAAAATTTTTCCGGCAAGTAAAAAATCGGTCAGAGACCGAGGACTTGCCGGAATGTACGTTTTTTATCGGCCATTTAGAACAAATATGGTGGCTGAACCACGTGATAGATGACGTCATCATTAACTTATTTTATTCCCCATGGAGAGTTCTTTTCAATGAGCCATGTCTCAATTTTTTCTGTTCAGCACTTTTGGAGATATAGTGGCGCAACGATTTGCCGTTTTTCCAAGATGGCGACCGAACCACGTGACTGATGACGTCATCATTTACATATTTTATTCCCCATGGAGAGTTCTTTACAATGAGCCATGTCTCAATTTTTTCTGTTCAGCACTTTTGGAGATATAGTGGTGCAAATTTTTGCCGTTTTTCCAAGATGGCGGCCGACCACGTGACATATGACGTCATCATTAACATATTTTATTCCCCATGGAGAGTTCTTTACAATGAGCCATGTCTCAATTTTTTCTGTTCAGTACTTTCGGAGATATAGAGGTGCAAATTTATTCGGTTTATCCAAGATGGCGGCCGAACCACGTCACTGATGACGTCATCATTGAGGCACAGTATATTAGAGGGCAAGACCATTATGTGTGCAAAGTTTGGCGATTCTCCGTGCAACGGTGTAGACGCAGTGCTGCAAACAGACAAACAGACAGACAGACAGACAAACAGACAGACAGATGAAAAATCGGTCAGAGACCGAGGACTTGCCGGAATGTACTTTTTTATCGGCCATTTAGGACAAATATGGCGGCCGAAACATGTGATAGATGACGTCATCATTAACATATATTATTCCCCATGGAGAGTTCTTTTCAATGAGCCATGTCTCAATTATTTCTATTCAGCACTTTCAGAGATATGGAGGTGGTAGGTTTTTCGGTTTTTCCAAGATGGCGGCCGAACTACGTAACTGATGACGTCATCATTAACATATTTTATTCCCCATCAAGAGTTCTTTACAATGAGCCATGTCTCAATTTTTTCTATTCAGTACTTTCAGAGATATGGAGGTGCAAAGTTTTTAGGTTTTTCCAAGATGGCGGCCGAACCACGTGACTGATGACGTCATCATTAACATATTTTATTCCCCATGGAGAGTTCTTTACAATGAGCCATGTCTCAATTTTTTCTGTTCAGCACTTTCGGAGATATAGAATTGCAAACTTTTTCCAAGATGGCGGCCGAACCACGTGACCAATGACGTCATCACTAACATTTTATTCCCCATGGAGAGTTCTTTACAATGAGCTCAATTTTTTCTGTTCAGCACTTTTGGAGATATAGTGGTGCAAAATTTTGCCATTTTCCAAGATGGCGGCCGAACCACGTGACTGATGACGTCATCATTAACATATTTTATTCCCCATGGAGAGTTCTTTACAATGAGCCATGTCTCAATTTTTTCTATTCAGCACTTTCAGAGATATAGCGGTGCAAAGTTTTGCCGTTTTTCCAAGATGGCGGCCGACCACGTGACATATGACATCATCATTAACAAATTTTATTCCGCATGGCGAGTTCTTTACAATGAGCCATGTCTCAATTTTTTCTGTTCAGCACTTTTGGAGATATAGTGGTGCAAAGTTTTGCCGTTTTTCCAAGATGGCGGCTGACCATGTGACTGATGACGTCATCATTAACATGTTTTATTCCCCATGGAGAGTTCTTCACAATGAGCCATGTCTCAATTTTTTCTGTTCAGCACTTTGAGATATCGAGGTGCAAAATTTTTCGGTTTTTCCAAGATGGCGGCCGAACCACGTGACTGATGACGTCATCATTTGGGCGCAGTATATTAGAGGGCAAGACCAATATGTGTGCCAAGTTTGGCGATTCTAGGTGCAACGGTGTAGACGTAGTGCTGCAAACAGACAAACAGACAGACAGACAAACAAACGAACAGATCAACATACTTGCCGGAATCTTTTCCGGCAAGTAACAAACAAACGAACAGATCAACATACTTGCCGGAAAATTTTTCCGGCAAGTAAACAAACGAACAGATCAACATACTTGCCGGAAAATTTTTCCGGCAAGTAAAAAATCGGTCAGAGACCGAGGACTTGCCGGAATGTACGTTTTTTATCGGCCATTTAGAACAAATATGGTGGCTGAACCACGTGATAGATGACGTCATCATTAACTTATTTTATTCCCCATGGAGAGTTCTTTTCAATGAGCCATGTCTCAATTTTTTCTGTTCAGCACTTTTGGAGATATAGTGGCGCAACGATTTGCCGTTTTTCCAAGATGGCGACCGAACCACGTGACTGATGACGTCATCATTTACATATTTTATTCCCCATGGAGAGTTCTTTACAATGAGCCATGTCTCAATTTTTTCTGTTCAGCACTTTTGGAGATATAGTGGTGCAAATTTTTGCCGTTTTTCCAAGATGGCGGCCGACCACGTGACATATGACGTCATCATTAACATATTTTATTCCCCATGGAGAGTTCTTTACAATGAGCCATGTCTCAATTTTTTCTGTTCAGTACTTTCGGAGATATAGAGGTGCAAATTTATTCGGTTTATCCAAGATGGCGGCCGAACCACGTCACTGATGACGTCATCATTGAGGCACAGTATATTAGAGGGCAAGACCATTATGTGTGCAAAGTTTGGCGATTCTCCGTGCAACGGTGTAGACGCAGTGCTGCAAACAGACAAACAGACAGACAAACAGACAGATGAAAAATCGGTCAGAGACCGAGGACTTGCCGGAATGTACTCTTTTATCGGCCATTTAAGACAAATATGGCGTCCGAACCACGTGATAGATGACGTCATCATTAACATATATTATTCCCCATGGAGAGTTCTTCACAAAGAGCCATGTCTCAACTTTTTCTATTCAGCACTTTTGGAGATATGGAGGTGCTACGTTTTTCGGTTTTTCCAAGATGGCAGCCGAACCACGTGACCTATGATGTCATCATTAACATATTTTATTCCCCATGGAGAGTTCTTTACAATGAGCCATGTCTCAATTTTTTCTATTCAGCACTTTCAGAGATATGGAGGTGCACAATTTTTCGGTTTTTCCAAGATGGCGGCCGAACCACGTGACATATGACGTCATCATTAACATATTTTATTCCCCATTGAGAGTTCTTTACAATGAGCCATGTCTCAATTTTTTCCATTCTGCACTTTTGGAGATATAGTGGTGCAAAGTTTTCCCATTTTTCCAAGATGGCGGCCGAACCACGTGACCGATGGCGTCATCATTAACATATTTTATTCCCCATGGAGAGTTCTTTACAATGAGCCATGTCTCAATTTTTTCTGTTCAGCACTTTTGGAGATTTTGTGGTGCAAAGTTTTGCCGTTTTTCCAAGATGGCGGCCGACCACGTGACTGATGACGTCATCATTAACATATTTTATTCCCCATGGAGAGTTCTTTACAATGAGCCATGTCTCAATTATTCTGTTCAGCACTTTTGGAGATATAGTGGTGCAAAGTTTTGCCGTTTTTCCAAGATGGCGGCCGACCACGTGACATATGACGTCATCATTAACATATTTTATTCCCCATGGAGAGTTCTTTCCAATGAGCCATGTCTCAATTTTTTCTGTTCAGCACTTTTGGAGATATAGTGGCGCAACGATTTGCCGTTTTTCCAAGATGGCGACCGAACCACGTGACTGATGACGTCATCATTTACATATTTTATTCCCCATGGAGAGTTCTTTACAATGAGCCATGTCTCAATTTTTTCTGTTCAGCACTTTTGGAGATATAGTGGTGCAAATTTTTGCCGTTTTTCCAAGATGGCGGCCGACCACGTGACATATGACGTCATCATTAACATATTTTATTCCCCATGGAGAGTTCTTTACAATGAGCCATGTCTCAATTTTTTCTGTTCAGTACTTTCGGAGATATAGAGGTGCAAATTTATTCGGTTTTTCCAAGATGGCGGCCGAACCACGTCACTGATGACGTCATCATTGAGGCACAGTATATTAGAGGGCAAGACCATTATGTGTGCAAAGTTTGGCGATTCTCCGTGCAACGGTGTAGACGCAGTGCTGCAAACAGACAAACAGACAGACAAACAGACAGACAAACAGACAGACAGACAAACAAACGAACAGATCAACATACTTGCCGGAAAATTTTTCCGGCAAGTAACAAACAGACAGACAGACAAACAAACGAACAGATCAACATACTTGCCGGAAAATTTTTCCGGCAAGTAAAAAATCGGTCAGAGACCGAGGACTTGCCGGAATGTACGTTTTTTATCGGCCATTTAGAACAAATATGGTGGCTGAACCACGTGATAGATGACGTCATCATTAACTTATTTTATTCCCCATGGAGAGTTCTTTTCAATGAGCCATGTCTCAATTTTTTCTGTTCAGCACTTTTGGAGATATAGTGGCGCAACGATTTGCCGTTTTTCCAAGATGGCGACCGAACCACGTGACTGATGACGTCATCATTTACATATTTTATTCCCCATGGAGAGTTCTTTACAATGAGCCATGTCTCAATTTTTTCTATTCAGCACTTTCAGAGATATGGAGGTGGAAAATTTTTCGGTTTTTCCAAGACGGCGGCCGAACCACGTGACATATGACGTCATCATTAACATATTTTATTCCCCATGGAGAGTTCTTTACAATGAGCCATGTCTCAATTTTTTCTATTCAGTACATTCAGAGATATGGAGGTGCAAGGTTTTGCCGTTTTTCCAAGATGGCGGCCGAACCACGTGACCTATGACGTCAACATTAACATATTTTATTCCCCATGGAGAGTTCTTTGCAATGGGCCATGTCTCAATTTTTTCTATTCAGCACTTCCGGAGATATGGAGGCGCAAAATTTTTCGGTTTTTCCAAGATGGCGGCCGACACACGTGACCGATGACGTCATAAATTGGGCACAGTCTATTCCAGGGCAAGACGAATATGTGTGCAAAGTTTGGCGATTCTCCGTGCAACGGTGTAGACGCAGTGCTGCAAACAGACAAACAGACAGACAGGCAAACGAACAGATCAACATACTTGCCGGAAAAATTTTTCCGGCAAGTAACAAACAGACAGACAAACAGACAGACAGACAAACAAACGAACAGATCAACATACTTGCCGGAAAATTTTTCCGGCAAGTAAAAAATCGGTCAGAGACCGAGGACTTGCCGGAATGTACGTTTTTTATCGGCCATTTAGAACAAATATGGTGGCTGAACCACGTGATAGATGACGTCATCATTAACTTATTTTATTCCCCATGGAGAGTTCTTTCCAATGAGCCATGTCTCAATTTTTTCTGTTCAGCACTTTTGGAGATATAGTGGTGCAAATTTTTGCCGTTTTTCCAAGATGGCGGCCGACCACGTGACATATGACGTCATCATTAACATATTTTATTCCCCATGGAGAGTTCTTTACAATGAGCCATGTCTCAATTTTTTCTGTTCAGCACTTTTGGAGATATAGTGGCGCAACGATTTGCCGTTTTTCCAAGATGGCGACCGAACCACGTGACTGATGACGTCATCATTTACATATTTTATTCCCCATGGAGAGTTCTTTACAATGAGCCATGTCTCAATTTTTTCTGTTCAGTACTTTCGGAGATATAGAGGTGCAAATTTATTCGGTTTATCCAAGATGGCGGCCGAACCACGTCACTGATGACGTCATCATTGAGGCACAGTATATTAGAGGGCAAGACCATTATGTGTGCAAAGTTTGGCGATTCTCCGTGCAACGGTGTAGACGCAGTGCTGCAAACAGACAAACAGACAGACAAACAGACAGACACAGACAGACAGACAAACAAACGAACAGATCAACATACTTGCCGGAAAATTTTTCCGGCAAGTAACAAACGAACAGATCAACATACTTGCCGGAAAATTTTTCCGGCAAGTAAAAAATCGGTCAGAGACCGAGGACTTGCCGGAATGTACGTTTTTTATCGGCCATTTAGAACAAATATGGTGGCTGAACCACGTGATAGATGACGTCATCATTAACTTATTTTATTCCCCATGGAGAGTTCTTTTCAATGAGCCATGTCTCAATTTTTTCATTTCAGCACTTTCGGAGATGTTGAGGTGCAAAGTTTTCCCATTTTTCCAAGATGGCGGCCGAACCACGTGACCGATGGCGTCATCATTAACATATTTTATTCCCCATGGAGAGTTCTTTACAATGAGCCATGTCTCAATTTTTTCTGTTCAGCACTTTTGGAGATTTTGTGGTGCAAAGTTTTGCCGTTTTTCCAAGATGGCGGCCGACCACGTGACTGATGACGTCATCATTAACATATTTTATTCCCCATGGAGAGTTCTTTACAATGAGCCATGTCTCAATTATTCTGTTCAGCACTTTTGGAGATATAGTGGTGCAAAGTTTTGCCGTTTTTCCAAGATGGCGGCCGACCACGTGACATATGACGTCATCATTAACATATTTTATTCCCCATGGAGAGTTCTTTCCAATGAGCCATGTCTCAATTTTTTCTGTTCAGCACTTTTGGAGATATAGTGGCGCAACGATTTGCCGTTTTTCCAAGATGGCGACCGAACCACGTGACTGATGACGTCATCATTTACATATTTTATTCCCCATGGAGAGTTCTTTACAATGAGCCATGTCTCAATTTTTTCTGTTCAGCACTTTTGGAGATATAGTGGTGCAAATTTTTGCCGTTTTTCCAAGATGGCGGCCGACCACGTGACATATGACGTCATCATTAACATATTTTATTCCCCATGGAGAGTTCTTTACAATGAGCCATGTCTCAATTTTTTCTGTTCAGTACTTTCGGAGATATAGAGGTGCAAATTTATTCGGTTTATCCAAGATGGCGGCCGAACCACGTCACTGATGACGTCATCATTGAGGCACAGTATATTAGAGGGCAAGACCATTATGTGTGCAAAGTTTGGCGATTCTCCGTGCAACGGTGTAGACGCAGTGCTGCAAACAGACAAACAGACAGACAAACAGACAGACAAACAGACAGACAGACAAACAAACGAACAGATCAACATACTTGCCGGAAAATTTTTCCGGCAAGTAAACAAACGAACAGATCAACATACTTGCCGGAAAATTTTTCCGGCAAGTAAAAAATCGGTCAGAGACCGAGGACTTGCCGGAATGTACGTTTTTTATCGGCCATTTAGAACAAATATGGTGGCTGAACCACGTGATAGATGACGTCATCATTAACTTATTTTATTCCCCATGGAGAGTTCTTTTCAATGAGCCATGTCTCAATTTTTTCTGTTCAGCACTTTTGGAGATATAGTGGCGCAACGATTTGCCGTTTTTCCAAGATGGCGACCGAACCACGTGACTGATGACGTCATCATTTACATATTTTATTCCCCATGGAGAGTTCTTTACAATGAGCCATGTCTCAATTTTTTCTGTTCAGCACTTTTGGAGATATAGTGGTGCAAATTTTTGCCGTTTTTCCAAGATGGCGGCCGACCACGTGACATATGACGTCATCATTAACATATTTTATTCCCCATGGAGAGTTCTTTACAATGAGCCATGTCTCAATTTTTTCTGTTCAGTACTTTCGGAGATATAGTGGCGCAACGATTTGCCGTTTTTCCAAGATGGCGACCGAACCACGTGACTGATGACGTCATCATTTACATATTTTATTCCCCATGGAGAGTTCTTTACAATGAGCCATGTCTCAATTTTTTCTGTTCAGCACTTTTGGAGATATAGTGGTGCAAATTTTTGCCGTTTTTCCAAGATGGCGGCCGACCACGTGACATATGACGTCATCATTAACATATTTTATTCCCCATGGAGAGTTCTTTACAATGAGCCATGTCTCAATTTTTTCTGTTCAGTACTTTCGGAGATATAGAGGTGCAAATTTATTCGGTTTATCCAAGATGGCGGCCGAACCACGTCACTGATGACGTCATCATTGAGGCACAGTATATTAGAGGGCAAGACCATTATGTGTGCAAAGTTTGGCGATTCTCCGTGCAACGGTGTAGACGCAGTGCTGCAAACAGACAAACAGACAGACAAACAGACAGACAAACAGACAGACAGACAAACAAATGAAAAATCGGTCAGAGACCGAGGACTTGCCGGAATGTACTCTTTTATCGGCCATTTAAGACAAATATGGCGTCCGAACCACGTGATAGATGACGTCATCATTAACATATATTATTCCCCATGGAGAGTTCTTCACAAAGAGCCATGTCTCAACTTTTTCTATTCAGCACTTTTGGAGATATGGAGGTGCTACGTTTTTCGGTTTTTCCAAGATGGCAGCCGAACCACGTGACCTATGATGTCATCATTAACATATTTTATTCCCCATGGAGAGTTCTTTACAATGAGCCATATCTCAATTTTTTCTATTCAGCACTTTCAGAGATATGGAGGTGCACAATTTTTCGGTTTTTCCAAGATGGCGGCCGAACCACGTGACATATGACGTCATCATTAACATATTTTATTCCCCATTGAGAGTTCTTTACAATGAGCCATGTCTCAATTTTTTCCATTCTGCACTTTTGGAGATATAGTGGTGCAAAGTTTTCCCATTTTTCCAAGATGGCGGCCGAACCACGTGACCGATGGCGTCATCATTAACATATTTTATTCCCCATGGAGAGTTCTTTACAATGAGCCATGTCTCAATTTTTTCTGTTCAGCACTTTTGGAGATATAGTGGTGCAAAGTTTTGCCGTTTTTCCAAGATGGCGGCCGACCACGTGACATATGACGTCATCATTAACATATTTTATTCCCCATGGAGAGTTCTTTCCAATGAGCCATGTCTCAATTTTTTCTGTTCAGCACTTTTGGAGATATAGTGGCGCAACGATTTGCCGTTTTTCCAAGATGGCGACCGAACCACGTGACTGATGACGTCATCATTTACATATTTTATTCCCCATGGAGAGTTCTTTACAATGAGCCATGTCTCAATTTTTTCTGTTCAGCACTTTTGGAGATATAGTGGTGCAAATTTTTGCCGTTTTTCCAAGATGGCGGCCGACCACGTGACATATGACGTCATCATTAACATATTTTATTCCCCATGGAGAGTTCTTTACAATGAGCCATGTCTCAATTTTTTCTGTTCAGTACTTTCGGAGATATAGAGGTGCAAATTTATTCGGTTTTTCCAAGATGGCGGCCGAACCACGTCACTGATGACGTCATCATTGAGGCACAGTATATTAGAGGGCAAGACCATTATGTGTGCAAAGTTTGGCGATTCTCCGTGCAACGGTGTAGACGCAGTGCTGCAAACAGACAGACAAACAGACAGACAGACAGACAGACAGACAAATCGGTCAGAGACCGAGGACTTGCCGGAATGTACTTTTTTATCGGCCATTTAGGACAAATATGGCGGCCAAACCACGTGACCGATGAAGTCATCATTACTTGTTTTCTAAACTAATTTATTCCTTGATGATGCTCAAGAAATTTCATCTTGATCGGATGAAGTTTTGTACTTGGCGAATTATGACGTCATAATGGAGGAACCTATGACATCATCATTAACATATTTTATTCCCCATGGAGAGTTCTTTACAATGAGCCATGTCTCAATTTTTTCTATTCAGGACGTTTGGAGATGTGGAGGTGCAAAGTTTTTCGGTTTTTCCAAGATGGCGGCCGAACCACGTGACCGATGACGTCATCATTAACATATTTCATTCCCCATGGAGAGTTCTTTAGAATGAGCCATGTCTCAATTTTTTCTATTCAGCACTTTCGGAGGTATGGAGGTGCTAGTTTTGCCATTTTCCAAGATGGCGGCTGAACCACGTGACTGATGACGTCATCATTAACATATTTTATTCCCCATGGAGAGTTCTTTCCAATGAGCCATGTCGCAATTCTTTCTATTCAGCACTTTTGGAGATGCAAATTTTTTCGGTTTTTCCAAGATGGCGGCCGATCCACGTGACTGATGACGTCATCATTAACATATTTCATTCCACATGGAGAGTTCTTTACATTGAGCCATGTCGCAATTTTTTTCTGTTCAGCACTTTTGGAGATAGATGATGCAAAGTTTTTCGGTTTTTCCAAGATGGCGGCCGAACCACGTAACGTATGACGTCATCATTAACATATTTTATTCCACATGGAGAGTTCTTTACAATGAGCCATGTCTCAATTTTTTCTATTCAGCACTTTCGGAGATATGGAGGTGCAAAAAAAATATTCTGCACCATTGGGAGATGGGGCCAAAAACGATGCACAGCAGGATATCTCATAAAGTTGTGGACAGATTCGGACGAAACTTGGTGGACAGGTTGGGTGTGACAAGGCAGAATCGATGTGATTTTGGTGAAGATGTGGACATGGATTCGGCTACAAGAATTATTTAATTTCCTCAGTGATTCTTCACCATTGAGAGATCAAACCAAAAGCGATATATAACATGATATTAAAAAAATTATGGATGAGTTATGACTAAACTAGGTGGATGAGTCGGTTCGGTGACAGGAACAAGCCGATTCGATTTTGGTTCAGGTCCGAATCCAGATCTGGTCTATCGGTGCATACAAACATAAACTGCTTAGCCTGGCGGGGGCGTTGTTCCAAGTGCCGTTCTCGTTCATCATATTTTGGATAACGCAGCCTCGGGCTCTGGCATTATACATGGAAAAGCAAATCGATTACACCCCGCCCCGGACGAGGCAAAACGCTGGTGCACGTGACCGTGACGCCGGAAATGACGTTGCTGACACCATCCAGTCGTAGCTATGGTGACGCCGGAAATGACGTTGCTGACACCATCCAGTCGTAGCTATGGTGACGCCGGAAAGGACGTTACTGAGACACTCGGTCTTAACCCTGGTGGAGCTCCGTACTAAAGCACGCGAGGAAATTGTGAGACTGAGATTTTATATACACATTCACCTTAGAAAAGCTTTTTTTATACACATTCACTTCATTCAGAAGTTCAAAAAGATGCGATTACAAATCTTCCCTCACCCTCCCCACAACCCCTCCACCCTCTCCCCCCCCCCCCCTCCCCCACACGCCGCTTGGTCACTTGCATGATATTTAGCCATATTTACCCATATTTACTGGCATAACATTCACTCATAATTCATATTTACCCATAAATTATATTCACCCATAAATCATATTTACCCCTGCTATCGAAGGTGGGTGAAGGATGTGTTATGTGTCTGTGTCTGTGTTACCCATGTCTGTTTGTCTGTTTGTCTGTGAACAAGATATCTCAAAAAGTTGTGGGCGGATTTGGACGGAATCTGTCGGAGAGGTAGCATATGTCATATATGACAAGGACGAAATGATTCGATTTTGGTGAAGATCCGGACCCGGCTGCTATCATTTTTTAAGTGATTCTTCACCATTGGGAGATAGGGCCAAAAACGATACATAGCGGGATATCTCAAAATGTTGTGGACAGATTTGGACGAAACTTGGTGGACTGGTTGGGTGTCTGACAAGAAAGAAGTGATTCAATTTTGATGACGTTTCGAATCCGGATCCGGATCAGATAATTTTAAAGTGATTTTTCACCATTGAGTTGTCGGGCTAAAATCGATATATAACACGATATCTCATTGCCCGCCGATGTCACTCGATCCGAAGTATTATTTGTGCACATTTACCTCAGAAGTGCATTTGTACACAATGCACGCGGTGCAGCATCAGCGGACGCCAAAGGATATGTTGTCCATCGCCCCCTCCCAATACAGTGTCTATGAGCTGCACGGCGGTATTGCCGGACGCCGAAGGCCGAAGGTGCCCCGGCAATGCCGCGCTGGAGGATATTTATTTATTTGAAGTGGGGGCGATGTACTTTGAATGTGTCTATGCTTGTATGTTATATTTTTAGTTCCCCTGTGGTATAAATATACCTATGAAATAGCTAATTAATATCTCAAAAGTTACATCTGCGATTTGCAAATAAATACAGTTGTGTAAATAATATTCAAGCGGTTGGAACTGCTCGAATGATTAGTTCAATTGTTTCAATGTTGATCTTAATGGAAAATATTGTTTTTTGGTGATGAGAATATTCACTTTTTCTTTGCAGGTGCAGTTTTGTACTTGTTTGCCGAACAGTTGTTTGCCGAACGCTTGACATCACCTGCTGACTTTGGTGAGAGTTTTTAGATCTGCTGTGGTGATAGTCAGCAGAGCTTTTCCGATACTCATTCGTCCGGCATCGTCTGTCATCTGTCTGCCGGTGTCTTATCAACTTTTTTCAAAGTGTATCTTCTCAAAGAGCTCATTGTGGATTCTTTCAATACTTGTTACACTGATTGTATGGGCTCCTCCCCTCAAAGTAGTAGATAATTTTTGGAATTTGTATGTTTTTGAATTTTCTGAAACTTCAAATTGGACTTTATCATTGGAATTTCAAACTCTATCATTTCTCGAAGATCATCTTTTCTAATCATGCATGTAGCAGGTTTAGGACCTTACTAGGTACCCAAGCAGTATGGGTGCTGTTGAATCATCCAAAGGGACAGAACATGGTACGAATGCTACACATTCGTACAGATCCAAAGGGCCAATTTTAGGGCGGTTTATATGATCTAAAATGACAGTTTTGGGGGCGAAGTTACCATTACTTCTGCAGGCTTAATTATTAGGTATAACATGTTTGTGGTATAGGGCAATGAAAGAAATCATATCTGATTTTCCTATAAACCGGATACAGCAGACTAACTGCAGGGCCGTGTGTTCAAACTCAGGCCCGGCATGAAGCAAGTTTTGTTTTTCATCCTGGTTGAAAAATTGAGGTTTTCCCTACTGAACCATGTTTACTGAATTCTGAATTCACAATTGTGTCACCCGATGCAAGGGCGTTAGATGACGGGTAGAATTGCCTTCGTCCAAACGTCGTAAAATAAATACCAATTCAGAAATTAATATAAACTTACAAATATTCTTATTTGTGTTTTTTTTCTCTTTTCAGGTGCTGTTCCTGGTATCATTCTTCATATCGTTATCACGCGTGGTCCTGCCATTATCAAACTCCATCGCACCTCATCAAAAAGAGAAAAGTCACCAAAATCCATAGCAAATTTCACATCATCTTTGTCCTAAACAAAAGGTTTAAAGAAAAACGAAAAGTTACGAAAAAAACCGACTTTAAATAAAGTCTGATTTTGTTGATTTACTGCACAAATTACATTTTAAGCACACATCGATATAAATATCTTCCAATTTTTTTGTAAATTCGGAAGTTTATCATGGGTAAACCAAAAGGCAAAAGCACTGCTCAAAGAAGAGAAGAGTCTAAGTTAAGAATGAGAAAATCGCGTGAGAATGAAACACCAGAGAAGAGAAAACTGAGGCAGAACACAGATCAAGAGAAACACACAGAATCAAGGGAAAATGAAACAACAGAGAAGAGAGTTAAAAGACAGAGAACAGTGAAAAGTTCAATGCAACACATTCGTGAGGTTGAAACACCAGAGAAGAGAAAACTGAGGCAGAACACAGATCAAGAGAAACACACAGAATCAAGGGAAAACGAAACAACAGAGAAGAGAAAACTGAGGCAGAACACAGATCAAGAGAAACACACAGAATCAAGGGAAAATGAAACAACAGAGAAGAGAGTTAAAAGACAGAGAACAGTGAAAAGTTCAATGCAACACATTCGTGAGGTTGAAACACCAGAGAAGAGAAAACTGAGGCAGAACACAGATCAAGAGAAACACACAGAATCAAGGGAAAACGAAACAACAGAGAAGAGAAAACTGAGGCAGAACACAGATCAAGAGAAACACACAGAATCAAGGGAAAATGAAACAACAGAGAAGAGAGTTAAAAGACAGAGAACAGTGAAAAGTTCAATGCAACACATTCGTGAGGTTGAAACACCAGAGAAGAGAAAACTGAGGCAGAACACAGATCAAGAGAAACACACAGAATCAAGGGAAAACGAAACAACAGAGAAGAGAAAACTGAGGCAGAACACAGATCAAGAGAAACACACAGAATCAAGGGAAAATGAAACAACAGAGAAGAGAGTTAAAAGACAGAGAACAGTGAAAAGTTCAATGCAACACATTCGTGAGGTTGAAACACCAGAGAAGAGAAAACTGAGGCAGAACACAGATCAAGAGAAACACACAGAATCAAGGGAAAACGAAACAACAGAGAAGAGAAAACTGAGGCAGAACACAGATCAAGAGAAACACACAGAATCAAGGGAAAACGAAACAACAGAGAAGAGAAAACTGAGGCAGAACACAGATCAAGAGAAACATACAGAATCAAGGGAAAATGAAACAACAGAGAAGAGAGTTAAAAGACAGAGAACAGTGAAAAGTTCAATGCAACACATTCGTGAGAATGAAACACCAGAGAAGAGAAAACTGAGACAGGAAAATGTGAAAAAATCAATGAGAATCATTAGAGAAGTGAAGATTAACATAATCCCAGAAAATGAAACAGTGATTTCAGAGTTTTTGAAAAATGTTAAGGATTCTGCAAATTATATATGTTGTTCATGTCACCGTTTAATGTACAGAATGACAGTTATACACTTGAATGAAGATAGATACAAGAAGTGTTCCAGCAGTTTGTTCAATGATGTACTTTCATATAGATTAAAGTCGCATGATGGCCAAGAGTGGATATGTAGAACATGTGATTTGACTCTGAAGACAGGAAAAATGCCTGCACAATCAAAGGCTAATAACTTGTCGCTACAACAACAGCCACGTGAACTGAAAGACCTAAATGCGCTGGAACTAAGATTGATATCGCAAAGAATCCCATTCATGAAAATGGTTGGTTTACCAAGAGGAAAACAACATGGTATACATGGTCCTGCAGTTAACGTGCCATCAAAATTAGATGCTGTTTGTAAACTGTTCCCACGATTGCCATCTGAATCACAGATAGTGCCCATGAAGTTGAAACGGAGTCTGAAACATTCCTCTCATTATATGTATGATTATGTACATGCTGATAGAGTTTTGAATGCTTTGCGCAGGTTAAAGTTAGACAACCCTCATTACACAAATATTGAAATCAATGAAAACTGGGCCTGTGATGCTGCACATGATGACATTGAGCTTTGGCAAGCAATTAGCTGTGATGATCCTAGCTTGAAGAAACGAAAACAAAGTTCGTGTGAAACACAATCAACACCTGGCTCTACTGACCATAGTTCAGAAAGTGTAGCACAGGGCTGTTCAGAAGAAAAACAACCAACATTTGTGATTGATGTATCAATGTCAGATCTGCCACAACATTGTCAGACAGACTATGCAAAGTTGAATGTCTTAGCTAGGAAAAACAGGATGAATATTGTTGACGTTCCACGTGATGGCAATTGTATGTTCTATTCTGTTTGTTACCACCTTGACAGGCTAGGAGTGACTACATGTAACCCAGTTTTGTTGCGTGAACAAGTTGCTGATTTCATGACCACAAATGCTGAGAATTATCGTGACTTTATATCAGCCAGGATAGCAACAGAAAATTTGTCTAATGCTGATACTGAGCAACCAACGGAACATGATAGAGCTATCAGGGAAATACAGGATATCGAAACACAAAGAGAGTTGCAATGGATAAGGTACATTGATGAAGTTCAATATGGAAATCAATGGGGAGACCACGTAACACTACAGGCACTGGCAGATATGTTTTCATTCACTGTTTATGTTCATGCAACGTCAAGCTCTACCATGCACACTGTATGTTCCAGATATCACAGTGATAAGGAATTTCATCTTGGATTGATTGGTCAATCTCACTATGTTGTGTTTGAGCCATACTCTGTATGCGATGGTACAAGTGTATCCTTGTCAAATGACGAAGTGCTTGAAAAACATGTTAATATGTCTGACACGAGTAGAGTGGCATCATCTTTGGAGACTGAAACGTGTGATGGAAAGACAACTGTGACTAAGGAAAACACATTAAGTGATGACTCTGATGAGGAACTAGTTGCTGAAGATGAGCATGCTTTTGAAGAAGCTTCTAAAGTTTGCGGCTTGCCATATGAAACCAGCATGATGAATGAAAATCCAGAATTAGTAAACAAATTGATAAGTGTTGCACCAGGAGATAACGAGAAGCCAATGCCACTTCTGAGTGATCCTAATTTTGAGGAATTGTCACATCCAGATAAATATCCAGATGGATCAAATGCACTGACAACTGATCGACCAATTCATTTAACTCCACGAAAATACTTCAACCAAAGACTACTTGATGTAGATGGACGATTTGCGAAATCAATTGAATATCTCCTTAGTGCACAATATGCTACTGAAAGCAAACAAGTTCAGAGTGATATCAATCACTTCATGTTTCGTAGAGCTAGTGGCAAACACTTTCGTGGCAAAAGACTCACAGCTGGTATGGTGAAAAGTGTTGAACACATGAGTAGACTTATACAATCTGACCATGCATATAGAATCCTGAAGAATGTTAGAGGGACACAGGCCTACTTTCAAACTGTATTTTATGATGTACTCGCCATGGTTCGACAAGTAGGTAATCCTACATGGTTTTTCACAGTATCTGCTGCCGACATGCAATGGCCTGATGTAATTCAACCAATAGCTCGACAGTATGGTACAATACTGAGTGACGATGATGTGAAAATTATGTCATTTGCAGATAGATCAATGTGGTTGAGATCAAACCCTGTCACTGCTGCACGCCAGTTTCAATACAGATTAGAGCTTTTGTTCAGAGATGTACTGAAATCGAATGCTCATCCGCTAGGTGAGATTGTTGACTATGTGATCCGTATAGAATTTCAAGCTCGTGGATCTCCTCATGCTCACACATTACTTTGGGTAAAAAATGCACCAAAATTAGATGTTGCATCTGATGAAGCTGTTGCATCTTTCATGGACAAACATGTATCTTGTGCTCTGCCAGATGATGATCCTGTGCTACACACATTAGTTGAAAGGTTGCAAGTCCATAGTCACTCGTCTTACTGTAGAAAAAAGGGTTGTTGTCGATTCAAATACCCAAAACCACCGAGTTCAAGAACTATCATTGCCAGAGAACCAGATGAACAAAATTCAAAACTGGTCAAGGAAAGTGCCAAGTGTGTTCTCAGCAAAGTGAAAGAGGTATTGTCCGATGAAAGTACCCCAAAGAATGTTAGTATGAAAAAACTGTTGGATATGGCGAATGTACCAGAAGAACTTTATGCAAATGCGTTGCCAGTTTCTGAGAAAGGCAAACATATACTGCTGAGGAGAAACCCTTCTGAAGTTAATGTTAATCCATACAATCCTACTGTATTGAAAGCATGGCAAGCAAACATTGATATCCAGTTCATTGTTGATGCATATGCATGTGTTATGTATGTAGCTGCTTACATGACCAAGAATGAAAAAGGTGTAGGAGAGCTATTGAAACAAGTGTGCAAAGAATACAAAGATCAGGACATCAAAACAATGTTGAGACGTGTGGGATCAGTATTCTTGAACCATCGTGAAGTAAGTGCACAAGAAGCTGTGTATCGAATTTTGTCAATGCCAATGAAGAAATTCAGTAGACAGGTGTTGTTTGTCAATACTGATGCAAAAACAGAACGATCAGCTGTGCTGAAACCACAAAAAGAGCTTGATGATCTGGATGATGGAGATGAGGATATATTCCAAAGTAACATCATCATAAGATATGCTTCAAGGCCTAACATATTGGAAAACCTGTGCCTTGCTGATTTTGCTGCCAATTATACGGTTAGTCATTGTGACAGAGGTGAAGAGATAGATGACAGTGTTCCTGTAGTATTAGAAATGGATCAAGAACAGGCAGGATTAGCTGACAGAGATAGACTCCCGAAGTACATCAAGTTGAAAGATGGCAAAGGAACAATGCATAAACGTCGATGTGAAGCAGTAATTCGATTTAGAAAGTTTAGTTTTGAAAAAGACTCCAGTAACTTCTATCGAGCAAAACTGATGCTATATTTACCATGGAGAAATGAGGATGTTGATCTGACTGCAGGCTTTCCTGATTATGCTTCTCATTATTTTGCCGTTGCCGATGCCATATGTGAAAATGAGGCAAAATTCACACAAAATTTGGAACTAATCGATCAAGCTATGCATGATCATGCAGAATATGGACCACCGGAACATGCATGGGCAAACATTGCACCCGGTGCTGAGCATAACAATTTGCAAGATATAAATGAAGACATTGATGTGGAGAGGGATATTGACCAGGAAGATCTTGATGCAAATGCCAACATGATTGAATGGCCAAAATGTATCCAGACATCAGAACTTGTAGCACGTTATCAAGCTGAAGCTGACCGAGAGCTTATGTCACCCTCAGAATATCGAAAAATGATTCGTAGACTCAATGTGAAACAGGCAGAGATCGTTTTTTATCACAGACAGTGGTGCAAAGCTGCCGTAATAGCAATGAAACAGGGTAAAGCTGTAAAACCATACAGACTTTTCTTGAGTGGTCCTGGTGGTGTTGGAAAAAGTCATGTGATAAAACTGATACATTCAGACACTAGAAAGTTGTTAGCACTGTCAGGTGGGATAAAACCAACAGATGTCACGGTGTTGTTGACTGCTCCTACAGGAGTTGCTGCATTTAATATTGGAGGAATGACCATTCACTCAGCGCTGCTTCTCCGAACAACTAAGTATGGGAAAGAAGGTGACCATCTGTCATTTGAGAAACTGAATTCTCTACGATCCAAGCTGGAACATCTGCACTTGGTTATCATTGATGAAATTTCCATGGTTGGATCAGATATGTTGTTGAACATCCACAAGCGTCTAGAGGAAATTAAAGGAGTTACTGGAGATTCAATATATTTTGGTAATGTGTGTATTCTTGCAGTTGGAGATTTGTATCAACTTCCTCCAGTGAGACAGTCACAAATATATCAACCTGTACGTGATCCAGTCGAAAGGTTGAATGGTTGTCTCTGGAAAGAAGAGTTCAAAATACATGAGTTGGATGAAGTTATGCGTCAGAAAGATGACTGTGCATTTGCAGAATTGCTTTGCCGTGTTAGAGTTGGGAAATGTACAAATAGAGATCTGGATGTATTGAAATCTAGAGAAATCAGTTTAGATGATCCAAATTACCCACACGATGTACTCCACGTATTTGCATTCAACTGTGATGTTGATGACAGGAATATGGCAAAATTGGAGAAACTTGCACCAAGTCCTAAACAGCGTATTTACATTCATGCATCAGATGACAAAACGGACAGCACAGGACAACTAAATTTGGAAAGAATACCAACTTCACAGAAACGTTCTGAAACTGCTGGTCTTCATACGACTCTCATTTTGGCAATTGGTGCACGAGTGATGCTCACATATAATGTGGATACTGGAGATGGACTTGTTAATGGTGTAATTGGAACTGTTGAAAGTATCATAGAAAATACAAACAAAGGAGTTGCTATAGTTCTGGTGAAATTTGACAACGAAAATGTAGGTACAAGTGCTATTTCTGGAAGTCAGTGGAAAGACCGATATCCCAATGCAGTTCCAATCAAAAGACACGAAGGGAAATTTGAAAAAGGAAACAGGAAGGCAGCGCAAATCTCCAGAAGACAATTCCCGCTTACACTGGCTTGGGCAGTAACAATTCATAAGTGTCAGGGTCTCACAGTGGATGAAATTGTTGTCAGCATGAAGGGTGCAAAACGATTTGGAAAAGGACAAGCATATGTGGCATTCAGTCGAGTGAAGACTCTGCTTGGTTTGCATATACTTGACTTCGATTCAGCTGGAATAAAAGCTAATGATAAATTGGAACATGAAATTAATGAAATGTGTGTTAATACATTATCAATGGAAGAGTTAAATCTTTTGACCTTGCACAAACCTGACTGGATAACAGTGGGTCACTTAAATATCCATTATTTCCTGGAGAAATTAGCAGACCTGATGAGTCATAGAGAAAATCAAATTTTAGCTGAAACAGATGTTATGTGTTTCACTGAAACCTATCTGACAGATGATCATAATGTTGATGAATTTGCTGAGAAATATGGATATACAGTTTTCAGACAAAATATTCCAAGCATGCATGATCATGGTAATTTGCACGGAGTGATGATATGTGCTCTGACTGATCTGCAACCTAAAGAACTAGAACTGATATCTGTGAAAGGATTGGAGTCAAAAGCGATAGTTTTAGAAACGCAGAAATCACGTTTTGTTGTTACTGTAGTTTATAGGAAACCATCATTCCCAATGAAAACCTTCTTGCTACAACTAAGTAGTCTTCTTGATTTGATGCCATTACATGTGCCAACAATCATACTTGGTGACTTCAATGATGATTTGACAAACCAAAGACAAACAGAGTTGACAAAGCTCATGCAATGCTATGGATTCAAACAATGTATTAACCAGGCAACAACAGATAGAGGTACAATGATAGATCACATATATTTCAATAAAAATGAACCGGAACAAGTTCACATGGACGTGCATGATACGTACTATTCTGATCATGACATGACTTTTGTCACCACAGAGTGTACATGAATGGTTCATGAGACATAATTGATGTCGTTGTAAGTTGTTATAGCAGATATTCTCCGCAAGCATGACATATATGACAGCATACTATGATTTCAAATAGTACATTACATATCTTAGCCCAGACAGAGCTACATTATCAAATATTTACCTGATTGTAATTAACATCAGTAATTAAATATTGATACATGTGAACTTCCTCCAGTGAGACAGTCACAAGTCTATCAACCTGTATGTGAACCAATAAAGGTTGAATGGTTGTCTCTGGAAAGATGAGTTCAAAATACATGAACAGCAACACTTAAAATTGGATACACTTCTTCATCAGAAGCTATATCAAATTCTCTAGAACTGCTAAACCCAATGGTGTCAATCATGACCAGTGAATGATCTCGTCATCTGAATCTTGTAACACCAATGACCTCTGGTGTGATACTATACTGTATGTGACTTGATTAGTGTTGTACAATGTTGACTACCCTTTGTTAAAATACCTGAAAATGAGTTTGTGATTTTACATCATTTGTGATTTTATATCATGTGATTTACATTTTACACGTCCAGCATGGTGATTTTAGTTCGGTGGGAATCAGAATATGGTTTTGACATACACTCAATATCTTGGTTCACATTTCTGGTACAGAGTAGTATGTTGTGCACATGTGTTCTGAGCATCTGTATTAAAGATAGTATCTCATCTTGCATATAATGCACTTGTGTGATCTTACTCTTCACAACCTTTGATTTTCTCCTCAGTGCTAGTGGACACAGCCTTCATAACATTCAATCGACTCAGTTGAAAGTTCAATGACATTCTAGAATGGCTGAAACTGGTCAGAAAGTATCTCTAGTATTGTTCTTTGTCAGGTCGATCTTGATTCCTGGATGTGACTTGTTTTTAGTTAAATACCAAAATGAGTGGTGTTTGGATCAACGATTACAAAGAAATTACGACTGATGAAGCTGAGAACATCTGTTATATTGCAGACAGAGTTAAATGCAATTATGACGTCATAAGGGAGGCACCTATGACGTCATCATTAACATATTTTATTCCCCATGGAGAGTTCTTTACAATGAGCCATGTCTCAATTTTTTCTATTCAGCACTTTTGGAGATATCGAGGTGCAAGGTTTTTTGGTTTTTCAAAGATGGCGGCTGAACCACGTGACCGATGACGTCATCATGAACATATTTTATTCCCCATGGAGAGTTCTTTACAAGGAGCCATGTCTCAATTTTTTCTATTCAGCACTTTTGGAGATATGGAGGTGCAAAGTTTTTCGGATTTTCCAAGCTGGCGGCAGAAGCACTTGACCGATGACGTCATCATTAACATGTTTTATTCCCCATGGAGAGTTCTTTACAATGAGCCATGTCTCAATTTTATCTGTTCAGCACTTTTGGAGATACAGTGGAACAAAGTTTTGCCGTTTTTCCAAGATGGCGGCCGACCACGTGACATATGACGTCATCATTAACATATTTTATTCCCCATGGAGAGTTCTTTACAATGAGCCATGTCTCAATTTTTTCATTTCAGCACTTTCGGAGATGTTGAGGTGCAAAGTTTTCCCATTTTTCCAAGATGGCGGCCGAACCACGTGACCGATGGCGTCATCATTAACATATTTTATTCCCCATGGAGAGTTCTTTACAATGAGCCATGTCTCAATTTTTTCTGTTCAGCACTTTTGGAGATTTTGTGGTGCAAAGTTTTGCCGTTTTTCCAAGATGGCGGCCGACCACGTGACTGATGACGTCATCATTAACATATTTTATTCCCCATGGAGAGTTCTTTACAATGAGCCATGTCTCAATTATTCTGTTCAGCACTTTTGGAGATATAGTGGTGCAAAGTTTTGCCGTTTTTCCAAGATGGCGGCCGACCACGTGACATATGACGTCATCATTAACATATTTTATTCCCCATGGAGAGTTCTTTCCAATGAGCCATGTCTCAATTTTTTCTGTTCAGCACTTTTGGAGATATAGTGGCGCAACGATTTGCCGTTTTTCCAAGATGGCGACCGAACCACGTGACTGATGACGTCATCATTTACATATTTTATTCCCCATGGAGAGTTCTTTACAATGAGCCATGTCTCAATTTTTTCTGTTCAGCACTTTTGGAGATATAGTGGTGCAAATTTTTGCCGTTTTTCCAAGATGGCGGCCGACCACGTGACATATGACGTCATCATTAACATATTTTATTCCCCATGGAGAGTTCTTTACAATGAGCCATGTCTCAATTTTTTCTGTTCAGTACTTTCGGAGATATAGAGGTGCAAATTTATTCGGTTTATCCAAGATGGCGGCCGAACCACGTCACTGATGACGTCATCATTGAGGCACAGTATATTAGAGGGCAAGACCATTATGTGTGCAAAGTTTGGCGATTCTCCGTGCAACGGTGTAGACGCAGTGCTGCAAACAGACAAACAGACAGACAAACAGACAGACAAACAGACAGACAGACAAACAAACGAACAGATCAACATACTTGCCGGAAAATTTTTCCGGCAAGTAACGAACAGATCAACATACTTGCCGGAAAATTTTTCCGGCAAGTAAAAAATCGGTCAGAGACCGAGGACTTGCCGGAATGTACGTTTTTTATCGGCCATTTAGAACAAATATGGTGGCTGAACCACGTGATAGATGACGTCATCATTAACTTATTTTATTCCCCATGGAGAGTTCTTTTCAATGAGCCATGTCTCAATTTTTTCTATTCAGCACTTTCAGAGATATGGAGGTGCAATTTTTTTCCAAGATGGCGGCCGAACCACGTGACATATGACGTCATCATTAACATATTTTATTCCCCATGGAGAGTTCTTTCCAATGAGCCATGTCTCAATTTTTTCTGTTCAGCACTTTTGGAGATATAGTGGTGCAAATTTTTGCCGTTTTTCCAAGATGGCGGCCGACCACGTGACATATGACGTCATCATTAACATATTTTATTCCCCATGGAGAGTTCTTTACAATGAGCCATGTCTCAATTTTTTCTGTTCAGCACTTTTGGAGATATAGTGGCGCAACGATTTGCCGTTTTTCCAAGATGGCGACCGAACCACGTGACTGATGACGTCATCATTTACATATTTTATTCCCCATGGAGAGTTCTTTACAATGAGCCATGTCTCAATTTTTTCTGTTCAGCACTTTTGGAGATATAGTGGTGCAAATTTTTGCCGTTTTTCCAAGATGGCGGCCGACCACGTGACATATGACGTCATCATTAACATATTTTATTCCCCATGGAGAGTTCTTTACAATGAGCCATGTCTCAATTTTTTCTGTTCAGTACTTTCGGAGATATAGAGGTGCAAATTTATTCGGTTTATCCAAGATGGCGGCCGAACCACGTCACTGATGACGTCATCATTGAGGCACAGTATATTAGAGGGCAAGACCATTATGTGTGCAAAGTTTGGCGATTCTCCGTGCAACGGTGTAGACGCAGTGCTGCAAACAGACAAACAGACAGACAAACAGACAGACAAACAGACAGACAGACAAACAAATGAAAAATCGGTCAGAGACCGAGGACTTGCCGGAATGTACTTTTTTATTGGCCATTGAGGACAAATATGGTGGTCGAACCACGTGACCGATGACGTCATCATTAACATATTTTATTCCCCATGGAGAGTTCTTTACAACGAGCCATGTGTCAATTTTTTTCTATTCAGTACTTTCGGAGATATAGAGGTGCAAAGTTTTTCGGTTTTTCCAAGATGGCGGCCGAACCACGTGACTGATGACGTCATCATTAACATTTTATTCCCCATGGAGAGTTCTTTCCAATGAGCCATGTCTCAATTTTTTATATTCAGCACATTCAGAGATATGGAGGTGCAAAATTTTTCGGTTTTTCCAAGATGGCGGCCGAACCACGTGACATATGACGTCATCATTAACAAATTTTATTCCCCATGGAGAGTTCTTTACAATGAGCCATGTCTCAATTTTTTCTGTTCAGCACTTTTGGAGATATAGTGGTGCAAAGTTTTGCCGTTTTTCCAAGATGGTGGCCGACCACGTGACATATGACATCATCATTAACATATTTTATTCCCCATGGAGAGTTCTTTACAATGAGCCATGTCTCAATTTTTTCTGTTCAGCACTTTTGGAGATTTAGTGGTGCAAAGTTTTGCCGTTTTTCCAAGATGGCGGCCGACCACGTGACTGATGACGTCATCACTAACATATTTTATTCCCCATGGAGAGTTCTTTACAATGAGCCATGTCTCAATTATTTCTGTTCACCACTTTTGGAGATATAGTGGTGCAAAGTTTTGCCGTTTTTCCAAGATGGCGGCCGACCACGTGACATATGACGTCATCATCAACATATTTTATTCCCCATGGAGAGTTCTTTACAATGAGCCATGTCTCAATTTTATCTGTTCAGCACTTTTGGAGATATAGTGGCGCAATGTTTTGCCGTTTTTCCAAGATGGCGACCGAACCACGTGACTGATGACGTCATCATTTACATATTTTATTCCCCATGGAGAGTTCTTTACAATGAGCCATACCTCAATTTTTTCTATTCAGGACTGTTGGAGATGTGGAGGTGCAGAGTTTTTCGGTTTTTCCAAGATGGCGGCCGAACCACGTGACCGATGACATCATCATTAACATATTTTGTTCCCCATGGAGAGTTCTTTACAATGAGCCATGTCTCAATTTTTTCTATTCAGCACTTTCGGAGATATGGAGGTGATAAGTTTTTCGGTTTTTCCAAGATGGCGGCCGACCACGTGACTGATGACGTCATCATTAACATATTTTATTCCCCATGGAGAGTTCTTTACAATGAGCCATGTCTCAATTTTTTCTGTTCAGCACTTTTGGAGATATAGTGGTGCAAATTTTTGCCGTTTTTCCAAGATGGCGGCCGACCACGTGACATATGACGTCATCATTAACATATTTTATTCCCCATGGAGAGTTCTTTATAATGAGCCATGTCTCAATTTTTTCTGTTCAGCACTTTTGGAGATATAGTGGCGCAACGTTTTGCCGTTTTTCCAAGATGGCGCCCGAACCACGTGACTGATGACGTCATCATTTACATATTTTATTCCCCATGGAGAGTTCTTTACAATGAGCCATGTGTCAATTTTTTCTGTACAGTACTTTCGGAGATATAGAGGTGCAAAGTTTTTCGGTTTTTCCAAGATGGCGGCCGAACCACGTCACCGATGACGTCATCATTTGGGCACAGTCTATTCCAGGGCAAGACCAATATGTCTGCAAAGTTTGGCGATTCTCCATGCAACGGTGTAGATGCAGTGCTGCAAACAGACAGACAGACAAACAGACAGACAAACAGACAAACGAACAGATCAACATACTTGCCGGAAAAATTTTTCCGGCAAGTAACAAATGAAAAATCGGTCAGAGACCGAGGACTTGCCGGAATGTACTTTTTTATCGGCCATTTAGGCCAAATATGGCGGCCGAACCATGTGACCGATGACGTCATCATTAACATATATTATTCCCCATGGAGAGTTCTTTACAATGAGTCATGTCTCAATTTTTTCTATTCAGCACTTTCGGAGATATGGAGGTGCTAGGTTTTTCCAAGATGGCGGCTAACCCACGTGACCGATGACGTCATTATTAACATATTTTATTCCCCATGGAGAGTTCATTACAATGAGCCATGTCTCAATTTTTTCTATTCAGCACTTTCAGAGATATGGAGGTGCTAGGTTTTTCCAAGATGGCGGCTAAACCACGTGACCGATGACGTCATTATTAACATATTGTATTCCCCATGGAGAGTTCTTTACAATGAGTCATGTCTCAATTTTTTCTATTCAGCACTTTCAGAGATATGGAGGTGTTAGGTTTTTCGGTTTTTCCAAGATGGCGGCCGAACCACGTGACATATGACGTCATCATTAACAAATTTTATTCCCCATGGAGAGTTCTTTACAATGAGCCATGTCTCAATTTTTTCTGTTCAGCACTTTCGGAGATATAGAGGTGCAAAGTTTTTCCAAGATGGCGGCCGAACCACGTGACTGATGACGTCATCATTAACATATTTGATTCCCCATGGAGAGTTCTTTACAATGAGCCATGTCTCAATTTTTTCGGTTCAGTACTTTTGGAGATATGGAGGTGCAAATTTTTTCGGTTTTTCCAAGATGGCGGCCGAACCACGCGACTGATGACGTCATCATTAACATGTTTTATTCCCCATGGAGAGTTCTTCACAATGAGCCATGTCTCAATTTTTTCTGTTCAACACTTTGAGATATCGAGGTGCAAATTTTTTCGGTTTTTCCAAGATGGCGGCCGAACCACGTGACCGATGACGTCATCATTTGGGCACAGTATATTAGAGGGCAAGACCAATATGTGTGCCAAGTTTGGCGATTCTACGTGCAACGGTGTAGACGCAGTGCTGCAAACAGACAAACAGACAAACAGACAAACAGACAAACAGATGAAAAATCGGTCAGAGACCGAGGACTTGCCGGAATGTACTTTTTTATTGGCCATTGAGGACAAATATGGTGGTCGAACCACGTGACCGATGACGTCATCATTAACATATTTTATTCCCCATGGAGAGTTCTTTACAACGAGCCATGTGTCAATTTTTTTCTATTCAGTACTTTCGGAGATATAGAGGTGCAAAGTTTTTCGGTTTTTCCAAGATGGCGGCCGAACCACGTGACTGATGACGTCATCATTAACATTTTATTCCCCATGGAGAGTTCTTTACAATGAGCCATGTCTCAATTTTTTATATTCAGCACATTCAGAGATATGGAGGTGCAAAATTTTTCGGTTTTTCCAAGATGGCGGCCGAACCACGTGACATATGACGTCATCATTAACAAATTTTATTCCCCATGGAGAGTTCTTTACAATGAGCCATGTCTCAATTTTTTCTGTTCAGCACTTTTGGAGATATAGTGGTGCAAAGTTTTGCCGTTTTTCCAAGATGGTGGCCGACCACGTGACATATGACATCATCATTTACATATTTTATTCCCCATGGAGAGTTCTTTACAATGAGCCATGTCTCAATTTTTTCTGTTCAGCACTTTCGGAGATATAGAGGTGCAAAGTTTTTCCAAGATGGCGGCCGAACCACGTGACTGATGACGTCATCATTAACATATTTGATTCCCCATGGAGAGTTCTTTACAATGAGCCATGTCTCAATTTTTTTGGTTCAGTACTTTTGGAAATATGGAGGTGCAAATTTTTTCGGTTTTTCCAAGATGGCGGCCGAACCACGCGACTGATGACGTCATCATTAACATCTTTTATTCCCCATGGAGAGTTCTTCACAATGAGCCATGTCTCAATTTTTTCTGTTCAGCACTTTGAGATATCGAGGTGCAAATTTTTTCGGTTTTTCCAAGATGGCGGCCGAACCACGTGACCGATGACGTCATCATTTGGGCACAGTATATTAGAGGGCAAGACCAATATGTGTGCTAAGTTTGGCGATTCTACGTGCAACGGTGTAGACGCAGTGCTGCAAACAGACAAACAGACAAACAGACAAACAGATGAAAAATCGGTCAGAGACCGAGGACTTGCCGGAATGTACTTTTTTATCGGCCATTTAGAACAAATATGGCGGCTGAACCACGTGATAGATGACGTCATCATTAACATATTTTATTCCCCATAGAGAGTTCTTTACAATGAGCCATGTCTCAATTTTTTCCATTCTGCACTTTTGGAGATATAGTGGTGCAAAGTTTTCCCGTTTTTCCAAGATGGCGGCCGAACCACGTGACCGATGGCATCATCATTAACATATTTTATTCCCGATGGAGAGTTCTTTACAATGAGCCATGTCTCAATTTTTTCTATTCAGCACTTTCAGAGATATGGAGGTGGAAAATTTTTCGGTTTTTCCAAGACGGCGGCCGAACCACGTGACATATGACGTCATCATTAACATATTTTATTCCCCATGGAGAGTTCTTTACAATGAGCCATGTCTCAATTTTTTCTATTCAGTACATTCAGAGATATGGAGGTGCAAGGTTTTGCCGTTTTTCCAAGATGGCGGCCGAACCACGTGACCTATGACGTCAACATTAACATATTTTATTCCCCATGGAGAGTTCTTTGCAATGGGCCATGTCTCAATTTTTTCTATTCAGCACTTCCGGAGATATGGAGGCGCAAAATTTTTCGGTTTTTCCAAGATGGCGGCCGACACACGTGACCGATGACGTCATAAATTGGGCACAGTCTATTCCAGGGCAAGACGAATATGTGTGCAAAGTTTGGCGATTCTCCGTGCAACGGTGTAGACGCAGTGCTGCAAACAGACAAACAGACAGACAGGCAAACGAACAGATCAACATACTTGCCGGAAAAATTTTTCCGGCAAGTAACAAACAGACAGACAAACAGACAGACAGACAAACAAACGAACAGATCAACATACTTGCCGGAAAATTTTTCCGGCAAGTAAAAAATCGGTCAGAGACCGAGGACTTGCCGGAATGTACGTTTTTTATCGGCCATTTAGAACAAATATGGTGGCTGAACCACGTGATAGATGACGTCATCATTAACTTATTTTATTCCCCATGGAGAGTTCTTTCCAATGAGCCATGTCTCAATTTTTTCTGTTCAGCACTTTTGGAGATATAGTGGTGCAAATTTTTGCCGTTTTTCCAAGATGGCGGCCGACCACGTGACATATGACGTCATCATTAACATATTTTATTCCCCATGGAGAGTTCTTTACAATGAGCCATGTCTCAATTTTTTCTGTTCAGCACTTTTGGAGATATAGTGGCGCAACGATTTGCCGTTTTTCCAAGATGGCGACCGAACCACGTGACTGATGACGTCATCATTTACATATTTTATTCCCCATGGAGAGTTCTTTACAATGAGCCATGTCTCAATTTTTTCTGTTCAGTACTTTCGGAGATATAGAGGTGCAAATTTATTCGGTTTATCCAAGATGGCGGCCGAACCACGTCACTGATGACGTCATCATTGAGGCACAGTATATTAGAGGGCAAGACCATTATGTGTGCAAAGTTTGGCGATTCTCCGTGCAACGGTGTAGACGCAGTGCTGCAAACAGACAAACAGACAGACAAACAGACAGACAAACAGACAGACAGACAAACAAACGAACAGATCAACATACTTGCCGGAAAATTTTTCCGGCAAGTAACAAACGAACAGATCAACATACTTGCCGGAAAATTTTTCCGGCAAGTAAAAAATCGGTCAGAGACCGAGGACTTGCCGGAATGTACGTTTTTTATCGGCCATTTAGAACAAATATGGTGGCTGAACCACGTGATAGATGACGTCATCATTAACTTATTTTATTCCCCATGGAGAGTTCTTTTCAATGAGCCATGTCTCAATTTTTTCATTTCAGCACTTTCGGAGATGTTGAGGTGCAAAGTTTTCCCATTTTTCCAAGATGGCGGCCGAACCACGTGACCGATGGCGTCATCATTAACATATTTTATTCCCCATGGAGAGTTCTTTACAATGAGCCATGTCTCAATTTTTTCTGTTCAGCACTTTTGGAGATTTTGTGGTGCAAAGTTTTGCCGTTTTTCCAAGATGGCGGCCGACCACGTGACTGATGACGTCATCATTAACATATTTTATTCCCCATGGAGAGTTCTTTACAATGAGCCATGTCTCAATTATTCTGTTCAGCACTTTTGGAGATATAGTGGTGCAAAGTTTTGCCGTTTTTCCAAGATGGCGGCCGACCACGTGACATATGACGTCATCATTAACATATTTTATTCCCCATGGAGAGTTCTTTCCAATGAGCCATGTCTCAATTTTTTCTGTTCAGCACTTTTGGAGATATAGTGGCGCAACGATTTGCCGTTTTTCCAAGATGGCGACCGAACCACGTGACTGATGACGTCATCATTTACATATTTTATTCCCCATGGAGAGTTCTTTACAATGAGCCATGTCTCAATTTTTTCTGTTCAGCACTTTTGGAGATATAGTGGTGCAAATTTTTGCCGTTTTTCCAAGATGGCGGCCGACCACGTGACATATGACGTCATCATTAACATATTTTATTCCCCATGGAGAGTTCTTTACAATGAGCCATGTCTCAATTTTTTCTGTTCAGTACTTTCGGAGATATAGAGGTGCAAATTTATTCGGTTTATCCAAGATGGCGGCCGAACCACGTCACTGATGACGTCATCATTGAGGCACAGTATATTAGAGGGCAAGACCATTATGTGTGCAAAGTTTGGCGATTCTCCGTGCAACGGTGTAGACGCAGTGCTGCAAACAGACAAACAGACAGACAAACAGACAGACAAACAGACAGACAGACAAACAAACGAACAGATCAACATACTTGCCGGAAAATTTTTCCGGCAAGTAAACAAACGAACAGATCAACATACTTGCCGGAAAATTTTTCCGGCAAGTAAAAAATCGGTCAGAGACCGAGGACTTGCCGGAATGTACGTTTTTTATCGGCCATTTAGAACAAATATGGTGGCTGAACCACGTGATAGATGACGTCATCATTAACTTATTTTATTCCCCATGGAGAGTTCTTTTCAATGAGCCATGTCTCAATTTTTTCTGTTCAGCACTTTTGGAGATATAGTGGCGCAACGATTTGCCGTTTTTCCAAGATGGCGACCGAACCACGTGACTGATGACGTCATCATTTACATATTTTATTCCCCATGGAGAGTTCTTTACAATGAGCCATGTCTCAATTTTTTCTGTTCAGCACTTTTGGAGATATAGTGGTGCAAATTTTTGCCGTTTTTCCAAGATGGCGGCCGACCACGTGACATATGACGTCATCATTAACATATTTTATTCCCCATGGAGAGTTCTTTACAATGAGCCATGTCTCAATTTTTTCTGTTCAGTACTTTCGGAGATATAGTGGCGCAACGATTTGCCGTTTTTCCAAGATGGCGACCGAACCACGTGACTGATGACGTCATCATTTACATATTTTATTCCCCATGGAGAGTTCTTTACAATGAGCCATGTCTCAATTTTTTCTGTTCAGCACTTTTGGAGATATAGTGGTGCAAATTTTTGCCGTTTTTCCAAGATGGCGGCCGACCACGTGACATATGACGTCATCATTAACATATTTTATTCCCCATGGAGAGTTCTTTACAATGAGCCATGTCTCAATTTTTTCTGTTCAGTACTTTCGGAGATATAGAGGTGCAAATTTATTCGGTTTATCCAAGATGGCGGCCGAACCACGTCACTGATGACGTCATCATTGAGGCACAGTATATTAGAGGGCAAGACCATTATGTGTGCAAAGTTTGGCGATTCTCCGTGCAACGGTGTAGACGCAGTGCTGCAAACAGACAAACAGACAGACAAACAGACAGACAAACAGACAGACAGACAAACAAACGAACAGATCAACATACTTGCCGGAAAATTTTTCCGGCAAGTAACGAACAGATCAACATACTTGCCGGAAAATTTTTCCGGCAAGTAATGAAAAATCGGTCAGAGACCGAGGACTTGCCGGAATGTACTTTTTTATCAGCCATTTAGAACAAATATGGCGGCTGAACCATGTGATAGATGACGTCATCATTAATATATTTTATTCCCCATGGAGAGTTCTTTACAATGAGCCATACCTCAATTTTTTCTATTCAGCACTTTCAGAGATATGGAGGTGCAAAAATTTTCGGTTTTTCCAAGATGGCGGCCGAACCACGTGACATATGACGTCATCATTAACATATTTTATTCCCCATGGAGAGTTCTTTACAATGAGTCACATCTCAATTTTTTCTATTCAGCACTTTGGGAGATATGGAGGTGGTAGGTTTTTCGGTTTTTCCAAGATGGCGGCCGAACTACGTAACTGATGACGTCATCATTAACATATTTTATTCCCCATCAAGAGTTCTTTACAATGAGCCATGTCTCAATTTTTTCTATTCAGTACTTTCAGAGATATGGAGGTGCAAAGTTTTTAGGTTTTTCCAAGATGGCGGCCGAACCACGTGACTGATGACGTCATCATTAACATATTTTATTCCCCATGGAGAGTTCTTTACAATGAGCCATGTCTCAATTTTTTCTGTTCAGCACTTTCGGAGATATAGAGTTGCAAACTTTTTCCAAGATGGCGGCCGAACCACGTGACCAATGACGTCATCACTAACATTTTATTCCCCATGGAGAGTTCTTTACAATGAGCTCAATTTTTTCTGTTCAGCACTTTTGGAGATATAGTGGTGCAAAATTTTGCCATTTTCCAAGATGGCGGCCGAACCACGTGACTGATGACGTCATCATTAACATATTTTATTACCCATGGAGAGTTCTTTACAATGAGCCACGTCTCAATTTTTTCTATTCAGCACTTCCGGAGATATATCGAGGTGCTAAGTTTTTTGGTTTTTCCAAGATGGCGGCCGAACCACGTGACCGATGACGTCATTATTAATATATTTTATTCCCCATGGAGAGTTCCTTACAATGAGCCACGTCTCAATTTTTTCTATTCAGCACTTCCGGAGATATATAGAGGTGCAAAGTTTTTCGGTTTTTCCAAGATGGCGGCCGAACCACGTCACCGATGACGTCATCAATTGGGCACAGTCTATTCCAGGGCAAGACCAATATGTGTGCAAAGTTTGGCGATTCTCCGTGCAACGGTGTAGACGCAGTGCTGCAAACAGACAAACAGACAAACAGACAAACAGACAAACAGACAAACAGATGAAAAATCGGTCAGAGACCGAGGACTTGCCGGAATGTACTCTTTTATCGGCCATTTAAGACAAATATGGCGTCCGAACCACGTGACCTATGATGTCATTATTAACATATTTTATTCCCCATGGAGAGTTCTTTACAATGAGCCATGTCTCAATTTTTTCTATTCAGCACTTTCAGAGATATGGAGGTGCACAATTTTTCGGTTTTTCCAAGATGGCGGCCGAACCACGTGACATATGACGTCATCATTAACATATTTTATTCCCCATTGAGAGTTCTTTGCAATGAGCCATGTCTCAATTTTTTCCATTCTGCACTTTTGGAGATATAGTGGTGCAAAGTTTTCCCATTTTTCCAAGATGGCGGCCGAACCACGTGACCGATGCCATCATCATTAACATATTTTATTCCCCATGGAGAGTTCTTTACAATGAGCCATGTCTCAATTTTTTCTGTTCAGCACTTTTGGAGATTTTGTGGTGCAAAGTTTTGCCGTTTTTCCAAGATGGCGGCCGACCACGTGACTGATGACGTCATCATTAACATATTTTATTCCCCATGGAGAGTTCTTTACAATGAGCCATGTCTCAATTATTTCTGTTCAGCACTTTTGGAGATATAGTGGTGCAAAGTTTTGCCGTTTTTCCAAGATGGCGGCCGACCACGTGACATATGACGTCATCATTAACATATTTTATTCCCCATGGAGAGTTCTTTCCAATGAGCCATGTCTCAATTTTTTCTGTTCAGCACTTTTGGAGATATAGTGGCGCAACGATTTGCCGTTTTTCCAAGATGGCGACCGAACCACGTGACTGATGACGTCATCATTTACATATTTTATTCCCCATGGAGAGTTCTTTACAATGAGCCATGTCTCAATTTTTTCTGTTCAGTACTTTCGGAGATATAGAGGTGCAAATTTATTCGGTTTTTCCAAGATGGCGGCCGAACCACGTCACCGATGACGTCATCATTGGGGCACAGTATATTAGAGGGCAAGACCATTATGTGTGCAAAGTTTGGCGATTCTCCGTGCAACGGTGTAGACGCAGTGCTGCAAACAGACAAACAGACAAACAGACAAACAGACAAACAGACAAATGAAAAATCGGTCAGAGACCGAGGACTTGCCGGAATGTACTTTTTTATCGGCCATTTAGGACAAATATGGCGGCCGAAACACGTGACCGATGATGTCATCATTAACATATTTTATTCCCCATGGAGAGTTCTTTACAACGAGCCATGTCTCAATTTTTTCTATTCAGCACTTTCAGATATGGAGGTGCAATTTTTTCCAAAGATGGCGGCCGAACCACGTGACATATGACGTCATCATTAACATATTTTATTCCCCATGGAGAGTTCTTTACAATGAGCCATGTCTCAATTTTTTCTGTTCAGCACTTTTGGAGATATAGTGGTGCAAAGTTGCCGTTTTTCCAAGATGGCGGCCGACCACGTGACATATGACGTCATCAGTAACATATTTTATTCCCCATGGAGTTCTTTACAATGAGCCATGTCTCAATTTTTTCTGTTCAGTACTTTCGGAGATATAGAGGTGCAAATTTTTTCGGTTTTTCCAAGATGGCGGCCGAACCACGTCACCGATGACATCATCAATTGGGCACAGTCTATTCCAGGGCAAGACCAATATGTGTGCAAAGTTTGGCGATTCTACGTGGAACAGTGTAGACGCAGTGCTGCAAACAGACAGACAGACAGACAAACAGACAAATGAAAAATCGGTCAGAGACCGAGGACTTGCCGGAATGTACTTTTTATCGGCCATTTAGAACAAATATGGCGGCCGAACCACGTGACCGATGATATCATCATTAACATATTTTATTCCCCATGGAGAGTTCTTTACAATGAGCCATGTCTCAATTTTTTCTATTCAGCACTTTTGGAGATATAGTGGTGCAAATTTTTGCCGTTTTTCCAAGATGGCGGCCGACCACGTGACATATGACGTCATCATTAATATATTTTACTCCCCATGGAGAGTTCTTTACAATGAGCCATGTCTCAATTTTTTCTGTTCAGCACTTTTGGAGATTTTGTGGTGCAAAGTTTTGCCGTTTTTCCAAGATGGCGGCCGACCACGTGACTGATGACGTCATCATTAACATATTTTATTCCCCATGGAGAGTTCTTTACAATGAGCCATGTCTCAATTTTTTCTGTTCAGCACTTTTGGAGATATAGTGGTGCAAAGTTTTGCCGTTTTTCCAAAATGGCGGCCGACCACGTGACATATGACGTCATCATTAACATATTTTATTCCCCATGGAGAGTTCTTTACAATGAGCCATGTCTCAATTTTTTCTGTTCAGCACTTTTGGAGATATAGTGGTGCAACGTTTTGCCGTTTTTCCAAGATGGCGACCGAACCACGTGACTGATGACGTCATCATTTACATATTTTATTCTGCATGGAGAGTTCTTTACAATGAGCCATGTCTCAATTTTTTCTGTTCAGTACTTTCGGAGATATAGAGGTGCAACGTTTTTTGGTTTTTCCAAGATGGCGGCCGAACCACGTCACCGATGACGTCATCAATTGGGCACAGTCTATTCCAGGGCAAGACCAATGTGTGTGCAAAGTTTGGCGATTCTACGTGCAACGGTGTAGACGCAGTGCTGCAAACAGACAGACAAACAGACAGACAGACAGACAGACAAATGAAAAATCGGTCAGAGACCGAGGACTTGCCGGAATGTACTTTTTTATCGGCCATTTAGGACAAATAGGGCGGCCGAACCACGTGACCGATGACGTCATCATTAACATATTTTATTCCCCATGGAGAGTTCTTTACAATGAGCCATACCTCAATTTTTTCTATTCAGGACTTTTGGAGATGTGGAGGTGCAGAGTTTTTCGGTTTTTCCAAGATGGCGGCCGAACCACGTGACCGATGATATCATCATTAACATATTTTATTCCCCATGGAGAGTTCTTTACAATGAGCCATGTCTCAATTTTTTCTATTCAGCACTTTCGGAGATATGGAGGTGCAAAGTTTTTCGGTTTTTCCAAGATGGCGGCCGACCACGTGACATATGACGTCATCATTAACATATTTTATTCCCCATGGAGAGTTCTTACCAATGAGCCATGTCTCAATTTTTTCTGTTCAGCACTTCCGGAGATATGGAGGTGCAAAGTTTTTCGGTTTTTCCAAGATGGCGGCCGACCACGTGACATATGACGTCATCATTAACATATTTTATTCGCCATGGAGAGTTCTTTACAATGAGCCATGTCTCAATTTTTTCTGTTCAGCACTTTTGGAGATATCGTGGTGCAAAGTTTTGCCGTTTTTCCAAGATGGCGGCCGACCACGTGACTGATGACGTCATCATTAACATATTTTATTCCCCATGGAGAGTTCTTTACAATGAGCCATGTCTCAATTTTTTCTGTTCAGCACTTTCGGAGATATGGAGGTGCAAAGTTTTTCGGTTTTTCCAAGATGGCGGCCGAACCACGTGACTGATGACTTCATCAGTAACATATTTTATTCCCCATGGAGAGTTATTTACAATGAGCCATGTCTCAATTTTTTCTGTTCAGCACTTTCGGAGATATGGAGGTGTAAAGTTTTTCGGTTTTTCCAAGATGGCGGCCGAACCACGTCACCGATGACGTCATCATTTGGGCACAGTATATTAGAGGGCAAGACCAATATGTGTGCCAAGTTTGGCGATTCTACGTGCAACGGTGTAGACGTAGTGCTGCAAACAGACAAACAGACAGACAGACAGACAGACAGACAGACAGACAGACAAACAAACGAACAGATCAACATACTTGCCGGAAAATTTTTCCGGCAAGTAACAAACAGACAAACGAACAGATCAACATACTTGCCGGAAAAAATTTTCCGGCAAGTAACAAACGAACAGATCAACATACTTGCCGGAAATTTTTTTCCGGCAAGTAATGAAAAATCGGTCAGAGACCGAGCACTTGCCGGAATTTATTTTTTTATCGGCCATTTAGGACAAATATGGCGGCCGAACCACATGGCCGATGACATATTTTATTCCCCATGGAGAGTTCTTTAGAATGAGCCATGTCTCAATTTTTTCTATTCAGCACTTTCGGAGATATGGAGGTGCAAAGTTTTTCGGATTTTCCAAGATGGCGGCCGAATCACGTGACCGATGACGTCATCATTAACATATTTTATTCCCCATGGAGTTCTTTTCAATGAGCCATGTCTCAATTTTTTCTATTCAGCACTTTCGGAGATTATGGAGGTGCAAAGTTTTTCGGTTTTTTCAAGATGGCGGCCGAACGACGTGACCGATGACGTCATCATTAACATGTTTTATTCCCCATGGAGAGTTCTTCACAATGAGCCATGTCTCCATTTTTTCTATTCAGCACTTTCAGAGATATGGAGGTGCAAAATTTTTCGGTTTTTCCAAGATGGCGGCCGAACCACGTGACATATGACGTCATCATTAACATCTTTTATTGCCCATGGAGAGTTCTTTACAATGAGCCATGTCTCAATTTTTTCTGTTCAGCACTTTTGGAGATATAGTGGTGCAAAGTTTTGCCGTTTTTCCAAGATGGCGGCCGACCACGTGACTGATGACATCATCATTAACATATTTTATTCCCCATGGAGAGTTCTTTACAATGAGCCATGTCTCAATTTTTTATGTTCAGCACTTTTGGAGATAGTGGTGCAAAGTTTTGCCGTTTTTCCAAGATGGTGGCCGACCACGTAAATGATGACGTCATCATTAACACATTTTATTCCCCATGGAGAGTTCTTTACAATGAGCCATGTCTCAATTTTTTCTGTTCAGCACTTTTGGAGATATAGTGGTGCAAAGTTTTGCCGTTTTTCCAAGATGGTGGCCGACCACGTGACTGATGACGTCATCATTTACATATTTTATTCCCCATGGAGAGTTCTTTACAATGAGCCATGTCTCAATTTTTTCTGTTCAGTACTTTCGGAGATATAGAGGTACAAAGTTTTTCGGTTTTTCCAAGATGGCGGCCGAACCACGTCACCGATGACGTCATCATTTGGGCACAGTATATTAGAGGGCAAGACCAATATGTGTGCTAAGTTTGGCGATTCTACGTGCAACGGTGTAGACGCAGTGCTGCAAACAGACAAACAGACAAACAGACAAACAGATGAAAAATCGGTCAGAGACCGAGGACTTGCCGGAATGTACTTTTTTATCGGCCATTTAGAACAAATATGGCGGC
Source organism: Myxine glutinosa (assembly GCF_964187855.1). Lineage (NCBI taxonomy): Eukaryota > Metazoa > Chordata > Myxini > Myxiniformes > Myxinidae > Myxine > Myxine glutinosa. The sequence goes on from NC_136274.1 coordinate 12,931,791, forward strand.
TGAACCACGTGATAGATGACGTCATCATTAACATATTTTATTCCCCATAGAGAGTTCTTTACAATGAGCCATGTCTCAATTTTTTCCATTCTGCACTTTTGGAGATATAGTGGTGCAAAGTTTTCCCGTTTTTCCAAGATGGCGGCCGAACCACGTGACCGATGGCATCATCATTAACATATTTTATTCCCGATGGAGAGTTCTTTACAATGAGCCATGTCTCAATTTTTTCTATTCAGCACTTTCAGAGATATGGAGGTGGAAAATTTTTCGGTTTTTCCAAGACGGCGGCCGAACCACGTGACATATGACGTCATCATTAACATATTTTATTCCCCATGGAGAGTTCTTTACAATGAGCCATGTCTCAATTTTTTCTATTCAGTACATTCAGAGATATGGAGGTGCAAGGTTTTGCCGTTTTTCCAAGATGGCGGCCGAACCACGTGACCTATGACGTCAACATTAACATATTTTATTCCCCATGGAGAGTTCTTTGCAATGGGCCATGTCTCAATTTTTTCTATTCAGCACTTCCGGAGATATGGAGGCGCAAAATTTTTCGGTTTTTCCAAGATGGCGGCCGACACACGTGACCGATGACGTCATAAATTGGGCACAGTCTATTCCAGGGCAAGACGAATATGTGTGCAAAGTTTGGCGATTCTCCGTGCAACGGTGTAGACGCAGTGCTGCAAACAGACAAACAGACAGACAGGCAAACGAACAGATCAACATACTTGCCGGAAAAATTTTTCCGGCAAGTAACAAACAGACAGACAAACAGACAGACAGACAAACAAACGAACAGATCAACATACTTGCCGGAAAATTTTTCCGGCAAGTAAAAAATCGGTCAGAGACCGAGGACTTGCCGGAATGTACGTTTTTTATCGGCCATTTAGAACAAATATGGTGGCTGAACCACGTGATAGATGACGTCATCATTAACTTATTTTATTCCCCATGGAGAGTTCTTTCCAATGAGCCATGTCTCAATTTTTTCTGTTCAGCACTTTTGGAGATATAGTGGTGCAAATTTTTGCCGTTTTTCCAAGATGGCGGCCGACCACGTGACATATGACGTCATCATTAACATATTTTATTCCCCATGGAGAGTTCTTTACAATGAGCCATGTCTCAATTTTTTCTGTTCAGCACTTTTGGAGATATAGTGGCGCAACGATTTGCCGTTTTTCCAAGATGGCGACCGAACCACGTGACTGATGACGTCATCATTTACATATTTTATTCCCCATGGAGAGTTCTTTACAATGAGCCATGTCTCAATTTTTTCTGTTCAGTACTTTCGGAGATATAGAGGTGCAAATTTATTCGGTTTATCCAAGATGGCGGCCGAACCACGTCACTGATGACGTCATCATTGAGGCACAGTATATTAGAGGGCAAGACCATTATGTGTGCAAAGTTTGGCGATTCTCCGTGCAACGGTGTAGACGCAGTGCTGCAAACAGACAAACAGACAGACAAACAGACAGACAAACAGACAGACAGACAAACAAACGAACAGATCAACATACTTGCCGGAAAATTTTTCCGGCAAGTAACAAACGAACAGATCAACATATTTGCCGGAAAATTTTTCCGGCAAGTAAAAAATCGGTCAGAGACCGAGGACTTGCCGGAATGTACGTTTTTTATCGGCCATTTAGAACAAATATGGTGGCTGAACCACGTGATAGATGACGTCATCATTAACTTATTTTATTCCCCATGGAGAGTTCTTTTCAATGAGCCATGTCTCAATTTTTTCATTTCAGCACTTTCGGAGATGTTGAGGTGCAAAGTTTTCCCATTTTTCCAAGATGGCGGCCGAACCACGTGACCGATGGCGTCATCATTAACATATTTTATTCCCCATGGAGAGTTCTTTACAATGAGCCATGTCTCAATTTTTTCTGTTCAGCACTTTTGGAGATTTTGTGGTGCAAAGTTTTGCCGTTTTTCCAAGATGGCGGCCGACCACGTGACTGATGACGTCATCATTAACATATTTTATTCCCCATGGAGAGTTCTTTACAATGAGCCATGTCTCAATTATTCTGTTCAGCACTTTTGGAGATATAGTGGTGCAAAGTTTTGCCGTTTTTCCAAGATGGCGGCCGACCACGTGACATATGACGTCATCATTAACATATTTTATTCCCCATGGAGAGTTCTTTCCAATGAGCCATGTCTCAATTTTTTCTGTTCAGCACTTTTGGAGATATAGTGGCGCAACGATTTGCCGTTTTTCCAAGATGGCGACCGAACCACGTGACTGATGACGTCATCATTTACATATTTTATTCCCCATGGAGAGTTCTTTACAATGAGCCATGTCTCAATTTTTTCTGTTCAGCACTTTTGGAGATATAGTGGTGCAAATTTTTGCCGTTTTTCCAAGATGGCGGCCGACCACGTGACATATGACGTCATCATTAACATATTTTATTCCCCATGGAGAGTTCTTTACAATGAGCCATGTCTCAATTTTTTCTGTTCAGTACTTTCGGAGATATAGAGGTGCAAATTTATTCGGTTTATCCAAGATGGCGGCCGAACCACGTCACTGATGACGTCATCATTGAGGCACAGTATATTAGAGGGCAAGACCATTATGTGTGCAAAGTTTGGCGATTCTCCGTGCAACGGTGTAGACGCAGTGCTGCAAACAGACAAACAGACAGACAAACAGACAGACAAACAGACAGACAGACAAACAAACGAACAGATCAACATACTTGCCGGAAAATTTTTCCGGCAAGTAAACAAACGAACAGATCAACATACTTGCCGGAAAATTTTTCCGGCAAGTAAAAAATCGGTCAGAGACCGAGGACTTGCCGGAATGTACGTTTTTTATCGGCCATTTAGAACAAATATGGTGGCTGAACCACGTGATAGATGACGTCATCATTAACTTATTTTATTCCCCATGGAGAGTTCTTTTCAATGAGCCATGTCTCAATTTTTTCTGTTCAGCACTTTTGGAGATATAGTGGCGCAACGATTTGCCGTTTTTCCAAGATGGCGACCGAACCACGTGACTGATGACGTCATCATTTACATATTTTATTCCCCATGGAGAGTTCTTTACAATGAGCCATGTCTCAATTTTTTCTGTTCAGCACTTTTGGAGATATAGTGGTGCAAATTTTTGCCGTTTTTCCAAGATGGCGGCCGACCACGTGACATATGACGTCATCATTAACATATTTTATTCCCCATGGAGAGTTCTTTACAATGAGCCATGTCTCAATTTTTTCTGTTCAGTACTTTCGGAGATATAGTGGCGCAACGATTTGCCGTTTTTCCAAGATGGCGACCGAACCACGTGATTGATGACGTCATCATTTACATATTTTATTCCCCATGGAGAGTTCTTTACAATGAGCCATGTCTCAATTTTTTCTGTTCAGCACTTTTGGAGATATAGTGGTGCAAATTTTTGCCGTTTTTCCAAGATGGCGGCCGACCACGTGACATATGACGTCATCATTAACATATTTTATTCCCCATGGAGAGTTCTTTACAATGAGCCATGTCTCAATTTTTTCTGTTCAGTACTTTCGGAGATATAGAGGTGCAAATTTATTCGGTTTATCCAAGATGGCGGCCGAACCACGTCACTGATGACGTCATCATTGAGGCACAGTATATTAGAGGGCAAGACCATTATGTGTGCAAAGTTTGGCGATTCTCCGTGCAACGGTGTAGACGCAGTGCTGCAAACAGACAAACAGACAGACAAACAGACAGACAAACAGACAGACAGACAAACAAACGAACAGATCAACATACTTGCCGGAAAATTTTTCCGGCAAGTAACAAACGAACAGATCAACATACTTGCCGGAAAATTTTTCCGGCAAGTAACAAACGAACAGATCAACATACTTGCCGGAAAAATTTTTCCGGCAAGTAACAAATGAAAAATCGGTCAGAGACCGAGGACTTGCCGGAATGTACTTTTTTATCGGCCATTTAGGCCAAATATGGCGGCCGAACCATGTGACCGATGACGTCATCATTAACATATATTATTCCCCATGGAGAGTTCTTTACAATGAGTCATGTCTCAATTTTTTCTATTCAGCACTTTCGGAGATATGGAGGTGCTAGGTTTTTCCAAGATGGCGGCTAACCCACGTGACCGATGACGTCATTATTAACATATTTTATTCCCCATGGAGAGTTCATTACAATGAGCCATGTCTCAATTTTTTCTATTCAGCACTTTCAGAGATATGGAGGTGCTAGGTTTTTCCAAGATGGCGGCTAAACCACGTGACCGATGACGTCATTATTAACATATTGTATTCCCCATGGAGAGTTCTTTACAATGAGTCATGTCTCAATTTTTTCTATTCAGCACTTTCAGAGATATGGAGGTGTTAGGTTTTTCGGTTTTTCCAAGATGGCGGCCGAACCACGTGACATATGACGTCATCATTAACAAATTTTATTCCCCATGGAGAGTTCTTTACAATGAGCCATGTCTCAATTTTTTCTGTTCAGCACTTTCGGAGATATAGAGGTGCAAAGTTTTTCCAAGATGGCGGCCGAACCACGTGACTGATGACGTCATCATTAACATATTTGATTCCCCATGGAGAGTTCTTTACAATGAGCCATGTCTCAATTTTTTCGGTTCAGTACTTTTGGAGATATGGAGGTGCAAATTTTTTCGGTTTTTCCAAGATGGCGGCCGAACCACGCGACTGATGACGTCATCATTAACATGTTTTATTCCCCATGGAGAGTTCTTCACAATGAGCCATGTCTCAATTTTTTCTGTTCAACACTTTGAGATATCGAGGTGCAAATTTTTTCGGTTTTTCCAAGATGGCGGCCGAACCACGTGACCGATGACGTCATCATTTGGGCACAGTATATTAGAGGGCAAGACCAATATGTGTGCCAAGTTTGGCGATTCTACGTGCAACGGTGTAGACGCAGTGCTGCAAACAGACAAACAGACAAACAGACAAACAGACAAACAGATGAAAAATCGGTCAGAGACCGAGGACTTGCCGGAATGTACTTTTTTATTGGCCATTGAGGACAAATATGGTGGTCGAACCACGTGACCGATGACGTCATCATTAACATATTTTATTCCCCATGGAGAGTTCTTTACAACGAGCCATGTGTCAATTTTTTTCTATTCAGTACTTTCGGAGATATAGAGGTGCAAAGTTTTTCGGTTTTTCCAAGATGGCGGCCGAACCACGTGACTGATGACGTCATCATTAACATTTTATTCCCCATGGAGAGTTCTTTACAATGAGCCATGTCTCAATTTTTTATATTCAGCACATTCAGAGATATGGAGGTGCAAAATTTTTCGGTTTTTCCAAGATGGCGGCCGAACCACGTGACATATGACGTCATCATTAACAAATTTTATTCCCCATGGAGAGTTCTTTACAATGAGCCATGTCTCAATTTTTTCTGTTCAGCACTTTTGGAGATATAGTGGTGCAAAGTTTTGCCGTTTTTCCAAGATGGTGGCCGACCACGTGACATATGACATCATCATTTACATATTTTATTCCCCATGGAGAGTTCTTTACAATGAGCCATGTCTCAATTTTTTCTGTTCAGCACTTTCGGAGATATAGAGGTGCAAAGTTTTTCCAAGATGGCGGCCGAACCACGTGACTGATGACGTCATCATTAACATATTTGATTCCCCATGGAGAGTTCTTTACAATGAGCCATGTCTCAATTTTTTTGGTTCAGTACTTTTGGAAATATGGAGGTGCAAATTTTTTCGGTTTTTCCAAGATGGCGGCCGAACCACGCGACTGATGACGTCATCATTAACATCTTTTATTCCCCATGGAGAGTTCTTCACAATGAGCCATGTCTCAATTTTTTCTGTTCAGCACTTTGAGATATCGAGGTGCAAATTTTTTCGGTTTTTCCAAGATGGCGGCCGAACCACGTGACCGATGACGTCATCATTTGGGCACAGTATATTAGAGGGCAAGACCAATATGTGTGCTAAGTTTGGCGATTCTACGTGCAACGGTGTAGACGCAGTGCTGCAAACAGACAAACAGACAAACAGACAAACAGATGAAAAATCGGTCAGAGACCGAGGACTTGCCGGAATGTACTTTTTTATCGGCCATTTAGAACAAATATGGCGGCTGAACCACGTGATAGATGACGTCATCATTAACATATTTTATTCCCCATAGAGAGTTCTTTACAATGAGCCATGTCTCAATTTTTTCCATTCTGCACTTTTGGAGATATAGTGGTGCAAAGTTTTCCCGTTTTTCCAAGATGGCGGCCGAACCACGTGACCGATGGCATCATCATTAACATATTTTATTCCCGATGGAGAGTTCTTTACAATGAGCCATGTCTCAATTTTTTCTATTCAGCACTTTCAGAGATATGGAGGTGGAAAATTTTTCGGTTTTTCCAAGACGGCGGCCGAACCACGTGACATATGACGTCATCATTAACATATTTTATTCCCCATGGAGAGTTCTTTACAATGAGCCATGTCTCAATTTTTTCTATTCAGTACATTCAGAGATATGGAGGTGCAAGGTTTTGCCGTTTTTCCAAGATGGCGGCCGAACCACGTGACCTATGACGTCAACATTAACATATTTTATTCCCCATGGAGAGTTCTTTGCAATGGGCCATGTCTCAATTTTTTCTATTCAGCACTTCCGGAGATATGGAGGCGCAAAATTTTTCGGTTTTTCCAAGATGGCGGCCGACACACGTGACCGATGACGTCATAAATTGGGCACAGTCTATTCCAGGGCAAGACGAATATGTGTGCAAAGTTTGGCGATTCTCCGTGCAACGGTGTAGACGCAGTGCTGCAAACAGACAAACAGACAGACAGGCAAACGAACAGATCAACATACTTGCCGGAAAAATTTTTCCGGCAAGTAACAAACAGACAGACAAACAGACAGACAGACAAACAAACGAACAGATCAACATACTTGCCGGAAAATTTTTCCGGCAAGTAAAAAATCGGTCAGAGACCGAGGACTTGCCGGAATGTACGTTTTTTATCGGCCATTTAGAACAAATATGGTGGCTGAACCACGTGATAGATGACGTCATCATTAACTTATTTTATTCCCCATGGAGAGTTCTTTCCAATGAGCCATGTCTCAATTTTTTCTGTTCAGCACTTTTGGAGATATAGTGGTGCAAATTTTTGCCGTTTTTCCAAGATGGCGGCCGACCACGTGACATATGACGTCATCATTAACATATTTTATTCCCCATGGAGAGTTCTTTACAATGAGCCATGTCTCAATTTTTTCTGTTCAGCACTTTTGGAGATATAGTGGCGCAACGATTTGCCGTTTTTCCAAGATGGCGACCGAACCACGTGACTGATGACGTCATCATTTACATATTTTATTCCCCATGGAGAGTTCTTTACAATGAGCCATGTCTCAATTTTTTCTGTTCAGTACTTTCGGAGATATAGAGGTGCAAATTTATTCGGTTTATCCAAGATGGCGGCCGAACCACGTCACTGATGACGTCATCATTGAGGCACAGTATATTAGAGGGCAAGACCATTATGTGTGCAAAGTTTGGCGATTCTCCGTGCAACGGTGTAGACGCAGTGCTGCAAACAGACAAACAGACAGACAAACAGACAGACAAACAGACAGACAGACAAACAAACGAACAGATCAACATACTTGCCGGAAAATTTTTCCGGCAAGTAACAAACGAACAGATCAACATACTTGCCGGAAAATTTTTCCGGCAAGTAAAAAATCGGTCAGAGACCGAGGACTTGCCGGAATGTACGTTTTTTATCGGCCATTTAGAACAAATATGGTGGCTGAACCACGTGATAGATGACGTCATCATTAACTTATTTTATTCCCCATGGAGAGTTCTTTTCAATGAGCCATGTCTCAATTTTTTCATTTCAGCACTTTCGGAGATGTTGAGGTGCAAAGTTTTCCCATTTTTCCAAGATGGCGGCCGAACCACGTGACCGATGGCGTCATCATTAACATATTTTATTCCCCATGGAGAGTTCTTTACAATGAGCCATGTCTCAATTTTTTCTGTTCAGCACTTTTGGAGATTTTGTGGTGCAAAGTTTTGCCGTTTTTCCAAGATGGCGGCCGACCACGTGACTGATGACGTCATCATTAACATATTTTATTCCCCATGGAGAGTTCTTTACAATGAGCCATGTCTCAATTATTCTGTTCAGCACTTTTGGAGATATAGTGGTGCAAAGTTTTGCCGTTTTTCCAAGATGGCGGCCGACCACGTGACATATGACGTCATCATTAACATATTTTATTCCCCATGGAGAGTTCTTTCCAATGAGCCATGTCTCAATTTTTTCTGTTCAGCACTTTTGGAGATATAGTGGCGCAACGATTTGCCGTTTTTCCAAGATGGCGACCGAACCACGTGACTGATGACGTCATCATTTACATATTTTATTCCCCATGGAGAGTTCTTTACAATGAGCCATGTCTCAATTTTTTCTGTTCAGCACTTTTGGAGATATAGTGGTGCAAATTTTTGCCGTTTTTCCAAGATGGCGGCCGACCACGTGACATATGACGTCATCATTAACATATTTTATTCCCCATGGAGAGTTCTTTACAATGAGCCATGTCTCAATTTTTTCTGTTCAGTACTTTCGGAGATATAGAGGTGCAAATTTATTCGGTTTATCCAAGATGGCGGCCGAACCACGTCACTGATGACGTCATCATTGAGGCACAGTATATTAGAGGGCAAGACCATTATGTGTGCAAAGTTTGGCGATTCTCCGTGCAACGGTGTAGACGCAGTGCTGCAAACAGACAAACAGACAGACAAACAGACAGACAAACAGACAGACAGACAAACAAACGAAAAATCGGTCAGAGACCGAGGACTTGCCGGAATGTACTTTTTATCGGCCATTTAGAACAAATATGGCGGCCGAACCACGTGACCGATGATATCATCATTAACATATTTTATTCCCCATGGAGAGTTCTTTACAATGAGCCATGTCTCAATTTTTTCTATTCAGCACTTTTGGAGATATAGTGGTGCAAATTTTTGCCGTTTTTCCAAGATGGCGGCCGACCACGTGACATATGACGTCATCATTAATATATTTTACTCCCCATGGAGAGTTCTTTACAATGAGCCATGTCTCAATTTTTTCTGTTCAGCACTTTTGGAGATTTTGTGGTGCAAAGTTTTGCCGTTTTTCCAAGATGGCGGCCGACCACGTGACTGATGACGTCATCATTAACATATTTTATTCCCCATGGAGAGTTCTTTACAATGAGCCATGTCTCAATTTTTTCTGTTCAGCACTTTTGGAGATATAGTGGTGCAAAGTTTTGCCGTTTTTCCAAAATGGCGGCCGACCACGTGACATATGACGTCATCATTAACATATTTTATTCCCCATGGAGAGTTCTTTACAATGAGCCATGTCTCAATTTTTTCTGTTCAGCACTTTTGGAGATATAGTGGTGCAACGTTTTGCCGTTTTTCCAAGATGGCGACCGAACCACGTGACTGATGACGTCATCATTTACATATTTTATTCTGCATGGAGAGTTCTTTACAATGAGCCATGTCTCAATTTTTTCTGTTCAGTACTTTCGGAGATATAGAGGTGCAACGTTTTTTGGTTTTTCCAAGATGGCGGCCGAACCACGTCACCGATGACGTCATCAATTGGGCACAGTCTATTCCAGGGCAAGACCAATGTGTGTGCAAAGTTTGGCGATTCTACGTGCAACGGTGTAGACGCAGTGCTGCAAACAGACAGACAAACAGACAGACAGACAGACAGACAAATGAAAAATCGGTCAGAGACCGAGGACTTGCCGGAATGTACTTTTTTATCGGCCATTTAGGACAAATAGGGCGGCCGAACCACGTGACCGATGACGTCATCATTAACATATTTTATTCCCCATGGAGAGTTCTTTACAATGAGCCATACCTCAATTTTTTCTATTCAGGACTTTTGGAGATGTGGAGGTGCAGAGTTTTTCGGTTTTTCCAAGATGGCGGCCGAACCACGTGACCGATGATATCATCATTAACATATTTTATTCCCCATGGAGAGTTCTTTACAATGAGCCATGTCTCAATTTTTTCTATTCAGCACTTTCGGAGATATGGAGGTGCAAAGTTTTTCGGTTTTTCCAAGATGGCGGCCGACCACGTGACATATGACGTCATCATTAACATATTTTATTCCCCATGGAGAGTTCTTACCAATGAGCCATGTCTCAATTTTTTCTGTTCAGCACTTCCGGAGATATGGAGGTGCAAAGTTTTTCGGTTTTTCCAAGATGGCGGCCGACCACGTGACATATGACGTCATCATTAACATATTTTATTCGCCATGGAGAGTTCTTTACAATGAGCCATGTCTCAATTTTTTCTGTTCAGCACTTTTGGAGATATCGTGGTGCAAAGTTTTGCCGTTTTTCCAAGATGGCGGCCGACCACGTGACTGATGACGTCATCATTAACATATTTTATTCCCCATGGAGAGTTCTTTACAATGAGCCATGTCTCAATTTTTTCTGTTCAGCACTTTCGGAGATATGGAGGTGCAAAGTTTTTCGGTTTTTCCAAGATGGCGGCCGAACCACGTGACTGATGACTTCATCAGTAACATATTTTATTCCCCATGGAGAGTTATTTACAATGAGCCATGTCTCAATTTTTTCTGTTCAGCACTTTCGGAGATATGGAGGTGTAAAGTTTTTCGGTTTTTCCAAGATGGCGGCCGAACCACGTCACCGATGACGTCATCATTTGGGCACAGTATATTAGAGGGCAAGACCAATATGTGTGCCAAGTTTGGCGATTCTACGTGCAACGGTGTAGACGTAGTGCTGCAAACAGACAAACAGACAGACAGACAGACAGACAGACAGACAGACAGACAAACAAACGAACAGATCAACATACTTGCCGGAAAATTTTTCCGGCAAGTAACAAACAGACAAACGAACAGATCAACATACTTGCCGGAAAAAATTTTCCGGCAAGTAACAAACGAACAGATCAACATACTTGCCGGAAATTTTTTTCCGGCAAGTAATGAAAAATCGGTCAGAGACCGAGCACTTGCCGGAATTTATTTTTTTATCGGCCATTTAGGACAAATATGGCGGCCGAACCACATGGCCGATGACATATTTTATTCCCCATGGAGAGTTCTTTAGAATGAGCCATGTCTCAATTTTTTCTATTCAGCACTTTCGGAGATATGGAGGTGCAAAGTTTTTCGGATTTTCCAAGATGGCGGCCGAATCACGTGACCGATGACGTCATCATTAACATATTTTATTCCCCATGGAGTTCTTTTCAATGAGCCATGTCTCAATTTTTTCTATTCAGCACTTTCGGAGATTATGGAGGTGCAAAGTTTTTCGGTTTTTTCAAGATGGCGGCCGAACGACGTGACCGATGACGTCATCATTAACATGTTTTATTCCCCATGGAGAGTTCTTCACAATGAGCCATGTCTCCATTTTTTCTATTCAGCACTTTCAGAGATATGGAGGTGCAAAATTTTTCGGTTTTTCCAAGATGGCGGCCGAACCACGTGACATATGACGTCATCATTAACATCTTTTATTGCCCATGGAGAGTTCTTTACAATGAGCCATGTCTCAATTTTTTCTGTTCAGCACTTTTGGAGATATAGTGGTGCAAAGTTTTGCCGTTTTTCCAAGATGGCGGCCGACCACGTGACTGATGACATCATCATTAACATATTTTATTCCCCATGGAGAGTTCTTTACAATGAGCCATGTCTCAATTTTTTATGTTCAGCACTTTTGGAGATAGTGGTGCAAAGTTTTGCCGTTTTTCCAAGATGGTGGCCGACCACGTAAATGATGACGTCATCATTAACACATTTTATTCCCCATGGAGAGTTCTTTACAATGAGCCATGTCTCAATTTTTTCTGTTCAGCACTTTTGGAGATATAGTGGTGCAAAGTTTTGCCGTTTTTCCAAGATGGTGGCCGACCACGTGACTGATGACGTCATCATTTACATATTTTATTCCCCATGGAGAGTTCTTTACAATGAGCCATGTCTCAATTTTTTCTGTTCAGTACTTTCGGAGATATAGAGGTACAAAGTTTTTCGGTTTTTCCAAGATGGCGGCCGAACCACGTCACCGATGACGTCATCATTTGGGCACAGTATATTAGAGGGCAAGACCAATATGTGTGCTAAGTTTGGCGATTCTACGTGCAACGGTGTAGACGCAGTGCTGCAAACAGACAAACAGACAAACAGACAAACAGATGAAAAATCGGTCAGAGACCGAGGACTTGCCGGAATGTACTTTTTTATCGGCCATTTAGAACAAATATGGCGGCTGAACCACGTGATAGATGACGTCATCATTAACATATTTTATTCCCCATAGAGAGTTCTTTACAATGAGCCATGTCTCAATTTTTTCCATTCTGCACTTTTGGAGATATAGTGGTGCAAAGTTTTCCCGTTTTTCCAAGATGGCGGCCGAACCACGTGACCGATGGCATCATCATTAACATATTTTATTCCCGATGGAGAGTTCTTTACAATGAGCCATGTCTCAATTTTTTCTATTCAGCACTTTCAGAGATATGGAGGTGGAAAATTTTTCGGTTTTTCCAAGACGGCGGCCGAACCACGTGACATATGACGTCATCATTAACATATTTTATTCCCCATGGAGAGTTCTTTACAATGAGCCATGTCTCAATTTTTTCTATTCAGTACATTCAGAGATATGGAGGTGCAAGGTTTTGCCGTTTTTCCAAGATGGCGGCCGAACCACGTGACCTATGACGTCAACATTAACATATTTTATTCCCCATGGAGAGTTCTTTGCAATGGGCCATGTCTCAATTTTTTCTATTCAGCACTTCCGGAGATATGGAGGCGCAAAATTTTTCGGTTTTTCCAAGATGGCGGCCGACACACGTGACCGATGACGTCATAAATTGGGCACAGTCTATTCCAGGGCAAGACGAATATGTGTGCAAAGTTTGGCGATTCTCCGTGCAACGGTGTAGACGCAGTGCTGCAAACAGACAAACAGACAGACAGGCAAACGAACAGATCAACATACTTGCCGGAAAAATTTTTCCGGCAAGTAACAAACAGACAGACAAACAGACAGACAGACAAACAAACGAACAGATCAACATACTTGCCGGAAAATTTTTCCGGCAAGTAAAAAATCGGTCAGAGACCGAGGACTTGCCGGAATGTACGTTTTTTATCGGCCATTTAGAACAAATATGGTGGCTGAACCACGTGATAGATGACGTCATCATTAACTTATTTTATTCCCCATGGAGAGTTCTTTCCAATGAGCCATGTCTCAATTTTTTCTGTTCAGCACTTTTGGAGATATAGTGGTGCAAATTTTTGCCGTTTTTCCAAGATGGCGGCCGACCACGTGACATATGACGTCATCATTAACATATTTTATTCCCCATGGAGAGTTCTTTACAATGAGCCATGTCTCAATTTTTTCTGTTCAGCACTTTTGGAGATATAGTGGCGCAACGATTTGCCGTTTTTCCAAGATGGCGACCGAACCACGTGACTGATGACGTCATCATTTACATATTTTATTCCCCATGGAGAGTTCTTTACAATGAGCCATGTCTCAATTTTTTCTGTTCAGTACTTTCGGAGATATAGAGGTGCAAATTTATTCGGTTTATCCAAGATGGCGGCCGAACCACGTCACTGATGACGTCATCATTGAGGCACAGTATATTAGAGGGCAAGACCATTATGTGTGCAAAGTTTGGCGATTCTCCGTGCAACGGTGTAGACGCAGTGCTGCAAACAGACAAACAGACAGACAAACAGACAGACAAACAGACAGACAGACAAACAAACGAACAGATCAACATACTTGCCGGAAAATTTTTCCGGCAAGTAACGAACAGATCAACATACTTGCCGGAAAATTTTTCCGGCAAGTAAACAAACGAACAGATCAACATACTTGCCGGAAAATTTTTCCGGCAAGTAAAAAATCGGTCAGAGACCGAGGACTTGCCGGAATGTACGTTTTTTATCGGCCATTTAGAACAAATATGGTGGCTGAACCACGTGATAGATGACGTCATCATTAACTTATTTTATTCCCCATGGAGAGTTCTTTTCAATGAGCCATGTCTCAATTTTTTCTGTTCAGCACTTTTGGAGATATAGTGGCGCAACGATTTGCCGTTTTTCCAAGATGGCGACCGAACCACGTGACTGATGACGTCATCATTTACATATTTTATTCCCCATGGAGAGTTCTTTACAATGAGCCATGTCTCAATTTTTTCTGTTCAGCACTTTTGGAGATATAGTGGTGCAAATTTTTGCCGTTTTTCCAAGATGGCGGCCGACCACGTGACATATGACGTCATCATTAACATATTTTATTCCCCATGGAGAGTTCTTTACAATGAGCCATGTCTCAATTTTTTCTGTTCAGTACTTTCGGAGATATAGTGGCGCAACGATTTGCCGTTTTTCCAAGATGGCGACCGAACCACGTGACTGATGACGTCATCATTTACATATTTTATTCCCCATGGAGAGTTCTTTACAATGAGCCATGTCTCAATTTTTTCTGTTCAGCACTTTTGGAGATATAGTGGTGCAAATTTTTGCCGTTTTTCCAAGATGGCGGCCGACCACGTGACATATGACGTCATCATTAACATATTTTATTCCCCATGGAGAGTTCTTTACAATGAGCCATGTCTCAATTTTTTCTGTTCAGTACTTTCGGAGATATAGAGGTGCAAATTTATTCGGTTTATCCAAGATGGCGGCCGAACCACGTCACTGATGACGTCATCATTGAGGCACAGTATATTAGAGGGCAAGACCATTATGTGTGCAAAGTTTGGCGATTCTCCGTGCAACGGTGTAGACGCAGTGCTGCAAACAGACAAACAGACAGACAAACAGACAGACAAACAGACAGACAGACAAACAAACGAACAGATCAACATACTTGCCGGAAAATTTTTCCGGCAAGTAACAAACAGACAAATGAAAAATCGGTCAGAGACCGAGGACTTGCCGGAATGTACTTTTTTATCGGCCATTTAGAACAAATATGGCGGCTGAACCACGTGATAGATGACGTCATCATTAACATATTTTATTCCCCATAGAGAGTTCTTTACAATGAGCCATGTCTCAATTTTTTCCATTCTGCACTTTTGGAGATATAGTGGTGCAAAGTTTTCCCGTTTTTCCAAGATGGCGGCCGAACCACGTGACCGATGGCATCATCATTAACATATTTTATTCCCGATGGAGAGTTCTTTACAATGAGCCATGTCTCAATTTTTTCTATTCAGCACTTTCAGAGATATGGAGGTGGAAAATTTTTCGGTTTTTCCAAGACGGCGGCCGAACCACGTGACATATGACGTCATCATTAACATATTTTATTCCCCATGGAGAGTTCTTTACAATGAGCCATGTCTCAATTTTTTCTATTCAGTACATTCAGAGATATGGAGGTGCAAGGTTTTGCCGTTTTTCCAAGATGGCGGCCGAACCACGTGACCTATGACGTCAACATTAACATATTTTATTCCCCATGGAGAGTTCTTTGCAATGGGCCATGTCTCAATTTTTTCTATTCAGCACTTCCGGAGATATGGAGGCGCAAAATTTTTCGGTTTTTCCAAGATGGCGGCCGACACACGTGACCGATGACGTCATAAATTGGGCACAGTCTATTCCAGGGCAAGACGAATATGTGTGCAAAGTTTGGCGATTCTCCGTGCAACGGTGTAGACGCAGTGCTGCAAACAGACAAACAGACAGACAGGCAAACGAACAGATCAACATACTTGCCGGAAAAATTTTTCCGGCAAGTAACAAACAGACAGACAAACAGACAGACAGACAAACAAACGAACAGATCAACATACTTGCCGGAAAATTTTTCCGGCAAGTAAAAAATCGGTCAGAGACCGAGGACTTGCCGGAATGTACGTTTTTTATCGGCCATTTAGAACAAATATGGTGGCTGAACCACGTGATAGATGACGTCATCATTAACTTATTTTATTCCCCATGGAGAGTTCTTTCCAATGAGCCATGTCTCAATTTTTTCTGTTCAGCACTTTTGGAGATATAGTGGTGCAAATTTTTGCCGTTTTTCCAAGATGGCGGCCGACCACGTGACATATGACGTCATCATTAACATATTTTATTCCCCATGGAGAGTTCTTTACAATGAGCCATGTCTCAATTTTTTCTGTTCAGCACTTTTGGAGATATAGTGGCGCAACGATTTGCCGTTTTTCCAAGATGGCGACCGAACCACGTGACTGATGACGTCATCATTTACATATTTTATTCCCCATGGAGAGTTCTTTACAATGAGCCATGTCTCAATTTTTTCTGTTCAGTACTTTCGGAGATATAGAGGTGCAAATTTATTCGGTTTATCCAAGATGGCGGCCGAACCACGTCACTGATGACGTCATCATTGAGGCACAGTATATTAGAGGGCAAGACCATTATGTGTGCAAAGTTTGGCGATTCTCCGTGCAACGGTGTAGACGCAGTGCTGCAAACAGACAAACAGACAGACAAACAGACAGACAAACAGACAGACAGACAAACAAACGAACAGATCAACATACTTGCCGGAAAATTTTTCCGGCAAGTAACAAACGAACAGATCAACATACTTGCCGGAAAATTTTTCCGGCAAGTAAAAAATCGGTCAGAGACCGAGGACTTGCCGGAATGTACGTTTTTTATCGGCCATTTAGAACAAATATGGTGGCTGAACCACGTGATAGATGACGTCATCATTAACTTATTTTATTCCCCATGGAGAGTTCTTTTCAATGAGCCATGTCTCAATTTTTTCATTTCAGCACTTTCGGAGATGTTGAGGTGCAAAGTTTTCCCATTTTTCCAAGATGGCGGCCGAACCACGTGACCGATGGCGTCATCATTAACATATTTTATTCCCCATGGAGAGTTCTTTACAATGAGCCATGTCTCAATTTTTTCTGTTCAGCACTTTTGGAGATTTTGTGGTGCAAAGTTTTGCCGTTTTTCCAAGATGGCGGCCGACCACGTGACTGATGACGTCATCATTAACATATTTTATTCCCCATGGAGAGTTCTTTACAATGAGCCATGTCTCAATTATTCTGTTCAGCACTTTTGGAGATATAGTGGTGCAAAGTTTTGCCGTTTTTCCAAGATGGCGGCCGACCACGTGACATATGACGTCATCATTAACATATTTTATTCCCCATGGAGAGTTCTTTCCAATGAGCCATGTCTCAATTTTTTCTGTTCAGCACTTTTGGAGATATAGTGGCGCAACGATTTGCCGTTTTTCCAAGATGGCGACCGAACCACGTGACTGATGACGTCATCATTTACATATTTTATTCCCCATGGAGAGTTCTTTACAATGAGCCATGTCTCAATTTTTTCTGTTCAGCACTTTTGGAGATATAGTGGTGCAAATTTTTGCCGTTTTTCCAAGATGGCGGCCGACCACGTGACATATGACGTCATCATTAACATATTTTATTCCCCATGGAGAGTTCTTTACAATGAGCCATGTCTCAATTTTTTCTGTTCAGTACTTTCGGAGATATAGAGGTGCAAATTTATTCGGTTTATCCAAGATGGCGGCCGAACCACGTCACTGATGACGTCATCATTGAGGCACAGTATATTAGAGGGCAAGACCATTATGTGTGCAAAGTTTGGCGATTCTCCGTGCAACGGTGTAGACGCAGTGCTGCAAACAGACAAACAGACAGACAAACAGACAGATGAAAAATCGGTCAGAGACCGAGGACTTGCCGGAATGTACTCTTTTATCGGCCATTTAAGACAAATATGGCGTCCGAACCACGTGATAGATGACGTCATCATTAACATATATTATTCCCCATGGAGAGTTCTTCACAAAGAGCCATGTCTCAACTTTTTCTATTCAGCACTTTTGGAGATATGGAGGTGCTACGTTTTTCGGTTTTTCCAAGATGGCAGCCGAACCACGTGACCTATGATGTCATCATTAACATATTTTATTCCCCATGGAGAGTTCTTTACAATGAGCCATGTCTCAATTTTTTCTATTCAGCACTTTCAGAGATATGGAGGTGCACAATTTTTCGGTTTTTCCAAGATGGCGGCCGAACCACGTGACATATGACGTCATCATTAACATATTTTATTCCCCATTGAGAGTTCTTTACAATGAGCCATGTCTCAATTTTTTCCATTCTGCACTTTTGGAGATATAGTGGTGCAAAGTTTTCCCATTTTTCCAAGATGGCGGCCGAACCACGTGACCGATGGCGTCATCATTAACATATTTTATTCCCCATGGAGAGTTCTTTACAATGAGCCATGTCTCAATTTTTTCTGTTCAGCACTTTTGGAGATTTTGTGGTGCAAAGTTTTGCCGTTTTTCCAAGATGGCGGCCGACCACGTGACTGATGACGTCATCATTAACATATTTTATTCCCCATGGAGAGTTCTTTACAATGAGCCATGTCTCAATTATTCTGTTCAGCACTTTTGGAGATATAGTGGTGCAAAGTTTTGCCGTTTTTCCAAGATGGCGGCCGACCACGTGACATATGACGTCATCATTAACATATTTTATTCCCCATGGAGAGTTCTTTCCAATGAGCCATGTCTCAATTTTTTCTGTTCAGCACTTTTGGAGATATAGTGGCGCAACGATTTGCCGTTTTTCCAAGATGGCGACCGAACCACGTGACTGATGACGTCATCATTTACATATTTTATTCCCCATGGAGAGTTCTTTACAATGAGCCATGTCTCAATTTTTTCTGTTCAGCACTTTTGGAGATATAGTGGTGCAAATTTTTGCCGTTTTTCCAAGATGGCGGCCGACCACGTGACATATGACGTCATCATTAACATATTTTATTCCCCATGGAGAGTTCTTTACAATGAGCCATGTCTCAATTTTTTCTATTCAGTACATTCAGAGATATGGAGGTGCAAGGTTTTGCCGTTTTTCCAAGATGGCGGCCGAACCACGTGACCTATGACGTCAACATTAACATATTTTATTCCCCATGGAGAGTTCTTTGCAATGGGCCATGTCTCAATTTTTTCTATTCAGCACTTCCGGAGATATGGAGGCGCAAAATTTTTCGGTTTTTCCAAGATGGCGGCCGACACACGTGACCGATGACGTCATAAATTGGGCACAGTCTATTCCAGGGCAAGACGAATATGTGTGCAAAGTTTGGCGATTCTCCGTGCAACGGTGTAGACGCAGTGCTGCAAACAGACAAACAGACAGACAGGCAAACGAACAGATCAACATACTTGCCGGAAAAATTTTTCCGGCAAGTAACAAACAGACAGACAAACAGACAGACAGACAAACAAACGAACAGATCAACATACTTGCCGGAAAATTTTTCCGGCAAGTAAAAAATCGGTCAGAGACCGAGGACTTGCCGGAATGTACGTTTTTTATCGGCCATTTAGAACAAATATGGTGGCTGAACCACGTGATAGATGACGTCATCATTAACTTATTTTATTCCCCATGGAGAGTTCTTTCCAATGAGCCATGTCTCAATTTTTTCTGTTCAGCACTTTTGGAGATATAGTGGTGCAAATTTTTGCCGTTTTTCCAAGATGGCGGCCGACCACGTGACATATGACGTCATCATTAACATATTTTATTCCCCATGGAGAGTTCTTTACAATGAGCCATGTCTCAATTTTTTCTGTTCAGCACTTTTGGAGATATAGTGGCGCAACGATTTGCCGTTTTTCCAAGATGGCGACCGAACCACGTGACTGATGACGTCATCATTTACATATTTTATTCCCCATGGAGAGTTCTTTACAATGAGCCATGTCTCAATTTTTTCTGTTCAGTACTTTCGGAGATATAGAGGTGCAAATTTATTCGGTTTATCCAAGATGGCGGCCGAACCACGTCACTGATGACGTCATCATTGAGGCACAGTATATTAGAGGGCAAGACCATTATGTGTGCAAAGTTTGGCGATTCTCCGTGCAACGGTGTAGACGCAGTGCTGCAAACAGACAAACAGACAGACAAACAGACAGACAAACAGACAGACAGACAAACAAACGAACAGATCAACATACTTGCCGGAAAATTTTTCCGGCAAGTAACAAACGAACAGATCAACATACTTGCCGGAAAATTTTTCCGGCAAGTAACAAACGAACAGATCAACATACTTGCCGGAAAATTTTTCCGGCAAGTAAAAAATCGGTCAGAGACCGAGGACTTGCCGGAATGTACGTTTTTTATCGGCCATTTAGAACAAATATGGTGGCTGAACCACGTGATAGATGACGTCATCATTAACTTATTTTATTCCCCATGGAGAGTTCTTTTCAATGAGCCATGTCTCAATTTTTTCATTTCAGCACTTTCGGAGATGTTGAGGTGCAAAGTTTTCCCATTTTTCCAAGATGGCGGCCGAACCACGTGACCGATGGCGTCATCATTAACATATTTTATTCCCCATGGAGAGTTCTTTACAATGAGCCATGTCTCAATTTTTTCTGTTCAGCACTTTTGGAGATTTTGTGGTGCAAAGTTTTGCCGTTTTTCCAAGATGGCGGCCGACCACGTGACTGATGACGTCATCATTAACATATTTTATTCCCCATGGAGAGTTCTTTACAATGAGCCATGTCTCAATTATTCTGTTCAGCACTTTTGGAGATATAGTGGTGCAAAGTTTTGCCGTTTTTCCAAGATGGCGGCCGACCACGTGACATATGACGTCATCATTAACATATTTTATTCCCCATGGAGAGTTCTTTCCAATGAGCCATGTCTCAATTTTTTCTGTTCAGCACTTTTGGAGATATAGTGGCGCAACGATTTGCCGTTTTTCCAAGATGGCGACCGAACCACGTGACTGATGACGTCATCATTTACATATTTTATTCCCCATGGAGAGTTCTTTACAATGAGCCATGTCTCAATTTTTTCTGTTCAGCACTTTTGGAGATATAGTGGTGCAAATTTTTGCCGTTTTTCCAAGATGGCGGCCGACCACGTGACATATGACGTCATCATTAACATATTTTATTCCCCATGGAGAGTTCTTTACAATGAGCCATGTCTCAATTTTTTCTGTTCAGTACTTTCGGAGATATAGAGGTGCAAATTTATTCGGTTTATCCAAGATGGCGGCCGAACCACGTCACTGATGACGTCATCATTGAGGCACAGTATATTAGAGGGCAAGACCATTATGTGTGCAAAGTTTGGCGATTCTCCGTGCAACGGTGTAGACGCAGTGCTGCAAACAGACAAACAGACAGACAAACAGACAGACAAACAGACAGACAGACAAACAAACGAACAGATCAACATACTTGCCGGAAAATTTTTCCGGCAAGTAAACAAACGAACAGATCAACATACTTGCCGGAAAATTTTTCCGGCAAGTAAAAAATCGGTCAGAGACCGAGGACTTGCCGGAATGTACGTTTTTTATCGGCCATTTAGAACAAATATGGTGGCTGAACCACGTGATAGATGACGTCATCATTAACTTATTTTATTCCCCATGGAGAGTTCTTTTCAATGAGCCATGTCTCAATTTTTTCTGTTCAGCACTTTTGGAGATATAGTGGCGCAACGATTTGCCGTTTTTCCAAGATGGCGACCGAACCACGTGACTGATGACGTCATCATTTACATATTTTATTCCCCATGGAGAGTTCTTTACAATGAGCCATGTCTCAATTTTTTCTGTTCAGCACTTTTGGAGATATAGTGGTGCAAATTTTTGCCGTTTTTCCAAGATGGCGGCCGACCACGTGACATATGACGTCATCATTAACATATTTTATTCCCCATGGAGAGTTCTTTACAATGAGCCATGTCTCAATTTTTTCTGTTCAGTACTTTCGGAGATATAGAGGTGCAAATTTATTCGGTTTATCCAAGATGGCGGCCGAACCACGTCACTGATGACGTCATCATTGAGGCACAGTATATTAGAGGGCAAGACCATTATGTGTGCAAAGTTTGGCGATTCTCCGTGCAACGGTGTAGACGCAGTGCTGCAAACAGACAAACAGACAGACAAACAGACAGATGAAAAATCGGTCAGAGACCGAGGACTTGCCGGAATGTACTCTTTTATCGGCCATTTAAGACAAATATGGCGTCCGAACCACGTGATAGATGACGTCATCATTAACATATATTATTCCCCATGGAGAGTTCTTCACAAAGAGCCATGTCTCAACTTTTTCTATTCAGCACTTTTGGAGATATGGAGGTGCTACGTTTTTCGGTTTTTCCAAGATGGCAGCCGAACCACGTGACCTATGATGTCATCATTAACATATTTTATTCCCCATGGAGAGTTCTTTACAATGAGCCATGTCTCAATTTTTTCTATTCAGCACTTTCAGAGATATGGAGGTGCACAATTTTTCGGTTTTTCCAAGATGGCGGCCGAACCACGTGACATATGACGTCATCATTAACATATTTTATTCCCCATTGAGAGTTCTTTACAATGAGCCATGTCTCAATTTTTTCCATTCTGCACTTTTGGAGATATAGTGGTGCAAAGTTTTCCCATTTTTCCAAGATGGCGGCCGAACCACGTGACCGATGGCGTCATCATTAACATATTTTATTCCCCATGGAGAGTTCTTTACAATGAGCCATGTCTCAATTTTTTCTGTTCAGCACTTTTGGAGATTTTGTGGTGCAAAGTTTTGCCGTTTTTCCAAGATGGCGGCCGACCACGTGACTGATGACGTCATCATTAACATATTTTATTCCCCATGGAGAGTTCTTTACAATGAGCCATGTCTCAATTATTCTGTTCAGCACTTTTGGAGATATAGTGGTGCAAAGTTTTGCCGTTTTTCCAAGATGGCGGCCGACCACGTGACATATGACGTCATCATTAACATATTTTATTCCCCATGGAGAGTTCTTTCCAATGAGCCATGTCTCAATTTTTTCTGTTCAGCACTTTTGGAGATATAGTGGCGCAACGATTTGCCGTTTTTCCAAGATGGCGACCGAACCACGTGACTGATGACGTCATCATTTACATATTTTATTCCCCATGGAGAGTTCTTTACAATGAGCCATGTCTCAATTTTTTCTGTTCAGCACTTTTGGAGATATAGTGGTGCAAATTTTTGCCGTTTTTCCAAGATGGCGGCCGACCACGTGACATATGACGTCATCATTAACATATTTTATTCCCCATGGAGAGTTCTTTACAATGAGCCATGTCTCAATTTTTTCTGTTCAGTACTTTCGGAGATATAGAGGTGCAAATTTATTCGGTTTTTCCAAGATGGCGGCCGAACCACGTCACTGATGACGTCATCATTGAGGCACAGTATATTAGAGGGCAAGACCATTATGTGTGCAAAGTTTGGCGATTCTCCGTGCAACGGTGTAGACGCAGTGCTGCAAACAGACAAACAGACAGACAAACAGACAGACAAACAGACAGACAGACAAATGAAAAATCGGTCAGAGACCGAGGACTTGCCGGAATGTACTTTTTTATCGGCCATTTAGGACAAATAGGGCGGCCGAACCACGTGACCGATGACGTCATAATTAACATATTTTATTCCCCATGGAGAGTTCTTTACAATGAGCCATACCTCAATTTTTTCTATTCAGGACTTTTGGAGATGTGGAGGTGCAGAGTTTTTCGGTTTTTCCAAGATGGCGGCCGAACCACGTGACCGATGACATCATCATTAACATATTTTGTTCCCCATGGAGAGTTCTTTACAATGAGCCATGTCTCAATTTTTTCTATTCAGCACTTTCGGAGATATGGAGGTGCTAAGTTTTTCGGTTTTTCCAAGATGGCGGCCGACCACGTGACTGATGACGTCATCATTAACATATTTTATGCCCCATGGAGAGTTCTTTACAATGAGCCATGTCTCAATTTTTTCTGTTCAGCACTTTTGGAGATATAGTGGTGCAAATTTTTGCCGTTTTTCCAAGATGGCGGCCGACCACGTGACATATGACGTCATCATTAACATATTTTATTCCCCATGGAGAGTTCTTTACAATGAGCCATGTCTCAATTTTTTCTGTTCAGTACTTTCGGAGATATAGAGGTGCAAATTTATTCGGTTTTTCCAAGATGGCGGCCGAACCACGTCACCGATGACGTCATCATTGAGGCACAGTATATTAGAGGGCAAGACCATTATGTGTGCAAAGTTTGGCGATTCTCCGTGCAACGGTGTAGACGCAGTGCTGCAAACAGACAAACAGACAGACAAACAGACAAACAGACAAACAGACAAATGAAAAATCGGTCAGAGACCGAGGACTTGCCGGAATGTACTTTTTTATCGGCCATTTAGGACAAATAGGGCGGCCGAACCACGTGACCGATGACGTCATCATTAACATATTTTATTCCCCATGGAGAGTTCTTTACAATGAGCCATACCTCAATTTTTTCTATTCAGGACTTTTGGAGATGTGGAGGTGCAGAGTTTTTCGGTTTTTCCAAGATGGCGGCCGAACCACGTGACCGATGACATCATCATTAACATATTTTGTTCCCCATGGAGAGTTCTTTACAATGAGCCATGTCTCAATTTTTTCTATTCAGCACTTTCGGAGATATGGAGGTGCTAAGTTTTTCGGTTTTTCCAAGATGGCGGCCGACCACGTGACTGATGACGTCATCATTAACATATTTTATTCCCCATGGAGAGTTCTTTACAATGAGCCATGTCTCAATTTTTTCTGTTCAGTACTTTCGGAGATATAGAGGTGCAAATTTATTCGGTTTATCCAAGATGGCGGCCGAACCACGTCACTGATGACGTCATCATTGAGGCACAGTATATTAGAGGGCAAGACCATTATGTGTGCAAAGTTTGGCGATTCTCCGTGCAACGGTGTAGACGCAGTGCTGCAAACAGACAAACAGACAGACAAACAGACAGACAAACAGACAGACAGACAAACAAACGAACAGATCAACATACTTGCCGGAAAATTTTTCCGGCAAGTAACAAACGAACAGATCAACATACTTGCCGGAAAATTTTTCCGGCAAGTAACAAACAGACAGACAGACAAACAAACGAACAGATCAACATACTTGCCGGAAAATTTTTCCGGCAAGTAAAAAATCGGTCAGAGACCGAGGACTTGCCGGAATGTACGTTTTTTATCGGCCATTTAGAACAAATATGGTGGCTGAACCACGTGATAGATGACGTCATCATTAACTTATTTTATTCCCCATGGAGAGTTCTTTTCAATGAGCCATGTCTCAATTTTTTCTGTTCAGCACTTTTGGAGATATAGTGGCGCAACGATTTGCCGTTTTTCCAAGATGGCGACCGAACCACGTGACTGATGACGTCATCATTTACATATTTTATTCCCCATGGAGAGTTCTTTACAATGAGCCATGTCTCAATTTTTTCTATTCAGCACTTTCAGAGATATGGAGGTGGAAAATTTTTCGGTTTTTCCAAGACGGCGGCCGAACCACGTGACATATGACGTCATCATTAACATATTTTATTCCCCATGGAGAGTTCTTTACAATGAGCCATGTCTCAATTTTTTCTATTCAGTACATTCAGAGATATGGAGGTGCAAGGTTTTGCCGTTTTTCCAAGATGGCGGCCGAACCACGTGACCTATGACGTCAACATTAACATATTTTATTCCCCATGGAGAGTTCTTTGCAATGGGCCATGTCTCAATTTTTTCTATTCAGCACTTCCGGAGATATGGAGGCGCAAAATTTTTCGGTTTTTCCAAGATGGCGGCCGACACACGTGACCGATGACGTCATAAATTGGGCACAGTCTATTCCAGGGCAAGACGAATATGTGTGCAAAGTTTGGCGATTCTCCGTGCAACGGTGTAGACGCAGTGCTGCAAACAGACAAACAGACAGACAGGCAAACGAACAGATCAACATACTTGCCGGAAAAATTTTTCCGGCAAGTAACAAACAGACAGACAAACAGACAGACAGACAAACAAACGAACAGATCAACATACTTGCCGGAAAATTTTTCCGGCAAGTAAAAAATCGGTCAGAGACCGAGGACTTGCCGGAATGTACGTTTTTTATCGGCCATTTAGAACAAATATGGTGGCTGAACCACGTGATAGATGACGTCATCATTAACTTATTTTATTCCCCATGGAGAGTTCTTTCCAATGAGCCATGTCTCAATTTTTTCTGTTCAGCACTTTTGGAGATATAGTGGTGCAAATTTTTGCCGTTTTTCCAAGATGGCGGCCGACCACGTGACATATGACGTCATCATTAACATATTTTATTCCCCATGGAGAGTTCTTTACAATGAGCCATGTCTCAATTTTTTCTGTTCAGCACTTTTGGAGATATAGTGGCGCAACGATTTGCCGTTTTTCCAAGATGGCGACCGAACCACGTGACTGATGACGTCATCATTTACATATTTTATTCCCCATGGAGAGTTCTTTACAATGAGCCATGTCTCAATTTTTTCTGTTCAGTACTTTCGGAGATATAGAGGTGCAAATTTATTCGGTTTATCCAAGATGGCGGCCGAACCACGTCACTGATGACGTCATCATTGAGGCACAGTATATTAGAGGGCAAGACCATTATGTGTGCAAAGTTTGGCGATTCTCCGTGCAACGGTGTAGACGCAGTGCTGCAAACAGACAAACAGACAGACAAACAGACAGACAAACAGACAGACAGACAAACAAACGAACAGATCAACATACTTGCCGGAAAATTTTTCCGGCAAGTAACAAACAGACAGACAGACAAACAAACGAACAGATCAACATACTTGCCGGAAAATTTTTCCGGCAAGTAAACAAACGAACAGATCAACATACTTGCCGGAAAATTTTTCCGGCAAGTAAAAAATCGGTCAGAGACCGAGGACTTGCCGGAATGTACGTTTTTTATCGGCCATTTAGAACAAATATGGTGGCTGAACCACGTGATAGATGACGTCATCATTAACTTATTTTATTCCCCATGGAGAGTTCTTTTCAATGAGCCATGTCTCAATTTTTTCTGTTCAGCACTTTTGGAGATATAGTGGCGCAACGATTTGCCGTTTTTCCAAGATGGCGACCGAACCACGTGACTGATGACGTCATCATTTACATATTTTATTCCCCATGGAGAGTTCTTTACAATGAGCCATGTCTCAATTTTTTCTGTTCAGCACTTTTGGAGATATAGTGGTGCAAATTTTTGCCGTTTTTCCAAGATGGCGGCCGACCACGTGACATATGACGTCATCATTAACATATTTTATTCCCCATGGAGAGTTCTTTACAATGAGCCATGTCTCAATTTTTTCTGTTCAGTACTTTCGGAGATATAGAGGTGCAAATTTATTCGGTTTATCCAAGATGGCGGCCGAACCACGTCACTGATGACGTCATCATTGAGGCACAGTATATTAGAGGGCAAGACCATTATGTGTGCAAAGTTTGGCGATTCTCCGTGCAACGGTGTAGACGCAGTGCTGCAAACAGACAAACAGACAGATGAAAAATCGGTCGTAGACCGAGGACTTGCCGGAATGTACTTTTTATCGGCCATTTAGAAGAAATATGGCGGCCGAACCACGTGACCGATGATATCATCATTAACATATTTTATTCCCCATGGAGAGTTCTTTACAATGAGCCATGTCTCAATTTTTTCTATTCAGCACTTTCGGAGATATAGAGGTGCTAGGTTTTTCCAAGATGGCGGCTAAACCACGTGACCAATGACGTCATTATTAACATATTTTATTCCCCATGGAGAGTTCTTTACAATGAGCCATGTCTCAATTTTTTCTATTCAGCACTTTCGGAGATATGGAGGTGCTAGGTTTTTCCAAGATGGCGGCTAAACCACGTGACCGATGACGTCATCATTTGGGCACAGTATATTAGAGGGCAAGACCAATACGTGTGCCAAGTTTGGCGATTCTACGTGCAACGGTGTAGACGTAGTGCTGCAAACAGACAAACAGACAAACAGACAAACAGATGAAAAATCGGTCAGAGACCGAGGACTTGCCGGAATGTACTTTTTTATCGGCCATTTAGGACAAATATGGCGGCCGAACCACGTGACATATGATGTCATCATTAACATATTTTATTCCCCATTGAGAGTTCTTTACAATGAGCCATGTCTCAATTTTTTCTGTTCAGCACTTTTGGAGATATAGTGGCGCAACGTTTTGCCGTTTTTCCAAGATGGCGACCGAACCACGTGACTGATGACGTCATCATTTACATATTTTATTCCCCATGGAGAGTTCTTTACAATGAGCCATGTCTCAATTTTTTCTGTTCAGCACTTTTGGAGATTTCGTGGTGCAAAGTTTTGCCGTTTTTCCAAGATGGCGGCCGATCACGTGACATATGACATCATCATTAACATATTTTATTCCCCATGGAGAGTTCTTTACAATGAGCCATGTCTCAATTTTTTCTGTTCAGCACTTTTGGAGATATAGTGGCGCAACGTTTTGCCGTTTTTCCAAGATGGCGACCGAACCACGTGACTGATGACGTCATCATTAACGTATTTTATTCCACATGGAGAGTTCTTCACAATGAGCCATGTCTCCATTTTTTCTGTTCAGCACTTTTGGAGATTTCGTGGTGCAAAGTTTTGCCGTTTTTCCAAGATGGCGGCCGATCACGTGACATATGACATCATCATTAACATATTTTATTCCCCATGGAGAGTTCTTTACAATGAGCCATGTCTCAATTTTTTCTGTTCAGCACTTTTGGAGATATAGTGGCGCAACGTTTTGCCGTTTTTCCAAGATGGCGACCGAACCACGTGACTGATGACGTCATCATTAACATATTTTATTCCACATGGAGAGTTCTTCACAATGAGCCATGTCTCCATTTTTTCTGTTCAGCACTTTTTGAGATATAGTGGTGCAAAGTTTTTCGGTTTTTCCAAGATGGCGGCCGATCACGTGACATATGACGTCATCATTAACATATTTTATTCCCCATGGAGAGTTCTTTACAATGAGCCATGTCTCAATTTTTTCTGTTCAGCACTTTTGGAGATATAGTGGCGCAACGTTTTGCCGTTTTTCCAAGATGGCGACCGAACCACGTGACTGATGACGTCATCATTAACATATTTTATTCCACATGGAGAGTTCTTCACAATGAGCCATGTCTCCATTTTTTCTGTTCAGCACTTTTTGAGATATAGTGGTGCAAAGTTTTTCGGTTTTTCCAAGATGGCGGCCGAACCACGTGACTGATGACGTCATCAATTGGGCACAGTCTATTCCAGGGCAAGACCAATATGTGTGCAAAGTTTGGCGATTCTACGTGCAACGGTGTAGACGCAGTGCTGCAAACAGACAGACAGACAGACAAACAGACAGACAGATGAAAAATCGGTCAGAGACCGAGGACTTGCCGGAATGTACTTTTTTATCGGCCATTTAGGACAAATATGGCGGCCGAACCACGTGACCGATGACGTCATCATTAACATATTTTATTCCCCATGGAGAGTTCTTTACAATGAGCCATGTCTCAATTTTTTCTATTCAGCACTTTTGGAGATGTGGAGGTGCAGAGGTTTTCGGTTTTTCCAAGATGGCGACCGATCCACGTGACCAATGACATCATCATTAACATATTTTATTCCCCATGGAGAGTTCTTTACAATGAGCCATGTCTCAATTTTTTCTATTCAGCACTTTCGGAGATATGGAGGTGCTAAATTTTTCGGTTTTTCCAAGATGGCGGCCGACCACGTGACATATGACGTCATCATTAACATATTTTATTCCCCATGGAGAGTTCTTTACAATGAGCCATGTCTCAATTTTTTCTGTTCAGCACTTTTGGAGATATAGTGGCGCAACGTTTTGCCGTTTTTCCAAGATGGCGACCGAACCACGTGACTGATGACATCAGCATTTACATATTTTATTCCCCATGGAGAGTTCTTTACAATGAGCCATGTCTCAATTTTTTCTGTTCAGTACTTTCGGAGATATAGAGGTGCAAAGTTTTTCGGTTTTTCCAAGATGGCGGCCGAACCACGTCACCGATGACGTCATCAATTGGGCACAGTCTATTCCAGGGCAAGACCCATATGTGTGCAAAGTTTGGCGATTCTACGTGCAACGGTGTAGACGCAGTGCTGCAAACAGACAAACAGACAAACAGACAGACAGACAGACAGACAGACAAACGAACAGATCAACATACTTGCCGGAAAATTTTTTCCGGCAAGTAACAAATGAAAAATCGGTCAGAGACCGAGGACTTGCCGGAATTTACTTTTTTATCGGCCATTTAGGACAAATATGGTGGCTGAACCACGTGACCGATGACGTCATCATTAACATATTTTATTCCCCATGGAGAGTTCTTTACAATGAGCCATGTCTCAATTTTTTCTATTCAGGACGTTTGGAGATGTGGAGGTGCTAGTTTTTCGGTTTTTCCAAGATAGCGGCCGAACCACGTGACCGATGACGTCATCATTAACATATTTCATTCCCCATGGAGAGTTCTTTAGAAGGAGCCATGTCTCAATTTTTTCTATTGAGCACTTTCGGAGGTATGGAGGTGCTAGTTTTTCCGAGATGGCGGCTGAACCATGTGACCTATGATGTCTTCATTAACATATTTTATTCCCCATGGAGGATTCTTTACAATGAGCCATGTCTCAATTTTTTCTATTCAGCACTTTTGGACACATAGAGGTGCTAAGTTTTTCGGTTTTTCCAAGATGGCGGCCGAACCACGTGACCGATGATATCATCATTAACATATTTTATTCCCCATGGAGAGTTCTTTACAATGAGCCATGTCTCAATTTTTTCTATTCAGCACATTCAGAGATATGGAGGTGCAAAATTTTTCGGTTTTTCCAACATGGCGGCCGAACCACCTGACATATGACGTCAGCATTAACAAATTTTATTCCCCATGGAGAGTTCTTTACAATGAGCCATGTCTCAATTTTTTCTGTTCAGCACTTTTGAAGATTTCGTGGTGCAAAGTTTTGCCGTTTTTCCAAGATGGCGGCCGACCACGTGACTGATGATGTCATCATTAACATATTTTATTCCCCATGGAGAGTTCTTTACAATGAGCCATGTCTCAATTTTTTCTGTTCAGTACTTTCGGAGATATAGAAGTACAAGGTTTTTCGGTTTTTACAAGATGGCGGCCGAACCACGTCACCGATGACGTCATCAATTGGGCACAGTCTATTCCAGGGCAAGACCAATATGTGTGCAAAGTTTGGCGATTCTACGTGCAACGGTGTAGACGCAGTGCTGCAAACAGACAGACAAACAGACAGACAGACAGACAGACAGACAGACAGACAAACGAACAGATCAACATACTTGCCGGAAAATTTTTTCCGGCAAGTAACAAACGAACAGATCAACATACTTGCCGGAAAATTTTTCCGGCAAGTAACAAACAGACAAACGAACAGATCAACATACTTGCCGGAAAATTTTCCGGCAAGTAACAAACAAACAAACAGACAAACAAACAGACATATGAAAAATCGGTCAGAGACCGAGGACTTGCCGGAATGTACTTTTTTATCGGCCATTTAGGACAAATATGGCGGCCGAACCACGTGACCGATGACGTCATCATTAACATATATTATTCCCCACGGAGAGTTCTTTACAAATAGCCATGTCTCAACTTTTTCTATTCAGCACTTTCAGAGATATGGAGGTGCAAAAATTTTCGGTTTTTCCAAGGTGGCGGCCGAACCACGTGACATATGACGTCATCATTAACATCTTTTATTCCCCATGGAGAGTACTTTACAATGAGCCATGTCTCAATTTTTTCTGTTCAGCACTTTTGGAGATATAGTGGAGCAACTTTTTGCCGTTTTTCCAAGATGGCGACCGAACCACGTGACTGATGACGTCATCATTTACATATTTTATTCCCCATGGAGAGTTCTTTACAATGAGCCATGTCTCAATTTTTTCTGTTCAGTACTTTCGGAGATATAGAGGTGCAAATTTTTTCGGTTTTTCCAAGATGGCGGCCGAACCACGTCACCGATGACGTCATCAATTGGGCACAGTCTATTCCAGGGCAAGACCAATATATGTGCAAAGTTTGGCGATTCCACGTGCAACGGTGTAGACGCAGTGCTGCAAACAGACAGACAGACAAACAGACAGACAGACAGATGAAAAATCGGTCAGAGACCGAGGACTTGCCGGAATGTACTTTTTTATTGGCCATTGAGGACAAATATGGTGGTCGAACCACGTGACCGATGACGTCATCATTAACATATTTTATTCCCCATGGAGAGTTCTTTACAACGAGCCATGTGTCAATTTTTTTCTATTCAGTACTTTCGGAGATATAGAGGTGCAAAGTTTTTCGGTTTTTCCAAGATGGCGGCCGAACCACGTGACTGATGACGTCATCATTAACATTTTATTCCCCATGGAGAGTTCTTTACAATGAGCCATGTCTCAATTTTTTATATTCAGCACATTCAGAGATATGGAGGTGCAAAATTTTTCGGTTTTTCCAAGATGGCGGCCGAACCACGTGACATATGACGTCATCATTAACAAATTTTATTCCCCATGGAGAGTTCTTTACAATGAGCCATGTCTCAATTTTTTCTGTTCAGCACTTTTGGAGATATAGTGGTGCAAAGTTTTGCCGTTTTTCCAAGATGGTGGCCGACCACGTGACATATGACATCATCATTAACATATTTTATTCCCCATGGAGAGTTCTTTACAATGAGCCATGTCTCAATTTTTTCTGTTCAGCACTTTTGGAGATTTAGTGGTGCAAAGTTTTGCCGTTTTTCCAAGATGGCGGCCGACCACGTGACTGATGACGTCATCACTAACATATTTTATTCCCCATGGAGAGTTCTTTACAATGAGCCATGTCTCAATTATTTCTGTTCACCACTTTTGGAGATATAGTGGTGCAAAGTTTTGCCGTTTTTCCAAGATGGCGGCCGACCACGTGACATATGACGTCATCATCAACATATTTTATTCCCCATGGAGAGTTCTTTACAATGAGCCATGTCTCAATTTTATCTGTTCAGCACTTTTGGAGATATAGTGGCGCAATGTTTTGCCGTTTTTCCAAGATGGCGACCGAACCACGTGACTGATGACGTCATCATTTACATATTTTATTCCCCATGGAGAGTTCTTTACAATGAGCCATACCTCAATTTTTTCTATTCAGGACTGTTGGAGATGTGGAGGTGCAGAGTTTTTCGGTTTTTCCAAGATGGCGGCCGAACCACGTGACCGATGACATCATCATTAACATATTTTGTTCCCCATGGAGAGTTCTTTACAATGAGCCATGTCTCAATTTTTTCTATTCAGCACTTTCGGAGATATGGAGGTGATAAGTTTTTCGGTTTTTCCAAGATGGCGGCCGACCACGTGACTGATGACGTCATCATTAACATATTTTATTCCCCATGGAGAGTTCTTTACAATGAGCCATGTCTCAATTTTTTCTGTTCAGCACTTTTGGAGATATAGTGGTGCAAATTTTTGCCGTTTTTCCAAGATGGCGGCCGACCACGTGACATATGACGTCATCATTAACATATTTTATTCCCCATGGAGAGTTCTTTATAATGAGCCATGTCTCAATTTTTTCTGTTCAGCACTTTTGGAGATATAGTGGCGCAACGTTTTGCCGTTTTTCCAAGATGGCGCCCGAACCACGTGACTGATGACGTCATCATTTACATATTTTATTCCCCATGGAGAGTTCTTTACAATGAGCCATGTGTCAATTTTTTCTGTACAGTACTTTCGGAGATATAGAGGTGCAAAGTTTTTCGGTTTTTCCAAGATGGCGGCCGAACCACGTCACCGATGACGTCATCATTTGGGCACAGTCTATTCCAGGGCAAGACCAATATGTCTGCAAAGTTTGGCGATTCTCCATGCAACGGTGTAGATGCAGTGCTGCAAACAGACAGACAGACAAACAGACAGACAAACAGACAAACGAACAGATCAACATACTTGCCGGAAAAATTTTTCCGGCAAGTAACAAATGAAAAATCGGTCAGAGACCGAGGACTTGCCGGAATGTACTTTTTTATCGGCCATTTAGGCCAAATATGGCGGCCGAACCATGTGACCGATGACGTCATCATTAACATATATTATTCCCCATGGAGAGTTCTTTACAATGAGTCATGTCTCAATTTTTTCTATTCAGCACTTTCGGAGATATGGAGGTGCTAGGTTTTTCCAAGATGGCGGCTAACCCACGTGACCGATGACGTCATTATTAACATATTTTATTCCCCATGGAGAGTTCATTACAATGAGCCATGTCTCAATTTTTTCTATTCAGCACTTTCAGAGATATGGAGGTGCTAGGTTTTTCCAAGATGGCGGCTAAACCACGTGACCGATGACGTCATTATTAACATATTGTATTCCCCATGGAGAGTTCTTTACAATGAGTCATGTCTCAATTTTTTCTATTCAGCACTTTCAGAGATATGGAGGTGTTAGGTTTTTCGGTTTTTCCAAGATGGCGGCCGAACCACGTGACATATGACGTCATCATTAACAAATTTTATTCCCCATGGAGAGTTCTTTACAATGAGCCATGTCTCAATTTTTTCTGTTCAGCACTTTCGGAGATATAGAGGTGCAAAGTTTTTCCAAGATGGCGGCCGAACCACGTGACTGATGACGTCATCATTAACATATTTGATTCCCCATGGAGAGTTCTTTACAATGAGCCATGTCTCAATTTTTTCGGTTCAGTACTTTTGGAGATATGGAGGTGCAAATTTTTTCGGTTTTTCCAAGATGGCGGCCGAACCACGCGACTGATGACGTCATCATTAACATGTTTTATTCCCCATGGAGAGTTCTTCACAATGAGCCATGTCTCAATTTTTTCTGTTCAACACTTTGAGATATCGAGGTGCAAATTTTTTCGGTTTTTCCAAGATGGCGGCCGAACCACGTGACCGATGACGTCATCATTTGGGCACAGTATATTAGAGGGCAAGACCAATATGTGTGCCAAGTTTGGCGATTCTACGTGCAACGGTGTAGACGCAGTGCTGCAAACAGACAAACAGACAAACAGACAAACAGACAAACAGATGAAAAATCGGTCAGAGACCGAGGACTTGCCGGAATGTACTTTTTTATTGGCCATTGAGGACAAATATGGTGGTCGAACCACGTGACCGATGACGTCATCATTAACATATTTTATTCCCCATGGAGAGTTCTTTACAACGAGCCATGTGTCAATTTTTTTCTATTCAGTACTTTCGGAGATATAGAGGTGCAAAGTTTTTCGGTTTTTCCAAGATGGCGGCCGAACCACGTGACTGATGACGTCATCATTAACATTTTATTCCCCATGGAGAGTTCTTTACAATGAGCCATGTCTCAATTTTTTATATTCAGCACATTCAGAGATATGGAGGTGCAAAATTTTTCGGTTTTTCCAAGATGGCGGCCGAACCACGTGACATATGACGTCATCATTAACAAATTTTATTCCCCATGGAGAGTTCTTTACAATGAGCCATGTCTCAATTTTTTCTGTTCAGCACTTTTGGAGATATAGTGGTGCAAAGTTTTGCCGTTTTTCCAAGATGGTGGCCGACCACGTGACATATGACATCATCATTTACATATTTTATTCCCCATGGAGAGTTCTTTACAATGAGCCATGTCTCAATTTTTTCTGTTCAGCACTTTCGGAGATATAGAGGTGCAAAGTTTTTCCAAGATGGCGGCCGAACCACGTGACTGATGACGTCATCATTAACATATTTGATTCCCCATGGAGAGTTCTTTACAATGAGCCATGTCTCAATTTTTTTGGTTCAGTACTTTTGGAAATATGGAGGTGCAAATTTTTTCGGTTTTTCC
Organism: Myxine glutinosa; assembly: GCF_964187855.1. Lineage (NCBI taxonomy): Eukaryota > Metazoa > Chordata > Myxini > Myxiniformes > Myxinidae > Myxine > Myxine glutinosa. The sequence goes on from NC_136274.1 coordinate 12,967,838, forward strand.
AAGATGGCGGCCGAACCACGCGACTGATGACGTCATCATTAACATCTTTTATTCCCCATGGAGAGTTCTTCACAATGAGCCATGTCTCAATTTTTTCTGTTCAGCACTTTGAGATATCGAGGTGCAAATTTTTTCGGTTTTTCCAAGATGGCGGCCGAACCACGTGACCGATGACGTCATCATTTGGGCACAGTATATTAGAGGGCAAGACCAATATGTGTGCTAAGTTTGGCGATTCTACGTGCAACGGTGTAGACGCAGTGCTGCAAACAGACAAACAGACAAACAGACAAACAGATGAAAAATCGGTCAGAGACCGAGGACTTGCCGCAATGTACATTTTTATCGGCCATTTAGGACAAATATGGTGGCCGAACCACGTGACCGTTGACGTCATCATAAACATTTATTCCCCATGGAGAGTTCTTTTCAATGAGCCATGTCTCAATTTTTTCAATTCAGCACTTTCGGAGATGTTGAGGTGCAAAGTTTTCGGTTTTTCCAAGATGGCGGCCGAACCACGTGACCGATGACGTCATCATTAACATATTTTATTCCCCATGGAGAGTTCTTTACAATGAGCCACGTTCCAATTTTTTCTATTCAGGACTTTCGGAGATATGGAGGTGTAAATTTTTCCGGTTTTTCCAAGATGGCGGCCGAACCACGTGACCAATGACGTAATCATTAACATATTTTATTCCCCATGGAGAGTTCTTTACAATGAGCCACGTTCCAATTTTTTCTATTCAGGACTTTCGGAGATATGGAGGTGCAAAGGTTTTCGGTTTTTCCAAGATGGCGGCCGAAACACCTGACCGATGACGTCATAAATTGGGCACAGTCTATTCCAGGGCAAGACGAATATGTGTGCAAAGTTTGGCGATTCTCCGTGCAACGGTGTAGACGCAGTGCTGCAAACAGACAGACAAACAGACAAACAGACAGACAGACAAACAGATGAAAAATCGGTCAGAGACCGAGGACTTGCCGGAATGTACTTTTTTATCGGCCATTTAGAACAAATATGGCGGCCGAACTACGTGATACATGACGTCATCATTAACATATTTTATTCCCCATGGAGAGTTCTTTACAATGAGCCATCTCTCAATTTTTTCCATTCTGCACTTTTGGAAATATAGTGGTTCAAAGTTTTCCCGTTTTTCCAAGATGGCGGCCGACCACGTGACATATGACGTCATCATTAACATATTTTATTCCCCATGGAGAGTTCTTTACAATGAGCCATGTCTCAATTTTTTCTGTTCAGCACTTTGGGAGATTTCGTGGTGCAAAGTTTTGCCGTTTTTCCAAGATGGCGGCCGACCACGTGACTGATGATGTCATTATTAACATATTTTATTCCCCATGGAGAGTTCTTTACAATGAGCCATGTCTCAATTTTTTCTGTTCAGTACTTTCGGAGATATAGAAGTGCAAAGTTTTTCGGTTTTTCCAAGATGGCGGCCGAACCACGTCACCGATGACGTCATCAATTGGGCACAGTCTATTCCAGGGCAAGACCAATATGTGTGCAAAGTTTGGCGATTCTACGTGCAACGGTGTAGACGCAGTGCTGCAAACAGACAGACAAACAGACAGACAAACAGACAAACAGACAAATGAAAAATCGGTCAGAGACCGAGGACTTGCCGGAATGTACTTTTTTATCGGCCATTTAGGACAAATATGGCGGCCGAACCATGTGACCGATGACATCATCATTAACATATATTATTCCCCATGAAGAGTTCTTTACAATGAGTCATGTCTCAATTGTTTCTATTCAGCACTTTCGGAGATATGGAGGTGCTAGGTTTTTCCAAGATGGCGGCTAAACCACGTGACCGATGACGTCATTATTAACATATTTTATTCCCCATGGAGAGTTCTTTACAATGAGCCATGTCTCAATTTTTTCTATTCAGCACTTTCGGAGATATGGAGGTGCTAGGTTTTTCCAAGATGGCGGGTAAACCACGTGACCGATGACGTCATTATTAACATATTTTATTCCCCATGGAGTGTTCTTTACAATGAGCCATGTCTCAATTTTTTCTATTCAGCACTTTCGGAGATGTGGAGGTGCAAAGTTTTTCGGTTTTTCCAAGATGGCGGCCGAACCACGTGACCGATGACGTCATCATTAAGATATTTTATTCCCCATGGAGAGTTCTTTACAATGAGCCATGTCTCAATTTTTTCTATTCAGCACTTTCGGAGATATGGAGGTGCTAGGTTTTTCCAAGATGGCGGCTAAACCACGTGACCGATGACGTCATTATTAACATATTTTATTCCCCATGGAGTGTTCTTTACAATGAGCCATGTCTCAATTTTTTCTGTTCAGCACTTTTGGAGATATAGTGGTGCAAAATTTTGCCGTTTTTCCAAGATGGCGGCCGACCACGTGACTGATGACGTCATCATTAAGATATTTTATTCCCCATGGAGAGTTCTTTACAATGAGCCATGTCTCAATTTTTTCTGTTCAGTACTTTTGGAGATATAGCGGTGCAATTTTTTTGCCGTTTTTCCAAGATGGCGACCGAACCACGTGACTGATGACGTCATCATTAACATATTTCATTCCCCCTGGAGAGTTCTTTACAATGAGCCATGTCTCAATTTTTTCTGTTCAGTACTTTTGGAGATATGGAGGTGCAAATTTTTTCGGTTTTTCCAAGATGGCGGCCGAACCACGTTACCGATGACGTCATCAATTGGGCACAGTCTATTCCAGGCCAAGACGAATATGTGTGCAAAGTTTGGCGATTCTCCGTGCAACGGTGTAGACGCAGTGCTGCAAACAGACAGACAGACAGACAGACAAACAGACAAACGAACAGATCAACATACTTGCCGGAAAAAATTTTCCGGCAAGTAACAAACAAACGAACAGATCAACATACTTGCCGGAAATTTTTCCGGCAAGTAACAAACAGATGAAAAATCGGTCAGAGACCGAGGACTTGCCGGAATGTACTTTTTTATCGGCCATTTAGAACAAATATGGCGGCCGAACTATGTGATACATGACGTCATCATTAACATATTTTATTCCCCATGGAGAGTTCTTTACAATGAGCCATACCTCAATTTTTTCTGTTCAGGACTTTTGGAGATGTGGAGGTGCAGAGTTTTTCGGTTTTTCCAAGATGGCGGCCGACCACGTGACTGATGACGTCATCATTAACATATTTTATTCCCCATGGAGAGTTCTTTACAATGAGCCATGTCTCAATTTTTTCTGTTCAGCACTTTTGGAGATATAGTGGCGCAACGTTTTTCGGTTTTTCCAAGATGGCGCCAGAACCACGTGACTGATGACGTCATCATTTACGTATTTTATTCCGCATGGAGAGTTCTTTACAATGAGCCATGTCTCAATTTTTTCTGTTCAGTACTTTCGGAGATATAGAGGTGCAAAGTTTTTCGGTTTTTCCAAGATGGCGGCCGAACCACGTCACCGATGACGTCATCAATTGGGCACAGTCTATTCCAGGGCAAGACCAATATGTGTGCAAAGTTTGGCGATTCTACGTGCAACGGTGTAGACGCAGTGCTGCAAACAGACAGACAGACAGACAGACAGACAGACAAACAGACAAACAGACAAACAGACAGACAAACAAACAGATCAACATACTTGCCGGAAAATTTTTTCCGGCAAGTAACAAACAAACAAACAGACAAACAAACAGACAAAGACAAACAAACATACAAATGAAAAATCGGTCAGAGACCGAGGACTTGCCGGAATGTACTTTTTTATCGGCCATTTAGGACAAATAGGGCGGCCGAACCACGTGACCGATGACGTCATAATTAACATATTTTATTCCCCATGGAGAGTTCTTTACAATGAGCCATACCTCAATTTTTTCTATTCAGGACTTTTGGAGATGTGGAGGTGCAGAGTTTTTCGGTTTTTCCAAGATGGCGGCCGACCACGTGACTGATGACGTCATCATTAACATATTTTATGCCCCATGGAGAGTTCTTTACAATGAGCCATGTCTCAATTTTTTCTGTTCAGCACTTTTGGAGATATAGTGGTGCAAATTTTTGCCGTTTTTCCAAGATGGCGGCCGACCACGTGACATATGACGTCATCATTAACATATTTTATTCCCCATGGAGAGTTCTTTACAATGAGCCATGTCTCAATTTTTTCTGTTCAGTACTTTCGGAGATATAGAGGTGCAAATTTATTCGGTTTTTCCAAGATGGCGGCCGAACCACGTCACCGATGACGTCATCATTGAGGCACAGTATATTAGAGGGCAAGACCATTATGTGTGCAAAGTTTGGCGATTCTCCGTGCAACGGTGTAGACGCAGTGCTGCAAACAGACAAACAGACAGACAAACAGACAAACAGACAAACAGACAAACAGACAAACAAACGAACAGATCAACATACTTGCCGGAAAATTTTTCCGGCAAGTAATGAAAAATCGGTCAGAGACCGAGGACTTGCCGGAATGTACTTTTTTATCGGCCATTTAGAACAAATATGGCGGCTGAACCACGTGATAGATGACGTCATCATTAACATATTTTATTCCCCATAGAGAGTTCTTTACAATGAGCCATGTCTCAATTTTTTCCATTCTGCACTTTTGGAGATATAGTGGTGCAAAGTTTTCCCGTTTTTCCAAGATGGCGGCCGAACCACGTGACCGATGGCATCATCATTAACATATTTTATTCCCGATGGAGAGTTCTTTACAATGAGCCATGTCTCAATTTTTTCTATTCAGCACTTTCAGAGATATGGAGGTGGAAAATTTTTCGGTTTTTCCAAGACGGCGGCCGAACCACGTGACATATGACGTCATCATTAACATATTTTATTCCCCATGGAGAGTTCTTTACAATGAGCCATGTCTCAATTTTTTCTATTCAGTACATTCAGAGATATGGAGGTGCAAGGTTTTGCCGTTTTTCCAAGATGGCGGCCGAACCACGTGACCTATGACGTCAACATTAACATATTTTATTCCCCATGGAGAGTTCTTTGCAATGGGCCATGTCTCAATTTTTTCTATTCAGCACTTCCGGAGATATGGAGGCGCAAAATTTTTCGGTTTTTCCAAGATGGCGGCCGACACACGTGACCGATGACGTCATAAATTGGGCACAGTCTATTCCAGGGCAAGACGAATATGTGTGCAAAGTTTGGCGATTCTCCGTGCAACGGTGTAGACGCAGTGCTGCAAACAGACAAACAGACAGACAGGCAAACGAACAGATCAACATACTTGCCGGAAAAATTTTTCCGGCAAGTAACAAACAGACAGACAAACAGACAGACAGACAAACAAACGAACAGATCAACATACTTGCCGGAAAATTTTTCCGGCAAGTAAAAAATCGGTCAGAGACCGAGGACTTGCCGGAATGTACGTTTTTTATCGGCCATTTAGAACAAATATGGTGGCTGAACCACGTGATAGATGACGTCATCATTAACTTATTTTATTCCCCATGGAGAGTTCTTTCCAATGAGCCATGTCTCAATTTTTTCTGTTCAGCACTTTTGGAGATATAGTGGTGCAAATTTTTGCCGTTTTTCCAAGATGGCGGCCGACCACGTGACATATGACGTCATCATTAACATATTTTATTCCCCATGGAGAGTTCTTTACAATGAGCCATGTCTCAATTTTTTCTGTTCAGCACTTTTGGAGATATAGTGGCGCAACGATTTGCCGTTTTTCCAAGATGGCGACCGAACCACGTGACTGATGACGTCATCATTTACATATTTTATTCCCCATGGAGAGTTCTTTACAATGAGCCATGTCTCAATTTTTTCTGTTCAGTACTTTCGGAGATATAGAGGTGCAAATTTATTCGGTTTATCCAAGATGGCGGCCGAACCACGTCACTGATGACGTCATCATTGAGGCACAGTATATTAGAGGGCAAGACCATTATGTGTGCAAAGTTTGGCGATTCTCCGTGCAACGGTGTAGACGCAGTGCTGCAAACAGACAAACAGACAGACAAACAGACAGACAAACAGACAGACAGACAAACAAACGAACAGATCAACATACTTGCCGGAAAATTTTTCCGGCAAGTAACAAACAGACAGACAAACAGACAGACAGACAAACAAACGAACAGATCAACATACTTGCCGGAAAATTTTTCCGGCAAGTAAACAAACGAACAGATCAACATACTTGCCGGAAAATTTTTCCGGCAAGTAAAAAATCGGTCAGAGACCGAGGACTTGCCGGAATGTACGTTTTTTATCGGCCATTTAGAACAAATATGGTGGCTGAACCACGTGATAGATGACGTCATCATTAACTTATTTTATTCCCCATGGAGAGTTCTTTTCAATGAGCCATGTCTCAATTTTTTCTGTTCAGCACTTTTGGAGATATAGTGGCGCAACGATTTGCCGTTTTTCCAAGATGGCGACCGAACCACGTGACTGATGACGTCATCATTTACATATTTTATTCCCCATGGAGAGTTCTTTACAATGAGCCATGTCTCAATTTTTTCTGTTCAGCACTTTTGGAGATATAGTGGTGCAAATTTTTGCCGTTTTTCCAAGATGGCGGCCGACCACGTGACATATGACGTCATCATTAACATATTTTATTCCCCATGGAGAGTTCTTTACAATGAGCCATGTCTCAATTTTTTCTGTTCAGTACTTTCGGAGATATAGAGGTGCAAATTTATTCGGTTTATCCAAGATGGCGGCCGAACCACGTCACTGATGACGTCATCATTGAGGCACAGTATATTAGAGGGCAAGACCATTATGTGTGCAAAGTTTGGCGATTCTCCGTGCAACGGTGTAGACGCAGTGCTGCAAACAGACAAACAGACAGATGAAAAATCGGTCAGAGACCGAGGACTTGCCGGAATGTACTTTTTATCGGCCATTTAGAACAAATATGGCGGCCGAACCACGTGACCGATGATATCATCATTAACATATTTTATTCCCCATGGAGAGTTCTTTACAATGAGCCATGTCTCAATTTTTTCTATTCAGCACTTTCAGAGATATGGAGGTGCAAAGTTTTTCGGTTTTTCCAAGATGGCGGCCGACCACGTGACATGTGACGTCATCATTAACATATTTTATTCGCCATGGAGAGTTCTTTACAATGAGCCATGTCTCAATTTTTTCTGTTCAGCACTTTTGGAGATATCGTGGTGCAAAGTTTTGCCGTTTTTCCAAGATGGCGGCCGACCACGTGACTGATGACGTCATCATTAACATATTTTATTCGCCATGGAGAGTTCTTTACAATGAGCCATGTCTCAATTTTTTCTCTTCAGCACTTTCGGAGATATGGAGGTGCAAAGTTTTTCGGTTTTTCCAAGATGGCGGCCGAACCACGTGACTGATGACGTCATCATTAACATATTTTATTCGCCATGGAGAGTTCTTTACAATGAGCCATGTCTCAATTTTTTCTGTTCAGCACTTTCGGAGATATAGAGGTGCAAAGTTTTTCCAAGATGGCGGCCGAACCACGTGACTGATGACGTCATCATTAACATATTTGATTCCCCATGGAGAGTTCTTTACAATGAGCCATGTCTCAATTTTTTCTATTCAGCACTTTCGGAGATGTGGAGGTGCAAATTTTTTCGGTTTTTCCAAGATGGCGGCCGAACCACGTGACCGATGACGTCATCATTAACATATTTTATTCTCCATGGAGTGTTCTTTACAATGAGCCATGTCTCAATTTTTTCTGTTCAGCACTTTTGGAGATATAGTGGTGCAAAGTTTTGCCGTTTTTCCAAGATGGCGGCCGACCACGTGACTGATGACGTCATCATTAAGATATTTTATTCCCCATGGAGAGTTCTTTACAATGAGCCATGTCTCAATTTTTTCTGTTCAGTACTTTTGGAGATATAGCGGTGCAATTTTTTTGCCGTTTTTCCAAGATGGCGGCCGAATCACGTGACCTATGACGTCATCATTAACATATTTCATTCCCCATGGAGAGTTCTTTACAATGAGCCATGTCTAAATTTTTTCTGTTCAGTACTTTTGGAGATATGGAGGTGCAATTTTTTTCGGTTTTTCCAAGATGGCGGCCGAACCACGTGACCGATGACGTCATCATTTGGGCACAGTATATTAGAGGGCAAGACCAATATGTGTGCCAAGTTTGGCGATTCTACGTGCAACGGTGTAGACGCAGTGCTGAAAACAGACAAACAGACAGACAAACAGACAGACAGATGAAAAATCGGTCAGAGACCGAGGACTTGCCGGAATGTACTTTTTTGTCGGCCATTTAGGACAAATATGGCGGCCGAAACACGTGATAGATGACGTCATCATTAACTTATTTTATTCCCCATGGAGAGTTCTTTTCAATGAGCCATGTCTCAATTTTTTCTATTCAGCACTTTCAGAGATATGGAGGTGCAATTTTTTCCCAAGATGGCGGCCGAACCACGTGACATATGACGTCATCATTAACATATTTTATTCCCCATGGAGAGTTCTTTCCAATGAGCCATGTCTCAATTTTTTCTGTTCAGCACTTTTGGAGATATAGAGGTGCAAATTTTGCCGTTTTTCCAAGATGGCGGCCGACCACGTGACATATGACGTCATCATTAACATATTTTATTCCCCATGGAGAGTTCTTTACAATGAGCCATGTCTCAATTATTCTGTTCAGCACTTTTGGAGATATAGTGGTGCAAAGTTTTGCCGTTTTTCCAAGATGGCGGCCGACCACGTGACATATGACGTCATCATTAACATATTTTATTCCCCATGGAGAGTTCTTTCCAATGAGCCATGTCTCAATTTTTTCTGTTCAGCACTTTTGGAGATATAGTGGCGCAACGATTTGCCGTTTTTCCAAGATGGCGACCGAACCACGTGACTGATGACGTCATCATTTACATATTTTATTCCCCATGGAGAGTTCTTTACAATGAGCCATGTCTCAATTTTTTCTGTTCAGCACTTTTGGAGATATAGTGGTGCAAATTTTTGCCGTTTTTCCAAGATGGCGGCCGACCACGTGACATATGACGTCATCATTAACATATTTTATTCCCCATGGAGAGTTCTTTACAATGAGCCATGTCTCAATTTTTTCTGTTCAGTACTTTCGGAGATATAGAGGTGCAAATTTATTCGGTTTATCCAAGATGGCGGCCGAACCACGTCACTGATGACGTCATCATTGAGGCACAGTATATTAGAGGGCAAGACCATTATGTGTGCAAAGTTTGGCGATTCTCCGTGCAACGGTGTAGACGCAGTGCTGCAAACAGACAAACAGACAGACAAACAGACAGACAAACAGACAGACAGACAAACAAACGAACAGATCAACATACTTGCCGGAAAATTTTTCCGGCAAGTAACAAACAAACGAACAGATCAACATACTTGCCGGAATCTTTTCCGGCAAGTAACAAACGAACAGATCAACATACTTGCCGGAATCTTTTCCGGCAAGTAATGAAAAATCGGTCAGAGACCGAGGACTTGCCGGAATGTACTTTTTTATCGGCCATTTAGGACAAATATGGCGGCCGAAACACGTGACCGATGATGTCATCATTAACATATTTTATTCCCCATGGAGAGTTCTTTACAACGAGCCATGTCTCAATTTTTTCTATTCAGCACTTTCAGATATGGAGGTGCAATTTTTTCCCAAGATGGCGGCCGAACCATGTGACATATGACGTCATCATTAACATATTTTATTCCCCATGGAGAGTTCTTTACAACGAGCCATGTCTCAATTTTTTCTGTTCAGCACTTTTGGAGATATAGTGGTGCAAAGTTTTGCCGTTTTTCCAAGATGGCGGCCGACCACGTGACATATGACGTCATCATTAACATATTTTATTCCCCATGGAGTTCTTTACAATGAGCCATGTCTCAATTTTTTCTGTTCAGCACTTTTGGAGATATAGTAGTGCAAAGTTTTGCCGTTTTTCCAAGATGGCGGCCGACCACGTGACATATGACGTCATCATTAACATATTTTATTCCCCATGGAGAGTTCTTTACAATGAGCCATGTCTCAATTTTTTCTGTTCAGTACTTTCGGAGATATAGAGGTGCAAAGTTTTTCGGTTTTTCCAAGATGGCGGCCGAACCACGTGACTGATGACGTCATCATTAACATGTTTTATTCCCCATGGAGAGTTCTTCACAATGAGCCATGTCTCAATTTTTTCTGTTCAGCACTTTGAGATATCGAGGTGCAAATTTTTTCGGTTTTTCCAAGATGGCGGCCGAACCACGTGACCGATGACGTCATCATTTGGGCACAGTATATTAGAGGGCAAGACCAATATGTGTGCCAAGTTTGGCGATTCTACGTGCAGCGGTGTAGACGTAGTGCTGCAAACAGACAAACAGACAGACAGACAGACAGACAAACAAACGAACAGATCAACATACTTGCCGGAATCTTTTCCGGCAAGTAATGAAAAATCGGTCAGAGACCGAGGACTTGCCGGAATGTACTTTTTATCGGCCATTTAGAACAAATATGGCGGCCGAACCACGTGACCGATGATATCATCATTAACATATTTTATTCCCCATGGAGAGTTCTTTACAATGAGCCATGTCTCAATTTTTTCTGTTCAGCACTTCCGGAGATATGGAGGTGCAAAGTTTTTCGGTTTTTCCAAGATGGCGGCCGACCACGTGACATATGACGTCATCATTAACATATTTTATTCGCCATGGAGAGTTCTTTACAATGAGCCATGTCTCAATTTTTTCTGTTCAGCACTTTTGGAGATATCGTGGTGCAAAGTTTTGCCGTTTTTCCAAGATGGCGGCCGACCACGTGACTGATGACGTCATCATTAACATATTTTATTCGCCATGGAGAGTTCTTTACAATGAGCTATGTCTCAATTTTTTCTGTTCAGCACTTTCGGAGATATAGAGGTGCAAAGTTTTTCCAAGATGGCGGCCGAACCACGTGACTGATGACGTCATCATTAACATATTTGATTCCCCATGGAGAGTTCTTTACAATGAGCCATGTCTCAATTTTTTCTATTCAGCACTTTCGGAGATGTGGAGGTGCAAATTTTTTCGGTTTTTCCAAGATGGCGGCCGAACCACGTGACCGATGACGTCATCATTAACATATTTTATTCTCCATGGAGTGTTCTTTACAATGAGCCATGTCTCAATTTTTTCTGTTCAGCACTTTTGGAGATATAGTGGTGCAAAGTTTTGCCGTTTTTCCAAGATGGCGGCCGACCACGTGACTGATGACGTCATCATTAAGATATTTTATTCCCCATGGAGAGTTCTTTACAATGAGCCATGTCTCAATTTTTTCTGTTCAGTACTTTTGGAGATATAGCGGTGCAATTTTTTTGCCGTTTTTCCAAGATGGCGGCCGAATCACGTGACCTTTGACGTCATCATTAACATATTTCATTCCCCATGGAGAGTTCTTTACAATGAGCCATGTCTAAATTTTTTCTGTTCAGTACTTTTGGAGATATGGAGGTGCAATTTTTTTCGGTTTTTCCAAGATGGCGGCCGAACCACGTGACCGATGACGTCATCATTTGGGCACAGTATATTAGAGGGCAAGACCAATATGTGTGCCAAGTTTGGCGATTCTACGTGCAACGGTGTAGACGCAGTGCTGAAAACAGACAAACAGACAGACAAACAGACAGACAGACAAATGAAAAATCGGTCAGAGACCGAGGACTTGCCGGAATGTACTTTTTTATCGGCCATTTAGGACAAATAGGGCGGCCGAACCACGTGACCGATGACGTCATCATTAACATATTTTATTCCCCATGGAGAGTTCTTTACAATGAGCCATACCTCAATTTTTTCTATTCAGGACTTTTGGAGATGTGGAGGTGCAGAGTTTTTCGGTTTTTCCAAGATGGCGGCCGAACCACGTGACCGATGATATCATCATTAACATATTTTATTCCCCATGGAGAGTTCTTTACAATGAGCCATGTCTCAATTTTTTCTATTCAGCACTTTCGGAGATATGGAGGTGCAAAGTTTTTCGGTTTTTCCAAGATGGCGGCCGACCACGTGACATATGACGTCATCATTAACATATTTTATTCCCCATGGAGAGTTCTTACCAATGAGCCATGTCTCAATTTTTTCTGTTCAGCACTTCCGGAGATATGGAGGTGCAAAGTTTTTCGGTTTTTCCAAGATGGCGGCCGACCACGTGACATATGACGTCATCATTAACATATTTTATTCGCCATGGAGAGTTCTTTACAATGAGCCATGTCTCAATTTTTTCTGTTCAGCACTTTTGGAGATATCGTGGTGCAAAGTTTTGCCGTTTTTCCAAGATGGCGGCCGACCACGTGACTGATGACGTCATCATTAACATATTTTATTCCCCATGGAGAGTTCTTTACAATGAGCCATGTCTCAATTTTTTCTGTTCAGCACTTTCGGAGATATGGAGGTGCAAAGTTTTTCGGTTTTTCCAAGATGGCGGCCGAACCACGTGACTGATGACTTCATCAGTAACATATTTTATTCCCCATGGAGAGTTATTTACAATGAGCCATGTCTCAATTTTTTCTGTTCAGCACTTTCGGAGATATGGAGGTGTAAAGTTTTTCGGTTTTTCCAAGATGGCGGCCGAACCACGTCACCGATGACGTCATCATTTGGGCACAGTATATTAGAGGGCAAGACCAATATGTGTGCCAAGTTTGGCGATTCTACGTGCAACGGTGTAGACGTAGTGCTGCAAACAGACAAACAGACAGACAGACAGACAGACAGACAGACAGACAGACAAACAAGTATGTTGATCTGTTCGTTTGTTTGTCTGTCTGTCTGTTTGTCTGTCTGTTTGTCTGTCTGTTTGTCTGTTTGCAGCACTGCGTCTACACCGTTGCACGGAGAATCGCCAAACTTTGCACACATAATGGTCTTGCCCTCTAATATACTGTGCCTCAATGATGACGTCATCAGTGACGTGGTTCGGCCGCCATCTTGGATAAACCGAATAAATTTGCACCTCTATATCTCCGAAAGTACTGAACAGAAAAAATTGAGACATGGCTCATTGTAAAGAACTCTCCATGGGGAATAAAATATGTAAATGATGACGTCATCAGTCACGTGGTTCGGTCGCCATCTTGGAAAAACGGCAAATCGTTGCGCCACTATATCTCCAAAAGTGCTGAACAGAAAAAATTGAGACATGGCTCATTGTAAAGAACTCTCCATGGGGAATAAAATATGTTAATGATGACGTCATATGTCACGTGGTCGGCCGCCATCTTGGAAAAACGGCAAAAATTTGCACCACTATATCTCCAAAAGTGCTGAACAGAAAAAATTGAGACATGGCTCATTGGAAAGAACTCTCCATGGGGAATAAAATAAGTTAATGATGACGTCATCTATCACGTGGTTCAGCCACCATATTTGTTCTAAATGGCCGATAAAAAACGTACATTCCGGCAAGTCCTCGGTCTCTGACCGATTTTTTACTTGCCGGAAAAATTTTCCGGCAAGTATGTTGATCTGTTCGTTTGTTACTTGCCGGAAAAATTTTCCGGCAAGTATGTTGATCTGTTCGTTTGTTTGTCTGTCTGTCTGTTTGTCTGTCTGTTTGTCTGTCTGTTTGTCTGTTTGCAGCACTGCGTCTACACCGTTGCACGGAGAATCGCCAAACTTTGCACACATAATGGTCTTGCCCTCTAATATACTGTGCCTCAATGATGACGTCATCAGTGACGTGGTTCGGCCGCCATCTTGGATAAACCGAATAAATTTGCACCTCTATATCTCCGAAAGTACTGAACAGAAAAAATTGAGACATGGCTCATTGTAAAGAACTCTCCATGGGGAATAAAATATGTAAATGATGACGTCATCAGTCACGTGGTTCGGTCGCCATCTTGGAAAAACGGCAAATCGTTGCGCCACTATATCTCCAAAAGTGCTGAACAGAAAAAATTGAGACATGGCTCATTGTAAAGAACTCTCCATGGGGAATAAAATATGTTAATGATGACGTCATATGTCACGTGGTCGGCCGCCATCTTGGAAAAACGGCAAAAATTTGCACCACTATATCTCCAAAAGTGCTGAACAGAAAAAATTGAGACATGGCTCATTGGAAAGAACTCTCCATGGGGAATAAAATAAGTTAATGATGACGTCATCTATCACGTGGTTCAGCCACCATATTTGTTCTAAATGGCCGATAAAAAACGTACATTCCGGCAAGTCCTCGGTCTCTGACCGATTTTTTACTTGCCGGAAAAATTTTCCGGCAAGTATGTTGATCTGTTCGTTTGTTTGTCTGTCTGTCTGTTTGTCTGTCTGTTTGTTACTTGCCGGAAAAATTTTTCCGGCAAGTATGTTGATCTGTTCGTTTGCCTGTCTGTCTGTTTGTCTGTTTGCAGCACTGCGTCTACACCGTTGCACGGAGAATCGCCAAACTTTGCACACATATTCGTCTTGCCCTGGAATAGACTGTGCCCAATTTATGACGTCATCGGTCACGTGTGTCGGCCGCCATCTTGGAAAAACCGAAAAATTTTGCGCCTCCATATCTCCGGAAGTGCTGAATAGAAAAAATTGAGACATGGCCCATTGCAAAGAACTCTCCATGGGGAATAAAATATGTTAATGTTGACGTCATAGGTCACGTGGTTCGGCCGCCATCTTGGAAAAACGGCAAAACCTTGCACCTCCATATCTCTGAATGTACTGAATAGAAAAAATTGAGACATGGCTCATTGTAAAGAACTCTCCATGGGGAATAAAATATGTTAATGATGACGTCATATGTCACGTGGTTCGGCCGCCGTCTTGGAAAAACCGAAAAATTTTCCACCTCCATATCTCTGAAAGTGCTGAATAGAAAAAATTGAGACATGGCTCATTGTAAAGAACTCTCCATCGGGAATAAAATATGTTAATGATGATGCCATCGGTCACGTGGTTCGGCCGCCATCTTGGAAAAACGGGAAAACTTTGCACCACTATATCTCCAAAAGTGCAGAATGGAAAAAATTGAGACATGGCTCATTGTAAAGAACTCTCTATGGGGAATAAAATATGTTAATGATGACGTCATCTATCACGTGGTTCAGCCGCCATATTTGTTCTAAATGGCCGATAAAAAAGTACATTCCGGCAAGTCCTCGGTCTCTGACCGATTTTTCATTTGTCTGTCTGTCTGTTTGTCTGTCTGTTTGTTACTTGCCGGAAAAATTTTTCCGGCAAGTATGTTGATCTGTTCGTTTGCCTGTCTGTCTGTTTGTCTGTTTGCAGCACTGCGTCTACACCGTTGCACGGAGAATCGCCAAACTTTGCACACATATTCGTCTTGCCCTGGAATAGACTGTGCCCAATTTATGACGTCATCGGTCACGTGTGTCGGCCGCCATCTTGGAAAAACCGAAAAATTTTGCGCCTCCATATCTCCGGAAGTGCTGAATAGAAAAAATTGAGACATGGCCCATTGCAAAGAACTCTCCATGGGGAATAAAATATGTTAATGTTGACGTCATAGGTCACGTGGTTCGGCCGCCATCTTGGAAAAACGGCAAAACCTTGCACCTCCATATCTCTGAATGTACTGAATAGAAAAAATTGAGACATGGCTCATTGTAAAGAACTCTCCATGGGGAATAAAATATGTTAATGATGACGTCATATGTCACGTGGTTCGGCCGCCGTCTTGGAAAAACCGAAAAATTTTCCACCTCCATATCTCTGAAAGTGCTGAATAGAAAAAATTGAGACATGGCTCATTGTAAAGAACTCTCCATCGGGAATAAAATATGTTAATGATGATGCCATCGGTCACGTGGTTCGGCCGCCATCTTGGAAAAACGGGAAAACTTTGCACCACTATATCTCCAAAAGTGCAGAATGGAAAAAATTGAGACATGGCTCATTGTAAAGAACTCTCTATGGGGAATAAAATATGTTAATGATGACGTCATCTATCACGTGGTTCAGCCGCCATATTTGTTCTAAATGGCCGATAAAAAAGTACATTCCGGCAAGTCCTCGGTCTCTGACCGATTTTTCATCTGTTTGTCTGTTTGTCTGTTTGTCTGTTTGCAGCACTGCGTCTACACCGTTGCACGTAGAATCGCCAAACTTAGCACACATATTGGTCTTGCCCTCTAATATACTGTGCCCAAATGATGACGTCATCGGTGACGTGGTTCGGCCGCCATCTTGGAAAAACCGAAAAACTTTGTACCTCTATATCTCCGAAAGTACTGAACAGAAAAAATTGAGACATGGCTCATTGTAAAGAACTCTCCATGGGGAATAAAATATGTAAATGATGACGTCATCAGTCACGTGGTCGGCCACCATCTTGGAAAAACGGCAAAACTTTGCACCACTATATCTCCAAAAGTGCTGAACAGAAAAAATTGAGACATGGCTCATTGTAAAGAACTCTCCATGGGGAATAAAATGTGTTAATGATGACGTCATCATTTACGTGGTCGGCCACCATCTTGGAAAAACGGCAAAACTTTGCACCACTATCTCCAAAAGTGCTGAACATAAAAAATTGAGACATGGCTCATTGTAAAGAACTCTCCATGGGGAATAAAATATGTTAATGATGATGTCATCAGTCACGTGGTCGGCCGCCATCTTGGAAAAACGGCAAAACTTTGCACCACTATATCTCCAAAAGTGCTGAACAGAAAAAATTGAGACATGGCTCATTGTAAAGAACTCTCCATGGGCAATAAAAGATGTTAATGATGACGTCATATGTCACGTGGTTCGGCCGCCATCTTGGAAAAACCGAAAAATTTTGCACCTCCATATCTCTGAAAGTGCTGAATAGAAAAAATGGAGACATGGCTCATTGTGAAGAACTCTCCATGGGGAATAAAACATGTTAATGATGACGTCATCGGTCACGTCGTTCGGCCGCCATCTTGAAAAAACCGAAAAACTTTGCACCTCCATAATCTCCGAAAGTGCTGAATAGAAAAAATTGAGACATGGCTCATTGAAAAGAACTCCATGGGGAATAAAATATGTTAATGATGACGTCATCGGTCACGTGATTCGGCCGCCATCTTGGAAAATCCGAAAAACTTTGCACCTCCATATCTCCGAAAGTGCTGAATAGAAAAAATTGAGACATGGCTCATTCTAAAGAACTCTCCATGGGGAATAAAATATGTCATCGGCCATGTGGTTCGGCCGCCATATTTGTCCTAAATGGCCGATAAAAAAATAAATTCCGGCAAGTGCTCGGTCTCTGACCGATTTTTCATTACTTGCCGGAAAAAAATTTCCGGCAAGTATGTTGATCTGTTCGTTTGTTACTTGCCGGAAAATTTTTTCCGGCAAGTATGTTGATCTGTTCGTTTGTCTGTTTGTTACTTGCCGGAAAAATTTTCCGGCAAGTATGTTGATCTGTTCGTTTGTTTGTCTGTCTGTCTGTCTGTCTGTCTGTCTGTCTGTCTGTTTGTCTGTTTGCAGCACTACGTCTACACCGTTGCACGTAGAATCGCCAAACTTGGCACACATATTGGTCTTGCCCTCTAATATACTGTGCCCAAATGATGACGTCATCGGTGACGTGGTTCGGCCGCCATCTTGGAAAAACCGAAAAACTTTACACCTCCATATCTCCGAAAGTGCTGAACAGAAAAAATTGAGACATGGCTCATTGTAAATAACTCTCCATGGGGAATAAAATATGTTACTGATGAAGTCATCAGTCACGTGGTTCGGCCGCCATCTTGGAAAAACCGAAAAACTTTGCACCTCCATATCTCCGAAAGTGCTGAACAGAAAAAATTGAGACATGGCTCATTGTAAAGAACTCTCCATGGGGAATAAAATATGTTAATGATGACGTCATCAGTCACGTGGTCGGCCGCCATCTTGGAAAAACGGCAAAACTTTGCACCACGATATCTCCAAAAGTGCTGAACAGAAAAAATTGAGACATGGCTCATTGTAAAGAACTCTCCATGGCGAATAAAATATGTTAATGATGACGTCATATGTCACGTGGTCGGCCGCCATCTTGGAAAAACCGAAAAACTTTGCACCTCCATATCTCCGGAAGTGCTGAACAGAAAAAATTGAGACATGGCTCATTGGTAAGAACTCTCCATGGGGAATAAAATATGTTAATGATGACGTCATATGTCACGTGGTCGGCCGCCATCTTGGAAAAACCGAAAAACTTTGCACCTCCATATCTCCGAAAGTGCTGAATAGAAAAAATTGAGACATGGCTCATTGTAAAGAACTCTCCATGGGGAATAAAATATGTTAATGATGATATCATCGGTCACGTGGTTCGGCCGCCATCTTGGAAAAACCGAAAAACTCTGCACCTCCACATCTCCAAAAGTCCTGAATAGAAAAAATTGAGGTATGGCTCATTGTAAAGAACTCTCCATGGGGAATAAAATATGTTAATGATGACGTCATCGGTCACGTGGTTCGGCCGCCCTATTTGTCCTAAATGGCCGATAAAAAAGTACATTCCGGCAAGTCCTCGGTCTCTGACCGATTTTTCATCTGTCTGTCTGTTTGTCTGTCTGTTTGTCTGTCTGTTTGTCTGTTTGCAGCACTGCGTCTACACCGTTGCACGGAGAATCGCCAAACTTTGCACACATAATGGTCTTGCCCTCTAATATACTGTGCCTCAATGATGACGTCATCAGTGACGTGGTTCGGCCGCCATCTTGGATAAACCGAATAAATTTGCACCTCTATATCTCCGAAAGTACTGAACAGAAAAAATTGAGACATGGCTCATTGTAAAGAACTCTCCATGGGGAATAAAATATGTTAATGATGACGTCATATGTCACGTGGTCGGCCGCCATCTTGGAAAAACGGCAAAAATTTGCACCACTATATCTCCAAAAGTGCTGAACAGAAAAAATTGAGACATGGCTCATTGTAAAGAACTCTCCATGGGGAATAAAATATGTAAATGATGACGTCATCAGTCACGTGGTTCGGTCGCCATCTTGGAAAAACGGCAAATCGTTGCGCCACTATATCTCCAAAAGTGCTGAACAGAAAAAATTGAGACATGGCTCATTGAAAAGAACTCTCCATGGGGAATAAAATAAGTTAATGATGACGTCATCTATCACGTGGTTCAGCCACCATATTTGTTCTAAATGGCCGATAAAAAACGTACATTCCGGCAAGTCCTCGGTCTCTGACCGATTTTTTACTTGCCGGAAAAATTTTCCGGCAAGTATGTTGATCTGTTCGTTTGTTTACTTGCCGGAAAAATTTTCCGGCAAGTATGTTGATCTGTTCGTTTGTTTGTCTGTCTGTCTGTTTGTCTGTCTGTTTGTCTGTCTGTTTGTCTGTTTGCAGCACTGCGTCTACACCGTTGCACGGAGAATCGCCAAACTTTGCACACATAATGGTCTTGCCCTCTAATATACTGTGCCTCAATGATGACGTCATCAGTGACGTGGTTCGGCCGCCATCTTGGATAAACCGAATAAATTTGCACCTCTATATCTCCGAAAGTACTGAACAGAAAAAATTGAGACATGGCTCATTGTAAAGAACTCTCCATGGGGAATAAAATATGTTAATGATGACGTCATATGTCACGTGGTCGGCCGCCATCTTGGAAAAACGGCAAAAATTTGCACCACTATATCTCCAAAAGTGCTGAACAGAAAAAATTGAGACATGGCTCATTGTAAAGAACTCTCCATGGGGAATAAAATATGTAAATGATGACGTCATCAGTCACGTGGTTCGGTCGCCATCTTGGAAAAACGGCAAATCGTTGCGCCACTATATCTCCAAAAGTGCTGAACAGAAAAAATTGAGACATGGCTCATTGGAAAGAACTCTCCATGGGGAATAAAATATGTTAATGATGACGTCATATGTCACGTGGTCGGCCGCCATCTTGGAAAAACGGCAAAACTTTGCACCACTATATCTCCAAAAGTGCTGAACAGAATAATTGAGACATGGCTCATTGTAAAGAACTCTCCATGGGGAATAAAATATGTTAATGATGACGTCATCAGTCACGTGGTCGGCCGCCATCTTGGAAAAACGGCAAAACTTTGCACCACAAAATCTCCAAAAGTGCTGAACAGAAAAAATTGAGACATGGCTCATTGTAAAGAACTCTCCATGGGGAATAAAATATGTTAATGATGACGCCATCGGTCACGTGGTTCGGCCGCCATCTTGGAAAAATGGGAAAACTTTGCACCTCAACATCTCCGAAAGTGCTGAAATGAAAAAATTGAGACATGGCTCATTGAAAAGAACTCTCCATGGGGAATAAAATAAGTTAATGATGACGTCATCTATCACGTGGTTCAGCCACCATATTTGTTCTAAATGGCCGATAAAAAACGTACATTCCGGCAAGTCCTCGGTCTCTGACCGATTTTTTACTTGCCGGAAAAATTTTCCGGCAAGTATGTTGATCTGTTCGTTTGTTACTTGCCGGAAAAATTTTCCGGCAAGTATGTTGATCTGTTCGTTTGTTTGTCTGTCTGTCTGTTTGTCTGTCTGTTTGTCTGTCTGTTTGTCTGTTTGCAGCACTGCGTCTACACCGTTGCACGGAGAATCGCCAAACTTTGCACACATAATGGTCTTGCCCTCTAATATACTGTGCCTCAATGATGACGTCATCAGTGACGTGGTTCGGCCGCCATCTTGGATAAACCGAATAAATTTGCACCTCTATATCTCCGAAAGTACTGAACAGAAAAAATTGAGACATGGCTCATTGTAAAGAACTCTCCATGGGGAATAAAATATGTAAATGATGACGTCATCAGTCACGTGGTTCGGTCGCCATCTTGGAAAAACGGCAAATCGTTGCGCCACTATATCTCCAAAAGTGCTGAACAGAAAAAATTGAGACATGGCTCATTGTAAAGAACTCTCCATGGGGAATAAAATATGTTAATGATGACGTCATATGTCACGTGGTCGGCCGCCATCTTGGAAAAACGGCAAAAATTTGCACCACTATATCTCCAAAAGTGCTGAACAGAAAAAATTGAGACATGGCTCATTGGAAAGAACTCTCCATGGGGAATAAAATAAGTTAATGATGACGTCATCTATCACGTGGTTCAGCCACCATATTTGTTCTAAATGGCCGATAAAAAACGTACATTCCGGCAAGTCCTCGGTCTCTGACCGATTTTTTACTTGCCGGAAAAATTTTCCGGCAAGTATGTTGATCTGTTCGTTTGTTTGTCTGTCTGTCTGTTTGTCTGTCTGTTTGTTACTTGCCGGAAAAATTTTTCCGGCAAGTATGTTGATCTGTTCGTTTGCCTGTCTGTCTGTTTGTCTGTTTGCAGCACTGCGTCTACACCGTTGCACGGAGAATCGCCAAACTTTGCACACATATTCGTCTTGCCCTGGAATAGACTGTGCCCAATTTATGACGTCATCGGTCACGTGTGTCGGCCGCCATCTTGGAAAAACCGAAAAATTTTGCGCCTCCATATCTCCGGAAGTGCTGAATAGAAAAAATTGAGACATGGCCCATTGCAAAGAACTCTCCATGGGGAATAAAATATGTTAATGTTGACGTCATAGGTCACGTGGTTCGGCCGCCATCTTGGAAAAACGGCAAAACCTTGCACCTCCATATCTCTGAATGTACTGAATAGAAAAAATTGAGACATGGCTCATTGTAAAGAACTCTCCATGGGGAATAAAATATGTTAATGATGACGTCATATGTCACGTGGTTCGGCCGCCGTCTTGGAAAAACCGAAAAATTTTCCACCTCCATATCTCTGAAAGTGCTGAATAGAAAAAATTGAGACATGGCTCATTGTAAAGAACTCTCCATCGGGAATAAAATATGTTAATGATGATGCCATCGGTCACGTGGTTCGGCCGCCATCTTGGAAAAACGGGAAAACTTTGCACCACTATATCTCCAAAAGTGCAGAATGGAAAAAATTGAGACATGGCTCATTGTAAAGAACTCTCTATGGGGAATAAAATATGTTAATGATGACGTCATCTATCACGTGGTTCAGCCGCCATATTTGTTCTAAATGGCCGATAAAAAAGTACATTCCGGCAAGTCCTCGGTCTCTGACCGATTTTTCATCTGTTTGTCTGTTTGTCTGTTTGTCTGTTTGCAGCACTGCGTCTACACCGTTGCACGTAGAATCGCCAAACTTAGCACACATATTGGTCTTGCCCTCTAATATACTGTGCCCAAATGATGACGTCATCGGTCACGTGGTTCGGCCGCCATCTTGGAAAAACCGAAAAAATTTGCACCTCGATATCTCAAAGTGCTGAACAGAAAAAATTGAGACATGGCTCATTGTGAAGAACTCTCCATGGGGAATAAAAGATGTTAATGATGACGTCATCAGTCGCGTGGTTCGGCCGCCATCTTGGAAAAACCGAAAAAATTTGCACCTCCATATTTCCAAAAGTACTGAACCAAAAAAATTGAGACATGGCTCATTGTAAAGAACTCTCCATGGGGAATCAAATATGTTAATGATGACGTCATCAGTCACGTGGTTCGGCCGCCATCTTGGAAAAACTTTGCACCTCTATATCTCCGAAAGTGCTGAACAGAAAAAATTGAGACATGGCTCATTGTAAAGAACTCTCCATGGGGAATAAAATATGTAAATGATGATGTCATATGTCACGTGGTCGGCCACCATCTTGGAAAAACGGCAAAACTTTGCACCACTATATCTCCAAAAGTGCTGAACAGAAAAAATTGAGACATGGCTCATTGTAAAGAACTCTCCATGGGGAATAAAATGTTAATGATGACGTCATCAGTCACGTGGTTCGGCCGCCATCTTGGAAAAACCGAAAAACTTTGCACCTCTATATCTCCGAAAGTACTGAATAGAAAAAAATTGACACATGGCTCGTTGTAAAGAACTCTCCATGGGGAATAAAATATGTTAATGATGACGTCATCGGTCACGTGGTTCGACCACCATATTTGTCCTCAATGGCCAATAAAAAAGTACATTCCGGCAAGTCCTCGGTCTCTGACCGATTTTTCATCTGTTTGTCTGTTTGTCTGTTTGTCTGTTTGTCTGTTTGCAGCACTGCGTCTACACCGTTGCACGTAGAATCGCCAAACTTGGCACACATATTGGTCTTGCCCTCTAATATACTGTGCCCAAATGATGACGTCATCGGTCACGTGGTTCGGCCGCCATCTTGGAAAAACCGAAAAAATTTGCACCTCGATATCTCAAAGTGTTGAACAGAAAAAATTGAGACATGGCTCATTGTGAAGAACTCTCCATGGGGAATAAAACATGTTAATGATGACGTCATCAGTCGCGTGGTTCGGCCGCCATCTTGGAAAAACCGAAAAAATTTGCACCTCCATATCTCCAAAAGTACTGAACCGAAAAAATTGAGACATGGCTCATTGTAAAGAACTCTCCATGGGGAATCAAATATGTTAATGATGACGTCATCAGTCACGTGGTTCGGCCGCCATCTTGGAAAAACTTTGCACCTCTATATCTCCGAAAGTGCTGAACAGAAAAAATTGAGACATGGCTCATTGTAAAGAACTCTCCATGGGGAATAAAATTTGTTAATGATGACGTCATATGTCACGTGGTTCGGCCGCCATCTTGGAAAAACCGAAAAACCTAACACCTCCATATCTCTGAAAGTGCTGAATAGAAAAAATTGAGACATGACTCATTGTAAAGAACTCTCCATGGGGAATACAATATGTTAATAATGACGTCATCGGTCACGTGGTTTAGCCGCCATCTTGGAAAAACCTAGCACCTCCATATCTCTGAAAGTGCTGAATAGAAAAAATTGAGACATGGCTCATTGTAATGAACTCTCCATGGGGAATAAAATATGTTAATAATGACGTCATCGGTCACGTGGGTTAGCCGCCATCTTGGAAAAACCTAGCACCTCCATATCTCCGAAAGTGCTGAATAGAAAAAATTGAGACATGACTCATTGTAAAGAACTCTCCATGGGGAATAATATATGTTAATGATGACGTCATCGGTCACATGGTTCGGCCGCCATATTTGGCCTAAATGGCCGATAAAAAAGTACATTCCGGCAAGTCCTCGGTCTCTGACCGATTTTTCATTTGTTACTTGCCGGAAAAATTTTTCCGGCAAGTATGTTGATCTGTTCGTTTGTCTGTTTGTCTGTCTGTTTGTCTGTCTGTCTGTTTGCAGCACTGCATCTACACCGTTGCATGGAGAATCGCCAAACTTTGCAGACATATTGGTCTTGCCCTGGAATAGACTGTGCCCAAATGATGACGTCATCGGTGACGTGGTTCGGCCGCCATCTTGGAAAAACCGAAAAACTTTGCACCTCTATATCTCCGAAAGTACTGTACAGAAAAAATTGACACATGGCTCATTGTAAAGAACTCTCCATGGGGAATAAAATATGTAAATGATGACGTCATCAGTCACGTGGTTCGGGCGCCATCTTGGAAAAACGGCAAAACGTTGCGCCACTATATCTCCAAAAGTGCTGAACAGAAAAAATTGAGACATGGCTCATTATAAAGAACTCTCCATGGGGAATAAAATATGTTAATGATGACGTCATATGTCACGTGGTCGGCCGCCATCTTGGAAAAACGGCAAAAATTTGCACCACTATATCTCCAAAAGTGCTGAACAGAAAAAATTGAGACATGGCTCATTGTAAAGAACTCTCCATGGGGAATAAAATATGTTAATGATGACGTCATCAGTCACGTGGTCGGCCGCCATCTTGGAAAAACCGAAAAACTTATCACCTCCATATCTCCGAAAGTGCTGAATAGAAAAAATTGAGACATGGCTCATTGTAAAGAACTCTCCATGGGGAACAAAATATGTTAATGATGATGTCATCGGTCACGTGGTTCGGCCGCCATCTTGGAAAAACCGAAAAACTCTGCACCTCCACATCTCCAACAGTCCTGAATAGAAAAAATTGAGGTATGGCTCATTGTAAAGAACTCTCCATGGGGAATAAAATATGTAAATGATGACGTCATCAGTCACGTGGTTCGGTCGCCATCTTGGAAAAACGGCAAAACATTGCGCCACTATATCTCCAAAAGTGCTGAACAGATAAAATTGAGACATGGCTCATTGTAAAGAACTCTCCATGGGGAATAAAATATGTTGATGATGACGTCATATGTCACGTGGTCGGCCGCCATCTTGGAAAAACGGCAAAACTTTGCACCACTATATCTCCAAAAGTGGTGAACAGAAATAATTGAGACATGGCTCATTGTAAAGAACTCTCCATGGGGAATAAAATATGTTAGTGATGACGTCATCAGTCACGTGGTCGGCCGCCATCTTGGAAAAACGGCAAAACTTTGCACCACTAAATCTCCAAAAGTGCTGAACAGAAAAAATTGAGACATGGCTCATTGTAAAGAACTCTCCATGGGGAATAAAATATGTTAATGATGATGTCATATGTCACGTGGTCGGCCACCATCTTGGAAAAACGGCAAAACTTTGCACCACTATATCTCCAAAAGTGCTGAACAGAAAAAATTGAGACATGGCTCATTGTAAAGAACTCTCCATGGGGAATAAAATTTGTTAATGATGACGTCATATGTCACGTGGTTCGGCCGCCATCTTGGAAAAACCGAAAAATTTTGCACCTCCATATCTCTGAATGTGCTGAATATAAAAAATTGAGACATGGCTCATTGTAAAGAACTCTCCATGGGGAATAAAATGTTAATGATGACGTCATCAGTCACGTGGTTCGGCCGCCATCTTGGAAAAACCGAAAAACTTTGCACCTCTATATCTCCGAAAGTACTGAATAGAAAAAAATTGACACATGGCTCGTTGTAAAGAACTCTCCATGGGGAATAAAATATGTTAATGATGACGTCATCGGTCACGTGGTTCGACCACCATATTTGTCCTCAATGGCCAATAAAAAAGTACATTCCGGCAAGTCCTCGGTCTCTGACCGATTTTTCATCTGTCTGTCTGTCTGTTTGTCTGTCTGTCTGTTTGCAGCACTGCGTCTACACCGTTGCACGTGGAATCGCCAAACTTTGCACATATATTGGTCTTGCCCTGGAATAGACTGTGCCCAATTGATGACGTCATCGGTGACGTGGTTCGGCCGCCATCTTGGAAAAACCGAAAAAATTTGCACCTCTATATCTCCGAAAGTACTGAACAGAAAAAATTGAGACATGGCTCATTGTAAAGAACTCTCCATGGGGAATAAAATATGTAAATGATGACGTCATCAGTCACGTGGTTCGGTCGCCATCTTGGAAAAACGGCAAAAAGTTGCTCCACTATATCTCCAAAAGTGCTGAACAGAAAAAATTGAGACATGGCTCATTGTAAAGTACTCTCCATGGGGAATAAAAGATGTTAATGATGACGTCATATGTCACGTGGTTCGGCCGCCACCTTGGAAAAACCGAAAATTTTTGCACCTCCATATCTCTGAAAGTGCTGAATAGAAAAAGTTGAGACATGGCTATTTGTAAAGAACTCTCCGTGGGGAATAATATATGTTAATGATGACGTCATCGGTCACGTGGTTCGGCCGCCATATTTGTCCTAAATGGCCGATAAAAAAGTACATTCCGGCAAGTCCTCGGTCTCTGACCGATTTTTCATATGTCTGTTTGTTTGTCTGTTTGTTTGTTTGTTACTTGCCGGAAAATTTTCCGGCAAGTATGTTGATCTGTTCGTTTGTCTGTTTGTTACTTGCCGGAAAAATTTTCCGGCAAGTATGTTGATCTGTTCGTTTGTTACTTGCCGGAAAAAATTTTCCGGCAAGTATGTTGATCTGTTCGTTTGTCTGTCTGTCTGTCTGTCTGTCTGTCTGTCTGTTTGTCTGTCTGTTTGCAGCACTGCGTCTACACCGTTGCACGTAGAATCGCCAAACTTTGCACACATATTGGTCTTGCCCTGGAATAGACTGTGCCCAATTGATGACGTCATCGGTGACGTGGTTCGGCCGCCATCTTGTAAAAACCGAAAAACCTTGTACTTCTATATCTCCGAAAGTACTGAACAGAAAAAATTGAGACATGGCTCATTGTAAAGAACTCTCCATGGGGAATAAAATATGTTAATGATGACATCATCAGTCACGTGGTCGGCCGCCATCTTGGAAAAACGGCAAAACTTTGCACCACGAAATCTTCAAAAGTGCTGAACAGAAAAAATTGAGACATGGCTCATTGTAAAGAACTCTCCATGGGGAATAAAATTTGTTAATGCTGACGTCATATGTCAGGTGGTTCGGCCGCCATGTTGGAAAAACCGAAAAATTTTGCACCTCCATATCTCTGAATGTGCTGAATAGAAAAAATTGAGACATGGCTCATTGTAAAGAACTCTCCATGGGGAATAAAATATGTTAATGATGATATCATCGGTCACGTGGTTCGGCCGCCATCTTGGAAAAACCGAAAAACTTAGCACCTCTATGTGTCCAAAAGTGCTGAATAGAAAAAATTGAGACATGGCTCATTGTAAAGAATCCTCCATGGGGAATAAAATATGTTAATGAAGACATCATAGGTCACATGGTTCAGCCGCCATCTCGGAAAAACTAGCACCTCCATACCTCCGAAAGTGCTCAATAGAAAAAATTGAGACATGGCTCCTTCTAAAGAACTCTCCATGGGGAATGAAATATGTTAATGATGACGTCATCGGTCACGTGGTTCGGCCGCTATCTTGGAAAAACCGAAAAACTAGCACCTCCACATCTCCAAACGTCCTGAATAGAAAAAATTGAGACATGGCTCATTGTAAAGAACTCTCCATGGGGAATAAAATATGTTAATGATGACGTCATCGGTCACGTGGTTCAGCCACCATATTTGTCCTAAATGGCCGATAAAAAAGTAAATTCCGGCAAGTCCTCGGTCTCTGACCGATTTTTCATTTGTTACTTGCCGGAAAAAATTTTCCGGCAAGTATGTTGATCTGTTCGTTTGTCTGTCTGTCTGTCTGTCTGTCTGTTTGTCTGTTTGTCTGTTTGCAGCACTGCGTCTACACCGTTGCACGTAGAATCGCCAAACTTTGCACACATATGGGTCTTGCCCTGGAATAGACTGTGCCCAATTGATGACGTCATCGGTGACGTGGTTCGGCCGCCATCTTGGAAAAACCGAAAAACTTTGCACCTCTATATCTCCGAAAGTACTGAACAGAAAAAATTGAGACATGGCTCATTGTAAAGAACTCTCCATGGGGAATAAAATATGTAAATGCTGATGTCATCAGTCACGTGGTTCGGTCGCCATCTTGGAAAAACGGCAAAACGTTGCGCCACTATATCTCCAAAAGTGCTGAACAGAAAAAATTGAGACATGGCTCATTGTAAAGAACTCTCCATGGGGAATAAAATATGTTAATGATGACGTCATATGTCACGTGGTCGGCCGCCATCTTGGAAAAACCGAAAAATTTAGCACCTCCATATCTCCGAAAGTGCTGAATAGAAAAAATTGAGACATGGCTCATTGTAAAGAACTCTCCATGGGGAATAAAATATGTTAATGATGATGTCATTGGTCACGTGGATCGGTCGCCATCTTGGAAAAACCGAAAACCTCTGCACCTCCACATCTCCAAAAGTGCTGAATAGAAAAAATTGAGACATGGCTCATTGTAAAGAACTCTCCATGGGGAATAAAATATGTTAATGATGACGTCATCGGTCACGTGGTTCGGCCGCCATATTTGTCCTAAATGGCCGATAAAAAAGTACATTCCGGCAAGTCCTCGGTCTCTGACCGATTTTTCATTACTTGCCGGAAAAATTTTCCGGCAAGTATGTTGATCTGTTCGTTTGTTTGTCTGTCTGTCTGTTTGTCTGTCTGTTTGTCTGTCTGTTTGTCTGTTTGCAGCACTGCGTCTACACCGTTGCACGGAGAATCGCCAAACTTTGCACACATAATGGTCTTGCCCTCTAATATACTGTGCCTCAATGATGACGTCATCAGTGACGTGGTTCGGCCGCCATCTTGGAAAAACCGAATAAATTTGCACCTCTATATCTCCGAAAGTACTGAACAGAAAAAATTGAGACATGGCTCATTGTAAAGAACTCTCCATGGGGAATAAAATATGTTAATGATGACGTCATATGTCACGTGGTCGGCCGCCATCTTGGAAAAACGGCAAAACTTTGCACCACTATATCTCCAAAAGTGCTGAACAGAAAAAATTGAGACATGGCTCATTGTAAAGAACTCTCCATGGGGAATAAAATATGTTAATGATGACGTCATCAGTCACGTGGTCGGCCGCCATCTTGGAAAAACGGCAAAACTTTGCACCACAAAATCTCCAAAAGTGCTGAACAGAAAAAATTGAGACATGGCTCATTGTAAAGAACTCTCCATGGGGAATAAAATATGTTAATGATGACGCCATCGGTCACGTGGTTCGGCCGCCATCTTGGAAAAATGGGAAAACTTTGCACCACTATATCTCCAAAAGTGCAGAATGGAAAAAATTGAGACATGGCTCATTGTAAAGAACTCTCAATGGGGAATAAAATATGTTAATGATGACGTCATATGTCACGTGGTTCGGCCGCCATCTTGGAAAAACCGAAAAATTGTGCACCTCCATATCTCTGAAAGTGCTGAATAGAAAAAATTGAGACATGGCTCATTGTAAAGAACTCTCCATGGGGAATAAAATATGTTAATGATGACATCATAGGTCACGTGGTTCGGCTGCCATCTTGGAAAAACCGAAAAACGTAGCACCTCCATATCTCCAAAAGTGCTGAATAGAAAAAGTTGAGACATGGCTCTTTGTGAAGAACTCTCCATGGGGAATAATATATGTTAATGATGACGTCATCTATCACGTGGTTCGGACGCCATATTTGTCTTAAATGGCCGATAAAAGAGTACATTCCGGCAAGTCCTCGGTCTCTGACCGATTTTTCATTACTTGCCGGAAAAATTTTTCCGGCAAGTATGTTGATCTGTTCGTTACTTGCCGGAAAAATTTTTCCGGCAAGTATGTTGATCTGTTCGTTTGTTACTTGCCGGAAAAAATTCCGGCAAGTATGTTGATCTGTTCGTTTGTTACTTGCCGGAAAAAAATTTCCGGCAAGTATGTTGATCTGTTCGTTTGTTACTTGCCGGAAAAAATTTTCCGGCAAGTATGTTGATCTGTTCGTTTGTTACTTGCCGGAAAAAATTTTCCGGCAAGTATGTTGATCTGTTCGTTTGTCTGTCTGTTTGTCTGTTTGTCTGTTTGTCTGTCTGTCTGTCTGTCTGTCTGTCTGTCTGTTTGCAGCACTGCGTCTACACCGTTGCACGTAGAATCGCCAAACTTTGCACACATATTGGTCTTGCCCTGGAATAGACTGTGCCCAATTGATGACGTCATCGGTGACGTGGTTCGGCCGCCATCTTGGAAAACCCGAAAAACTTTGCACCTCTATATCTCCGAAAGTACTGAACAGAAAAAATTGAGACATGGCTCGTTGTAAAGAACTCTCCATGGGGAATAAAATACGTAAATGATGACGTCATCAGTCACGTGGTTCTGGCGCCATCTTGGAAAAACCGAAAAACGTTGCGCCACTATATCTCCAAAAGTGCTGAACAGAAAAAATTGAGACTTGGCTCATTGTAAAGAACTCTCCATGGGGAATAAAATATGTTAATGATGACGTCATATGTCACGTGGTCGGCCGCCATCTTGGAAAAACGGCAAAAAATTTCACCACTATAACTCCAAAAGTGCTGAACAGAAAAAATTGAGACATGGCTCATTGTAAAGAACTCTCCATGGGGAATAAAATATGTTAATGATGACGTCATCAGTCACGTGGTCGGCCGCCATCTTGGAAAAACCGAAAAACTCTGCACCTCCACATCTCCAAAAGTCCTGAACAGAAAAAATTGAGGTATAGCTCATTGTAAAGAACTCTCCATGGGGAATAAAATATGTTAATGATGACGTCATGTATCACATAGTTCGGCCGCCATATTTGTTCTAAATGGCCGATAAAAAAGTACATTCCGGCAAGTCCTCGGTCTCTGACCGATTTTTCATTTGTCTGTTTGTCTGTTTGTCTGTTTGTCTGTTTGCAGCACTGCGTCTACACCGTTGCACGTAGAATCGCCAAACTTTGCACACATATTGGTCTTGCCCTGGAATAGACTGTGCCCAATTGATGACGTCATCGGTGACGTGGTTCGGCCGCCATCTTGGAAAAACCGAAAAACTTTGCACCTCTATATCTCCGAAAGTACTGAACAGAAACAATTGAGACATGGCTCATTGTAAAGAACTCTCCATGGGGAATAAAATATGTTAATGATGATGTCATATGTCACGTGGTCGGCCGCCATCTTGGAAAAACGGCAAAACTTTGCACCACTATATTTCCAAAAGTGCTGAACAGAAAAAATTGAGACATGGCTCATTGTAAAGAACTCTCCATGGGGAATAAAATATGTAAATGATGACGTCATCAGTCACGTGGTTCGGTCGCCATCTTTGAAAAACGGCAAAACGTTGCGCCACTATATCTCCAAAAGTGCTGAACAGAAAAAATTGAGACATGGCTCATTGTAAAGAACTCTCCATGGGGAATAAAATATGTTAATGATGACGTCATATGTCACGTGGTCGGCCGCCATTTTGGAAAAACGGCAAAACTTTGCACCACTATATCTCCAAAAGTGCTGAACAGAAAAAATTGAGACATGGCTCATTGTAAAGAACTCTCCATGGGGAATAAAATATGTTAATGATGATGTCATATGTCACGTGGTCGGCCGCCATCTTGGAAAAACGGCAAAACTTTGCACCACTATATCTCCAAAAGTGCTGAACCGAAAAAATTGAGACATGGCTCATTGTAAAGAACTCTCCATGGGGAATAAAATATGTTAATGATGATGTCATATGTCACGTGGTCGGCCGCCATCTTGGAAAAACGGCAAAACGTTGCGCCACTATATCTCCAAAAGTGCTGAACAGAAAGAATTGAGACATGGCTCATTGTAAAGAACTCTCCATGGGGAATAAAATATGTTAATGATGATGTCATATGTCACGTGGTCGGCCGCCATCTTGGAAAAACGGCAAAACTTTGCACCACTATATCTCCAAAAGTGCTGAACCGAAAAAATTGAGACATGGCTCATTGTAAAGAACTCTCCATGGGGAATAAAATATGTTAATGATGATGTCATATGTCACGTGGTCGGCCGCCATCTTGGAAAAACGGCAAAACGTTGCGCCACTATATCTCCAAAAGTGCTGAACAGAAAGAATTGAGACATGGCTCATTGTAAAGAACTCTCCATGGGGAATAAAATATGTTAATGATGACGTCATATGTCACGTGGTCGGCCGCCATCTTGGAAGAACGGCAAAACTTTGCACCACTATATCTCCAAAAGTGCTGAACAGAAAAAATTGAGACATGGCTCATTGTAAAGAACTCCATGGGGAATAAAATATGTTAATGATGATGTCATCAGTCACGTGGTCGGCCGCCATCTTGGAAAAACCGAAAAACCTAGCACCTCCATATCTCCGAAAGTGCTGAATATAAATAATTGAGACATGGCTCATTGTAAAGAACTCTCCATGGGGAATAAAATATGTTAATGATGATGTTATCGGTCACGTGGTTCGGCCGCCATCTTGGAAAAACCGAAAAACTCTGCACCTCCACATCTCCAAAAGTCCAGAATAGAAAAAATTGAGGCATGGCTCATTGTAAAGAACTCTCCATGGGGAATAAAATATGTTAATGATGACGTCATCAGTCACGTGGTTCGGCCGCCATATTTGTCCTAAATGGCTGATAAAAAAGTACATTCCGGCAAGTCCTCGGTCTCTGACCGATTTTTCATCTGTCTGTTTGTCTGTTTGTCTGTTTGTCTGTCTGTCTGTTTGCAGCACTGCGTCTACACCGTTGCACGTAGAATCGCCAAACTTTGCACACATATTGGTCTTGCCCTGGAATAGACTGTGCCCAATTGATGACGTCATCGGTGACGTCGTTCGGCCGCCATCTTGGAAAAACCGAAAAACTTTGCACCTCTATATCTCCGAAAGTACTGAACAGAAAAAATTGAGACATGGCTCATTGTAAAGAACTCTCCATGGGGAATAAAATATGTTAATGATGACGTCATCAGTCACGTGGTCGGCCGCCATCTTGGAAAAACGGCAAAACGTTGCACCACTATATCTCCAAAAGTGCTGAACAGAAAAAATTGAGACATGGCTCATTGTAAAGAACTCTCCATGGGGAATAAAATATGTTAATGATGATGTCATATGTCACGTGGTCGGCCGCCATCTTGGAAAAACCGAAAAACTTTGCACCTCTATATTTCCAAAAGTGCTGAACAGAAAAAATTGAGACATGCCTCATTGTAAAGAACTCTCCATGGGGAATAAAATATGTTAATGATGACGTCATCGGTCACGTGGTTCGGCCGCCATATTTGTCCTAAATGGCGGATAAAAAAGTACATTCCGGCAAGTCCTCGGTCTCTGACCGATTTTCTGTCTGTCTGTCTGTCTGTCTGTTTGTCTGTCTGTCTGTTTGCAGCACTGCGTCTACACCGTTGCACGTAGAATCGCCAAACTTTGCACACATATTGGTCTTGCCCTGGAATAGACTGTGCCCAATTGATGACGTCATCGGTGACGTGGTTCGGCCGCCATCTTGGAAAAACCGAAAAACTTTGCACCTCTATATCTCCGAAAGTACTGAACAGAAAAAATTGAGACATGGCTCATTGTAAAGAACTCTCCATGGGGAATAAAATATGTAAATGATGACGTCATCAGTCACGTGGTTCGGTCGCCATCTTGGAAAAACGGCAAAACGTTGCGCCACGATATCTCCAAAAGTGCTGAACAGAAAAAATTGAGACATGGCTCATTGTAAAGAACTCTCCATGGGGAATAAAATATGTTAATGATGACGTCATATGTCACGTGGTCGGCCGCCATCTTGGAAAAACGGCAAAACTTTGCACCACTATATCGCCAAAAGTGCTGAACAGAAAAAATTGAGACATGGCTCATTGTAAAGAACTCCACATGGGGAATAAAATATGTTAATGATGACGTCATCAGTCACGTGGTCGGCCGCCATCTTGGAAAAACGGCAAAACTTTGCACTACGAAATCTCCAAAAGTGCTGAACAGAAAAAATTGAGACATGGCTCATTGTAAAAAACTCTCCATGGGGAATAAAATATGTTAATGATGTCATATGTCACGTGGTCGGCCGCCATCTTGGAAAAACGGCAAAACTTTGCACCACTATATCTCCAAAAGTGCTGAACAGAAAAAATTGAGACATGGCTCATTGTAAAGAACTCTCCATGGGGAATAAAATATGTTAATGATGACGTCATCAGTCACGTGGTCGGCCGCCATCTTGGAAAAACCGAAAAACTTAGCACCTCCATATCTCCAAAAGTGCTGAACAGAAAAAATTGAGACATGACTCATTGTAAAGAACTCCCCATGGGGAATAAAATGTGTTAATGATGACGTCATCAGTCACGTGGTCGGCCGCCATCTTGGAAAAACGGCAAAACTTTGCACCACTATATCTCCAAAAGTGCTGAATAGAAAAAATTGAGACATGGCTCATTGCAAAGAACTCTCCATGGGGAATAAAATATGTTAATGATGACGTCATCGGTCACGTGGTTCGGCCGCCATCTTGGAAAAAACGAAAAACTTTGCACCTCCATATCCCCGAAAGTGCTGAATAGAAAAAATTGAGACATGGCTCATTGTAAAGAACTCTCCATGGGGAATCAAATATGTTCATCATGACGTCATTGGTCACGTGGTTCGGCTGCCATATTTGTCCTAAATGGCCAATAAAAAAGTACATTCCGGCAAGTCCTCGGTCTCTGACCGATTTTTCATCTGTCTGTCTGTTTGTCTGTCTGTCTGTCTGTTTGCAGCACTGCGTCTACACCGTTGCACGTAGAATCGCCAAACTTTGCACACATATTGGTCTTGCCCTGGAATAGACTGTGCCCAATTGATGACGTCATCAGTCACGTGGTTCGGCCGCCATCTTGGAAAAACCGAAAAACTTTGCACCACTATATCTCAAAAAGTGCTGAACAGAAAAAATGGAGACATGGCTCATTGTGAAGAACTCTCCATGTGGAATAAAATATGTTAATGATGACGTCATCAGTCACGTGGTTCGGTCGCCATCTTGGAAAAACGGCAAAACGTTGCGCCACTATATCTCCAAAAGTGCTGAACAGAAAAAATTGAGACATGGCTCATTGTAAAGAACTCTCCATGGGGAATAAAATATGTTAATGATGACGTCATATGTCACGTGATCGGCCGCCATCTTGGAAAAACCGAAAAACTTTGCACCACTATATCTCAAAAAGTGCTGAACAGAAAAAATGGAGACATGGCTCATTGTGAAGAACTCTCCATGTGGAATAAAATATGTTAATGATGACGTCATCAGTCACGTGGTTCGGTCGCCATCTTGGAAAAACGGCAAAACGTTGCGCCACTATATCTCCAAAAGTGCTGAACAGAAAAAATTGAGACATGGCTCATTGTAAAGAACTCTCCATGGGGAATAAAATATGTTAATGATGATGTCATATGTCACGTGATCGGCCGCCATCTTGGAAAAACGGCAAAACTTTGCACCACGAAATCTCCAAAAGTGCTGAACAGAAAAAATGGAGACATGGCTCATTGTGAAGAACTCTCCATGTGGAATAAAATACGTTAATGATGACGTCATCAGTCACGTGGTTCGGTCGCCATCTTGGAAAAACGGCAAAACGTTGCGCCACTATATCTCCAAAAGTGCTGAACAGAAAAAATTGAGACATGGCTCATTGTAAAGAACTCTCCATGGGGAATAAAATATGTTAATGATGATGTCATATGTCACGTGATCGGCCGCCATCTTGGAAAAACGGCAAAACTTTGCACCACGAAATCTCCAAAAGTGCTGAACAGAAAAAATTGAGACATGGCTCATTGTAAAGAACTCTCCATGGGGAATAAAATATGTAAATGATGACGTCATCAGTCACGTGGTTCGGTCGCCATCTTGGAAAAACGGCAAAACGTTGCGCCACTATATCTCCAAAAGTGCTGAACAGAAAAAATTGAGACATGGCTCATTGTAAAGAACTCTCAATGGGGAATAAAATATGTTAATGATGACATCATATGTCACGTGGTTCGGCCGCCATATTTGTCCTAAATGGCCGATAAAAAAGTACATTCCGGCAAGTCCTCGGTCTCTGACCGATTTTTCATCTGTTTGTCTGTTTGTCTGTTTGTCTGTTTGCAGCACTACGTCTACACCGTTGCACGTAGAATCGCCAAACTTGGCACACGTATTGGTCTTGCCCTCTAATATACTGTGCCCAAATGATGACGTCATCGGTCACGTGGTTTAGCCGCCATCTTGGAAAAACCTAGCACCTCCATATCTCCGAAAGTGCTGAATAGAAAAAATTGAGACATGGCTCATTGTAAAGAACTCTCCATGGGGAATAAAATATGTTAATAATGACGTCATTGGTCACGTGGTTTAGCCGCCATCTTGGAAAAACCTAGCACCTCTATATCTCCGAAAGTGCTGAATAGAAAAAATTGAGACATGGCTCATTGTAAAGAACTCTCCATGGGGAATAAAATATGTTAATGATGATATCATCGGTCACGTGGTTCGGCCGCCATATTTCTTCTAAATGGCCGATAAAAAGTACATTCCGGCAAGTCCTCGGTCTACGACCGATTTTTCATTTGTCTGTCTGTTTGTCTGTCTGTTTGTTACTTGCCGGAAAATTTTTTCCGGCAAGTATGTTGATCTGTTCGTTTGTCTGTCTGTCTGTCTGTTTGTCTGTCTGTCTGTTTGCAGCACTGCGTCTACACCGTTGCACGTGGAATCGCCAAACTTTGCACATATATTGGTCTTGCCCTGGAATAGACTGTGCCCAATTGATGACGTCATCGGTGACGTGGTTCGGCCGCCATCTTGGAAAAACCGAAAAAATTTGCACCTCTATATCTCCGAAAGTACTGAACAGAAAAAATTGAGACATGGCTCATTGTAAAGAACTCTCCATGGGGAATAAAATATGTAAATGATGACGTCATCAGTCACGTGGTTCGGTCGCCATCTTGGAAAAACGGCAAAAAGTTGCGCCACTATATCTCCAAAAGTGCTGAACAGAAAAAATTGAGACATGGCTCATTGTAAAGAACTCTCCATGGGGAATAAAATATGTTAATGATGACGTCATCTGTCACGTGGTTCTGCCGCCATCTTGGAAAATCCGAAAAACTTTGCACCTCCATATCTCCGAAAGTGCTGAATAGAAAAAATTGAGACATGGCTCATTGGAAAGAACTCTCCATGGGGAATAAAATATGTTAATGATGACGTCATCGGTCACGTGGTTCGGCCGCCATCTTGGAAAAACTTTGCACCTCGATATCTCCGAAAGTGCTGAACAGAAAAAATTGAGACATGGCTCATTGTGAAGAACTCTCCATGGGGAATAAAATATGTTAATGATGACGTCATCGGTCACGTGGTTCAGCCACCATATTTGTCCTAAATGGCCGATAAAAAAGTACATTCCGGCAAGTCCTCGGTCTCTGACCGATTTTTCATTACTTGCCGGAAAAGATTCCGGCAAGTATGTTGATCTGTTCGTTTGTTACTTGCCGGAAAAATTTTCCGGCAAGTATGTTGATCTGTTCGTTTGTCTGTTTGTCTGTTTGTTACTTGCCGGAAAAGATTCCGGCAAGTATGTTGATCTGTTCGTTTGTTACTTGCCGGAAAAATTTTCCGGCAAGTATGTTGATCTGTTCGTTTGTTACTTGCCGGAAAAATTTTCCGGCAAGTATGTTGATCTGTTCGTTTGTTACTTGCCGGAAAAAATTCCGGCAAGTATGTTGATCTGTTCGTTTGTTTGTCTGTCTGTCTGTCTGTCTGTCTGTTTGTCTGTCTGTTTGCAGCACTGCGTCTACACCGTTGCACGTAGAATCGCCAAACTTTGCACACATATTGGTCTTGCCCTGGAATAGACTGTGCCCAATTGATGACGTCATCGGTCACGTGGTTCGGCCGCCATCTTGGAAAAACCGAAAAACCTTGCACCTCCATATCTCCGAAAGTACTGAACAGGAAAAATTGAGACATGGCTCATTGTAAAGAACTCTCCATGGGGAATACAATATGTTAATGATGACGTCATCAGTCACGTGGTTCGGTCGCCATCTTGGAAAAACCGAAAAAATTTGCACCGCTACATCTCCGAAAGAACTGAACAGAAAAAATTGAGACATGGCTCATTGTAAAGAACTCTATGGGGAATAAAATATGTTAATGATGACGTCATCAGTCACGTGGTCGGCCGCCATCTTGGAAAAACGGCAAAACTTTGCACCACTATATCTCCAAAAGTGCTGAACAGAAAAAATTGAGACATGGCTCATTGTAAAGAACTCTCCATGGGGAATAAAATATGTTAATGATGATGTCATATGTCACGTGGTCGGCCGCCATCTTGGAAAAACGGCAAAACTTTGCACCACTATATCTCCAAAAGTGCTGAACAGACAAAATTGAGACATGGCTCATTGGAAAGAACTCTCCATGGGGAATAAAATGTTAATGATGTCATATGTCACGTGGTCGGCCGCCATCTTGGAAAAACGGCAAAACTTTGCACCACTATATCTCCAAAAGTGCTGAACAGAAAAAATTGAGACATGGCTCATTGTGAAGAACTCTCCATGTGGAATAAAATATGTAAATGATGACGTCATCAGTCAAGTGGTTGGCCGCCATCTTGGAAAAACGGAAAAAATTTTCACCTCCATATCTCCGAAAGTGCTGAATAGAAAAAATTGAGACATGGCTCATTGGAAAGAACTCTCCAGGGGGAATAAAATATGTTAATGATGACGTCATCAGTCACGTCGTTCTGCTGCCATCTTGGAAAATTCGAAAAACTTTGCACCTCCATATCTCCGAAGGTGCTGAATAGAAAAAATTGAGACATGGCTCATTGGAAAGAACTCTTCATGGGGAATAAAATATGTTAATTATGACGTCATCGGTCACGTGGTTCGGCCGCCATCTTGGAAAATCCGAAAAACGTTGCACCTCTATCTCCAAAAGTTCTGAACAGAAAAAATTGAGACATGGCTCATTGTAAAGAACTCTCCATGGGGAGTAAAATATGTTAATGATGACGTCATATGTCACGTGGTCGGCCACCATCTTGGAAAAACGGCAAAACTTTGCACCACTATATCTCCAAATGTGCTGAACAGAAAAAATTGAGACATGGCTCATTGTAAAGAACTCTCCGTGGGGAATAAAATATGTTAATAATGACGTCATAGGTCACGTGGTTCGGCCGCCATCTTGGAAAAACCGTAAAACCTAGCACCATATCTCTGAAAGTGCTGAATAGAAAAAATTGAGACATGACTCATTGCAAAGAACTCTCCATGGGGAATAAAATATGTTAATAATGACGTCATAGGTCACGTGGTTCGGCCGCCATCTTGGAAAAACCGTAAAACCTAGCACCTCCATATCTGTGAAAGTGCTGAATAGAAAAAATTGAGACATGACTCATTGTAAAGAACTCTCCATGGGGAATAAAACATGTTAATAATGACGTCATCGGTCACGTGGTTTAGCCGCCATCTTGGAAAAACCTAGCACCTCCAGATCTCCAAAAGTGCTGAATAGAAAAAATTGAGACATGGCTCATTGTAAAGAACTCTCCATGGGGAATCAAATATGGTAATGATGACGTCATCAGTCACGTGGTTCGGCCGCCATCTTGGAAAAACCGAAAAATTTTGCACCACTATAGCTCCAAAATTGCTCAACAGAAAAAATTGAGACATGGCTCATTGTAAAGAACTCTCCATGGGGAATCAAATATGGTAATAATGACGTCATCGGTCACGTGGTTTAGCCGCCATCTTGGAAAAACCTAGCACCTCCAGATCTCCAAAAGTGCTGAATAGAAAAAATTGAGACATGGCTCATTGTAAAGAACTCTCCATGGGGAATAAAATATGTTAATGATGACGTCATCGTTCACGTGTTTCGGCCGCCATATTTGTCCTAAATGGCCGATAAAAAGTAAATTCCGGCAAGTCCTCGGTCTCTGACCGATTTTTCATTACTTGCCGGAAAAATTTTCCGGCAAGTATGTTGATCTGTTCGTTTGTTACTTGCCGGAAAAATTTTCCGGCAAGTATGTTGATCTGTTCGTTTGTTTGTCTGTCTGTCTGTTTGTCTGTCTGTTTGTCTGTCTGTTTGTCTGTTTGCAGCACTGCGTCTACACCGTTGCACGGAGAATCGCCAAACTTTGCACACATAATGGTCTTGCCCTCTAATATACTGTGCCTCAATGATGACGTCATCAGTGACGTGGTTCGGCCGCCATCTTGGATAAACCGAATAAATTTGCACCTCTATATCTCCGAAAGTACTGAACAGAAAAAATTGAGACATGGCTCATTGTAAAGAACTCTCCATGGGGAATAAAATATGTTAATGATGACGTCATATGTCACGTGGTCGGCCGCCATCTTGGAAAAACGGCAAAAATTTGCACCACTATATCTCCAAAAGTGCTGAACAGAAAAAATTGAGACATGGCTCATTGTAAAGAACTCTCCATGGGGAATAAAATATGTAAATGATGACGTCATCAATCACGTGGTTCGGTCGCCATCTTGGAAAAACGGCAAATCGTTGCGCCACTATATCTCCGAAAGTACTGAACAGAAAAAATTGAGACATGGCTCATTGTAAAGAACTCTCCATGGGGAATAAAATATGTTAATGATGACGTCATATGTCACGTGGTCGGCCGCCATCTTGGAAAAACGGCAAAAATTTGCACCACTATATCTCCAAAAGTGCTGAACAGAAAAAATTGAGACATGGCTCATTGTAAAGAACTCTCCATGGGGAATAAAATATGTAAATGATGACGTCATCAGTCACGTGGTTCGGTCGCCATCTTGGAAAAACGGCAAATCGTTGCGCCACTATATCTCCAAAAGTGCTGAACAGAAAAAATTGAGACATGGCTCATTGAAAAGAACTCTCCATGGGGAATAAAATAAGTTAATGATGACGTCATCTATCACGTGGTTCAGCCACCATATTTGTTCTAAATGGCCGATAAAAAACGTACATTCCGGCAAGTCCTCGGTCTCTGACCGATTTTTTACTTGCCGGAAAAATTTTCCGGCAAGTATGTTGATCTGTTCGTTTGTTTACTTGCCGGAAAAATTTTCCGGCAAGTATGTTGATCTGTTCGTTTGTTTGTCTGTCTGTCTGTTTGTCTGTCTGTTTGTCTGTCTGTTTGTCTGTTTGCAGCACTGCGTCTACACCGTTGCACGGAGAATCGCCAAACTTTGCACACATAATGGTCTTGCCCTCTAATATACTGTGCCTCAATGATGACGTCATCAGTGACGTGGTTCGGCCGCCATCTTGGATAAACCGAATAAATTTGCACCTCTATATCTCCGAAAGTACTGAACAGAAAAAATTGAGACATGGCTCATTGTAAAGAACTCTCCATGGGGAATAAAATATGTTAATGATGACGTCATATGTCACGTGGTCGGCCGCCATCTTGGAAAAACGGCAAAAATTTGCACCACTATATCTCCAAAAGTGCTGAACAGAAAAAATTGAGACATGGCTCATTGTAAAGAACTCTCCATGGGGAATAAAATATGTAAATGATGACGTCATCAGTCACGTGGTTCGGTCGCCATCTTGGAAAAACGGCAAATCGTTGCGCCACTATATCTCCAAAAGTGCTGAACAGAAAAAATTGAGACATGGCTCATTGGAAAGAACTCTCCATGGGGAATAAAATATGTTAATGATGACGTCATATGTCACGTGGTCGGCCGCCATCTTGGAAAAACGGCAAAACTTTGCACCACTATATCTCCAAAAGTGCTGAACAGAATAATTGAGACATGGCTCATTGTAAAGAACTCTCCATGGGGAATAAAATATGTTAATGATGACGTCATCAGTCACGTGGTCGGCCGCCATCTTGGAAAAACGGCAAAACTTTGCACCACAAAATCTCCAAAAGTGCTGAACAGAAAAAATTGAGACATGGCTCATTGTAAAGAACTCTCCATGGGGAATAAAATATGTTAATGATGACGCCATCGGTCACGTGGTTCGGCCGCCATCTTGGAAAAATGGGAAAACTTTGCACCTCAACATCTCCGAAAGTGCTGAAATGAAAAAATTGAGACATGGCTCATTGAAAAGAACTCTCCATGGGGAATAAAATAAGTTAATGATGACGTCATCTATCACGTGGTTCAGCCACCATATTTGTTCTAAATGGCCGATAAAAAACGTACATTCCGGCAAGTCCTCGGTCTCTGACCGATTTTTTACTTGCCGGAAAAATTTTCCGGCAAATATGTTGATCTGTTCGTTTGTTACTTGCCGGAAAAATTTTCCGGCAAGTATGTTGATCTGTTCGTTTGTTTGTCTGTCTGTCTGTTTGTCTGTCTGTTTGTCTGTCTGTTTGTCTGTTTGCAGCACTGCGTCTACACCGTTGCACGGAGAATCGCCAAACTTTGCACACATAATGGTCTTGCCCTCTAATATACTGTGCCTCAATGATGACGTCATCAGTGACGTGGTTCGGCCGCCATCTTGGATAAACCGAATAAATTTGCACCTCTATATCTCCGAAAGTACTGAACAGAAAAAATTGAGACATGGCTCATTGTAAAGAACTCTCCATGGGGAATAAAATATGTAAATGATGACGTCATCAGTCACGTGGTTCGGTCGCCATCTTGGAAAAACGGCAAATCGTTGCGCCACTATATCTCCAAAAGTGCTGAACAGAAAAAATTGAGACATGGCTCATTGTAAAGAACTCTCCATGGGGAATAAAATATGTTAATGATGACGTCATATGTCACGTGGTCGGCCGCCATCTTGGAAAAACGGCAAAAATTTGCACCACTATATCTCCAAAAGTGCTGAACAGAAAAAATTGAGACATGGCTCATTGGAAAGAACTCTCCATGGGGAATAAAATAAGTTAATGATGACGTCATCTATCACGTGGTTCAGCCACCATATTTGTTCTAAATGGCCGATAAAAAACGTACATTCCGGCAAGTCCTCGGTCTCTGACCGATTTTTTACTTGCCGGAAAAATTTTCCGGCAAGTATGTTGATCTGTTCGTTTGTTTGTCTGTCTGTCTGTTTGTCTGTCTGTTTGTTACTTGCCGGAAAAATTTTTCCGGCAAGTATGTTGATCTGTTCGTTTGCCTGTCTGTCTGTTTGTCTGTTTGCAGCACTGCGTCTACACCGTTGCACGGAGAATCGCCAAACTTTGCACACATATTCGTCTTGCCCTGGAATAGACTGTGCCCAATTTATGACGTCATCGGTCACGTGTGTCGGCCGCCATCTTGGAAAAACCGAAAAATTTTGCGCCTCCATATCTCCGGAAGTGCTGAATAGAAAAAATTGAGACATGGCCCATTGCAAAGAACTCTCCATGGGGAATAAAATATGTTAATGTTGACGTCATAGGTCACGTGGTTCGGCCGCCATCTTGGAAAAACGGCAAAACCTTGCACCTCCATATCTCTGAATGTACTGAATAGAAAAAATTGAGACATGGCTCATTGTAAAGAACTCTCCATGGGGAATAAAATATGTTAATGATGACGTCATATGTCACGTGGTTCGGCCGCCGTCTTGGAAAAACCGAAAAATTTTCCACCTCCATATCTCTGAAAGTGCTGAATAGAAAAAATTGAGACATGGCTCATTGTAAAGAACTCTCCATCGGGAATAAAATATGTTAATGATGATGCCATCGGTCACGTGGTTCGGCCGCCATCTTGGAAAAACGGGAAAACTTTGCACCACTATATCTCCAAAAGTGCAGAATGGAAAAAATTGAGACATGGCTCATTGTAAAGAACTCTCTATGGGGAATAAAATATGTTAATGATGACGTCATCTATCACGTGGTTCAGCCGCCATATTTGTTCTAAATGGCCGATAAAAAAGTACATTCCGGCAAGTCCTCGGTCTCTGACCGATTTTTCATCTGTTTGTCTGTTTGTCTGTTTGTCTGTTTGCAGCACTGCGTCTACACCGTTGCACGTAGAATCGCCAAACTTAGCACACATATTGGTCTTGCCCTCTAATATACTGTGCCCAAATGATGACGT
The DNA here is from genome assembly GCF_964187855.1 of Myxine glutinosa. NCBI lineage: Eukaryota > Metazoa > Chordata > Myxini > Myxiniformes > Myxinidae > Myxine > Myxine glutinosa. The sequence goes on from NC_136274.1 coordinate 13,012,168, forward strand.
CATCGGTGACGTGGTTCGGCCGCCATCTTGGAAAAACCGAAAAACTTTGTACCTCTATATCTCCGAAAGTACTGAACAGAAAAAATTGAGACATGGCTCATTGTAAAGAACTCTCCATGGGGAATAAAATATGTAAATGATGACGTCATCAGTCACGTGGTCGGCCACCATCTTGGAAAAACGGCAAAACTTTGCACCACTATATCTCCAAAAGTGCTGAACAGAAAAAATTGAGACATGGCTCATTGTAAAGAACTCTCCATGGGGAATAAAATGTGTTAATGATGACGTCATCATTTACGTGGTCGGCCACCATCTTGGAAAAACGGCAAAACTTTGCACCACTATCTCCAAAAGTGCTGAACATAAAAAATTGAGACATGGCTCATTGTAAAGAACTCTCCATGGGGAATAAAATATGTTAATGATGATGTCATCAGTCACGTGGTCGGCCGCCATCTTGGAAAAACGGCAAAACTTTGCACCACTATATCTCCAAAAGTGCTGAACAGAAAAAATTGAGACATGGCTCATTGTAAAGAACTCTCCATGGGCAATAAAAGATGTTAATGATGACGTCATATGTCACGTGGTTCGGCCGCCATCTTGGAAAAACCGAAAAATTTTGCACCTCCATATCTCTGAAAGTGCTGAATAGAAAAAATGGAGACATGGCTCATTGTGAAGAACTCTCCATGGGGAATAAAACATGTTAATGATGACGTCATCGGTCACGTCGTTCGGCCGCCATCTTGAAAAAACCGAAAAACTTTGCACCTCCATAATCTCCGAAAGTGCTGAATAGAAAAAATTGAGACATGGCTCATTGAAAAGAACTCCATGGGGAATAAAATATGTTAATGATGACGTCATCGGTCACGTGATTCGGCCGCCATCTTGGAAAATCCGAAAAACTTTGCACCTCCATATCTCCGAAAGTGCTGAATAGAAAAAATTGAGACATGGCTCATTCTAAAGAACTCTCCATGGGGAATAAAATATGTCATCGGCCATGTGGTTCGGCCGCCATATTTGTCCTAAATGGCCGATAAAAAAATAAATTCCGGCAAGTGCTCGGTCTCTGACCGATTTTTCATTACTTGCCGGAAAAAAATTTCCGGCAAGTATGTTGATCTGTTCGTTTGTTACTTGCCGGAAAATTTTTTCCGGCAAGTATGTTGATCTGTTCGTTTGTCTGTTTGTTACTTGCCGGAAAAATTTTCCGGCAAGTATGTTGATCTGTTCGTTTGTTTGTCTGTCTGTCTGTCTGTCTGTCTGTCTGTCTGTCTGTTTGTCTGTTTGCAGCACTACGTCTACACCGTTGCACGTAGAATCGCCAAACTTGGCACACATATTGGTCTTGCCCTCTAATATACTGTGCCCAAATGATGACGTCATCGGTGACGTGGTTCGGCCGCCATCTTGGAAAAACCGAAAAACTTTACACCTCCATATCTCCGAAAGTGCTGAACAGAAAAAATTGAGACATGGCTCATTGTAAATAACTCTCCATGGGGAATAAAATATGTTACTGATGAAGTCATCAGTCACGTGGTTCGGCCGCCATCTTGGAAAAACCGAAAAACTTTGCACCTCCATATCTCCGAAAGTGCTGAACAGAAAAAATTGAGACATGGCTCATTGTAAAGAACTCTCCATGGGGAATAAAATATGTTAATGATGACGTCATCAGTCACGTGGTCGGCCGCCATCTTGGAAAAACGGCAAAACTTTGCACCACGATATCTCCAAAAGTGCTGAACAGAAAAAATTGAGACATGGCTCATTGTAAAGAACTCTCCATGGCGAATAAAATATGTTAATGATGACGTCATATGTCACGTGGTCGGCCGCCATCTTGGAAAAACCGAAAAACTTTGCACCTCCATATCTCCGGAAGTGCTGAACAGAAAAAATTGAGACATGGCTCATTGGTAAGAACTCTCCATGGGGAATAAAATATGTTAATGATGACGTCATATGTCACGTGGTCGGCCGCCATCTTGGAAAAACCGAAAAACTTTGCACCTCCATATCTCCGAAAGTGCTGAATAGAAAAAATTGAGACATGGCTCATTGTAAAGAACTCTCCATGGGGAATAAAATATGTTAATGATGATATCATCGGTCACGTGGTTCGGCCGCCATCTTGGAAAAACCGAAAAACTCTGCACCTCCACATCTCCAAAAGTCCTGAATAGAAAAAATTGAGGTATGGCTCATTGTAAAGAACTCTCCATGGGGAATAAAATATGTTAATGATGACGTCATCGGTCACGTGGTTCGGCCGCCCTATTTGTCCTAAATGGCCGATAAAAAAGTACATTCCGGCAAGTCCTCGGTCTCTGACCGATTTTTCATTTGTCTGTCTGTCTGTCTGTCTGTTTGTCTGTCTGTTTGCAGCACTGCGTCTACACCGTTGCACGTAGAATCGCCAAACTTTGCACACACATTGGTCTTGCCCTGGAATAGACTGTGCCCAATTGATGACGTCATCGGTGACGTGGTTCGGCCGCCATCTTGGAAAAACCAAAAAACGTTGCACCTCTATATCTCCGAAAGTACTGAACAGAAAAAATTGAGACATGGCTCATTGTAAAGAACTCTCCATGCAGAATAAAATATGTAAATGATGACGTCATCAGTCACGTGGTTCGGTCGCCATCTTGGAAAAACGGCAAAACGTTGCACCACTATATCTCCAAAAGTGCTGAACAGAAAAAATTGAGACATGGCTCATTGTAAAGAACTCTCCATGGGGAATAAAATATGTTAATGATGACGTCATATGTCACGTGGTCGGCCGCCATTTTGGAAAAACGGCAAAACTTTGCACCACTATATCTCCAAAAGTGCTGAACAGAAAAAATTGAGACATGGCTCATTGTAAAGAACTCTCCATGGGGAATAAAATATGTTAATGATGACGTCATCAGTCACGTGGTCGGCCGCCATCTTGGAAAAACGGCAAAACTTTGCACCACAAAATCTCCAAAAGTGCTGAACAGAAAAAATTGAGACATGGCTCATTGTAAAGAACTCTCCATGGGGAGTAAAATATATTAATGATGACGTCATATGTCACGTGGTCGGCCGCCATCTTGGAAAAACGGCAAAAATTTGCACCACTATATCTCCAAAAGTGCTGAATAGAAAAAATTGAGACATGGCTCATTGTAAAGAACTCTCCATGGGGAATAAAATATGTTAATGATGATATCATCGGTCACGTGGTTCGGCCGCCATATTTGTTCTAAATGGCCGATAAAAAGTACATTCCGGCAAGTCCTCGGTCTCTGACCGATTTTTCATTTGTCTGTCTGTCTGTTTGTCTGTCTGTTTGTCTGTCTGTTTGTCTGTTTGCAGCACTGCGTCTACACCGTTGCACGGAGAATCGCCAAACTTTGCACACATAATGGTCTTGCCCTCTAATATACTGTGCCTCAATGATGACGTCATCAGTGACGTGGTTCGGCCGCCATCTTGGAAAAACCGAATAAATTTGCACCTCTATATCTCCGAAAGTACTGAACAGAAAAAATTGAGACATGGCTCATTGTAAAGAACTCTCCATGGGGAATAAAATATGTTAATGATGACGTCATATGTCACGTGGTCGGCCGCCATCTTGGAAAAACGGCAAAAATTTGCACCACTATATCTCCAAAAGTGCTGAACAGAAAAAATTGAGACATGGCTCATTGTAAAGAACTCTCCATGGGGAATAAAATATGTAAATGATGACGTCATCAGTCACGTGGTTCGGTCGCCATCTTGGAAAAACGGCAAATCGTTGCGCCACTATATCTCCAAAAGTGCTGAACAGAAAAAATTGAGACATGGCTCATTGGAAAGAACTCTCCATGGGGAATAAAATATGTTAATGATGACGTCATATGTCACGTGGTCGGCCGCCATCTTGGAAAAACGGCAAAACTTTGCACCACTATATCTCCAAAAGTGCTGAACAGAATAATTGAGACATGGCTCATTGTAAAGAACTCTCCATGGGGAATAAAATATGTTAATGATGACGTCATCAGTCACGTGGTCGGCCGCCATCTTGGAAAAACGGCAAAACTTTGCACCACAAAATCTCCAAAAGTGCTGAACAGAAAAAATTGAGACATGGCTCATTGTAAAGAACTCTCCATGGGGAATAAAATATGTTAATGATGACGCCATCGGTCACGTGGTTCGGCCGCCATCTTGGAAAAATGGGAAAACTTTGCACCACTATATCTCCAAAAGTGCTGAATAGAAAAAATTGAGACATGGCTCTTTGTGAAGAACTCTCCATGGGGAATAATATATGTTAATGATGACGTCATCTATCACGTGGTTCGGACGCCATATTTGTCTTAAATGGCCGATAAAAGAGTACATTCCGGCAAGTCCTCGGTCTCTGACCGATTTTTCATCTGTTTGTCTGTCTGTTTGTCTGTCTGTCTGTTTGCAGCACTGCATCTACACCGTTGCATGGAGAATCGCCAAACTTTGCAGACATATTGGTCTTGCCCTGGAATAGACTGTGCCCAAATGATGACGTCATCGGTGACGTGGTTCGGCCGCCATCTTGGAAAAACCGAAAAACTTTGCACCTCTATATCTCCGAAAGTACTGTACAGAAAAAATTGACACATGGCTCATTGTAAAGAACTCTCCATGGGGAATAAAATATGTAAATGATGACGTCATCAGTCACGTGGTTCGGGCGCCATCTTGGAAAAACGGCAAAACGTTGCGCCACTATATCTCCAAAAGTGCTGAACAGAAAAAATTGAGACATGGCTCATTATAAAGAACTCTCCATGGGGAATAAAATATGTTAATGATGACGTCATATGTCACGTGGTCGGCCGCCATCTTGGAAAAACGGCAAAAATTTGCACCACTATATCTCCAAAAGTGCTGAACAGAAAAAATTGAGACATGGCTCATTGTAAAGAACTCTCCATGGGGAATAAAATATGTTAATGATGACGTCATCAGTCACGTGGTCGGCCGCCATCTTGGAAAAACCGAAAAACTTATCACCTCCATATCTCCGAAAGTGCTGAATAGAAAAAATTGAGACATGGCTCATTGTAAAGAACTCTCCATGGGGAACAAAATATGTTAATGATGATGTCATCGGTCACGTGGTTCGGCCGCCATCTTGGAAAAACCGAAAAACTCTGCACCTCCACATCTCCAACAGTCCTGAATAGAAAAAATTGAGGTATGGCTCATTGTAAAGAACTCTCCATGGGGAATAAAATATGTAAATGATGACGTCATCAGTCACGTGGTTCGGTCGCCATCTTGGAAAAACGGCAAAACATTGCGCCACTATATCTCCAAAAGTGCTGAACAGATAAAATTGAGACATGGCTCATTGTAAAGAACTCTCCATGGGGAATAAAATATGTTGATGATGACGTCATATGTCACGTGGTCGGCCGCCATCTTGGAAAAACGGCAAAACTTTGCACCACTATATCTCCAAAAGTGGTGAACAGAAATAATTGAGACATGGCTCATTGTAAAGAACTCTCCATGGGGAATAAAATATGTTAGTGATGACGTCATCAGTCACGTGGTCGGCCGCCATCTTGGAAAAACGGCAAAACTTTGCACCACTAAATCTCCAAAAGTGCTGAACAGAAAAAATTGAGACATGGCTCATTGTAAAGAACTCTCCATGGGGAATAAAATATGTTAATGATGATGTCATATGTCACGTGGTCGGCCACCATCTTGGAAAAACGGCAAAACTTTGCACCACTATATCTCCAAAAGTGCTGAACAGAAAAAATTGAGACATGGCTCATTGTAAAGAACTCTCCATGGGGAATAAAATTTGTTAATGATGACGTCATATGTCACGTGGTTCGGCCGCCATCTTGGAAAAACCGAAAAATTTTGCACCTCCATATCTCTGAATGTGCTGAATATAAAAAATTGAGACATGGCTCATTGTAAAGAACTCTCCATGGGGAATAAAATGTTAATGATGACGTCATCAGTCACGTGGTTCGGCCGCCATCTTGGAAAAACCGAAAAACTTTGCACCTCTATATCTCCGAAAGTACTGAATAGAAAAAAATTGACACATGGCTCGTTGTAAAGAACTCTCCATGGGGAATAAAATATGTTAATGATGACGTCATCGGTCACGTGGTTCGACCACCATATTTGTCCTCAATGGCCAATAAAAAAGTACATTCCGGCAAGTCCTCGGTCTCTGACCGATTTTTCATTTGTCTGTCTGTCTGTTTGTCTGTCTGTTTGTCTGTCTGTTTGTCTGTTTGCAGCACTGCGTCTACACCGTTGCACGGAGAATCGCCAAACTTTGCACACATAATGGTCTTGCCCTCTAATATACTGTGCCTCAATGATGACGTCATCAGTGACGTGGTTCGGCCGCCATCTTGGATAAACCGAATAAATTTGCACCTCTATATCTCCGAAAGTACTGAACAGAAAAAATTGAGACATGGCTCATTGTAAAGAACTCTCCATGGGGAATAAAATATGTTAATGATGACGTCATATGTCACGTGGTCGGCCGCCATCTTGGAAAAACGGCAAAAATTTGCACCACTATATCTCCAAAAGTGCTGAACAGAAAAAATTGAGACATGGCTCATTGTAAAGAACTCTCCATGGGGAATAAAATATGTAAATGATGACGTCATCAGTCACGTGGTTCGGTCGCCATCTTGGAAAAACGGCAAATCGTTGCGCCACTATATCTCCAAAAGTGCTGAACAGAAAAAATTGAGACATGGCTCATTGGAAAGAACTCTCCATGGGGAATAAAATATGTTAATGATGACGTCATATGTCACGTGGTCGGCCGCCATCTTGGAAAAACGGCAAAACTTTGCACCACTATATCTCCAAAAGTGCTGAACAGAATAATTGAGACATGGCTCATTGTAAAGAACTCTCCATGGGGAATAAAATATGTTAATGATGACGTCATCAGTCACGTGGTCGGCCGCCATCTTGGAAAAACGGCAAAACTTTGCACCACAAAATCTCCAAAAGTGCTGAACAGAAAAAATTGAGACATGGCTCATTGTAAAGAACTCTCCATGGGGAATAAAATATGTTAATGATGACGCCATCGGTCACGTGGTTCGGCCGCCATCTTGGAAAAATGGGAAAACTTTGCACCACTATATCTCCAAAAGTGCTGAATAGAAAAAATTGAGACATGGCTCTTTGTGAAGAACTCTCCATGGGGAATAATATATGTTAATGATGACGTCATCTATCACGTGGTTCGGACGCCATATTTGTCTTAAATGGCCGATAAAAGAGTACATTCCGGCAAGTCCTCGGTCTCTGACCGATTTTTCATCTGTTTGTCTGTCTGTTTGTCTGTCTGTCTGTTTGCAGCACTGCATCTACACCGTTGCATGGAGAATCGCCAAACTTTGCAGACATATTGGTCTTGCCCTGGAATAGACTGTGCCCAAATGATGACGTCATCGGTGACGTGGTTCGGCCGCCATCTTGGAAAAACCGAAAAACTTTGCACCTCTATATCTCCGAAAGTACTGTACAGAAAAAATTGACACATGGCTCATTGTAAAGAACTCTCCATGGGGAATAAAATATGTAAATGATGACGTCATCAGTCACGTGGTTCGGGCGCCATCTTGGAAAAACGGCAAAACGTTGCGCCACTATATCTCCAAAAGTGCTGAACAGAAAAAATTGAGACATGGCTCATTATAAAGAACTCTCCATGGGGAATAAAATATGTTAATGATGACGTCATATGTCACGTGGTCGGCCGCCATCTTGGAAAAACGGCAAAAATTTGCACCACTATATCTCCAAAAGTGCTGAACAGAAAAAATTGAGACATGGCTCATTGTAAAGAACTCTCCATGGGGAATAAAATATGTTAATGATGACGTCATCAGTCACGTGGTCGGCCGCCATCTTGGAAAAACCGAAAAACTTATCACCTCCATATCTCCGAAAGTGCTGAATAGAAAAAATTGAGACATGGCTCATTGTAAAGAACTCTCCATGGGGAACAAAATATGTTAATGATGATGTCATCGGTCACGTGGTTCGGCCGCCATCTTGGAAAAACCGAAAAACTCTGCACCTCCACATCTCCAACAGTCCTGAATAGAAAAAATTGAGGTATGGCTCATTGTAAAGAACTCTCCATGGGGAATAAAATATGTAAATGATGACGTCATCAGTCACGTGGTTCGGTCGCCATCTTGGAAAAACGGCAAAACATTGCGCCACTATATCTCCAAAAGTGCTGAACAGATAAAATTGAGACATGGCTCATTGTAAAGAACTCTCCATGGGGAATAAAATATGTTGATGATGACGTCATATGTCACGTGGTCGGCCGCCATCTTGGAAAAACGGCAAAACTTTGCACCACTATATCTCCAAAAGTGGTGAACAGAAATAATTGAGACATGGCTCATTGTAAAGAACTCTCCATGGGGAATAAAATATGTTAGTGATGACGTCATCAGTCACGTGGTCGGCCGCCATCTTGGAAAAACGGCAAAACTTTGCACCACTAAATCTCCAAAAGTGCTGAACAGAAAAAATTGAGACATGGCTCATTGTAAAGAACTCTCCATGGGGAATAAAATATGTTAATGATGATGTCATATGTCACGTGGTCGGCCACCATCTTGGAAAAACGGCAAAACTTTGCACCACTATATCTCCAAAAGTGCTGAACAGAAAAAATTGAGACATGGCTCATTGTAAAGAACTCTCCATGGGGAATAAAATTTGTTAATGATGACGTCATATGTCACGTGGTTCGGCCGCCATCTTGGAAAAACCGAAAAATTTTGCACCTCCATATCTCTGAATGTGCTGAATATAAAAAATTGAGACATGGCTCATTGTAAAGAACTCTCCATGGGGAATAAAATGTTAATGATGACGTCATCAGTCACGTGGTTCGGCCGCCATCTTGGAAAAACCGAAAAACTTTGCACCTCTATATCTCCGAAAGTACTGAATAGAAAAAAATTGACACATGGCTCGTTGTAAAGAACTCTCCATGGGGAATAAAATATGTTAATGATGACGTCATCGGTCACGTGGTTCGACCACCATATTTGTCCTCAATGGCCAATAAAAAAGTACATTCCGGCAAGTCCTCGGTCTCTGACCGATTTTTCATTTGTTACTTGCCGGAAAAATTTTCCGGCAAGTATGTTGATCTGTTCGTTTGTTTGTCTGTCTGTCTGTTTGTCTGTCTGTTTGTCTGTCTGTTTGTCTGTTTGCAGCACTGCGTCTACACCGTTGCACGGAGAATCGCCAAACTTTGCACACATATTGGTCTTGCCCTGGAATAGACTGTGCCCAATTGATGACGTCATCGGTGACGTGGTTCGGCCGCCATCTTGGAAAAACTGAAAAACCTTGCACCTCTATATCTCCGAAAGTACTGAACAGAAAAAATTGAGACATGGCTCATTGTAAAGAACTCTCCATGGGGAATAAAATATGTTAATGATGACATCATCAGTCACGTGGTCGGCCGCCATCTTGGAAAAACGGCAAATCGTTGCGCCACTATATCTCCAAAAGTGCTGAACAGAAAAAATTGAGAATCAAGGGAAATCAAGGGAAAACGAAACAACAGAGAAGAGAAAACTGAGGCAGAACACAGATCAAGGGAAACACACAGAATCAAGGGAAAACGAAACAACAGAGAAGAGAAAACTGAGGCAGAACACAGATCAAGAGAAACATACAGAATCAAGGGAAAACGAAACAACAGAGAAGAGAAAACTGAGGCAGAACACAGATCAAGAGAAACATACAGAATCAAGGGAAAACGAAACAACAGAGAAGAGAAAACTGAGGCAGAACACAGATCAAGAGAAACATACAGAATCAAGGGAAAATGAAACAACAGAGAAGAGAGTTAAAAGACAGAGAACAGTGAAAAGTTCAATGCAACACATTCGTGAGAATGAAACACCAGAGAAGAGAAAACTGAGGTAGAACACAGATCAAGGGAAACACACAGAATCAAGGGAAAATGAAACAACAGAGAAGAGAGTTAAAAGACAGAGAACAGTGAAAAGTTCAATGCAACACATTCGTGAGAATGAAACACCAGAGAAGAGAAAACTGAGGCAGAACACAGATCAAGAGAAACATACAGAATCAAGGGAAAATGAAACAACAGAGAAGAGAGTTAAAAGACAGAGAACAGTGAAAAGTTCAATGCAACACATTCGTGAGAATGAAACACCAGAGAAGAGAAAACTGAGGCAGAACACAGATCAAGGGAAACACACAGAATCAAGGGAAAACGAAACAACAGAGAAGAGAAAACTGAGGCAGAACACAGATCAAGAGAAACATACAGAATCAAGGGAAAACGAAACAACAGAGAAGAGAAAACTGAGGCAGAACACAGATCAAGAGAAACATACAGAATCAAGGGAAAACGAAACAACAGAGAAGAGAAAACTGAGTCAGAACACAGATCAAGAGAAACATACAGAATCAAGGGAAAATGAAACAACAGAGAAGAGAGTTAAAAGACAGAGAACAGTGAAAAGTTCAATGCAACACATTCGTGAGGTTGAAACACCAGAGAAGAGAAAACTGAGGTAGAACACAGATCAAGAGAAACATACAGAATCAAGGGAAAACGAAACAACAGAGAAGAGAAAACTGAGGCAGAACACAGATCAAGAGAAACATACAGAATCAAGGGAAAACGAAACACCAGAGAATAGAAAACAGAGACAGGAAAATGTGAAAAAATCAATGAGAATCATTAGAGAAGTGAAGAATAACATAATCCCAGAAAATGAAACAGTGATTTCAGAGTTTTTGAAAAATGTTAAGGATTCTGCAAATTATATATGTTGTTCATGTCACCGTTTAATGTACAGAATGACAGTTATACACTTGAATGAAGATAGATACAAGAAGTGTTCCAGCAGTTTGTTCAATGATGTACTTTCATATAGATTAAAGTCGCATGATGGCCAAGAGTGGATATGTAGAACATGTGATTTGACTCTGAAGACAGGAAAAATGCCTGCACAATCAAAGGCTAATAACTTGTCGCTACAACAACAGCCACGTGAACTGAAAGACCTAAATGCGCTGGAACTAAGATTGATATCGCAAAGAATCCCATTCATGAAAATGGTTGGTTTACCAAGAGGAAAACAACATGGTATACATGGTCCTGCAGTTAACGTGCCATCAAAATTAGATGCTGTTTGTAAACTGTTCCCACGATTGCCATCTGAATCACAGATAGTGCCCATGAAGTTGAAACGGAGTCTGAAACATTCCTCTCATTATATGTATGATTATGTACATGCTGATAGAGTTTTGAATGCTTTGCGCAGGTTAAAGTTAGACAACCCTCATTACACAAATATTGAAATCAATGAAAACTGGGCCTGTGATGCTGCACATGATGACGTTGAGCTTTGGCAAGCAATTAGCTGTGATGATCCTAGCTTGAAGAAACGAAAACAAAGTTCGTGTGAAACACAATCAACACCTGGCTCTACTGACCATAGTTCAGAAAGTGTAGCACAGGGCTGTTCAGAAGAAAAACAACCAACATTTGTGATTGATGTATCAATGTCAGATCTGCCACAACATTGTCAGACAGACTATGCAAAGTTGAATGTCTTAGCTAGGAAAAACAGGATGAATATTGTTGACGTTCCACGTGATGGCAATTGTATGTTCTATTCTGTTTGTTACCACCTTGACAGGCTAGGAGTGACTACATGTAACCCAGTTTTGTTGCGTGAACAAGTTGCTGATTTCATGACCACAAATGCTGAGAATTATCGTGACTTTATATCAGCCAGGATAGCAACAGAAAATTTGTCTAATGCTGATACTGAGCAACCAACGGAACATGATAGAGCTATCAGGGAAATACTGGATATCGAAACACAAAGAGAGTTGCAATGGATAAGGTACATTGATGAAGTTCAATATGGAAATCAATGGGGAGACCACGTAACACTACAGGCACTGGCAGATATGTTTTCATTCACTGTTTATGTTCATGCAACGTCAAGCTCTACCATGCACACTGTATGTTCCAGATATCACAGTGATAAGGAATTTCATCTTGGATTGATTGGTCAATCTCACTATGTTGTGTTTGAGCCATACTCTGTATGCGATGGTACAAGTGTATCCTTGTCAAATGACGAAGTGCTTGAAAAACATGTTAATATGTCTGACACGAGTAGAGTGGCATCATCTTTGGAGACTGAAACGTGTGATGGAAAGACAACTGTGACTAAGGAAAACACAGAAAGTGATGACTCTGATGAGGAACTAGTTGCTGAAGATGAGCATGCTTTTGAAGAAGCTTCTAAAGTTTGCGGCTTGCCATATGAAACCAGCATGATGAATGAAAATCCAGAATTAGTAAACAAATTGATAAGTGTTGCACCAGGAGATAACGAGAAGCCAATGCCACTTCTGAGTGATCCTAATTTTGAGGAATTGTCACATCCAGATAAATATCCAGATGGATCAAATGCACTGACAACTGATCGACCAATTCATTTAACTCCACGAAAATACTTCAACCAAAGACTACTTGATGTAGATGGACGATTTGCGAAATCAATTGAATATCTCCTTAGTGCACAATATGCTACTGAAAGCAAACAAGTTCAGAGTGATATCAATCACTTCATGTTTCGTAGAGCTAGTGGCAAACACTTTCGTGGCAAAAGACTCACAGCTGGTATGGTGAAAAGTGTTGAACACATGAGTAGACTTATACAATCTGACCATGCATATAGAATCCTGAAGAATGTTAGAGGGACACAGGCCTACTTTCAAACTGTATTTTATGATGTACTCGCCATGGTTCGACAAGTAGGTAATCCTACATGGTTTTTCACAGTATCTGCTGCCGACATGCAATGGCCTGATGTAATTCAACCAATAGCTCGACAGTATGGTACAATACTGAGTGACGATGATGTGAAAATTATGTCATTTGCAGATAGATCAATGTGGTTGAGATCAAACCCTGTCACTGCTGCACGCCAGTTTCAATACAGATTAGAGCTTTTGTTCAGAGATGTACTGAAATCGAATGCTCATCCGCTAGGTGAGATTGTTGACTATGTGATCCGTATAGAATTTCAAGCTCGTGGATCTCCTCATGCTCACACATTACTTTGGGTAAAAAATGCACCAAAATTAGATGTTGCATCTGATGAAGCTGTTGCATCTTTCATGGACAAACATGTATCTTGTGCTCTGCCAGATGATGATCCTGTGCTACACACATTAGTTGAAAGGTTGCAAGTCCATAGTCACTCGTCTTACTGTAGAAAAAAGGGTTGTTGTCGATTCAAATACCCAAAACCACCGAGTTCAAGAACTATCATTGCCAGAGAACCAGATGAACAAAATTCAAAACTGGTCAAGGAAAGTGCCAAGTGTGTTCTCAGCAAAGTGAAAGAGGTATTGTCCGATGAAAGTACCCCAAAGAATGTTAGTATGACAAAACTGTTGGATATGGCGAATGTACCAGAAGAACTTTATGCAAATGCGTTGCCAGTTTCTGAGAAAGGCAAACATATACTGCTGAGGAGAAACCCTTCTGAAGTTAATGTTAATCCATACAATCCTACTGTATTGAAAGCATGGCAAGCAAACATTGATATCCAGTTCATTGTTGATGCATATGCATGTGTTATGTATGTAGCTGCTTACATGACCAAGAATGAAAAAGGTGTAGGAGAGCTATTGAAACAAGTGTGCAAAGAATACAAAGATCAGGACATCAAAACAATGTTGAGACGTGTGGGATCAGTATTCTTGAACCATCGTGAAGTAAGTGCACAAGAAGCTGTGTATCGAATTTTGTCAATGCCAATGAAGAAATTCAGTAGACAGGTGTTGTTTGTCAATACTGATGCAAAAACAGAACGATCAGCTGTGCTGAAACCACAAAAAGAGCTTGATGATCTGGATGATGGAGATGAGGATATATTCCAAAGTAACATCATCATAAGATATGCTTCAAGACCTAACATATTGGAAAACCTGTGCCTTGCTGATTTTGCTGCCAATTATACGGTTAGTCATTGTGACAGAGGTGAAGAGATAGATGACAGTGTTCCTGTGGTATTAGAAATGGATCAAGAACAGGCAGGATTAGCTGACAGAGATAGACTCCCGAAGTACATCAAGTTGAAAGATGGCAAAGGAACAATGCATAAACGTCGATGTGAAGCAGTAATTCGATTTAGAAAGTTTAGTTTTGAAAAAGACTCCAGTAACTTCTATCGAGCAAAACTGATGCTATATTTACCATGGAGAAATGAGGATGTTGATCTGACTGCAGGCTTTCCTGATTATGCTTCTCATTATTTTGCCGTTGCCGATGCCATATGTGAAAATGAGGCAAAATTCACACAAAATTTGGAACTAATCGATCAAGCTATGCATGATCATGCAGAATATGGACCACCGGAACACACATGGGCAAACATTGCACCCGGTGCTGAGCATAACAATTTGCAAGATATAAATGAAGACATTGATGTGGAGAGGGATATTGACCAGGAAGATCTTGATGCAAATGCCAACATGATTGAATCGCCAAAATGTATCCAGACATCAGAACTTGTAGCACGTTATCAAGCTGAAGCTGACCGAGAGCTTATGTCACCCTCAGAATATCGAAAAATGATTCGTAGACTCAATGTGAAACAGTCAGAGATCGTTTTTTATCACAGACAGTGGTGCAAAGCTGCCGTAATAGCAATGAAACAGGGTAAAACTGTAAAACCATACAGACTTTTCTTGAGTGGTCCTGGTGGTGTTGGAAAAAGTCATGTGATAAAACTGATACATTCAGACACTAGAAAGTTGTTAGCACTGTCAGGTGGGATAAAACCAACAGATGTCATGGTGTTGTTGACTGCTCCTACAGGAGTTGCTGCATTTAATATTGGAGGAATGACCGTTCACTCAGCGCTGCTTCTCCGAACAACTAAGTATGGGAAAGAAGGTGACCATCTGTCATTTGAGAAACTGAATTCTCTACGATCCAAGCTGGAACATCTGCACTTGGTTATCATTGATGAAATTTCCATGGTTGGATCAGATATGTTGTTGAACATCCACAAGCGTCTAGAGGAAATTAAAGGAGTTACTGGAGATTCAATATATTTTGGTAATGTGTGTATTCTTGCAGTTGGAGATTTGTATCAACTTCCTCCAGTGAGACAGTCACAAATATATCAACCTGTACGTGATCCAGTCGAAAGGTTGAATGGTTGTCTCTGGAAAGAAGAGTTCAAAATACATGAGTTGGATGAAGTTATGCGTCAGAAAGATGACTGTGCATTTGCAGAATTGCTTTGCCGTGTTAGAGTTGGGAAATGTACAAATAGAGATCTGGAGGTATTGAAATCTAGAGAAATCAGTTTAGATGATCCAAATTACCCACACGATGTACTCCACGTATTTGCATTCAACTGTGATGTTGATGACAGGAATATGGCAAAATTGGAGAAACTTGCACCAAGTCCTAAACAGCGTATTTACATTCATGCATCAGATGACAAAACGGACAGCACAGGACAACTAAATTTGGAAAGAATACCAACTTCACAGAAACGTTCTGAAACTGCTGGTCTTCATACGACTCTCATTTTGGCAATTGGTGCACGAGTGATGCTCACATATAATGTGGATACTGGAGATGGACTTGTTAATGGTGTAATTGGAACTGTTGAAAGTATCATAGAAAATACAAACAAAGGAGTTGCTATAGTTCTGGTGAAATTTGACAACGAAAATGTAGGTACAAGTGCTATTTCTGGAAGTCAGTGGAAAGACCGATATCCCAATGCAGTTCCAATCAAAAGACACGAAGGGAAATTTGAAAAAGGAAACAGGAAGGCAGCGCAAATCTCCAGAAGACAATTCCCACTTACACTGGCTTGGGCAGTAACAATTCATAAGTGTCAGGGTCTCACAGTGGATGAAATTGTTGTCAGCATGAAGGGTGCAAAACGATTTGGAAAAGGACAAGCATATGTGGCATTCAGTCGAGTGAAGACTCTGCTTGGTTTGCATATACTTGACTTTGATTCAGCTGGAATAAAAGCTAATGATAAATTGGAACATGAAATTAATGAAATGCGTGTTAATACATTGTCAATGGAAGAGTTAAATCTTTTGACCTTGCACAAACCTGACTGGATAACAGTGGGTCACTTAAATATCCATTATTTCCTAGAGAAATTAGCAGACCTGATGAGTCATAGAGAAAATCAAATTTTAGCTGAAACAGATGTTATGTGTTTCACTGAAACCTATCTGACAGATGATCATAATGTTGATGAATTTGCTGAGAAATATGGATATACAGTTTTCAGACAAAATATTCCAAGCATGCATGATCATGGTAATTTGCACGGAGTGATGATATGTGCACTGACTGATCTGCAACCTAAAGAACTAGAACTGATATCTGTGAAAGGATTGGAGTCAAAAGCGATAGTTTTAGAAACGCAGAAATCACGTTTTGTTGTTGCTGTAGTTTATAGGAAACCATCATTCCCAATGAAAACCTTCTTGCTACAACTAAGTAGTCTTCTTGATTTGATGCCGTTACATGTGCCAACAATCATACTTGGTGACTTCAATGATGATTTGACAAACGAAAGACAAACAGAGTTGACAAAGCTCATGCAACGCTATGGATTCAAACAATGTATTAACCAGGCAACAACAGATAGAGGTACAATGATAGATCACATATATTTCAATAAAAATGAACCGGAACAAGTTCACATGGACGTGCATGATACGTACTATTCTGATCATGACATGACTTTTGTCACCACAGAGTGTACATGAATGGTTCATGAGACATAAATTGATGTCGTTGTAAGTTGTTATAGCAGATATTCTCCGCAAGCATGACATATATGACAGCATACTATGATTTCAAACAGTACATTACATATCTTAGCCCAGACAGAGCTACATTATCAAATATTTACCTGATTGTAATTAACATCAGTAATTAAATATTGATACATGTGAACTTCCTCCAGTGAGACAGTCACAAGTCTATCAATCTGTATGTGATCCAATAAAGGTTGAATGGTTGTCTCTGGAAAGATGAGTTCAAAATACATGAACAGCAACACTTCAAATTGGATACACTTCTTCATCAGAAGCTATATCAAATTCTCTAGAACTGCTAAACCCAATGGTGTCAATCATGACCAGTGAATGATCTCGTCATCTGAATCTTGTAACACCAATGACCTCTGGTGTGATACTATACTGTATGTGACTTGATTAGTGTTGTACAATGTTGACTACCCTTTGTTAAAATACCTGAAAATGAGTGTGATTTTACATCATTTGTGATTTTACATCATGTGATTTACATTTTACACGTCCAGCATGGTGATTTTAGTTCGGTGGGAATCAGAATATGGTTTTGACATACACTCAATATCACATTTCACATTTCTGGTACAGAGTAGTATGTTGTGCACATGTGTTCTGAGCATCTGTATTAAAGATAGTATCTCATCTTGCATATAATGCACTTGTGTGATCTTACTCTTCACAACCTTTGATTTTCTACTCAGTGCTAGTGGACACAGCCTTCATAACATTCAATCGACTCAGTTGAAAGTTCAATGACATTCTAGAATGGCTGAAACTGGTCAGAAAGTATCTCTAGTATTGTTCTTTGTCAGGTCGATCTTTATTCCTGGATGTGACTTGTTTTTAGTTAAATACCAAAATGAGTGGTGTTTGGATCAAAGATTACAAAGAAATTACGACTGATGAAGCTGAGAACATCTGTTATATTGCAGACAGAGTTAAATGTAATTATGACGTCATAAGGGAGGCACCTATGACGTCATCATTAACATATTTTATTCCCCATGGAGAGTTCTTTACAATGAGCCATGTCTCAATTTTTTCTATTCAGCACTTTTGGAGATATCGAGGTGCAAGGTTTTTTGGTTTTTCCAAGATGGCGGCTGAACCACGTGACCGATGACGTCATCATTAACATATTTTATTCCACATGGAGGATTCTTTACAATTAGCCATGTCTCAATTTTTTCTATTCAGCACTTTTGGACACATAGAGGTGCTAAGTTTTTCGGTTTTTCCAAGATGGCGGCCGAACCACGTGACCGATGATATCATCATTAACATATTTTATTCCCCATGGAGAGTTCTTTACAATGAGCCATGTCTCAATTTTTTCTATTCAGTACTTTCGGAGATATGGAGGTGCTAAGTTTTTCGGTTTTTCCAAGATGGCGGCCGAACCACGTGACCGATGATATCATCATTAACATATTTTATTCCCCATGGAGAGTTCTTTACAATGAGCCATGTCTCAATTTTTTCTATTCAGTACTTTCGGAGATATGGAGGTGCAAAGTTTTTCGGTTTTTCCAAGATGGCGGCCGAACCACGTGACTGGTGACGTCATCATTAACATATTTTATTCCCCATGGAGAGTTCTTTACAATGAGCCATGTCTCAATTTTTTCTGTTCAGCACTTTTGGAGATATAGTGGTGCAAAGTTATGCCGTTTTTCCAAGATGGCGGCCGACCACGTGACCGATGGCATCATCATTAACATATTTTATTCCCCATGGAGAGTTCTTTACAATGAGCCATGTCTCAATTTTTTCTATTCAGCACATTCAGAGATATGGAGGTGCAAAATTTTTCGGTTTTTCCAAGATGGCGGCCGAACCACCTGACATATGACGTCATCATTAACAAATTTTATTCCCCATGGAGAGTTCTTTACAATGAGCCATGTCTCAATTTTTTCTGATCAGCACTTTTGGAGATTTCGTGGTGCAAAGTTTTGCCGTTTTTCCAAGATGGCGGCCGACCACGTGACTGATGATGTCATCATTAACATATTTTATTCCCCATCGAGAGTTCTTTACAATGAGCCATGTCTCAATTTTTTCTGTTCAGCACTTTTGGAGATTTCGTGGTGCAAAGTTTTGCCGTTTTTCCAAGATGGCGGCCGACCACGTGACTGATGATGTCATCATTAACATATTTTATTCCCCATGGAGAGTTCTTTACAATGAGCCATGTCTCAATTTTTCTGTTCAGTACTTTCGGAGATATAGAAGTGCAAGGTTTTTCGGTTTTTCCAAGATGGCGGCCGAACCACGTCACCGATGACGTCATCATTAACATATTTTATTTCCCATGGAGAGTTCTTTACAATGAGCCATGTCTCAATTCTTTCTATTCAGCACTTTCGGAGATATGGAGGTGCAATGTTTTTCGGTTTTTCCAAGATGGCGGCCGAACCACGTAACCGATGGCATCATCATTAACATAGTTTATTCCCCGTGGAGACTTCTTTACAATGAGCCATGGCTCAATTTTTTCTGTTCAGCACTTTTGGAGATATAGTGGTGCAAAGTTTTGCCGTTTTTCCAAGATGGCCGCCGACCACGTGACATATGACGCCATCATTAACATATTTTATTCACCATGGAGAGTTCTTTACAATGAGCCATGTCTCAATTTTTTCTGTTCAGCACTTTTGGAGATATAGTGGAGCAAAGTTTTGCCGTTTTTCCAAGATGGCGGCCGACCACGTGACTGATGACATCATCATTAACATATTTTATTCCCCATGGAGAGTTCTTTGCAATGAGCCATGTCTCAATTTTTTCTGTTCAGTACTTTCGGAGATATAGCAGTGCAAATATTTTCGGTTTTTCCAAGATGGCGGCCGAACCACGTGACTGATGACGTCATCATTAACATATTTTGTTCACCATCGGGAGTTCTTTACAATGAGCCATGTCTCAATTTTTTTCTGTTCAGCACTTTTGGAGATATAGTGGTGCAAATTTTTGCCGTTTTTCCAAGATGGCGGCCGAACCACGTGACCGATGACGACATCATTAACATATTTTATTCCCCCTGGAGAGTTCTTTCCAATGAGCCATGTCTCAATTTTTTCTGTTCAGCACTTTTGGAGATAGAGGTGCAACGTTTTTCGGATTTTCCAAGATGGTGGCCGAACCACGTGACCGATGACGTCATCATTAACTTATTTTATTCCCCCTGGAGAGTTCTTTCCAATGAGCCATGTCTCAATTTTTTCTATTCAGCACTTTCGGAGATATGGAGGTGAATTTTTTTCCCGTTTTTCCAAGATGGCGGCCGCACCACGTGACCGATGACGTCATCATTAACATATTTTATTCCACATGGAGAGTTCTTGACAATGAGCCATGTCTCAATTTTTTCTATTCAGCACTTTCGGAGATATGGAGGTGCTAGGTTTTTCGGTTTTTCGAAGATGGCGGCCGACCACGCGACTGATGACGTCATCATTAACATATTTTATTCCCCATGGAGAGTTCTTTACAATGAGCCATGTCTCAATTTTTTCTGTTCAGCACTTTTGGAGATATAGTGGTGCAAAGTTTTGCCGTTTTTCCAAGATGGCGGCCGACCACGTGACATATGACGTCATCATTAACATATTTTATTCCCCATGGAGAGTTCTTTACAATGAGCCATGTCTCAATTTTTTCTGTTCAGCACTTTTGGAGATATAGTGGCGCAACGTTTTGCCGTTTTTCCAAGATGGCGACCGAACCACGTGACTGATGACGTCATCATTTACATATTTTATTCCCCATGGAGAGTTCTTTACAATGAGCCATGTCTCAATTTTTTCTGTTCAGTACTTTCGGAGATATAGAGGTGCAAGGTTTTTCAGTTTTTCCAAGATGGCGGCCGAACCACGTCACCGATGACGTCATCAATTGGGCACAGTCTATTCCAGGGCAAGACCAATATGTGTGCAAAGTTTGGCGATTCGCCGTGCAACGGTGTAGACGCAGTGCTGCAAACAGACAGACAGACAGACAGACAGACAGACAGACAGACAAACAGACAGACAAACGAACAGATCAACATACTTGCCGGAAAAATTTTTCCGGCAAGTAACAAACGAACAGATCAACATACTTGCCGGAAAATTTTTTCCGGCAAGTAACAAACGAACAGATCAACATACTTGCCGGAATCTTTTCCGGCAAGTAACAAACGAACAGATCAACATACTTGCCGGAAAAAATTTTCCGGCAAGTAACAAACAGACAGACAAACAGACAGACAAATGAAAAATCGGTCGTAGACCGAGGACTTGCCGGAATGTACTTTTTATCGGCCATTTAGAAGAAATATGGCGGCCGAACCACGTGACCGATGATATCATCATTAACATATTTTATTCCCCATGGAGAGTTCTTTACAATGAGCCATGTCTCAATTTTTTCTGTTCAGCACTTTTGGAGATATAGTGGCGCAACGTTTTGCCGTTTTTCCAAGATGGCGACCGAACCACGTGACTGATGACGTCATCATTAACGTATTTTATTCCACATGGAGAGTTCTTCACAATGAGCCATGTCTCCATTTTTTCTGTTCAGCACTTTTGGAGATTTCGTGGTGCAAAGTTTTGCCGTTTTTCCAAGATGGCGGCCGATCACGTGACATATGACATCATCATTAACATATTTTATTCCCCATGGAGAGTTCTTTACAATGAGCCATGTCTCAATTTTTTCTGTTCAGCACTTTTGGAGATATAGTGGCGCAACGTTTTGCCGTTTTTCCAAGATGGCGACCGAACCACGTGACTGATGACGTCATCATTAACATATTTTATTCCACATGGAGAGTTCTTCACAATGAGCCATGTCTCCATTTTTTCTGTTCAGCACTTTTTGAGATATAGTGGTGCAAAGTTTTTCGGTTTTTCCAAGATGGCGGCCGATCACGTGACATATGACGTCATCATTAACATATTTTATTCCCCATGGAGAGTTCTTTACAATGAGCCATGTCTCAATTTTTTCTGTTCAGCACTTTTGGAGATATAGTGGCGCAACGTTTTGCCGTTTTTCCAAGATGGCGACCGAACCACGTGACTGATGACGTCATCATTAACATATTTTATTCCACATGGAGAGTTCTTCACAATGAGCCATGTCTCCATTTTTTCTGTTCAGCACTTTTTGAGATATAGTGGTGCAAAGTTTTTCGGTTTTTCCAAGATGGCGGCCGAACCACGTGACTGATGACGTCATCAATTGGGCACAGTCTATTCCAGGGCAAGACCAATATGTGTGCAAAGTTTGGCGATTCTACGTGCAACGGTGTAGACGCAGTGCTGCAAACAGACAGACAGACAGACAAACAGACAGACAGACAAATGAAAAATCGGTCAGAGACCGAGGACTTGCCGGAATGTACTTTTTTATCGGCCATTTAGAACAAATATGGCGGCTGAACCACGTGATAGATGACGTCATCATTAACATATTTTATTCCCCATAGAGAGTTCTTTACAATGAGCCATGTCTCAATTTTTTCCATTCTGCACTTTTGGAGATATAGTGGTGCAAAGTTTTCCCGTTTTTCCAAGATGGCGGCCGAACCACGTGACCGATGGCATCATCATTAACATATTTTATTCCCGATGGAGAGTTCTTTACAATGAGCCATGTCTCAATTTTTTCTATTCAGCACTTTCAGAGATATGGAGGTGGAAAATTTTTCGGTTTTTCCAAGACGGCGGCCGAACCACGTGACATATGACGTCATCATTAACATATTTTATTCCCCATGGAGAGTTCTTTACAATGAGCCATGTCTCAATTTTTTCTATTCAGTACATTCAGAGATATGGAGGTGCAAGGTTTTGCCGTTTTTCCAAGATGGCGGCCGAACCACGTGACCTATGACGTCAACATTAACATATTTTATTCCCCATGGAGAGTTCTTTGCAATGGGCCATGTCTCAATTTTTTCTATTCAGCACTTCCGGAGATATGGAGGCGCAAAATTTTTCGGTTTTTCCAAGATGGCGGCCGACACACGTGACCGATGACGTCATAAATTGGGCACAGTCTATTCCAGGGCAAGACGAATATGTGTGCAAAGTTTGGCGATTCTCCGTGCAACGGTGTAGACGCAGTGCTGCAAACAGACAAACAGACAGACAGGCAAACGAACAGATCAACATACTTGCCGGAAAAATTTTTCCGGCAAGTAACAAACAGACAGACAAACAGACAGACAGACAAACAAACGAACAGATCAACATACTTGCCGGAAAATTTTTCCGGCAAGTAAAAAATCGGTCAGAGACCGAGGACTTGCCGGAATGTACGTTTTTTATCGGCCATTTAGAACAAATATGGTGGCTGAACCACGTGATAGATGACGTCATCATTAACTTATTTTATTCCCCATGGAGAGTTCTTTCCAATGAGCCATGTCTCAATTTTTTCTGTTCAGCACTTTTGGAGATATAGTGGTGCAAATTTTTGCCGTTTTTCCAAGATGGCGGCCGACCACGTGACATATGACGTCATCATTAACATATTTTATTCCCCATGGAGAGTTCTTTACAATGAGCCATGTCTCAATTTTTTCTGTTCAGCACTTTTGGAGATATAGTGGCGCAACGATTTGCCGTTTTTCCAAGATGGCGACCGAACCACGTGACTGATGACGTCATCATTTACATATTTTATTCCCCATGGAGAGTTCTTTACAATGAGCCATGTCTCAATTTTTTCTGTTCAGTACTTTCGGAGATATAGAGGTGCAAATTTATTCGGTTTATCCAAGATGGCGGCCGAACCACGTCACTGATGACGTCATCATTGAGGCACAGTATATTAGAGGGCAAGACCATTATGTGTGCAAAGTTTGGCGATTCTCCGTGCAACGGTGTAGACGCAGTGCTGCAAACAGACAAACAGACAGACAAACAGACAGACAAACAGACAGACAGACAAATGAAAAATCGGTCAGAGACCGAGGACTTGCCGGAATGTACTTTTTTATCGGCCATTTAGGACAAATATGGCGGCCGAACCACGTGACCGATGACGTCATCATTAACATATTTTATTCCCCATGGAGAGTTCTTTACAATGAGCCATACCTCAATTTTTTCTGTTCAGGACTTTTGGAGATGTGGAGGTGCAGAGTTTTTCGGTTTTTCCAAGATGGCGGCCGACCACGTGACTGATGACGTCATCATTAACATATTTTATTCCCCATGGAGAGTTCTTTACAATGAGCCATGTCTCAATTTTTTCTGTTCAGCACTTTTGGAGATATAGTGGTGAAAATTTTTGCCGTTCTTCCAAGATGGCGGCCGACCACGTGACATATGACATCATCATTAACATATTTTATTCCACATGGAGAGTTCTTTACAATGAGCCAAGTCTCAATTTTTTCTGTTCAGCACTTTTGGAGATATAGTGGCGCAACGTTTTTCGGTTTTTCCAAGATGGCGCCAGAACCACGTGACTGATGACGTCATCATTTACGTATTTTATTCCCCATGGAGAGTTCTTTACAACGAGCCATGTCTCAATTTTTTCAGTTCAGTACTTTCGGAGATATAGAGGTGCAAAGTTTTTCGGTTTTTCCAAGATGGCGGCCGAACCACGTCACCGATGACGTCATCAATTGGGCACAGTCTATTCCAGGGCAAGACCAATATGTGTGCAAAGTTTGGCGATTCTACGTGCAACGGTGTAGACGCAGTGCTGCAAACAGACAGACAGACAAACAGAAAAAATCGGTCAGAGACCGAGGACTTGCCGGAATGTACTCTTTTATCGGCCATTTAAGACAAATATGGCGTCCGAACCACGTGATAGATGACGTCATCATTAACATATATTATTCCCCATGGAGAGTTCTTCACAAAGAGCCATGTCTCAACTTTTTCTATTCAGCACTTTTGGAGATATGGAGGTGCTACGTTTTTCGGTTTTTCCAAGATGGCAGCCGAACCACGTGACCTATGATGTCATCATTAACATATTTTATTCCCCATGGAGAGTTCTTTACAATGAGCCATGTCTCAATTTTTTCTATTCAGCACTTTCAGAGATATGGAGGTGCACAATTTTTCGGTTTTTCCAAGATGGCGGCCGAACCACGTGACATATGACGTCATCATTAACATATTTTATTCCCCATTGAGAGTTCTTTACAATGAGCCATGTCTCAATTTTTTCCATTCTGCACTTTTGGAGATTTTGTGGTGCAAAGTTTTGCCGTTTTTCCAAGATGGCGGCCGACCACGTGACTGATGACGTCATCATTAACATATTTTATTCCCCATGGAGAGTTCTTTACAATGAGCCATGTCTCAATTATTCTGTTCAGCACTTTTGGAGATATAGTGGTGCAAAGTTTTGCCGTTTTTCCAAGATGGCGGCCGACCACGTGACATATGACGTCATCATTAACATATTTTATTCCCCATGGAGAGTTCTTTCCAATGAGCCATGTCTCAATTTTTTCTGTTCAGCACTTTTGGAGATATAGTGGCGCAACGATTTGCCGTTTTTCCAAGATGGCGACCGAACCACGTGACTGATGACGTCATCATTTACATATTTTATTCCCCATGGAGAGTTCTTTACAATGAGCCATGTCTCAATTTTTTCTGTTCAGCACTTTTGGAGATATAGTGGTGCAAATTTTTGCCGTTTTTCCAAGATGGCGGCCGACCACGTGACATATGACGTCATCATTAACATATTTTATTCCCCATGGAGAGTTCTTTACAATGAGCCATGTCTCAATTTTTTCTGTTCAGTACTTTCGGAGATATAGAGGTGCAAATTTATTCGGTTTTTCCAAGATGGCGGCCGAACCACGTCACTGATGACGTCATCATTGAGGCACAGTATATTAGAGGGCAAGACCATTATGTGTGCAAAGTTTGGCGATTCTCCGTGCAACGGTGTAGACGCAGTGCTGCAAACAGACAAACAGACAGACAAACAGACAGACAAACAGACAGACAGACAAACAAACGAACAGATCAACATACTTGCCGGAAAATTTTTCCGGCAAGTAACAAACGAACAGATCAACATACTTGCCGGAAAATTTTTCCGGCAAGTAACAAACGAACAGATCAACATACTTGCCGGAAAATTTTTCCGGCAAGTAACAAACAGACAAACGAACAGATCAACATACTTGCCGGAAAATTTTCCGGCAAGTAACAAACAAACAAACAGACAAACAAACAGACATATGAAAAATCGGTCAGAGACCGAGGACTTGCCGGAATGTACTTTTTTATCGGCCATTTAGGACAAATATGGCGGCCGAACCACGTGACCGATGACGTCATCATTAACATATATTATTCCCCATGGAGAGTTCTTTACAAATAGCCATGTCTCAACTTTTTCTATTCAGCACTTTCAGAGATATGGAGGTGCAAAAATTTTCGGTTTTTCCAAGGTGGCGGCCGAACCACGTGACATATGACGTCATCATTAACATCTTTTATTCCCCATGGAGAGTACTTTACAATGAGCCATGTCTCAATTTTTTCTGTTCAGCACTTTTGGAGATATAGTGGTGTAAAGTTTTGCCGTTTTTCCAAGATGGCGGCCGACCACGTGACCGATGATGTCATCATTAACATATTTTATTCCCCATGGAGAGTTCTTTACAATGAGCCATACCTCAATTTTTTCTATTCAGGACTTTTGGAGATGTGGAGGTGCAGAGTTTTTCGGTTTTTCCAAGATGGCGGCCGAACCACGTGACCGATGACATCATCATTAACATATTTTATTCCCCATGGAGAGTTCTTTACAATGAGCCATGTCTCAATTTTTTCTATTCAGCACTTTCGGAGATATGGAGGTGCTAAGTTTTTCGGTTTTTCCAAGATGGCGGCCGACCACGTGACTGATGACATCATTAACATATTTTATTCCCCATGGAGAGTTCTTTACAATGAGCCATGCCTCAATTTTTCTATTCAGGACTTTTGGAGATGTGGAGGTGCAGAG
This sequence comes from Myxine glutinosa, assembly GCF_964187855.1. Classification (NCBI taxonomy): domain Eukaryota; kingdom Metazoa; phylum Chordata; class Myxini; order Myxiniformes; family Myxinidae; genus Myxine; species Myxine glutinosa. The sequence goes on from NC_136274.1 coordinate 13,039,105, forward strand.
TTTTTCGGTTTTTCCAAGATGGCGGCCGAACCACGTGACCAATGGCATCATCATTAACAAATTTTATTCCCCATGGAGAGTTCTTTACAATGAGCCATGTCTCAATTTTTTCTGTTCAGCACTTTTGGAGATTTCGTGGTGCAAAGTTTTGCCGTTTTTCCAAGATGGCGGCCGACCACGTGACTGATGATGTCATCATTAACATATTTTATTCCCCATCGAGAGTTCTTTACAATGAGCCATGTCTCAATTTTTTCTGTTCAGCACTTTTGGAGATTTTGTGGTGCAAAGTTTTGCCATTTTTCCAAGATGGCGGCCGACCACGTGACCGATGACGTCATCATTAACATATTTTATTCCCCATGGAGAGTTCTTTACAATGAGCCATGTCTCAATTTTTTCTGTTCAGTACTTTCGGAGATATAGAAGTGCAAAGTTTTTCGGTTTTTCCAAGATGGCGGCCGAACCACGTCACCGATGACGTCATCAATTGGGCACAGTCTATTCCAGGACAAGACCAATATGTGTGCATAGTTTGGCGATTCTACGTGCAACGGTGTAGACGCAGTGCTGCAAACAGACAGACAAACAGACAGACAGACAGACAGACAGACAAACAGACAAACGAACAGATCAACATACTTGCCGGAAAATTTTTTCCGGCAAGTAACAAACGAACAGAAAAACAAACAAACAAACAAACAGACAAACAAACAGACAGAAAACAAACAGAAAAACAAACAGACAAACAAACAGATGAAAAATCGGTCAGAGACCGAGGACTTGCCGGAATGTACTTTTTTATTGGCCATTTAGGACAAATATGGCGGCCGAACCACGTGACTGATGACGTCATCATTAACATATTTTATTCCCCATGGAGAGTTCTTTACATTGAGCCACGTCCCAAGTTTTTCTATTCAGGACTTTGAGATATGGAGGTGTAACGTTTTCCGGTTTTTCCAAGATGGCGGCCGAACCACGTGACATATGACGTCATCATTAACATATTTTATTCCCCATGGAGAGTTCTTTACAATGAGCCATGTCTCAATTTTTTCTGTTCAGCACTTTTGGAGATATAGTGGTGCAAAGTTTTGCCGTTTTTCCAAGATGGCGGCCGAACCACGTGACCTATGACGTCATCATTAACATGTTTTATTCCCAATGGAGAGTTCTTTACAATGAGCCATGGCTCAATTTTTTTCTGTTCAGCACTTTGAGATATCGAGGTGCAAATTTTTTCGGTTTTTCCAAGATGGCGGCCGAACCACGTGACCGATGACGTCATCATTTTGGCACAGTATATTAGAGGGCAAGACCAATATGTGTGCCAAGTTTGGCGATTCTACGTGCAACGGTGTAGACGTAGTGCTGCAAACAGACAAACAGACAGATGAAAAATCGGTCAGAGACCGAGGACTTGCCGCAATGTACATTTTTATCGGCCATTTAGGACAAATATGGTGGCCGAACCACGTGACCGTTGACGTCATCATAAACATTTATTCCCCATGGAGAGTTCTTTTCAATGAGCCATGTCTCAATTTTTTCAATTCAGCACTTTCGGAGATGTTGAGGTGCAAAGTTTTCGGTTTTTCCAAGATGGCGGCCGAACCACGTGACCGATGACGTCATCATTAACATATTTTATTCCCCATGGAGAGTTCTTTACAATGAGCCACGTTCCAATTTTTTCTATTCAGGACTTTCGGAGATATGGAGGTGTAAATTTTTCCGGTTTTTCCAAGATGGCGGCCGAACCACGTGACCAATGACGTAATCATTAACATATTTTATTCCCCATGGAGAGTTCTTTACAATGAGCCACGTTCCAATTTTTTCTATTCAGTACTTTCGGAGATATGGAGGTGCAAAGGTTTTCGGTTTATCCAAGATGGCGGCCGAACCACGTCACTGATGACGTCATCATTGAGGCACAGTATATTAGAGGGCAAGACCATTATGTGTGCAAAGTTTGGCGATTCTCCGTGCAACGGTGTAGACGCAGTGCTGCAAACAGACAGACAAACAGACAGACAGACAGACAGACAGACAAACAGACAAACGAACAGATCAACATACTTGCCGGAATCTTTTCCGGCAAGTAACAAACAGACAGACAAACAGACAGACAGACAAACAAACGAACAGATCAACATACTTGCCGGAAAATTTTTCCGGCAAGTAAAAACGAACAGATCAACATACTTGCCGGAAAATTTTTCCGGCAAGTAAAAAATCGGTCAGAGACCGAGGACTTGCCGGAATGTACGTTTTTTATCGGCCATTTAGAACAAATATGGTGGCTGAACCACGTGATAGATGACGTCATCATTAACTTATTTTATTCCCCATGGAGAGTTCTTTTCAATGAGCCATGTCTCAATTTTTTCTGTTCAGCACTTTTGGAGATATAGTGGCGCAACGATTTGCCGTTTTTCCAAGATGGCGACCGAACCACGTGACTGATGACGTCATCATTTACATATTTTATTCCCCATGGAGAGTTCTTTACAATGAGCCATGTCTCAATTTTTTCTGTTCAGCACTTTTGGAGATATAGTGGTGCAAATTTTTGCCGTTTTTCCAAGATGGCGGCCGACCACGTGACATATGACGTCATCATTAACATATTTTATTCCCCATGGAGAGTTCTTTACAATGAGCCATGTCTCAATTTTTTCTGTTCAGTACTTTCGGAGATATAGTGGCGCAACGATTTGCCGTTTTTCCAAGATGGCGACCGAACCACGTGACTGATGACGTCATCATTTACATATTTTATTCCCCATGGAGAGTTCTTTACAATGAGCCATGTCTCAATTTTTTCTGTTCAGCACTTTTGGAGATATAGTGGTGCAAATTTTTGCCGTTTTTCCAAGATGGCGGCCGACCACGTGACATATGACGTCATCATTAACATATTTTATTCCCCATGGAGAGTTCTTTACAATGAGCCATGTCTCAATTTTTTCTGTTCAGTACTTTCGGAGATATAGAGGTGCAAATTTATTCGGTTTATCCAAGATGGCGGCCGAACCACGTCACTGATGACGTCATCATTGAGGCACAGTATATTAGAGGGCAAGACCATTATGTGTGCAAAGTTTGGCGATTCTCCGTGCAACGGTGTAGACGCAGTGCTGCAAACAGACAAACAGACAGACAAACAGACAGACAAACAGACAGACAGACAAACAAACGAACAGATCAACATACTTGCCGGAAAATTTTTCCGGCAAGTAAAAAATCGGTCAGAGACCGAGGACTTGCCGGAATGTACGTTTTTTATCGGCCATTTAGAACAAATATGGTGGCTGAACCACGTGATAGATGACGTCATCATTAACTTATTTTATTCCCCATGGAGAGTTCTTTTCAATGAGCCATGTCTCAATTTTTTCTATTCAGCACTTTCAGAGATATGGAGGTGCAATTTTTTTCCAAGATGGCGGCCGAACCACGTGACATATGACGTCATCATTAACATATTTTATTCCCCATGGAGAGTTCTTTCCAATGAGCCATGTCTCAATTTTTTCTGTTCAGCACTTTTGGAGATATAGTGGTGCAAATTTTTGCCGTTTTTCCAAGATGGCGGCCGACCACGTGACATATGACGTCATCATTAACATATTTTATTCCCCATGGAGAGTTCTTTACAATGAGCCATGTCTCAATTTTTTCTGTTCAGCACTTTTGGAGATATAGTGGCGCAACGATTTGCCGTTTTTCCAAGATGGCGACCGAACCATGTGACTGATGACGTCATCATTTACATATTTTATTCCCCATGGAGAGTTCTTTACAATGAGCCATGTCTCAATTTTTTCTGTTCAGCACTTTTGGAGATATAGTGGTGCAAATTTTTGCCGTTTTCCCAAGATGGCGGCCGACCACGTGACATATGACGTCATCATTAACATATTTTATTCCCCATGGAGAGTTCTTTACAATGAGCCATGTCTCAATTTTTTCTGTTCAGTACTTTCGGAGATATAGAGGTGCAAATTTATTCGGTTTATCCAAGATGGCGGCCGAACCACGTCACTGATGACGTCATCATTGAGGCACAGTATATTAGAGGGCAAGACCATTATGTGTGCAAAGTTTGGCGATTCTCCGTGCAACGGTGTAGACGCAGTGCTGCAAACAGACAAACAGACAGACAAACAGACAGACAAACAGACAGACAGACAAACAAACGAACAGATCAACATACTTGCCGGAAAATTTTTCCGGCAAGTAACAAACGAACAGATCAACATACTTGCCGGAATCTTTTCCGGCAAGTAATGAAAAATCGGTCAGAGACCGAGGACTTGCCGGAATGTACTTTTTTATCGGCCATTTAGGACAAATAGGGCGGCCGAACCACGTGACCGATGACGTCATCATTAACATATTTTATTCCCCATGGAGAGTTCTTTACAATGAGCCATACCTCAATTTTTTCTATTCAGGACTTTTGGAGATGTGGAGGTGCAGAGTTTTTCGGTTTTTCCAAGATGGCGGCCGAACCACGTGACCGATGACATCATCATTAACATATTTTGTTCCCCATGGAGAGTTCTTTACAATGAGCCATGTCTCAATTTTTTCTATTCAGCACTTTCGGAGATATGGAGGTGCTAAGTTTTTCGGTTTTTCCAAGATGGCGGCCGACCACGTGACTGATGACGTCATCATTAACATATTTTATTCCCCATGGAGAGTTCTTTACAATGAGCCATGTCTCAATTTTTTCTGTTCAGCACTTTTGGAGATATAGTGGTGCAAATTTTTGCCGTTTTTCCAAGATGGCGGCCGACCACGTGACATATGACGTCATCATTAACATATTTTATTCCCCATGGAGAGTTCTTTACAATGAGCCATGTCTCAATTTTTTCTGTTCAGTACTTTCGGAGATATAGAGGTGCAAATTTATTCGGTTTTTCCAAGATGGCGGCCGAACCACGTCACCGATGACGTCCTCATTAACATATTTTATTCCCCATGGAGAGTTCTTTGCAATGAGCCATGTCTCAATTTTTTCTATTCAGCACTTTCGGAGATATGGAGGTGCAAAGTTTTTGGGGTTTTCCAAGATGGCGGCCGAACCACGTGACCGATGACGTCATCACTAACATTTTATTCCCCATGGAGAGTTCTTTACAATGAGCCATGTCTCAATTTTTTCTGTTCAGCACTTTTGGAGATATAGTGGTGCAAAGTTTTGCCATTTTCCAAGATGGCGGCCGAAGCACGTGACTGATGACGTCATCATTAACATATTGTATTCTCCATGGAGAGTTCTTCACAATGAGCCATGTCTGAATTTTTTCTGTTCAGCACTGAGATATCGAGGTGCAAAATTTTTCGGTTTTTCCATGATGGCGGCCGAACCACGTGACCGATGACGTCATCATTTGGGCACAGTATATTAGAGTGCAAGACAAATACGTGTGCAAAGTTTGGTGATTCTACGTGCAACGGTGTAGACGTAGTGCTGCAAACAGACAAACAGACAAACAGACAAACAGACAAATGAAAAATCGGTCAGAGACCGAGGACTTGCCGGAATGTACTTTTTTATCGGCCATTTAGGCCAAATATGGCGGCCGAACCATGTGACCGATGACGTCATCATTAACATATATTATTCCCCATGGAGAGTTCTTTACAATGAGTCATGTCTCAATTTTTTCTATTCAGCACTTTCGGAGATATGGAGGTGCTAGGTTTTTCCAAGATGGCGGCTAACCCACGTGACCGATGACGTCATTATTAACATATTTTATTCCCCATGGAGAGTTCATTACAATGAGCCATGTCTCAATTTTTTCTATTCAGCACTTTCGGAGATATGGAGGTGCTAGGTTTTTCCAAGATGGCGGCTAACCCACGTGACCGATGACGTCATTATTAACATATTTTATTCCCCATGGAGAGTTCATTACAATGAGCCATGTCTCAATTTTTTCTGTTCAGCACTTTCGGAGATATAGAGGTGCAAAGTTTTTCCAAGATGGCGGCCGAACCACGTGACTGATGACGTCATCATTAACATATTTGATTCCCCATGGAGAGTTCTTTACAATGAGCCATGTCTCAATTTTTTTGGTTCAGTACTTTTGGAGATATGGAGGTGCAAATTTTTTCGGTTTTTCCAAGATGGCGGCCGAACCACGCGACTGATGACGTCATCATTAACATCTTTTATTCCCCATGGAGAGTTCTTCACAATGAGCCATGTCTCAATTTTTTCTGTTCAGCACTTTGAGATATCGAGGTGCAAATTTTTTCGGTTTTTCCAAGATGGCGGCCGAACCACGTGACCGATGACGTCATCATTTGGGCACAGTATATTAGAGGGCAAGACCAATATGTGTGCTAAGTTTGGCGATTCTACGTGCAACGGTGTAGACGCAGTGCTGCAAACAGACAAACAGACAAACAGACAAACAGACAAACAGACAAATGAAAAATCGGTCAGAGACCGAGGACTTGCCGCAAAGTACTTTTTTATCGGCCATTTAGGACAAATATGACGGCTGAACCACGTGACCGATGACGTCATCATGAACATATTTTATTCCCCATGGAGAGTTCGTTGCAATGAGCCATGTCTCAATTTTTTCTGTTCAGTACTTTCGGAGATATGGAGGTGCAAAGTTTTTCCAAGATGGCGGCCGAACCACGTGACCTATGACGTCATCATTAATATGTTTTATTCCCAAAGGAGAGTTCTTTACAATGAGCCATGTCTCAACTTTTTCTGTTCAGCACTTTTGGAGATTTCGTGGTGCAAAGTTTTGCCGTTTTTCCAAGATGGCGGCCGACCACGTGACTGATGACGTCATCATTAACACATTTTATTCCCCATGGAGAGTTCTTTACAATGAGCCATGTCTCAATTTTTTCTGTTCAGCACTTTTGGAGATATAGTGGTGCAAATTTTTGCCGTTTTTCCAAGATGGCGGCCGACCACGTGACATATGACGTCATCATTAACATATTTTATTCCCCATGGAGAGTTCTTTACAATGAGCCATGTCTCAATTTTTTCTGTTCAGCACTTTTGTAGATATAGTGGCGCAACGTTTTGCCGTTTTTCCAAGATGGCGACCGAACCACGTGACTGATGACGTCATCATTTACATATTTTATTCCCCATGGAGAGTTCTTTACAATGAGCCATGTCTCAATTTTTTCTGTTCAGTACTTTCGGAGATATAGAGGTGCAAAGTTTTTCGGTTTTTCCAAGATGGCAGCTGAACCACGTCACCGATGACGTCATCAATTGGGCACAGTCTATTCCAGGGCAAGACCAATATGTGTGCAAAGTTTGGCGATTCTACGTGCAACGGTGTAGACGCAGTGCTGCAAACAGACAGACAGACAGACAGACAGACAGACAGACAAACAGACAAACAAACGAACAGATCAACATACTTGCCGGAAAATTTTTCCGGCAAGTAATGAAAAATCGGTCAGAGACCGAGGACTTGCCGGAATGTACTTTTTTATCGGCCATTTAGGACAAATATGGCGGCCGAACCACGTGACCGATGACGTCATCATTAACATATTTTATTCCCCATGGAGAGTTCTTTACAATGAGCCATACCTCAATTTTTTCTATTCAGGACTTTTGGAGATGTGGAGGTGCAGAGTTTTTCGGTTTTTCCAAGATGGCGGCCGAACCACGTGACTGATGACATCATCATTAACATATTTTATTCCCCATGGAGAGTTCTTTACAAAGAGCCATGTCTCAATTTTTTCTGTTCAGCACTTTTGGAGATATAGTGGTGCAAAGTTTTGCCGTTTTTCCAAGATGGCGGCCGAACCACGTGACCTATGACGTCATCATTAACATGTTTTATTCCCAATGGAGAGTTCTTTACAATGAGCCATGGCTCAATTTTTTCTGTTCAGCACTTTGAGATATCGAGGTGCAAAATTTTTCGGTTTTTCCAAGATGGCGGCCGAACCACGTGACTGATGACGTCATCATTTGGGCACAGTATATTAGAGGGCAAGACCAATATGTGTGCCAAGTTTGGCGATTCTACGTGCAACGGTGTAGACGTAGTGCTGCAAACAGACAAACAGACAAACAGACAAACAGACAAACAGACAAATGAAAAATCGGTCAGAGACCGAGGACTTGCCGGAATTTACTTTTTTATCGGCCATTTAGGACAAATATGGCGGCCGAACCACGTGACCGATGATGTCATCATTAACATATTTTATTCCCCGTGGAGAGTTGTTTACAATGAGCCATGTCTCAATTTTTTCTGTTAATCACTTTTGGAGATATAGTGGTGCAAAGTTTTGCCGTTTTTCCAAGATGGCGGCCGACCACGTGACTGATGACGTCAACATTAAGATATTTTATTCCACATGGAGAGTTCTTTACAATGAGCCATGTCTCAATTTTTTCTGTTCAGTACTTTTGGAGATATAGCGGTGCAATTTTTTTGCCGTTTTTCCAAGATGGCGGCCGAATCACGTGACCTATGACGTCATCATTAACATATTTCATTCTCCATGGAGTGTTCTTTACAATGAGCCATGTCTCAATTTTTTCTGTTCAGCACTTTTGGAGATATAGTGGTGCAAAGTTTTGCCGTTTTTCCAAGATGGCGGCCGACCACGTGACTGATGACGTCATCATTAAGATATTTTATTCCCCATGGAGAGTTCTTTACAATGAGCCATGTCTCAATTTTTTCTGTTCAGTACTTTTGGAGATATAGCGGTGCAATTTTTTTGCCGTTTTTCCAAGATGGCGGCCGAATCACGTGACCTATGACGTCATTATTAACATATTTTATTCCCCATGGAGAGTTCTTTACAATGAGCCATGTCTCAATTTTTTCTATTCAGCACTTTCGGAGGTATGGAGGTGCTAGTTTTTCCGAGATGGCGGCTGAACCACGTGACCTATGATGTCTTCATTAACATATTTTATTCCCCATGGAGAGTTCTTTCCAATGAGCCATGTCGCAATTCTTTCTATTCAGCACTTTCGGAGATATGGAGGTGCAAAGTTTTTCGGTTTTTCCAAGATGGCGGCCGATCCACGTGACTGATGACGTCATCATTAACATATTTCATTCCACATGGAGAGTTCTTTACATTGAGCCATGTCGCAATTTTTTTCTGTTCAGCACTTTTGGAGATAGATGATGCAAAATTTTTCGGTTTTTCCAAGATGGCGGCCGAACCACGTGACGTATGACGTCATCATTAACATATTTTATTCCACATGGAGAGTTCTTTACATTGAGCCATGTCTCAATTTTTTCTATTCAGCACTTTCGGAGATATGGAGGTGCAAAAAAAATATTCTGCACCATTGGGAGATGGGGCCAAAAACGATGCACAGCAGGATATCTCAAAAAGTTGTGGACAGTTTCGGACGAAACTTGGTGGACAGGTTGGGTGTGACAAGGCAGAATCGATGTGATTTTGGTGAAGATGTGGACATGGATTCGGCTACAAGAATTATTTAATTTCCTCAGTGATTCTTCACCATTGAGAGATCAAACCAAAAGCGATATATCTATAACATGATATTAAAAAATTATGGATGAGTTATGACTAAACTAGGTGGATGAGTTGGTTCGGTGACAGGAACAAGCCGATTCGATTTTGGTTCAGGTCCGAATCCAGATCTGGTCTATCAGTGCATACAAACATAAACTGCTTAGCCTGGCGGGGGCGATGTTCCAAGTGCCGTTCTCGTTCATCATATTTTGGATAACGCAGCCTCGGGCTCTGGCATTATACATGGAAACGCAAATCGATTACACCCCGCCCCGGACGAGGCAAAACGCTGGTGCACGTGACCGTGACGCCGGAAATGACGTTGCTGACACCACCCAGTCGTAGCTATGGTGACGCCGGAAAGGACGTTACTGAGACACTCGGTCTTAACCCTGGTGGAGCTCCGTACTAAAGCACGCGAGGAAATTGTGAGACTGAGATTTTATATACACATTCACCTTAGAAAAGCTTTTTTTATACACATTCACTTCATTCAGAAGTTCAAAAAGATGCGATTACAAATCTCCCCTCACCCTCCCCACAACCCCTCCACCCTCTCCCCCCTCCACAACCCCTCCACCCTCTCCCCCCCTCCCACACACTCCGCTTGGTCACTTGCATAATATTTAGCCATATTTACCCATATTTACTGGCATAACATTCACTCATAATTCATATTTACCCATAAATTATATTCACCCATAAATCATATTTACCCCTGCTATCGAAGGTGGGTGAAGGATGTGTTATGTGTCTGTGTCTGTGTTACCCATGTCTGTTTGTCTGTGAACAAGATATCTCAAAAAGTTGTGGGCGGATTTGGACGGAATCTGTCGGAGAGGTAGCATATGTCATATATGACAAGGACGAAATGATTCGATTTTGGTGAAGATCCGGACCCGGCTGTTATCATTTTTTAATTGATTCTTCACCATTGGGAGATAGGGCCAAAAACGATACATAGCGGGATATCTCAAAATGTTGTGGACAGATTTGGACGAAACTTGGTGGACTGGTTGGGTGTCTGACAAGAAAGAAGTGATTCAATTTTGATGACGTTTCGAATCCGGATCCGGATCAGATAATTTTAAAGTGATTTTTCACCATTGAGTTGTCGGGCTAAAATCGATATATAACACGATATCTCATTGCCCACCGATGTCACTCTCCGAAGTATTATTTGTGCACATTTACCTCAGAAGTGCATTTGTACACAATGCACGCGGTGCAGCATCAGCGGACGCCAAAGGATATGTTGTCCATCGCCCCCTCCCAATACAGTGTCTATGAGCTGCACGGCGGTATTGCCGGACGCCGAAGGCCGAAGGTGCCCCGGCAATGCCGCGCTGGAGGATATTTATTTATTTGAAGTGGGGGCGATGTACTTTGAATGTGTCTATGCTTGTATGTTATATTTTTAGTTCCCCTGTCGTATAAATATACCTATGAAATAGCTAATTGATATCTCAAAAGTTACATCTGCGATTTGCAAATAAATACAGTTGTGTAAATAATATTCAAGCGGTTGGAACTGCTCGAATGATTAGTTCAATTGTTTCAATGTTGTTCTTAATGGAAAATATTGTTTTTTGGTGATGAGAATATTCACTTTTTCTTTGCAGGTGCAGTTTTGTACTTGTTTGCCGAACAGTTGTTTGCCGAACGCTTGACATCACCTGCTGACTTTGGTGAGAGTTTTTAGATCTGCTGTGGTGATAGTCAGCAGAGCTTTTCCGATACTCATTCGTCCGGCATCGTCTGTCATCTGTCTGCCGGTGTCTTATCAACTTTTTTCAAAGTGTATCTTCTCAAAGAGCTCATTGTGGATTCTTTCAATACTTGTTACACTGATTGTATGGGCTCCTCCCCTCAAAGTAGTAGATAATTTTTGGAATTTGTCTGTTTTTGAATTTTCTGAAACTTCAAATTGGACTTTATCATTGGAATTTCAAACTCTATCATTTCTCGAAGATCATCTTTTCTAATCATGCATGTAGCAGGTTTAGGACCTTACTAGGTACCCAAGCAGTATGGGTGCTGTTGAATCATCCAAAGGGACAGAACATGGTACGAATGCTACACATTCGTACAGATCCAAAGGGCCAATTTTAGGGCGGTTTATATGATCTAAAATGACAGTTTTGGGGGCAAAGTTACCATTACTTCTGCAGGCTTCATTATTAGGTATAACATGTTTGTGGTATAGGGCAATGAAAGAAATCATATCTGATTTTCCTATAAACCGGATACAGCAGACTAACTGGAGGGCCGTGTGTTCAAACCCAGGCCCGGCATGAAGCAAGTTTTGTTTTTCATCCTGGTTGAAAAATTGAGGTTTTCCCTACTGAACCATGTTTACTGAATTCTGAATTCACAATTGTGTCACCCGATGCAAGGGCGTTAGATGACGGGTAGAATTGCCTTCGTCCAAACGTCGTAAAATAAATACCAATTCAGAAATTAATATAAACTTACAAATATTCTTATTTGTGTTTTTTTTCTCTTTTCAGGTGCTGTTCCTGGTATCAGTCTTCATATCGTTATCACGCGTGGTCCTGCCATTATCAAACTCCATCGCACCTCATCAAAAAGAGAAAAGTCACCAAAATCCATAGCAAATTTCACATCATCTTTGTCCTAAACAAAAGGTTTAAAGAAAAACGAAAAGTTACGAAAAAAACCGACTTTAAATAAAGTCTGATTTTGTTGATTTACTGCACAAATTACATTTTAAGCACACATCGATATAAATATCTTCCAATTTTTTTGTAAATTCGGAAGTTTATCATGGGTAAACCAAAAGGCAAAAGCACTGCTCAAAGAAGAGAAGAGTCTAAGTTAAGAATGAGAAAATCGCGTGAGAATGAAACACCAGAGAAGAGAAAACTGAGGCAGAACACAGATCAAGGGAAACATACAGAATCAAGGGAAAACGAAACAACAGAGAAGAGAAAACTGAGGCAGAACACAGATCAAGGGAAACATACAGAATCAAGGGAAAACGAAACAACAGAGAAGAGAAAACTGAGGCAGAACACAGATCAAGAGAAACATACAGAATCAAGGGAAAACGAAACAACAGAGAAGAGAAAACTGAGGCAGAACACAGATCAAGAGAAACATACAGAATCAAGGGAAAACGAAACAACAGAGAAGAGAAAACTGAGGCAGAACACAGATCAAGAGAAACATACAGAATCAAGGGAAAACGAAACAACAGAGAAGAGAAAACTGAGGCAGAACACAGATCAAGAGAAACACACAGAATCAAGGGAAAACGAAACAACAGAGAAGAGAAAACTGAGGCAGAACACAGATCAAGGGAAACACACAGAATCAAGGGAAAACGAAACAACAGAGAAGAGAAAACTGAGGCAGAACACAGATCAAGGGAAACACACAGAATCAAGGGAAAACGAAACAACAGAGAAGAGAAAACTGAGGCAGAACACAGATCAAGAGAAACACACAGAATCAAGGGAAAACGAAACAACAGAGAAGAGAAAACTGAGGCAGAACACAGATCAAGGGAAACACACAGAATCAAGGGAAAACGAAACAACAGAGAAGAGAAAACTGAGGCAGAACACAGATCAAGGGAAACACACAGAATCAAGGGAAAACGAAACAACAGAGAAGAGAAAACTGAGGCAGAACACAGATCAAGAGAAACATACAGAATCAAGGGAAAACGAAACAACAGAGAAGAGAAAACTGAGGCAGAACACAGATCAAGAGAAACATACAGAATCAAGGGAAAACGAAACAACAGAGAAGAGAAAACTGAGGCAGAACACAGATCAAGAGAAACATACAGAATCAAGGGAAAATGAAACAACAGAGAAGAGAGTTAAAAGACAGAGAACAGTGAAAAGTTCAATGCAACACATTCGTGAGAATGAAACACCAGAGAAGAGAAAACTGAGGTAGAACACAGATCAAGGGAAACACACAGAATCAAGGGAAAATGAAACAACAGAGAAGAGAGTTAAAAGACAGAGAACAGTGAAAAGTTCAATGCAACACATTCGTGAGAATGAAACACCAGAGAAGAGAAAACTGAGGCAGAACACAGATCAAGAGAAACATACAGAATCAAGGGAAAATGAAACAACAGAGAAGAGAGTTAAAAGACAGAGAACAGTGAAAAGTTCAATGCAACACATTCGTGAGAATGAAACACCAGAGAAGAGAAAACTGAGGCAGAACACAGATCAAGGGAAACACACAGAATCAAGGGAAAACGAAACAACAGAGAAGAGAAAACTGAGGCAGAACACAGATCAAGAGAAACATACAGAATCAAGGGAAAACGAAACAACAGAGAAGAGAAAACTGAGGCAGAACACAGATCAAGAGAAACATACAGAATCAAGGGAAAACGAAACAACAGAGAAGAGAAAACTGAGGCAGAACACAGATCAAGAGAAACATACAGAATCAAGGGAAAATGAAACAACAGAGAAGAGAGTTAAAAGACAGAGAACAGTGAAAAGTTCAATGCAACACATTCGTGAGGTTGAAACACCAGAGAAGAGAAAACTGAGGTAGAACACAGATCAAGAGAAACATACAGAATCAAGGGAAAACGAAACAACAGAGAAGAGAAAACTGAGGCAGAACACAGATCAAGAGAAACATACAGAATCAAGGGAAAACGAAACACCAGAGAATAGAAAACAGAGACAGGAAAATGTGAAAAAATCAATGAGAATCATTAGAGAAGTGAAGAATAACATAATCCCAGAAAATGAAACAGTGATTTCAGAGTTTTTGAAAAATGTTAAGGATTCTGCAAATTATATATGTTGTTCATGTCACCGTTTAATGTACAGAATGACAGTTATACACTTGAATGAAGATAGATACAAGAAGTGTTCCAGCAGTTTGTTCAATGATGTACTTTCATATAGATTAAAGTCGCATGATGGCCAAGAGTGGATATGTAGAACATGTGATTTGACTCTGAAGACAGGAAAAATGCCTGCACAATCAAAGGCTAATAACTTGTCGCTACAACAACAGCCACGTGAACTGAAAGACCTAAATGCGCTGGAACTAAGATTGATATCGCAAAGAATCCCATTCATGAAAATGGTTGGTTTACCAAGAGGAAAACAACATGGTATACATGGTCCTGCAGTTAACGTGCCATCAAAATTAGATGCTGTTTGTAAACTGTTCCCACGATTGCCATCTGAATCACAGATAGTGCCCATGAAGTTGAAACGGAGTCTGAAACATTCCTCTCATTATATGTATGATTATGTACATGCTGATAGAGTTTTGAATGCTTTGCGCAGGTTAAAGTTAGACAACCCTCATTACACAAATATTGAAATCAATGAAAACTGGGCCTGTGATGCTGCACATGATGACGTTGAGCTTTGGCAAGCAATTAGCTGTGATGATCCTAGCTTGAAGAAACGAAAACAAAGTTCGTGTGAAACACAATCAACACCTGGCTCTACTGACCATAGTTCAGAAAGTGTAGCACAGGGCTGTTCAGAAGAAAAACAACCAACATTTGTGATTGATGTATCAATGTCAGATCTGCCACAACATTGTCAGACAGACTATGCAAAGTTGAATGTCTTAGCTAGGAAAAACAGGATGAATATTGTTGACGTTCCACGTGATGGCAATTGTATGTTCTATTCTGTTTGTTACCACCTTGACAGGCTAGGAGTGACTACATGTAACCCAGTTTTGTTGCGTGAACAAGTTGCTGATTTCATGACCACAAATGCTGAGAATTATCGTGACTTTATATCAGCCAGGATAGCAACAGAAAATTTGTCTAATGCTGATACTGAGCAACCAACGGAACATGATAGAGCTATCAGGGAAATACTGGATATCGAAACACAAAGAGAGTTGCAATGGATAAGGTACATTGATGAAGTTCAATATGGAAATCAATGGGGAGACCACGTAACACTACAGGCACTGGCAGATATGTTTTCATTCACTGTTTATGTTCATGCAACGTCAAGCTCTACCATGCACACTGTATGTTCCAGATATCACAGTGATAAGGAATTTCATCTTGGATTGATTGGTCAATCTCACTATGTTGTGTTTGAGCCATACTCTGTATGCGATGGTACAAGTGTATCCTTGTCAAATGACGAAGTGCTTGAAAAACATGTTAATATGTCTGACACGAGTAGAGTGGCATCATCTTTGGAGACTGAAACGTGTGATGGAAAGACAACTGTGACTAAGGAAAACACAGAAAGTGATGACTCTGATGAGGAACTAGTTGCTGAAGATGAGCATGCTTTTGAAGAAGCTTCTAAAGTTTGCGGCTTGCCATATGAAACCAGCATGATGAATGAAAATCCAGAATTAGTAAACAAATTGATAAGTGTTGCACCAGGAGATAACGAGAAGCCAATGCCACTTCTGAGTGATCCTAATTTTGAGGAATTGTCACATCCAGATAAATATCCAGATGGATCAAATGCACTGACAACTGATCGACCAATTCATTTAACTCCACGAAAATACTTCAACCAAAGACTACTTGATGTAGATGGACGATTTGCGAAATCAATTGAATATCTCCTTAGTGCACAATATGCTACTGAAAGCAAACAAGTTCAGAGTGATATCAATCACTTCATGTTTCGTAGAGCTAGTGGCAAACACTTTCGTGGCAAAAGACTCACAGCTGGTATGGTGAAAAGTGTTGAACACATGAGTAGACTTATACAATCTGACCATGCATATAGAATCCTGAAGAATGTTAGAGGGACACAGGCCTACTTTCAAACTGTATTTTATGATGTACTCGCCATGGTTCGACAAGTAGGTAATCCTACATGGTTTTTCACAGTATCTGCTGCCGACATGCAATGGCCTGATGTAATTCAACCAATAGCTCGACAGTATGGTACAATACTGAGTGACGATGATGTGAAAATTATGTCATTTGCAGATAGATCAATGTGGTTGAGATCAAACCCTGTCACTGCTGCACGCCAGTTTCAATACAGATTAGAGCTTTTGTTCAGAGATGTACTGAAATCGAATGCTCATCCGCTAGGTGAGATTGTTGACTATGTGATCCGTATAGAATTTCAAGCTCGTGGATCTCCTCATGCTCACACATTACTTTGGGTAAAAAATGCACCAAAATTAGATGTTGCATCTGATGAAGCTGTTGCATCTTTCATGGACAAACATGTATCTTGTGCTCTGCCAGATGATGATCCTGTGCTACACACATTAGTTGAAAGGTTGCAAGTCCATAGTCACTCGTCTTACTGTAGAAAAAAGGGTTGTTGTCGATTCAAATACCCAAAACCACCGAGTTCAAGAACTATCATTGCCAGAGAACCAGATGAACAAAATTCAAAACTGGTCAAGGAAAGTGCCAAGTGTGTTCTCAGCAAAGTGAAAGAGGTATTGTCCGATGAAAGTACCCCAAAGAATGTTAGTATGACAAAACTGTTGGATATGGCGAATGTACCAGAAGAACTTTATGCAAATGCGTTGCCAGTTTCTGAGAAAGGCAAACATATACTGCTGAGGAGAAACCCTTCTGAAGTTAATGTTAATCCATACAATCCTACTGTATTGAAAGCATGGCAAGCAAACATTGATATCCAGTTCATTGTTGATGCATATGCATGTGTTATGTATGTAGCTGCTTACATGACCAAGAATGAAAAAGGTGTAGGAGAGCTATTGAAACAAGTGTGCAAAGAATACAAAGATCAGGACATCAAAACAATGTTGAGACGTGTGGGATCAGTATTCTTGAACCATCGTGAAGTAAGTGCACAAGAAGCTGTGTATCGAATTTTGTCAATGCCAATGAAGAAATTCAGTAGACAGGTGTTGTTTGTCAATACTGATGCAAAAACAGAACGATCAGCTGTGCTGAAACCACAAAAAGAGCTTGATGATCTGGATGATGGAGATGAGGATATATTCCAAAGTAACATCATCATAAGATATGCTTCAAGACCTAACATATTGGAAAACCTGTGCCTTGCTGATTTTGCTGCCAATTATACGGTTAGTCATTGTGACAGAGGTGAAGAGATAGATGACAGTGTTCCTGTGGTATTAGAAATGGATCAAGAACAGGCAGGATTAGCTGACAGAGATAGACTCCCGAAGTACATCAAGTTGAAAGATGGCAAAGGAACAATGCATAAACGTCGATGTGAAGCAGTAATTCGATTTAGAAAGTTTAGTTTTGAAAAAGACTCCAGTAACTTCTATCGAGCAAAACTGATGCTATATTTACCATGGAGAAATGAGGATGTTGATCTGACTGCAGGCTTTCCTGATTATGCTTCTCATTATTTTGCCGTTGCCGATGCCATATGTGAAAATGAGGCAAAATTCACACAAAATTTGGAACTAATCGATCAAGCTATGCATGATCATGCAGAATATGGACCACCGGAACACACATGGGCAAACATTGCACCCGGTGCTGAGCATAACAATTTGCAAGATATAAATGAAGACATTGATGTGGAGAGGGATATTGACCAGGAAGATCTTGATGCAAATGCCAACATGATTGAATCGCCAAAATGTATCCAGACATCAGAACTTGTAGCACGTTATCAAGCTGAAGCTGACCGAGAGCTTATGTCACCCTCAGAATATCGAAAAATGATTCGTAGACTCAATGTGAAACAGTCAGAGATCGTTTTTTATCACAGACAGTGGTGCAAAGCTGCCGTAATAGCAATGAAACAGGGTAAAACTGTAAAACCATACAGACTTTTCTTGAGTGGTCCTGGTGGTGTTGGAAAAAGTCATGTGATAAAACTGATACATTCAGACACTAGAAAGTTGTTAGCACTGTCAGGTGGGATAAAACCAACAGATGTCATGGTGTTGTTGACTGCTCCTACAGGAGTTGCTGCATTTAATATTGGAGGAATGACCGTTCACTCAGCGCTGCTTCTCCGAACAACTAAGTATGGGAAAGAAGGTGACCATCTGTCATTTGAGAAACTGAATTCTCTACGATCCAAGCTGGAACATCTGCACTTGGTTATCATTGATGAAATTTCCATGGTTGGATCAGATATGTTGTTGAACATCCACAAGCGTCTAGAGGAAATTAAAGGAGTTACTGGAGATTCAATATATTTTGGTAATGTGTGTATTCTTGCAGTTGGAGATTTGTATCAACTTCCTCCAGTGAGACAGTCACAAATATATCAACCTGTACGTGATCCAGTCGAAAGGTTGAATGGTTGTCTCTGGAAAGAAGAGTTCAAAATACATGAGTTGGATGAAGTTATGCGTCAGAAAGATGACTGTGCATTTGCAGAATTGCTTTGCCGTGTTAGAGTTGGGAAATGTACAAATAGAGATCTGGAGGTATTGAAATCTAGAGAAATCAGTTTAGATGATCCAAATTACCCACACGATGTACTCCACGTATTTGCATTCAACTGTGATGTTGATGACAGGAATATGGCAAAATTGGAGAAACTTGCACCAAGTCCTAAACAGCGTATTTACATTCATGCATCAGATGACAAAACGGACAGCACAGGACAACTAAATTTGGAAAGAATACCAACTTCACAGAAACGTTCTGAAACTGCTGGTCTTCATACGACTCTCATTTTGGCAATTGGTGCACGAGTGATGCTCACATATAATGTGGATACTGGAGATGGACTTGTTAATGGTGTAATTGGAACTGTTGAAAGTATCATAGAAAATACAAACAAAGGAGTTGCTATAGTTCTGGTGAAATTTGACAACGAAAATGTAGGTACAAGTGCTATTTCTGGAAGTCAGTGGAAAGACCGATATCCCAATGCAGTTCCAATCAAAAGACACGAAGGGAAATTTGAAAAAGGAAACAGGAAGGCAGCGCAAATCTCCAGAAGACAATTCCCACTTACACTGGCTTGGGCAGTAACAATTCATAAGTGTCAGGGTCTCACAGTGGATGAAATTGTTGTCAGCATGAAGGGTGCAAAACGATTTGGAAAAGGACAAGCATATGTGGCATTCAGTCGAGTGAAGACTCTGCTTGGTTTGCATATACTTGACTTTGATTCAGCTGGAATAAAAGCTAATGATAAATTGGAACATGAAATTAATGAAATGCGTGTTAATACATTGTCAATGGAAGAGTTAAATCTTTTGACCTTGCACAAACCTGACTGGATAACAGTGGGTCACTTAAATATCCATTATTTCCTAGAGAAATTAGCAGACCTGATGAGTCATAGAGAAAATCAAATTTTAGCTGAAACAGATGTTATGTGTTTCACTGAAACCTATCTGACAGATGATCATAATGTTGATGAATTTGCTGAGAAATATGGATATACAGTTTTCAGACAAAATATTCCAAGCATGCATGATCATGGTAATTTGCACGGAGTGATGATATGTGCACTGACTGATCTGCAACCTAAAGAACTAGAACTGATATCTGTGAAAGGATTGGAGTCAAAAGCGATAGTTTTAGAAACGCAGAAATCACGTTTTGTTGTTGCTGTAGTTTATAGGAAACCATCATTCCCAATGAAAACCTTCTTGCTACAACTAAGTAGTCTTCTTGATTTGATGCCGTTACATGTGCCAACAATCATACTTGGTGACTTCAATGATGATTTGACAAACGAAAGACAAACAGAGTTGACAAAGCTCATGCAACGCTATGGATTCAAACAATGTATTAACCAGGCAACAACAGATAGAGGTACAATGATAGATCACATATATTTCAATAAAAATGAACCGGAACAAGTTCACATGGACGTGCATGATACGTACTATTCTGATCATGACATGACTTTTGTCACCACAGAGTGTACATGAATGGTTCATGAGACATAAATTGATGTCGTTGTAAGTTGTTATAGCAGATATTCTCCGCAAGCATGACATATATGACAGCATACTATGATTTCAAACAGTACATTACATATCTTAGCCCAGACAGAGCTACATTATCAAATATTTACCTGATTGTAATTAACATCAGTAATTAAATATTGATACATGTGAACTTCCTCCAGTGAGACAGTCACAAGTCTATCAATCTGTATGTGATCCAATAAAGGTTGAATGGTTGTCTCTGGAAAGATGAGTTCAAAATACATGAACAGCAACACTTCAAATTGGATACACTTCTTCATCAGAAGCTATATCAAATTCTCTAGAACTGCTAAACCCAATGGTGTCAATCATGACCAGTGAATGATCTCGTCATCTGAATCTTGTAACACCAATGACCTCTGGTGTGATACTATACTGTATGTGACTTGATTAGTGTTGTACAATGTTGACTACCCTTTGTTAAAATACCTGAAAATGAGTGTGATTTTACATCATTTGTGATTTTACATCATGTGATTTACATTTTACACGTCCAGCATGGTGATTTTAGTTCGGTGGGAATCAGAATATGGTTTTGACATACACTCAATATCACATTTCACATTTCTGGTACAGAGTAGTATGTTGTGCACATGTGTTCTGAGCATCTGTATTAAAGATAGTATCTCATCTTGCATATAATGCACTTGTGTGATCTTACTCTTCACAACCTTTGATTTTCTACTCAGTGCTAGTGGACACAGCCTTCATAACATTCAATCGACTCAGTTGAAAGTTCAATGACATTCTAGAATGGCTGAAACTGGTCAGAAAGTATCTCTAGTATTGTTCTTTGTCAGGTCGATCTTTATTCCTGGATGTGACTTGTTTTTAGTTAAATACCAAAATGAGTGGTGTTTGGATCAAAGATTACAAAGAAATTACGACTGATGAAGCTGAGAACATCTGTTATATTGCAGACAGAGTTAAATGTAATTATGACGTCATAAGGGAGGCACCTATGACGTCATCATTAACATATTTTATTCCCCATGGAGAGTTCTTTACAATGAGCCATGTCTCAATTTTTTCTATTCAGCACTTTTGGAGATATCGAGGTGCAAGGTTTTTTGGTTTTTCCAAGATGGCGGCTGAACCACGTGACCGATGACGTCATCATTAACATATTTTATTCCACATGGAGGATTCTTTACAATTAGCCATGTCTCAATTTTTTCTATTCAGCACTTTTGGACACATAGAGGTGCTAAGTTTTTCGGTTTTTCCAAGATGGCGGCCGAACCACGTGACCGATGATATCATCATTAACATATTTTATTCCCCATGGAGAGTTCTTTACAATGAGCCATGTCTCAATTTTTTCTATTCAGTACTTTCGGAGATATGGAGGTGCTAAGTTTTTCGGTTTTTCCAAGATGGCGGCCGAACCACGTGACCGATGATATCATCATTAACATATTTTATTCCCCATGGAGAGTTCTTTACAATGAGCCATGTCTCAATTTTTTCTATTCAGTACTTTCGGAGATATGGAGGTGCAAAGTTTTTCGGTTTTTCCAAGATGGCGGCCGAACCACGTGACTGGTGACGTCATCATTAACATATTTTATTCCCCATGGAGAGTTCTTTACAATGAGCCATGTCTCAATTTTTTCTGTTCAGCACTTTTGGAGATATAGTGGTGCAAAGTTATGCCGTTTTTCCAAGATGGCGGCCGACCACGTGACCGATGGCATCATCATTAACATATTTTATTCCCCATGGAGAGTTCTTTACAATGAGCCATGTCTCAATTTTTTCTATTCAGCACATTCAGAGATATGGAGGTGCAAAATTTTTCGGTTTTTCCAAGATGGCGGCCGAACCACCTGACATATGACGTCATCATTAACAAATTTTATTCCCCATGGAGAGTTCTTTACAATGAGCCATGTCTCAATTTTTTCTGATCAGCACTTTTGGAGATTTCGTGGTGCAAAGTTTTGCCGTTTTTCCAAGATGGCGGCCGACCACGTGACTGATGATGTCATCATTAACATATTTTATTCCCCATCGAGAGTTCTTTACAATGAGCCATGTCTCAATTTTTTCTGTTCAGCACTTTTGGAGATTTCGTGGTGCAAAGTTTTGCCGTTTTTCCAAGATGGCGGCCGACCACGTGACTGATGATGTCATCATTAACATATTTTATTCCCCATGGAGAGTTCTTTACAATGAGCCATGTCTCAATTTTTCTGTTCAGTACTTTCGGAGATATAGAAGTGCAAGGTTTTTCGGTTTTTCCAAGATGGCGGCCGAACCACGTCACCGATGACGTCATCATTAACATATTTTATTTCCCATGGAGAGTTCTTTACAATGAGCCATGTCTCAATTCTTTCTATTCAGCACTTTCGGAGATATGGAGGTGCAATGTTTTTCGGTTTTTCCAAGATGGCGGCCGAACCACGTAACCGATGGCATCATCATTAACATAGTTTATTCCCCGTGGAGACTTCTTTACAATGAGCCATGGCTCAATTTTTTCTGTTCAGCACTTTTGGAGATATAGTGGTGCAAAGTTTTGCCGTTTTTCCAAGATGGCCGCCGACCACGTGACATATGACGCCATCATTAACATATTTTATTCACCATGGAGAGTTCTTTACAATGAGCCATGTCTCAATTTTTTCTGTTCAGCACTTTTGGAGATATAGTGGAGCAAAGTTTTGCCGTTTTTCCAAGATGGCGGCCGACCACGTGACTGATGACATCATCATTAACATATTTTATTCCCCATGGAGAGTTCTTTGCAATGAGCCATGTCTCAATTTTTTCTGTTCAGTACTTTCGGAGATATAGCAGTGCAAATATTTTCGGTTTTTCCAAGATGGCGGCCGAACCACGTGACTGATGACGTCATCATTAACATATTTTGTTCACCATCGGGAGTTCTTTACAATGAGCCATGTCTCAATTTTTTTCTGTTCAGCACTTTTGGAGATATAGTGGTGCAAATTTTTGCCGTTTTTCCAAGATGGCGGCCGAACCACGTGACCGATGACGACATCATTAACATATTTTATTCCCCCTGGAGAGTTCTTTCCAATGAGCCATGTCTCAATTTTTTCTGTTCAGCACTTTTGGAGATAGAGGTGCAACGTTTTTCGGATTTTCCAAGATGGTGGCCGAACCACGTGACCGATGACGTCATCATTAACTTATTTTATTCCCCCTGGAGAGTTCTTTCCAATGAGCCATGTCTCAATTTTTTCTATTCAGCACTTTCGGAGATATGGAGGTGAATTTTTTTCCCGTTTTTCCAAGATGGCGGCCGCACCACGTGACCGATGACGTCATCATTAACATATTTTATTCCACATGGAGAGTTCTTGACAATGAGCCATGTCTCAATTTTTTCTATTCAGCACTTTCGGAGATATGGAGGTGCTAGGTTTTTCGGTTTTTCGAAGATGGCGGCCGACCACGCGACTGATGACGTCATCATTAACATATTTTATTCCCCATGGAGAGTTCTTTACAATGAGCCATGTCTCAATTTTTTCTGTTCAGCACTTTTGGAGATATAGTGGTGCAAAGTTTTGCCGTTTTTCCAAGATGGCGGCCGACCACGTGACATATGACGTCATCATTAACATATTTTATTCCCCATGGAGAGTTCTTTACAATGAGCCATGTCTCAATTTTTTCTGTTCAGCACTTTTGGAGATATAGTGGCGCAACGTTTTGCCGTTTTTCCAAGATGGCGACCGAACCACGTGACTGATGACGTCATCATTTACATATTTTATTCCCCATGGAGAGTTCTTTACAATGAGCCATGTCTCAATTTTTTCTGTTCAGTACTTTCGGAGATATAGAGGTGCAAGGTTTTTCAGTTTTTCCAAGATGGCGGCCGAACCACGTCACCGATGACGTCATCAATTGGGCACAGTCTATTCCAGGGCAAGACCAATATGTGTGCAAAGTTTGGCGATTCGCCGTGCAACGGTGTAGACGCAGTGCTGCAAACAGACAGACAGACAGACAGACAGACAGACAGACAGATGAAAAATCGGTCAGAGACCGAGGACTTGCCGGAATGTACTTTTTTATCGGCCATTTAGGACAAATATGGCGGCCGAAACACGTGACCGATGATGTCATCATTAACATATTTTATTCCCCATGGAGAGTTCTTTACAACGAGCCATGTCTCAATTTTTTCTATTCAGCACTTTCAGATATGGAGGTGCAATTTTTTCCCAAGATGGCGGCCGAACCATGTGACATATGACGTCATCATTAACATATTTTATTCCCCATGGAGAGTTCTTTACAACGAGCCATGTCTCAATTTTTTCTGTTCAGCACTTTTGGAGATATAGTGGTGCAAAGTTTTGCCGTTTTTCCAAGATGGCGGCCGACCACGTGACATATGACGTCATCATTAACATATTTTATTCCCCATGGAGTTCTTTACAATGAGCCATGTCTCAATTTTTTCTGTTCAGCACTTTTGGAGATATAGTAGTGCAAAGTTTTGCCGTTTTTCCAAGATGGCGGCCGACCACGTGACATATGACGTCATCATTAACATATTTTATTCCCCATGGAGAGTTCTTTACAATGAGCCATGTCTCAATTTTTTCTGTTCAGTACTTTCGGAGATATAGAGGTGCAAAGTTTTTCGGTTTTTCCAAGATGGCGGCCGAACCACGTGACTGATGACGTCATCATTAACATGTTTTATTCCCCATGGAGAGTTCTTCACAATGAGCCATGTCTCAATTTTTTCTGTTCAGCACTTTGAGATATCGAGGTGCAAATTTTTTCGGTTTTTCCAAGATGGCGGCCGAACCACGTGACCGATGACGTCATCATTTGGGCACAGTATATTAGAGGGCAAGACCAATATGTGTGCCAAGTTTGGCGATTCTACGTGCAGCGGTGTAGACGTAGTGCTGCAAACAGACAAACAGACAGACAGACAGACAGACAAACAAACGAACAGATCAACATACTTGCCGGAATCTTTTCCGGCAAGTAATGAAAAATCGGTCAGAGACCGAGGACTTGCCGGAATGTACTTTTTATCGGCCATTTAGAACAAATATGGCGGCCGAACCACGTGACCGATGATATCATCATTAACATATTTTATTCCCCATGGAGAGTTCTTTACAATGAGCCATGTCTCAATTTTTTCTGTTCAGCACTTCCGGAGATATGGAGGTGCAAAGTTTTTCGGTTTTTCCAAGATGGCGGCCGACCACGTGACATATGACGTCATCATTAACATATTTTATTCGCCATGGAGAGTTCTTTACAATGAGCCATGTCTCAATTTTTTCTGTTCAGCACTTTTGGAGATATCGTGGTGCAAAGTTTTGCCGTTTTTCCAAGATGGCGGCCGACCACGTGACTGATGACGTCATCATTAACATATTTTATTCGCCATGGAGAGTTCTTTACAATGAGCTATGTCTCAATTTTTTCTGTTCAGCACTTTCGGAGATATAGAGGTGCAAAGTTTTTCCAAGATGGCGGCCGAACCACGTGACTGATGACGTCATCATTAACATATTTGATTCCCCATGGAGAGTTCTTTACAATGAGCCATGTCTCAATTTTTTCTATTCAGCACTTTCGGAGATGTGGAGGTGCAAATTTTTTCGGTTTTTCCAAGATGGCGGCCGAACCACGTGACCGATGACGTCATCATTAACATATTTTATTCTCCATGGAGTGTTCTTTACAATGAGCCATGTCTCAATTTTTTCTGTTCAGCACTTTTGGAGATATAGTGGTGCAAAGTTTTGCCGTTTTTCCAAGATGGCGGCCGACCACGTGACTGATGACGTCATCATTAAGATATTTTATTCCCCATGGAGAGTTCTTTACAATGAGCCATGTCTCAATTTTTTCTGTTCAGTACTTTTGGAGATATAGCGGTGCAATTTTTTTGCCGTTTTTCCAAGATGGCGGCCGAATCACGTGACCTTTGACGTCATCATTAACATATTTCATTCCCCATGGAGAGTTCTTTACAATGAGCCATGTCTAAATTTTTTCTGTTCAGTACTTTTGGAGATATGGAGGTGCAATTTTTTTCGGTTTTTCCAAGATGGCGGCCGAACCACGTGACCGATGACGTCATCATTTGGGCACAGTATATTAGAGGGCAAGACCAATATGTGTGCCAAGTTTGGCGATTCTACGTGCAACGGTGTAGACGCAGTGCTGAAAACAGACAAACAGACAGACAAACAGACAGACAGACAAACAAATGAAAAATCGGTCAGAGACCGAGGACTTGCCGGAATGTACTTTTTTATCGGCCATTTAGAACAAATATGGCGGCTGAACCACGTGATAGATGACGTCATCATTAACATATTTTATTCCCCATAGAGAGTTCTTTACAATGAGCCATGTCTCAATTTTTTCCATTCTGCACTTTTGGAGATATAGTGGTGCAAAGTTTTCCCGTTTTTCCAAGATGGCGGCCGAACCACGTGACCGATGGCATCATCATTAACATATTTTATTCCCGATGGAGAGTTCTTTACAATGAGCCATGTCTCAATTTTTTCTATTCAGCACTTTCAGAGATATGGAGGTGGAAAATTTTTCGGTTTTTCCAAGACGGCGGCCGAACCACGTGACATATGACGTCATCATTAACATATTTTATTCCCCATGGAGAGTTCTTTACAATGAGCCATGTCTCAATTTTTTCTATTCAGTACATTCAGAGATATGGAGGTGCAAGGTTTTGCCGTTTTTCCAAGATGGCGGCCGAACCACGTGACCTATGACGTCAACATTAACATATTTTATTCCCCATGGAGAGTTCTTTGCAATGGGCCATGTCTCAATTTTTTCTATTCAGCACTTCCGGAGATATGGAGGCGCAAAATTTTTCGGTTTTTCCAAGATGGCGGCCGACACACGTGACCGATGACGTCATAAATTGGGCACAGTCTATTCCAGGGCAAGACGAATATGTGTGCAAAGTTTGGCGATTCTCCGTGCAACGGTGTAGACGCAGTGCTGCAAACAGACAAACAGACAGACAGGCAAACGAACAGATCAACATACTTGCCGGAAAAATTTTTCCGGCAAGTAACAAACAGACAGACAAACAGACAGACAGACAAACAAACGAACAGATCAACATACTTGCCGGAAAATTTTTCCGGCAAGTAAAAAATCGGTCAGAGACCGAGGACTTGCCGGAATGTACGTTTTTTATCGGCCATTTAGAACAAATATGGTGGCTGAACCACGTGATAGATGACGTCATCATTAACTTATTTTATTCCCCATGGAGAGTTCTTTCCAATGAGCCATGTCTCAATTTTTTCTGTTCAGCACTTTTGGAGATATAGTGGTGCAAATTTTTGCCGTTTTTCCAAGATGGCGGCCGACCACGTGACATATGACGTCATCATTAACATATTTTATTCCCCATGGAGAGTTCTTTACAATGAGCCATGTCTCAATTTTTTCTGTTCAGCACTTTTGGAGATATAGTGGCGCAACGATTTGCCGTTTTTCCAAGATGGCGACCGAACCACGTGACTGATGACGTCATCATTTACATATTTTATTCCCCATGGAGAGTTCTTTACAATGAGCCATGTCTCAATTTTTTCTGTTCAGTACTTTCGGAGATATAGAGGTGCAAATTTATTCGGTTTATCCAAGATGGCGGCCGAACCACGTCACTGATGACGTCATCATTGAGGCACAGTATATTAGAGGGCAAGACCATTATGTGTGCAAAGTTTGGCGATTCTCCGTGCAACGGTGTAGACGCAGTGCTGCAAACAGACAAACAGACAGACAAACAGACAGACAAACAGACAGACAGACAAACAAACGAACAGATCAACATACTTGCCGGAAAATTTTTCCGGCAAGTAACGAACAGATCAACATACTTGCCGGAATCTTTTCCGGCAAGTAACAAACAGACAGACAAACAGACAGACAGACAAACAAACGAACAGATCAACATACTTGCCGGAAAATTTTTCCGGCAAGTAAAAACGAACAGATCAACATACTTGCCGGAAAATTTTTCCGGCAAGTAAAAAATCGGTCAGAGACCGAGGACTTGCCGGAATGTACGTTTTTTATCGGCCATTTAGAACAAATATGGTGGCTGAACCACGTGATAGATGACGTCATCATTAACTTATTTTATTCCCCATGGAGAGTTCTTTTCAATGAGCCATGTCTCAATTTTTTCTGTTCAGCACTTTTGGAGATATAGTGGCGCAACGATTTGCCGTTTTTCCAAGATGGCGACCGAACCACGTGACTGATGACGTCATCATTTACATATTTTATTCCCCATGGAGAGTTCTTTACAATGAGCCATGTCTCAATTTTTTCTGTTCAGCACTTTTGGAGATATAGTGGTGCAAATTTTTGCCGTTTTTCCAAGATGGCGGCCGACCACGTGACATATGACGTCATCATTAACATATTTTATTCCCCATGGAGAGTTCTTTACAATGAGCCATGTCTCAATTTTTTCTGTTCAGTACTTTCGGAGATATAGTGGCGCAACGATTTGCCGTTTTTCCAAGATGGCGACCGAACCACGTGACTGATGACGTCATCATTTACATATTTTATTCCCCATGGAGAGTTCTTTACAATGAGCCATGTCTCAATTTTTTCTGTTCAGCACTTTTGGAGATATAGTGGTGCAAATTTTTGCCGTTTTTCCAAGATGGCGGCCGACCACGTGACATATGACGTCATCATTAACATATTTTATTCCCCATGGAGAGTTCTTTACAATGAGCCATGTCTCAATTTTTTCTGTTCAGTACTTTCGGAGATATAGAGGTGCAAATTTATTCGGTTTATCCAAGATGGCGGCCGAACCACGTCACTGATGACGTCATCATTGAGGCACAGTATATTAGAGGGCAAGACCATTATGTGTGCAAAGTTTGGCGATTCTCCGTGCAACGGTGTAGACGCAGTGCTGCAAACAGACAAACAGACAGACAAACAGACAGACAAACAGACAGACAGACAAACAAACGAACAGATCAACATACTTGCCGGAAAATTTTTCCGGCAAGTAAAAAATCGGTCAGAGACCGAGGACTTGCCGGAATGTACGTTTTTTATCGGCCATTTAGAACAAATATGGTGGCTGAACCACGTGATAGATGACGTCATCATTAACTTATTTTATTCCCCATGGAGAGTTCTTTTCAATGAGCCATGTCTCAATTTTTTCTATTCAGCACTTTCAGAGATATGGAGGTGCAATTTTTTTCCAAGATGGCGGCCGAACCACGTGACATATGACGTCATCATTAACATATTTTATTCCCCATGGAGAGTTCTTTCCAATGAGCCATGTCTCAATTTTTTCTGTTCAGCACTTTTGGAGATATAGTGGTGCAAATTTTTGCCGTTTTTCCAAGATGGCGGCCGACCACGTGACATATGACGTCATCATTAACATATTTTATTCCCCATGGAGAGTTCTTTACAATGAGCCATGTCTCAATTTTTTCTGTTCAGCACTTTTGGAGATATAGTGGCGCAACGATTTGCCGTTTTTCCAAGATGGCGACCGAACCATGTGACTGATGACGTCATCATTTACATATTTTATTCCCCATGGAGAGTTCTTTACAATGAGCCATGTCTCAATTTTTTCTGTTCAGCACTTTTGGAGATATAGTGGTGCAAATTTTTGCCGTTTTCCCAAGATGGCGGCCGACCACGTGACATATGACGTCATCATTAACATATTTTATTCCCCATGGAGAGTTCTTTACAATGAGCCATGTCTCAATTTTTTCTGTTCAGTACTTTCGGAGATATAGAGGTGCAAATTTATTCGGTTTATCCAAGATGGCGGCCGAACCACGTCACTGATGACGTCATCATTGAGGCACAGTATATTAGAGGGCAAGACCATTATGTGTGCAAAGTTTGGCGATTCTCCGTGCAACGGTGTAGACGCAGTGCTG
Source organism: Myxine glutinosa (assembly GCF_964187855.1). Classification (NCBI taxonomy): domain Eukaryota; kingdom Metazoa; phylum Chordata; class Myxini; order Myxiniformes; family Myxinidae; genus Myxine; species Myxine glutinosa. The sequence goes on from NC_136274.1 coordinate 13,069,491, forward strand.
CAAACAGACAAACAGACAGACAAACAGACAGACAAACAGACAGACAGACAAACAAACGAACAGATCAACATACTTGCCGGAAAATTTTTCCGGCAAGTAACAAACAGACAGACAAACGAACAGATCAACATACTTGCCGGAAAAATTTTTCCGGCAAGTAACAAACGAACAGATCAACATACTTGCCGGAAAATTTTTTCCGGCAAGTAACAAACGAACAGATCAACATACTTGCCGGAATCTTTTCCGGCAAGTAACAAACGAACAGATCAACATACTTGCCGGAAAAAATTTTCCGGCAAGTAACAAACAGACAGACAAACAGACAGACAAATGAAAAATCGGTCGTAGACCGAGGACTTGCCGGAATGTACTTTTTATCGGCCATTTAGAAGAAATATGGCGGCCGAACCACGTGACCGATGATATCATCATTAACATATTTTATTCCCCATGGAGAGTTCTTTACAATGAGCCATGTCTCAATTTTTTCTGTTCAGCACTTTTGGAGATATAGTGGCGCAACGTTTTGCCGTTTTTCCAAGATGGCGACCGAACCACGTGACTGATGACGTCATCATTAACGTATTTTATTCCACATGGAGAGTTCTTCACAATGAGCCATGTCTCCATTTTTTCTGTTCAGCACTTTTGGAGATTTCGTGGTGCAAAGTTTTGCCGTTTTTCCAAGATGGCGGCCGATCACGTGACATATGACATCATCATTAACATATTTTATTCCCCATGGAGAGTTCTTTACAATGAGCCATGTCTCAATTTTTTCTGTTCAGCACTTTTGGAGATATAGTGGCGCAACGTTTTGCCGTTTTTCCAAGATGGCGACCGAACCACGTGACTGATGACGTCATCATTAACATATTTTATTCCACATGGAGAGTTCTTCACAATGAGCCATGTCTCCATTTTTTCTGTTCAGCACTTTTTGAGATATAGTGGTGCAAAGTTTTTCGGTTTTTCCAAGATGGCGGCCGATCACGTGACATATGACGTCATCATTAACATATTTTATTCCCCATGGAGAGTTCTTTACAATGAGCCATGTCTCAATTTTTTCTGTTCAGCACTTTTGGAGATATAGTGGCGCAACGTTTTGCCGTTTTTCCAAGATGGCGACCGAACCACGTGACTGATGACGTCATCATTAACATATTTTATTCCACATGGAGAGTTCTTCACAATGAGCCATGTCTCCATTTTTTCTGTTCAGCACTTTTTGAGATATAGTGGTGCAAAGTTTTTCGGTTTTTCCAAGATGGCGGCCGAACCACGTGACTGATGACGTCATCAATTGGGCACAGTCTATTCCAGGGCAAGACCAATATGTGTGCAAAGTTTGGCGATTCTACGTGCAACGGTGTAGACGCAGTGCTGCAAACAGACAGACAGACAGACAAACAGACAGACAGACAAATGAAAAATCGGTCAGAGACCGAGGACTTGCCGGAATGTACTTTTTTATCGGCCATTTAGAACAAATATGGCGGCTGAACCACGTGATAGATGACGTCATCATTAACATATTTTATTCCCCATAGAGAGTTCTTTACAATGAGCCATGTCTCAATTTTTTCCATTCTGCACTTTTGGAGATATAGTGGTGCAAAGTTTTCCCGTTTTTCCAAGATGGCGGCCGAACCACGTGACCGATGGCATCATCATTAACATATTTTATTCCCGATGGAGAGTTCTTTACAATGAGCCATGTCTCAATTTTTTCTATTCAGCACTTTCAGAGATATGGAGGTGGAAAATTTTTCGGTTTTTCCAAGACGGCGGCCGAACCACGTGACATATGACGTCATCATTAACATATTTTATTCCCCATGGAGAGTTCTTTACAATGAGCCATGTCTCAATTTTTTCTATTCAGTACATTCAGAGATATGGAGGTGCAAGGTTTTGCCGTTTTTCCAAGATGGCGGCCGAACCACGTGACCTATGACGTCAACATTAACATATTTTATTCCCCATGGAGAGTTCTTTGCAATGGGCCATGTCTCAATTTTTTCTATTCAGCACTTCCGGAGATATGGAGGCGCAAAATTTTTCGGTTTTTCCAAGATGGCGGCCGACACACGTGACCGATGACGTCATAAATTGGGCACAGTCTATTCCAGGGCAAGACGAATATGTGTGCAAAGTTTGGCGATTCTCCGTGCAACGGTGTAGACGCAGTGCTGCAAACAGACAAACAGACAGACAGGCAAACGAACAGATCAACATACTTGCCGGAAAAATTTTTCCGGCAAGTAACAAACAGACAGACAAACAGACAGACAGACAAACAAACGAACAGATCAACATACTTGCCGGAAAATTTTTCCGGCAAGTAAAAAATCGGTCAGAGACCGAGGACTTGCCGGAATGTACGTTTTTTATCGGCCATTTAGAACAAATATGGTGGCTGAACCACGTGATAGATGACGTCATCATTAACTTATTTTATTCCCCATGGAGAGTTCTTTCCAATGAGCCATGTCTCAATTTTTTCTGTTCAGCACTTTTGGAGATATAGTGGTGCAAATTTTTGCCGTTTTTCCAAGATGGCGGCCGACCACGTGACATATGACGTCATCATTAACATATTTTATTCCCCATGGAGAGTTCTTTACAATGAGCCATGTCTCAATTTTTTCTGTTCAGCACTTTTGGAGATATAGTGGCGCAACGATTTGCCGTTTTTCCAAGATGGCGACCGAACCACGTGACTGATGACGTCATCATTTACATATTTTATTCCCCATGGAGAGTTCTTTACAATGAGCCATGTCTCAATTTTTTCTGTTCAGTACTTTCGGAGATATAGAGGTGCAAATTTATTCGGTTTATCCAAGATGGCGGCCGAACCACGTCACTGATGACGTCATCATTGAGGCACAGTATATTAGAGGGCAAGACCATTATGTGTGCAAAGTTTGGCGATTCTCCGTGCAACGGTGTAGACGCAGTGCTGCAAACAGACAAACAGACAGACAAACAGACAGACAAACAGACAGACAGACAAATGAAAAATCGGTCAGAGACCGAGGACTTGCCGGAATGTACTTTTTTATCGGCCATTTAGGACAAATATGGCGGCCGAACCACGTGACCGATGACGTCATCATTAACATATTTTATTCCCCATGGAGAGTTCTTTACAATGAGCCATACCTCAATTTTTTCTGTTCAGGACTTTTGGAGATGTGGAGGTGCAGAGTTTTTCGGTTTTTCCAAGATGGCGGCCGACCACGTGACTGATGACGTCATCATTAACATATTTTATTCCCCATGGAGAGTTCTTTACAATGAGCCATGTCTCAATTTTTTCTGTTCAGCACTTTTGGAGATATAGTGGTGAAAATTTTTGCCGTTCTTCCAAGATGGCGGCCGACCACGTGACATATGACATCATCATTAACATATTTTATTCCACATGGAGAGTTCTTTACAATGAGCCAAGTCTCAATTTTTTCTGTTCAGCACTTTTGGAGATATAGTGGCGCAACGTTTTTCGGTTTTTCCAAGATGGCGCCAGAACCACGTGACTGATGACGTCATCATTTACGTATTTTATTCCCCATGGAGAGTTCTTTACAACGAGCCATGTCTCAATTTTTTCAGTTCAGTACTTTCGGAGATATAGAGGTGCAAAGTTTTTCGGTTTTTCCAAGATGGCGGCCGAACCACGTCACCGATGACGTCATCAATTGGGCACAGTCTATTCCAGGGCAAGACCAATATGTGTGCAAAGTTTGGCGATTCTACGTGCAACGGTGTAGACGCAGTGCTGCAAACAGACAGACAGACAAACAGAAAAAATCGGTCAGAGACCGAGGACTTGCCGGAATGTACTCTTTTATCGGCCATTTAAGACAAATATGGCGTCCGAACCACGTGATAGATGACGTCATCATTAACATATATTATTCCCCATGGAGAGTTCTTCACAAAGAGCCATGTCTCAACTTTTTCTATTCAGCACTTTTGGAGATATGGAGGTGCTACGTTTTTCGGTTTTTCCAAGATGGCAGCCGAACCACGTGACCTATGATGTCATCATTAACATATTTTATTCCCCATGGAGAGTTCTTTACAATGAGCCATGTCTCAATTTTTTCTATTCAGCACTTTCAGAGATATGGAGGTGCACAATTTTTCGGTTTTTCCAAGATGGCGGCCGAACCACGTGACATATGACGTCATCATTAACATATTTTATTCCCCATTGAGAGTTCTTTACAATGAGCCATGTCTCAATTTTTTCCATTCTGCACTTTTGGAGATTTTGTGGTGCAAAGTTTTGCCGTTTTTCCAAGATGGCGGCCGACCACGTGACTGATGACGTCATCATTAACATATTTTATTCCCCATGGAGAGTTCTTTACAATGAGCCATGTCTCAATTATTCTGTTCAGCACTTTTGGAGATATAGTGGTGCAAAGTTTTGCCGTTTTTCCAAGATGGCGGCCGACCACGTGACATATGACGTCATCATTAACATATTTTATTCCCCATGGAGAGTTCTTTCCAATGAGCCATGTCTCAATTTTTTCTGTTCAGCACTTTTGGAGATATAGTGGCGCAACGATTTGCCGTTTTTCCAAGATGGCGACCGAACCACGTGACTGATGACGTCATCATTTACATATTTTATTCCCCATGGAGAGTTCTTTACAATGAGCCATGTCTCAATTTTTTCTGTTCAGCACTTTTGGAGATATAGTGGTGCAAATTTTTGCCGTTTTTCCAAGATGGCGGCCGACCACGTGACATATGACGTCATCATTAACATATTTTATTCCCCATGGAGAGTTCTTTACAATGAGCCATGTCTCAATTTTTTCTGTTCAGTACTTTCGGAGATATAGAGGTGCAAATTTATTCGGTTTTTCCAAGATGGCGGCCGAACCACGTCACTGATGACGTCATCATTGAGGCACAGTATATTAGAGGGCAAGACCATTATGTGTGCAAAGTTTGGCGATTCTCCGTGCAACGGTGTAGACGCAGTGCTGCAAACAGACAAACAGACAGACAAACAGACAGACAAACAGACAGACAGACAAACAAACGAACAGATCAACATACTTGCCGGAAAATTTTTCCGGCAAGTAACAAACGAACAGATCAACATACTTGCCGGAAAATTTTTCCGGCAAGTAACAAACGAACAGATCAACATACTTGCCGGAAAATTTTTCCGGCAAGTAACAAACAGACAAACGAACAGATCAACATACTTGCCGGAAAATTTTCCGGCAAGTAACAAACAAACAAACAGACAAACAAACAGACATATGAAAAATCGGTCAGAGACCGAGGACTTGCCGGAATGTACTTTTTTATCGGCCATTTAGGACAAATATGGCGGCCGAACCACGTGACCGATGACGTCATCATTAACATATATTATTCCCCATGGAGAGTTCTTTACAAATAGCCATGTCTCAACTTTTTCTATTCAGCACTTTCAGAGATATGGAGGTGCAAAAATTTTCGGTTTTTCCAAGGTGGCGGCCGAACCACGTGACATATGACGTCATCATTAACATCTTTTATTCCCCATGGAGAGTACTTTACAATGAGCCATGTCTCAATTTTTTCTGTTCAGCACTTTTGGAGATATAGTGGTGTAAAGTTTTGCCGTTTTTCCAAGATGGCGGCCGACCACGTGACCGATGATGTCATCATTAACATATTTTATTCCCCATGGAGAGTTCTTTACAATGAGCCATACCTCAATTTTTTCTATTCAGGACTTTTGGAGATGTGGAGGTGCAGAGTTTTTCGGTTTTTCCAAGATGGCGGCCGAACCACGTGACCGATGACATCATCATTAACATATTTTATTCCCCATGGAGAGTTCTTTACAATGAGCCATGTCTCAATTTTTTCTATTCAGCACTTTCGGAGATATGGAGGTGCTAAGTTTTTCGGTTTTTCCAAGATGGCGGCCGACCACGTGACTGATGACATCATTAACATATTTTATTCCCCATGGAGAGTTCTTTACAATGAGCCATGCCTCAATTTTTCTATTCAGGACTTTTGGAGATGTGGAGGTGCAGAGTTTTTCGGTTTTTCCAAGATGGCGGCCGAACCACGTGACCAATGGCATCATCATTAACAAATTTTATTCCCCATGGAGAGTTCTTTACAATGAGCCATGTCTCAATTTTTTCTGTTCAGCACTTTTGGAGATTTCGTGGTGCAAAGTTTTGCCGTTTTTCCAAGATGGCGGCCGACCACGTGACTGATGATGTCATCATTAACATATTTTATTCCCCATCGAGAGTTCTTTACAATGAGCCATGTCTCAATTTTTTCTGTTCAGCACTTTTGGAGATTTTGTGGTGCAAAGTTTTGCCATTTTTCCAAGATGGCGGCCGACCACGTGACCGATGACGTCATCATTAACATATTTTATTCCCCATGGAGAGTTCTTTACAATGAGCCATGTCTCAATTTTTTCTGTTCAGTACTTTCGGAGATATAGAAGTGCAAAGTTTTTCGGTTTTTCCAAGATGGCGGCCGAACCACGTCACCGATGACGTCATCAATTGGGCACAGTCTATTCCAGGACAAGACCAATATGTGTGCATAGTTTGGCGATTCTACGTGCAACGGTGTAGACGCAGTGCTGCAAACAGACAGACAAACAGACAGACAGACAGACAGACAGACAAACAGACAAACGAACAGATCAACATACTTGCCGGAAAATTTTTTCCGGCAAGTAACAAACGAACAGAAAAACAAACAAACAAACAAACAGACAAACAAACAGACAGAAAACAAACAGAAAAACAAACAGACAAACAAACAGATGAAAAATCGGTCAGAGACCGAGGACTTGCCGGAATGTACTTTTTTATTGGCCATTTAGGACAAATATGGCGGCCGAACCACGTGACTGATGACGTCATCATTAACATATTTTATTCCCCATGGAGAGTTCTTTACATTGAGCCACGTCCCAAGTTTTTCTATTCAGGACTTTGAGATATGGAGGTGTAACGTTTTCCGGTTTTTCCAAGATGGCGGCCGAACCACGTGACATATGACGTCATCATTAACATATTTTATTCCCCATGGAGAGTTCTTTACAATGAGCCATGTCTCAATTTTTTCTGTTCAGCACTTTTGGAGATATAGTGGTGCAAAGTTTTGCCGTTTTTCCAAGATGGCGGCCGAACCACGTGACCTATGACGTCATCATTAACATGTTTTATTCCCAATGGAGAGTTCTTTACAATGAGCCATGGCTCAATTTTTTTCTGTTCAGCACTTTGAGATATCGAGGTGCAAATTTTTTCGGTTTTTCCAAGATGGCGGCCGAACCACGTGACCGATGACGTCATCATTTTGGCACAGTATATTAGAGGGCAAGACCAATATGTGTGCCAAGTTTGGCGATTCTACGTGCAACGGTGTAGACGTAGTGCTGCAAACAGACAAACAGACAGATGAAAAATCGGTCAGAGACCGAGGACTTGCCGCAATGTACATTTTTATCGGCCATTTAGGACAAATATGGTGGCCGAACCACGTGACCGTTGACGTCATCATAAACATTTATTCCCCATGGAGAGTTCTTTTCAATGAGCCATGTCTCAATTTTTTCAATTCAGCACTTTCGGAGATGTTGAGGTGCAAAGTTTTCGGTTTTTCCAAGATGGCGGCCGAACCACGTGACCGATGACGTCATCATTAACATATTTTATTCCCCATGGAGAGTTCTTTACAATGAGCCACGTTCCAATTTTTTCTATTCAGGACTTTCGGAGATATGGAGGTGTAAATTTTTCCGGTTTTTCCAAGATGGCGGCCGAACCACGTGACCAATGACGTAATCATTAACATATTTTATTCCCCATGGAGAGTTCTTTACAATGAGCCACGTTCCAATTTTTTCTATTCAGGACTTTCGGAGATATGGAGGTGCAAAGGTTTTCGGTTTTTCCAAGATGGCGGCCGAAACACCTGACCGATGACGTCATAAATTGGGCACAGTCTATTCCAGGGCAAGACGAATATGTGTGCAAAGTTTGGCGATTCTCCGTGCAACGGTGTAGACGCAGTGCTGCAAACAGACAGACAAACAGACAAACAGACAGACAGACAAACAGATGAAAAATCGGTCAGAGACCGAGGACTTGCCGGAATGTACTTTTTTATCGGCCATTTAGAACAAATATGGCGGCCGAACTACGTGATACATGACGTCATCATTAACATATTTTATTCCCCATGGAGAGTTCTTTACAATGAGCCATCTCTCAATTTTTTCCATTCTGCACTTTTGGAAATATAGTGGTTCAAAGTTTTCCCGTTTTTCCAAGATGGCGGCCGACCACGTGACATATGACGTCATCATTAACATATTTTATTCCCCATGGAGAGTTCTTTACAATGAGCCATGTCTCAATTTTTTCTGTTCAGCACTTTGGGAGATTTCGTGGTGCAAAGTTTTGCCGTTTTTCCAAGATGGCGGCCGACCACGTGACTGATGATGTCATTATTAACATATTTTATTCCCCATGGAGAGTTCTTTACAATGAGCCATGTCTCAATTTTTTTCTGTTCAGTACTTTCGGAGATATAGAAGTGCAAAGTTTTTCGGTTTTTCCAAGATGGCGGCCGAACCACGTCACCGATGACGTCATCAATTGGGCACAGTCTATTCCAGGGCAAGACCAATATGTGTGCAAAGTTTGGCGATTCTACGTGCAACGGTGTAGACGCAGTGCTGCAAACAGACAGACAAACAGACAGACAAACAGACAAACAGACAAATGAAAAATCGGTCAGAGACCGAGGACTTGCCGGAATGTACTTTTTTATCGGCCATTTAGGACAAATATGGCGGCCGAACCATGTGACCGATGACATCATCATTAACATATATTATTCCCCATGAAGAGTTCTTTACAATGAGTCATGTCTCAATTGTTTCTATTCAGCACTTTCGGAGATATGGAGGTGCTAGGTTTTTCCAAGATGGCGGCTAAACCACGTGACCGATGACGTCATTATTAACATATTTTATTCCCCATGGAGAGTTCTTTACAATGAGCCATGTCTCAATTTTTTCTATTCAGCACTTTCGGAGATATGGAGGTGCTAGGTTTTTCCAAGATGGCGGGTAAACCACGTGACCGATGACGTCATTATTAACATATTTTATTCCCCATGGAGTGTTCTTTACAATGAGCCATGTCTCAATTTTTTCTATTCAGCACTTTCGGAGATGTGGAGGTGCAAAGTTTTTCGGTTTTTCCAAGATGGCGGCCGAACCACGTGACCGATGACGTCATCATTAAGATATTTTATTCCCCATGGAGAGTTCTTTACAATGAGCCATGTCTCAATTTTTTCTATTCAGCACTTTCGGAGATATGGAGGTGCTAGGTTTTTCCAAGATGGCGGCTAAACCACGTGACCGATGACGTCATTATTAACATATTTTATTCCCCATGGAGTGTTCTTTACAATGAGCCATGTCTCAATTTTTTCTGTTCAGCACTTTTGGAGATATAGTGGTGCAAAATTTTGCCGTTTTTCCAAGATGGCGGCCGACCACGTGACTGATGACGTCATCATTAAGATATTTTATTCCCCATGGAGAGTTCTTTACAATGAGCCATGTCTCAATTTTTTCTGTTCAGTACTTTTGGAGATATAGCGGTGCAATTTTTTTGCCGTTTTTCCAAGATGGCGACCGAACCACGTGACTGATGACGTCATCATTAACATATTTCATTCCCCCTGGAGAGTTCTTTACAATGAGCCATGTCTCAATTTTTTCTGTTCAGTACTTTTGGAGATATGGAGGTGCAAATTTTTTCGGTTTTTCCAAGATGGCGGCCGAACCACGTTACCGATGACGTCATCAATTGGGCACAGTCTATTCCAGGCCAAGACGAATATGTGTGCAAAGTTTGGCGATTCTCCGTGCAACGGTGTAGACGCAGTGCTGCAAACAGACAGACAGACAGACAGACAAACAGACAAACGAACAGATCAACATACTTGCCGGAAAAAATTTTCCGGCAAGTAACAAACAAACGAACAGATCAACATACTTGCCGGAAATTTTTCCGGCAAGTAACAAACAGATGAAAAATCGGTCAGAGACCGAGGACTTGCCGGAATGTACTTTTTTATCGGCCATTTAGAACAAATATGGCGGCCGAACTATGTGATACATGACGTCATCATTAACATATTTTATTCCCCATGGAGAGTTCTTTACAATGAGCCATACCTCAATTTTTTCTGTTCAGGACTTTTGGAGATGTGGAGGTGCAGAGTTTTTCGGTTTTTCCAAGATGGCGGCCGACCACGTGACTGATGACGTCATCATTAACATATTTTATTCCCCATGGAGAGTTCTTTACAATGAGCCATGTCTCAATTTTTTCTGTTCAGCACTTTTGGAGATATAGTGGCGCAACGTTTTTCGGTTTTTCCAAGATGGCGCCAGAACCACGTGACTGATGACGTCATCATTTACGTATTTTATTCCGCATGGAGAGTTCTTTACAATGAGCCATGTCTCAATTTTTTCTGTTCAGTACTTTCGGAGATATAGAGGTGCAAAGTTTTTCGGTTTTTCCAAGATGGCGGCCGAACCACGTCACCGATGACGTCATCAATTGGGCACAGTCTATTCCAGGGCAAGACCAATATGTGTGCAAAGTTTGGCGATTCTACGTGCAACGGTGTAGACGCAGTGCTGCAAACAGACAGACAGACAGACAGACAGACAGACAAACAGACAAACAGACAAACAGACAGACAAACAAACAGATCAACATACTTGCCGGAAAATTTTTTCCGGCAAGTAACAAACAAACAAACAGACAAACAAACAGACAAAGACAAACAAACATACAAATGAAAAATCGGTCAGAGACCGAGGACTTGCCGGAATGTACTTTTTTATCGGCCATTTAGGACAAATAGGGCGGCCGAACCACGTGACCGATGACGTCATAATTAACATATTTTATTCCCCATGGAGAGTTCTTTACAATGAGCCATACCTCAATTTTTTCTATTCAGGACTTTTGGAGATGTGGAGGTGCAGAGTTTTTCGGTTTTTCCAAGATGGCGGCCGACCACGTGACTGATGACGTCATCATTAACATATTTTATGCCCCATGGAGAGTTCTTTACAATGAGCCATGTCTCAATTTTTTCTGTTCAGCACTTTTGGAGATATAGTGGTGCAAATTTTTGCCGTTTTTCCAAGATGGCGGCCGACCACGTGACATATGACGTCATCATTAACATATTTTATTCCCCATGGAGAGTTCTTTACAATGAGCCATGTCTCAATTTTTTCTGTTCAGTACTTTCGGAGATATAGAGGTGCAAATTTATTCGGTTTTTCCAAGATGGCGGCCGAACCACGTCACCGATGACGTCATCATTGAGGCACAGTATATTAGAGGGCAAGACCATTATGTGTGCAAAGTTTGGCGATTCTCCGTGCAACGGTGTAGACGCAGTGCTGCAAACAGACAAACAGACAGACAAACAGACAAACAGACAAACAGACAAACAGACAAACAAACGAACAGATCAACATACTTGCCGGAAAATTTTTCCGGCAAGTAACAAAGACAAACAAACAGACAGACAGACGCAAATGCAATATCCTCTCCACTCTTCTGGCGAGGGTAACAAATAAAAAGACGACACAAGGAACTTGGACGCAGGAGGCCATTTGGCCCATTAAGCCTGTGCTACATCTACACCATATTCAATCTAGCAGTTTATCAATTTAAATGAACTTTAGAATGGAGGAGATGGGATGACAACAGTGGGGAAAGCACCAGGGTGTGTTACACACATAATGTGACAAAAAAAAACATTTAAAATAAAATAAACATTTGGAGGGAGTTTTAGGAAGGGAGCAAACTCGGTTGTAAGGTGAGGCAGGAACAAACACAGACAGCACATTCACCTTTTTAGGAAACCACGACACATCTCAGACATCGCAATCATGACACAGGTGTACAATCACCTCATCCATACCTCAGGCTACCGACCATTCCTGCCAATTTACATGTACCCCTCTATCCCCGCAATGCTTATGCGGTGTATATTTTAATAATTCTAATTTGACCCTATCAACTCTTTCTGCTGCTACTACCTTTCCAGAGAGACCATTCCATGCATTTACCACTCACTGCGTGACAGGACTCACCTGTCTTATAACCATGATAACCATCCTCTTCTTCACTCTGAAACTGTGGCCCCTGGTCCTGTTGATTTTGTTTGATTTTGTACCTTCCACATTGATTTTGTTCATAACTTTCATCATCTGAAACATCTCAATCAGATCCCCTCGTAATCACCTCCTTTATAAACACAAAAATCCTGTCTTCTTCAGGCACTCCTCATAGCTTAGTCTAGCTGGGCCTAGAATCAGTCTTGACAATTTATGCTGAATCTCCATACCCGTTACATTTATTGATGTTAAACTGCATCTGCATCTATGAAAGTATCCATAGTTTCTTGAATTGAACAGAGGTGGGCGGTCCGCTTCGAAAGTCCGCTTATCCGCTTATCCGCTGCAGCGGACTAACGTTTTCGAAGCGGATAAGCGAATCGGAACAACCCCCGGAAACCGAAGCGGATAAGCGTAAGCGGACTACCGAAAAATTAAAGCGCATCGCGATTCGCCAAATCAGCTGTTAGCCTGAGCCGTTACTCTAGAATTGTGAATATTTATTTAAGTGAATAATAAGTGAAACCCTAACAACTCGGCTCTCGCCCAATCTCTTCCCGCTCGAGTTCCGTGATGCTTGGGTAACTCTATTTCTCAGGCATAACACGCCGCTCCCGAGCTCTGCCTCGGTCGAGCGCGTGTTCAGCTACGGGTCGGACATCCTCAGGCCTAAGAGGTCGGCCCTGGCTGCACCGAACTTCGAGGCCCTCGTCTTCATGAAGGGCAACCTCCAAATCCTCAAGAAGGCCCACGAGGTGGAGGAGGAAGACGAGGACTAGTCAACAGACTGCTAGTGCTAGTCTGTTGACTAGTAGACTCTCTTGTCAAAGAAAGGACGGGCAAATTGATTTTTCTTTAATGTAACTTGCATATATTAAAATTATATTTAAATTAACTGTAGAGTAGAGTAGAGTCGAGTGGAAAACTTTATTTCAATAAATTTTGAATAAATTTTATTTAAATAAAAATGTATATTTTTGATCTTAAAAGCTTTGTTTGTCTTTGTAGTAGTTAGAAATGGCTATTTAGGCTTAAAAAGCATTAAATTCCCTTTAGAAACGTCAAAAATCGCTTTAAAAACGTCGAAGCGCTTTTAAAAAATCGAATCGAAGCGGATAAGCGGATAAGCGGTAAGCGGACTAAGATTTTCGGCCGCTGAAGCGGATAAGCGAATCGGACTACACGGGCTGGCGGAGCGGATAAGCGGTAAGCGGACTTAAAATTTTCCGAATCGCGCCCACCTCTGGAATTGAATGCCCCCCCCCCCCCACTCTGTCCAATTTACCTCCAAGCTTTGTGTCATCTGCAAATTTAGAAAGATTACTCTCAACTCCATTGTCCAAATCATGAACGAGAAAACAGGTGAAAATGCAAAGCCCATCTGCATTCGTTGGTATTCAGACGTCTTCTTCTTCTTCCATATGCTCAAAATAATGAAAACAGTTTTAGTCTAGTAGGTAGACTAGGTCCCCTTGCACCCCCCGGAGATATACTTCTAATCAGTGTTTCTAGATTGGAAAAAATGTGTAGAAAATGACTAGCTATGGCCCCAAGCTGAAAAAATGTCCCACATACCATTTTTATGCAAATTACTGCTGCCATTATCAAAAAAACGATTTTTGACATATCTCAGCCAATATTGCAGATAATTGAAAAATGAAGGTGTCTAGACCCATGTTTTGAAGGGCATAGATCATGATAGAACTATTCATAACATGATTACATGTGTCTATGGTATACTAGTATGCATATTAATGCTGTAATTACAAAATAATCAGTTTTACAAATGATAAGGATACGTTAATACTGCAGATAACTTAACATGGTACATAAGGGGTCTAAACCCAGGTATTTTCAAGGTTAAATGTCAACAAGATGCTCCTGAGTCTTGCATAGGGGCGGGACATTGGCAGTAACATTGGTACCACTCAACTTTTCTTCCCACCATTGACTTTGTATTGCGAGAGATTTTCACTTGCTTATTTAAAGGTTTCTCACCCAGCCCACGTAAAATCTACCAACTCCTGCTGTTAACTCCCAAACATATTTTTTTATGTTATCCAATCACAGTGCAGAAATGACAGACTAGAGATCCAAATTAGTGCTGCTATAGCTGCCATTTTACATTTCCATCCATGTAACATGCGCGCTCGCGCGCTCGTATCAATTGGTAATGTCGCGCGCTCGTATCAATTGGTAACGTTGATGTTATTGAATACCTCAGTTGAAAGTTCAGTCTTCCATTCCATCTGTGTGTTGTTCTTGGTATTCATCCTCCAATCTAGCCAGGTAAGATGCTAACTATAATGTTACTCACACTCTTGACTTCAGTTTCTGCATGAAATCATAAACAGGCAGAATAACAGCTGAGCCAGCTAGCACCATGTTAGCTAACGTTAAAGCTAGCCTCATCTATGTACAGTATGTTCCTAATGTCGGTGTAACTTAAACTTTTGTTAATGCCAAACATGAGACATATCTGTTGACTTCTGTATATGAATTGAACCAGAAAGAGGCACGACAGCTGAGCTAGCTACAGTAACTTAGCACAATGTTTCATTGGCCTAGATAGCTAACGTTAGTGTGGAAGAATTTAGATGTTTTAGCTATTAGCACTTTTGATGCCACTAAACATGGTTTAGTCAGCTAAAAAGTACCCTAGTGTAGAACATGACTCAGAACCTCTGTTACCTCACTGAAAACTCAGAGCCTCCTTTCACAGGCACTTTTAACATCATTCGTGATTTCTTATTTGTCATTTAACAGTGATGGTAGACATCGACAGCAAGCATGCCCAAAAGAAAACGGAGTGTAGAACCTGCAGCCCAAAGCTCTCCTCCTACATGCATCCTTCATGTACCATCCATGTCTGATCATGGGGATTTCACGCCCCTCCGTAAAATTAAAGGATCTGCTTCAGAAAAACTGCAACTGCTTCAAAAGATCCGGGATAGACGTCTCAACCAACCGCATGACTCCCCATGTCGTATGCAATCAGTATGTGATCAGATCCCGGCAACTCTTCCTGATGACCTAGAAAGAGTAGGATATCACAGCAAGTGTTATAAGCACTTTGTCCGCCACTTTCATCGTCTGGGAGATGATACAGAACCAGGGCCATCAACCTCATCATGGCATCACTCTCCTCGTAAACCAGGAGGTTCTGCTGAACCCATCTTCCCGCCAGAGTGTATATTTTGTGAGAAAGTTGAGACCAAAGATGCTCATCGCAATACTGAGAGGCCTACAACCTTCCCATCCTTTAAAAACAAAGAAAATGCATGGGAGCAAATCGAAACACGGGCTGAGAAAATGGGTCTCTATCGACTCCATCGAAAGGTGAAAAACAAAGACCTCTTTGCATGTGAGGCCAAACACCATCCGTCATGTTTTAAAGCTTTCCGCACAGCATTCTACAACTATGAGCGTGCGATTCACAGAGCCGAAGCACCAAAGGAGCAGGCTTGCATGTCAGCCGCCCATGAAAAGGCATTCAACTCAGTACTGGAACACATTCAAACCCAGGTCATCCAGCAGAATAAAGTTCTACAGCTTTCTTCCTTGCGCTTGCTCTATGTCGAGGAACTGAAACTGAATGGATATGAGAACTCAAATTATCGGTCAGAGAAACTACTGAAACGCCTACAGAATGACCCAATCAAGGAGCATATCCACTTCACGAAGGTTGATCATGACAAATGTGATGTCATTTCTTTCTGGCTTGTGCACAGCTCAAACATAACAGTTTCCAATGCTCTCGCACGAGCATTCACACTCGGAAGCACAAACAAGAACCAAAATGTTGCCCTCCAACTTCGCCAGGGTATTCTACAGGCTTTCAGAGAGTGTAAAGACCAACCATGGCCACCAACAGCTGAAGACATGGAGCTCAATCCTGAAGACATCCTACCTCCAGACCTTGTCCGCTTTCTCAGCGTGCTAATGACTGGCAAGGAGGGCATCGAGACAGAAAAGGTGAAGCGTCTGGTCTTCTCCATTGGACAAGATCTGTGCCGTGCAGTGTCAGATGGAAAATGGAAGTTACCAAAGCACATTCTCCTCTGTGTGACTGTAAGGCACCTGTTCCGAAGCAAACAGCTCACCACAATACTACACAGGCTTGGACACTCTGAGAGCTTGTCAAGTCTCAGAGTCAAGATGAGCCATTAGACCTGGGAGAACTCATGAAGTACTGCCTGATGCCAGTGCCTCCTAGCCTTGGGACACCAGATGGGTTCTTCTGCAAAACCAACAAAGCCTCCATTCTGCACTACCTTTTAGAGGACACCACACCACAAGATCTGCAATACCCCAAGGATGCCCTGTTCATCCAGGATGGAATGGCGCTGCTGCATACCCTTGCCAACCTTCCCCCAACATGTGGTGAGATATGCTTGCAGGTGCTTGATCAGATGGTGGCCAAGCAGCACTTTCTGTTCTCCACTGACAGTTACCATCCTGAGTCAATCGAAGCGCAGGAAAGGCTGAGGCGGGGCAGCTCAGAGAAGATCATTCTGGCTGGACCAGCAACCAGGAAGCCATATGACTTCAAAATGTTCCTTGCAAATGACGACAACAAAAAGCAGATGTGCCAGCTTCTTCTGAAAGTGTGGAGTGGACAAGAGGCAGCTACCAGGCTGGAGAGAACAGAGATGGCTGTGCTGATCGTGGAGGGGAAGGCCCACCAACTTGCCTCAACGAATGGCAAGGTAAAATTGAAAGCCCTTCGTGAATGGCGATTCAATTTGTAATTTTTCCTGAAAAAAAGGTGATTACCTGTGATGTTTGTCTAGATCTGAAACTGGCAGTGACTGGTGATTGAAATGCGGTGCCTTTTTGTGTTTCAGGTCGAGGTACGTGAACTCCCCACGATCTACAGCAACCAGGAAGAGACTGATACCAGGGTGGTTCTGTACCTCCATCATGCTGCTACCATCGGATACAAGAACGCTGTAGTCAGAACACCGGACACAGACATCCTCCTGATCCTGCTCCACCATGCCCACAACATCAAGCTGACGGTGTACCTGGATACAGGGTCAGGGAAGCATCGCCAACTTGTCAACGTCTCTGAGCTGGCAGAATCCCTGGGAGAGGACTACTGTGCCACTCTCCTGGGGTACTATGTGTTCAGCGGAGAAGACTGCACCAGTGCCTTCAAAGGGAAGGGAAAAGTCGGGCCCTTGAAAAAGCTGGAGAAGAATACCAGGTTTCACAGGGCATTCGGTGAACTGGGTGACAACTGGGATGCCAACCCTGAGGTGGAGAGGCAGTTAGAAAAATTCACCTGTGTGATGTACGGCCAGAGTCGCGAGTCATCAGTGGACATTGTCCGTGCCAAGCTGCTACGAAAAATGGTGGGAGAGGACAAGACCCTCACATCCAAGTCCAAGGTTGATCTGGCTCGCCTTCCTCCATGCCAGTCTGCCCTGAAGCCGCACATCCAGCGTGTGAACCACCGCGTAGCATTGTACAAAAGAGCCGATCAACCTATCATCGAAAAGCCAAAACCTTATGAGGAGCAAGGATGGATAAGGACTGATGAAGGACTGTTGAAACCAATGTGGTCCAGTGGTCCCATCCTACCAACCTCACTGGTGGATCTTCTGAACACAGGAGAGCACGAAGAGGAGGAGGAAGAGGAAGGAGAAGAAGAGTTTGACTCTGACGATTTCGATGAAAATGATGATGACTGACTCAGTGTAGAATCACTAATGCTAATGATGTTTATCTAAAACAAGCAAGAGAAGAGTGGTCACATTGAGTGCTAGGACTATTTTGACAGTTGTAATATTTAGAAAAATAAAACTTTGTGTTAACGTCTGTGTAGACGGACCTTAATATGAGTCTATTATTTCGTAAAACTGTGATTATTTTGTAAATAAAGCACTAATTAGCATACTAGTATACCATAGACACATGTAATCATGTTATGAATAGTTCTATCATGATCTATGCCCTTCAAAACATGGGTCTAGACACCTTCATTTTTCAATTATCTGCAATATTGGCTGAGATATGTCAAAAATCGTTTTTTTGATAATGGCAGCAGTAATTTGCATAAAAATGGTATGTGGGACATTTTTTCAGCTTGGGGCCATAGCTAGTCATTTTCTACACATTTTTTCCAATCTAGAAACACTGATTAGAAGTATATCTCCGGGGGGTGCAGGGGGACCTAGTCTTCCTACTAGACTATTTAACATAAAATACAAAATTAAAATTGATGATTTTATGCAGCCTTGACCTTTGACTTTTTGATATAAAAAAAACAATTGGCTTCTAGCTTTTGATTGGTGAACCAATTCAGTGATGCAATATGCAAATTATAAAAAATTTCAGGTCAATCGGGTGAAAATTGGCAATTTGATGTGATGCTGACCTTTGACCTTTAGACCAAATTATTAATTTGCCTTCTCCATATTATTGTAATAAAGATTTTTGAAAATCTGATGACAAAACTCAAATGGCAAATTGAAATTTCAGGTCAATTGGATGAAAATTTATGATTTTATGTGACGCTGACCTTTGACCTTTTGACAAAATTAAAAATTTGCTTTCTCGTATTACCATAATAAAGCTTTGGTGCAAATTTGATGAAAATAGCTCAAATGGTAAAAAAAGAAGTACGAGCGGACAGACACAGAAGTGATTACAAACCCGTCTCCCGCTGTGCAGGGGATCGGATAATAATAAATAGTTGTAGTACTGACCCCTGGGTTACCTCACTAATTATAACCTCTCAACTCACGTCCTCCAATTCACAGACATTTTGCTTCCTATCACTATTTCAGTTTCCAATCCATCTATAGCTACAACACAAAACCTCAACTTAGCTAAAAACCTCCTCTGGGGCACCTTATCAAATTGAGATATATAGGCCTATGCTACATCAACTGCACTTCCCTCATCCAGCCAATTAGAAACTGCTTCATCAAACTTTTTTTTTTGCTGCCTTCAATTGGTTTATATTTATTCATTGGTTCCTCATCGTCCAATCCCCAGTTGACATTTCAAACATCTTCCGCACAACTAAAGTTAAAGGAACAGATCCTCTCGTTCCCCAATTCCGATCTGGATCCTTTATTAAATGCCGGTAGTGGTGTTCCACTGCTACTCTCTCTAAATTCGTTCACTGCTACTCTCTAGTCCTATGGTACCTGTCCTGACTCCAATGATCTGTTAAAGACATCACATGATGATTATATACTCTGCCACCTACACCGACACTCTCGGATGTGTATTATCTGCCGCTGAAGCTTCATCATTCCTTCATCTTCCTCGCTGCTGATTTCCTTCCTCCACTCCGACCTGGAACTCCTCCAAATGCCCTTCCTCACCCCCCTCAGCTAGATTCTCAGCTATTGGTAAATCCCCCTGACTGTTCTTCAATAAATGATGAAGCAAAATAACGATTGAACAAGCTCACCATCTCACTTTTCATCACCAACCAATGTCCCTGTGCTATTCCTCAATGGACCAACACTTCTCTCAACCTATTCTGTACCCCTTGTGGACTTAAAAGGATTCTTTGCTATTTTTGTGGAAATGACTCCTAGTGGGTTAAAGATGCCTAGTATAGTACAGTTATTTCCTTAGTGAGTGTCTCAGCATAAGCGTAAAGTAATTAAATGTCATATTAGATATGCATCGCCTATGTAAGTAATAGTTATATGACATCAACCTTCCCTATTGTATGTGCAGTATGTAAAATTACCAACCCTTTTGAACCATTTTTTTACTGTTCTCACCCCTGTTAATAAATGTGTCTTTTTGCATTCTGGTAGGCCTGAGGGCACCAGTTTAATGTGGGGAATTCCGTCGAGCAGCCCGAGCCGAGCTGCGGTCGTGAGAGGTCACAGAGCTCACCGGTACCCCGGGCTGAACAGCAGCCAATGGTGAGTGAGAGTAGAGTGGCATAAAGCGTCATAGATGATGTGCAATGCCGACACTATAAAAGGTGAGAGCAAGAAGGAAGTGAGGATTATTTAATTTTTTTAAGTGATTCTTCACCATTGGGAGATAGGGCCAAAAACGATACATAGCAGGATATCTCAAAAAGTTATGGATGGATTGGGACAAAACTTGTTGGACAGGTTGTGTGTGTGACAAGGAAGAATCGATTTGAATCCCTGCTGCCCGATACTCTACATCTCTGCCAAATTTCGTCCGAATCTCCACAACGTTTTGAGATATTTTGTTCACACACGGACAGACAGACAAACAAACAGATAGACAGACAGGGGTGAAAACATAACCTCCATCCACCTTTGGTGTCGGAAGTAAAAATGTGGGTCTAAGTATATCCAGGGGCCCTTTTTATTCATCGAATATTCCCTCCGATCAGACGTACACCGACTTAGCGACACGTCGTGTTTCTGACAATTGTTGAGCATCAAGGTAAATGAGCGACTTTGTGATTAATCTTGGAGGAATAATTAAATAACTATAACCCATCTTTTTTTTTTTCCTCTCTCTACTAAGAAAATCAATGGTGTTAACAGGAAGCCACCTTTTTGGCCAATCTTGCAGTTCTTCCCCGCTGCCCCTTTGCGCTTGCTATATTTTTAGCGTGTTTTGTCCAAATGTGTTTATGATCCGCGTTTATCAGAATCATCTTGATCTGCGCTTCAAGGATATAATGCAAGAATGTTGCATGGCAGGTACGACATAGGTGAAGTTGGCCACGTGGTCTCTGTCTCTGTCCTTTAACGGGTCCAAATATTCACACCAACTTGCCAGTAAAAAAGCCTTTGGCTCAGGTCTTTCAAGAACCAGATAGCCAGGCATGACATTTGACCAAAGGAAATTTGGATTGGGCATTATTATTGTTCCGGGTGCCTGAGATAACTCACCAACTTTTCACAAAACACGCCTTGGGATCAATAACATCCATAAACTGGTGTTTGCAGGCGGGTCAACCAGTTTAACGTGCATCTGAGAGATGGCGCACACATCGATGCCTCGCCATGCATGTGAAACCAGGATGGCAGTTTATAGCTGGGTCGACATTAGAACCCAGGCTACACGGCCGATTCAAAGTTAGCTGCACTCTGCACATTATCGTATGATCTGATACAACCAATCCCCATTTTATAACACACAAATGCTGCCACCCATCTCCTCCCCACACAGTATATTTTTAATGTAGGAAACCAAAACTTTGCCCATCAATCTGTACACTCGAGTAATCAAGAAAAGCAATCAGTATCCATGATGTGTTTATAATGTTTTTATTTTTCCTTTGGGCTTCATTGCAGTGCAAGTACCATGCCTCTCAACAAAATGGGTGTGTGGCAAGAACCATGCCCCACACCATGGGTGCATGGCAAGCACTGTGCCCTACAACGTGGGCGTGTGGCAAGCACTGTGCCCTACAACGTGGGTGTGTGGCAAGCACCGTGCCCTACACCATGGGTGCATAGCAAGCACTGTGCCCTACAACGTGGGTGTGTGGCAAGCACTGTGCCCTACAACGTGGGTGTGTGGCAAGCACCATGCCCTACAACATGTGTGTGGCAAGCACCGTGCCCTACAACGTGGGTGTGTGGCAAGCACCGTGCCCTACAACGTGGGTGTGGCAAGCACCGTGCCCTACAACGTGGGTGTGTGGCAAGCACCGTGCCCTACAACATGGGTGCGTGGCAAGCACCGTGCCCTACAACAAGGGTGTGTGGCAAGCACCGTGCCCTACAACATGGGTGTGTGGCAAGCACCGTGCCCTACAACATGGGTGTGTGGCAAGCACCGTGCCCGACAACATGGGTGCGTGGCAAGCACCGTGCCCGCCAACATGGGTGCGTGGCAAGCACCGTGCCCGCCAACATGGGTGTGTGGCAAGCACCGTGCCCGCCAACATGGGTGTGTGGCAAGCACCATGCCCTACAACGTGGGTGTGTGGAAGCACCGTGCCCTACAACATGGGTGCGTGGCAAGCACCGTGCCCTACAACATGGGTGTGTGGCAAGCACCGTGCCCTACAACGTGGGTGTGTGGCAAGCACCGTGCCCTACAACATGGGTGCGTGGTAAGCACTGTGCCCTACAACATGGGTGTATGGCAAGCACCGTGCCCTACAACATGGGTGCGTGGCAAGAACAGTGCCCTACAACATGGGTGCGTGGCAAGCACCGTGCCCTACAACATGGGTGTGTGGCAGGCACCCTGCCCTACAACATGGGAGTGTGGCAAGCACCGTGCCCTACAACGTGGGTGTGTGGCAAGCACCATGCCCTACAACATGGGTGCATGGTAAGCACTGTGCCCTACAACATGGGTGTATGGCAAGCACCGTGCCCTACAACATGGGTGCGTGGCAAGAACAGTGCCCTACAACATGGGTGCGTGGCAAGCACCGTGCCCTACAACATGGGTGTGTGGCAAGCACCGTGCCTGCTGTACAAAATGGGTGCGTGGCAAGCACTGTGCCCTACAACATGGGTGCGTGGCAAGCACCGTGCCCTACAACATGGGTGTGTGGCAAGCACCGTGCCTGCTGTACAACATGGATGCGTGGCAAGCACTGTACACTACAACATGGTGTTACGGATTCGTCACTTCCGTTGTTGTGGTTTTCATCCACTGTAAACATTTTTGGTTCCATGTACTATTATTGTTATCGTTTAAGTGAAATAGATATTACTATTTTCCAAAAGGTAAAAAAGTTAATGTTTTAAATGAAACCGGAACCGGACGACGACGAAGAGGAAGAGGAGGAAGGGAAGGCGGAGCGAGTGAGTTGGACAAGAAGCCGAGCTGCTTCAAGGTCCTGAACGAACGTTGGCGAACGAGGGTCACGTGTGAACTTTGGGTTTCCTGGGAAAGGGATTCCTGCGACAGAGTTGTTATCGCTGTGACAGATAAACCTGCGTGACAGGTTTTGCGATCGATTCCGACGAGAATTTGCGGTCGATCTCACAAGTCTTTCAAAGTCTAAGTCCTGTTTTCCCTTTGGTTTGAGGTGGGACAGAGATCGAGAGTATGTCTGTGTACATGTGCGGGGGAGGGAGGGGAGGAGGAGGGGGAGTACACATCTGTGGGTTTTGAATGGGGAGGGAGAGGAATAGGGCAAGAGTGAAGGTGTGTCTGTGTGTGTGTATGTTTGTGTGTGTGTGTGCGGTGTGTGTGCGTTTGCATGATAATGTAAAGTGCCATGAGGGTAGTTTACTCTGCTTGATGGGGCTATATATATATATAGTATATTTTTTTTTTAAACACCTTTAGAGGCCATTTTTCCCGCAAAGCGGGGGTTGGCCTTTTTCGGGAACCGTGGTTGTTGTTGTTTTTTTGGTCCCTTTTTTGAAGCAATGTTTTACGGCCGGATGCCCTTCCTGACGCCAACCCTTTTTGCCGCCTTTAACGACAAACAGGGAATTACCAGTGAACTGGTACTCAATTAGCCGACCTCGGAAGGATGACAGGCTGAGTCAACCCCCCTGGCGTTAATTCAGCGATCGACCGGGATTCGAACCCAGGATCCTAGGATCCTAAGCCGGCACCCTAGCCGCTAGCCCAACACCAGGGATGGGGCTATATAAGACTCCTTTATTTTTATTATTATTATCTACAGCTCTGGGACAAACAACCAAGACAGAGCACTCACAACACGAAGCGAGCAGACGCCATGACACCGCAGCGACACACACACACACACACACACACACACACACACACACACACACACACACACACACACACACACACACACACACAGAGAGAGAGATACAGAGAGTGAGAGAGTTACAGAGAGAGTGTGAGGGACAGAGAGAGACTGAGGTACAGAGTATGAGGGACAGAAAGAGAGAGGTATAGAGTGTGAGGGATAGAGAGAGCGAGTGAGACACAGAGAGAGAGAGAGAGAGAGGGAGAGAGAGAGAGGGGTACAGATAGGTACAGAGAGAGAGGCACAGAGAGAGAGAGTACAGAGAGAGAGGTATATAGAGAGAGGCACAGAGAGAGAGAGAGAGAGAGAGAGAGAGAGGCAGAGAGAGAGTTACAGAGTGTGAGGGACAGAAAGAGAGAGGTATAGAGTGTGAGGCATAGAGAGAGTGAGGCACAGAGAGCTAGGCAAAGAGAGAGGGACAGAGAGAGAGGAGAGGCACAGAGAGAGAGAGGTACAGGGAGAGAGAGGTACAGAGAGAGAGAGGTACAGAGAGAGAAGCAAAGAGAGAGAGGCACAGAGTGGTACAGTGAGAGAGGTACAGAGAGAGAGGCACGGAGAGAGAGCTACAGAGAGAGAGAGAGGTACAGAAATAGAGAGAGGTACAGAGAGGAACAGAGAGAGAGGTACAGAGAGAGAGGTACAGAGAGAGAGGTACAGAGAGAGAGGTACAGAGAGAGAGGTACAGAGAGAGAGAGGTATAGAGAGAGGTACAGAGAGAGAGACAGAGGTACAGAGAGAGAGGCACAGAGACGTACAGAGAGAGGTACAGAGAGAGAGAGACAGAGAGAGAGAGACTGAGGTACAGAGAGAGAGGTACAGAGAGAGAGGTACAGTGAGAGAGGTACAGAGAGAGAGGTACAGAGAGAGAGGTACAGAGAGAGAGAGGTACAGAGAGAGGTACAGAGAGAGAGAGAGAGGGGTACAGAGAGAGAGAGAGGTACAGAGAGAGAGGTACAGTGAGAGAGAGGTACAGAGAGAGAGGTACAGAGAGAGGGGTTCAGAGATAGAGAGAGATACAGTGAGAGAGGTACAGAGAGAGAGGTACAGAGAGAGAGGTACAGAGAGAGAGGTACAGTGAGAGAAGTACAGTGAGAGAGAGGTACAGAGAGAGAGAGGTACAGAGAGAGAGGTACAGTGAGAGAGGTACAGTGAGAGGTTGCAGAGAAAGAGGTACATAGAGGTACAGTGAGAGAGGCACAGAGAGGTACAGTGAGAGAGGCACAGAGAGGTACAGTGAGAGAGGTACAGTGAGGTACAGAGAGAGAGGTACAGAGAGAGAGAGGTACAGAGAGAGAGAGGTACAGAGAGAGAGAGGTACAGAGAGAGAGAGGTACAGAGAGAGGGACAGAGAGAGGAACAGAGAGAGGGACAGAGAAAGGGATAGAGAGAGAGGTACAGATAGAGAGAGAGAGGTACAGAGAGAGAGAGGTACAGTGAGAGAGAGGTACAGTGAGAGAGGTGCAGAGAAAGAGGTACATAGAGGTACAGTGAGAGAGGCACAGAGAGGTACAGTGAGAGAGGTACAGAGAGAGAGAGGTACAGAGAGAGAGAGGTACAGAGAGAGAGAGGTACAGAGAGAGAGGTACAGAGAGAGGTACAGAGAGAGGGACAGAGAGAGGGACAGAGAGAGGAACAGAGAGAGGGACAGAGAAAGGGATAGAGAGAGAGGTACAGAGAGAGAGGGACAGAGAAAGAGAGGGACAGAGAGAGAGAGGGACAGTGAGAGAGGTACAGAGAGAGAGAGGTACAGAGAGAGAGAGAGAGAGGTACAGAGAGAGAGAGGTACAGTGAGAGAGAGGTACAGTGAGAGAGGTACAGAGAGAGAGAGGTACAGAGAGAGAGAGAGGTACAGAGAGAGAGAGAGGTACAGAGAGAGAGAGAGAGAGAGAGGTACAGAGAGAGAGAGAGAGAGGTACAGAGAGAGAGGGGTACATTGAGAGAGGTACAGAGAGAGAGAGGTACAGAGAGAGAGAGAGAGAAAGAGAGGGACAGAGAGAGGTACAGTGAGAGAGGTACAGAGAGAGAGAGAGGTACAGAGAGAGAGAGAGAGGTACAGAGAGAGAGAGAGGTACAGAGAGAGAGAGGTACAGAGAGAGAGAGGTACAGAGAGAGAGAGAGGTACAGAGAGAGAGGGGTACATTGAGAAAGGTACAGAGAGAGAGGTACAGTGAGAGACGTACAGTGAGAGAGGTAGAGAGAGGAACAGAGACAGAGCGAGTCCACAGAGTGAGGCACACAGAGTGAGGCACACATAGTGAGGCACACAGAGTGAGGGACAGCGGACAGATGTGGGAGTGACGGTGGGAATGGGAGAGACAGAGACCGAGAGCTGGGAGTTCGGCAAATAGACATCGGTTCATCGACACTTCCCGTAAATACCGAAATGATGACAGAACATCCCGGACGAGTGACGACCCGTACCAGCACACGTACGAGACACGACGTACGTACCCGAGCGATGCCCGGCCGTGCCCGCGTTCCCCATCGCAGCTTCGACTTTGGAAACTTCGCGCCAAACTTGCCGTCGGGAGCGCCACGTGTATATGGCTAAGCGAGGAGCATGGCGATTATCGGTCTTGGAGGGAGGGTAAAGGATCGACGAAGACAGAACACGAACTCAGACCCACGGAGGAAGCGACACGTACAGAGTGAGGAAGTGAGGGACACGGGCGGATTGCATCGTCCCCACCTCCTTGGCCTCCGGCGGAACGATCACGTTTCAGCGCTCGGGCAGAGGGACGAGTTGGGAGAGGACGGAGGATCCAGTGGACTGGGAGGGAGTGAAGGCGCGTGATCCAGTGGACTGGGAGGGAGTGAAGGCGCGTGATCCAGTGGACTGGGAGGGAAGGCGGCAGGCGGGTGATCCAGTGGATTGGGAGGGAAGGCGGGTGATCCAGTGGACTCGGAGGGAAGGCGGGTGATCCAGTGGACTGGGAGGGAAGGCGGATGATCCAGTGGACTGGGAGGGAAGCCGGGTGATCCAGTGGACTGGGAGTGGAAGGCAGGTGATCCAGTGGACCTGGAGGGAAGGCGGGTGTTCCAGGGGACTGGGAGGGAAGGCGGGTGATCCAGTGGACTGGGAGTGAAGGCGGATGATCCAGTGGACTGGGAGTGAAGGCGGGTGATCCAGTGGACTGGGAGGGAGGGAAGGCGGGTGATCCAGTGGACTGGGAGGGAAGGCGGGTGATCCAGTGGAATGGGAGGGAAGGCGGATGATCCAGTGGAATTGGAGGGAAGGCGGATGATCCACTGGATTGGGAGGGAGGGCGGATGATCCACTGGATTGGGAGGGAGGGCGGGAGATCCAGTGGATTGGGAGGGAGGGCGGGAGATCCAGTGGATTGGGAGGGAGGGCGGGAGATCCAGTGGATTGGGAGGGAGGGCGGGAGATCCAGTGGATTGGGAGGGAGGGCGGGAGATCCAGTGGATTGGGAGGGAGGGCGGGAGATCCAGTGGATTGGGAGGGAGGGCGGGAGATCCAGTGGATTGGGAGGGAGGGCGGGAGATCCAGTGGATTGGGAGGGAGGGCGGGAGATCCAGTGGAATGGGAGGGAGGGCGGGAGATCCAGTGGATTGGGAGGGAGGGCGGGAGATCCAGTGGATTGGGAGGGAGGGCGGGAGATCCAGTGGATTGGGAGGGAGGGCGGGAGATCCAGTGGATTGGGAGGGAGGGCGGGAGATCCCGTGGACTGGGAGTGGAAGGGCGGAAGATCCAGTGGAATGGCGGGAGAGTGTGAGCAACTTGCTTTCGTCCAGGTGGGAACACAGAAGGCTTCATGAACTTTCTGATTGGCTGTCAGGTGACAAATCGCAGCCATACAGGTCTCATGGCCAAAAGCCTCGACTCCTCGACCATTCAATAACAACAATTTTACCACGAATGACCTGAACGGGATCACCACACACTCATTCCCACCGCAGCTGTTTACATGTCCTCGCTCACGGGTGTCCATTTGTCCGCACGGCTCACCCCGGGTGTGCATTTGTCCGCACGGCTCACCCCGGGTGTGCATTTGTCCGCACGGCTCACCCCGGGTGTGCATTTGTCCGCACGGGCTCACCCCGGGTGTGTATTTGTCCGCACGGCTCACCCAGGGTGTGTATTTGTCCGCACGGCTCACCCAGGGTGTGCATTTGTCCACACGTTCACCCAGGGTGTGCATTTGTCCGCACGGCTCACCCCGGGTGTGTATTTGTCTGCACGGCTCACCCAGGGTGTGCATTTGTCCACACGTTCACCCCGGGTGTATATTTGTCCGCACGGCTCACCCAGGGCATGCATTTGTCCGCACGGCTCACCCAGGGTGTGCATTTGTCCACACGTTCACCCAGGGCGTGCATTTGTCCGCACGGCTCACCCAGGGTGTGCATTTGTCCGCACGGATCACCCCGGGTGTATATTTGTCCGTACGGCTCACCCAGGGCATGCATTTGTCCGCACGGCTCACCCAGGGTGTGCATTTGTCCACACGTTCACGCAGGGCGTGCATTTGTCCGCACGGCTCACCCAGGTTGTGCATTTGTCCGCACGGAACACCCCCGGTGTGCATTGCCGTCTGCTTGTCGGAATGCTCGTTGCCATGTCAACGAGATGATGTCATCATGTTGAAAGAATGCAGAGAGCGAGTAAAACTAAACGTGAGGATCCCAAACGATTAGGACCGACCTCAACTTGCCTTGTACAACCACAGGTTTTGTTGTTTATCAAATTATGTACGCTGTACATTTGTATCATTGTTGTAGTTGTTCGACATCGTGTTAAGCTATCTTTCTTTCCTAGCTCCCGTTTTGTTACCGAAGACCCTCTCATGCTGGACGAAATAGAACTAGAACTAGTGGTGCCATGTGCGTCTCCATGTTTTGTTCAGTAAAACTGAACCGTCTGCTTGTCGGAACATCTCCCTCGAATAAAAACATCTCCCTCTAATAACACATTTGCTTATACACCTCTCTGTTCCTTCGTTCTCTGCTCTCCTGGCTGTCAATCTCCTATTCTTCTGTTCCTGCTTCTGAACCTGTCCTGGAATCATTCATCCCCCTTAGGAATCCTTCATGCCCTCATTTAGGGAATTTCCCCAGATAGTTTTCACGGTTTAGTTTTAAAATGTTTAAACTTCCCCTGAAGTGTTGTATTCTGTTGTAGTTTATAACACACTTTTCTTCGTCTTCTTCTTTAAAAGGTTGTTTTCGACTTGCTCGCCAAATCTCTTCATTTCAAATAAAAATTCAATCTCTTACAGTTCTTCCTTCTTACATTCCCTAAACTCACCTGCATCCACCCCTCCTCCAACGTTTTTAAATGGATCTCTGACTCGAAAATCACAAGAAACTCATTTTGCAATAAATGTTCGTTTTCCATTAATCATCAAACACTTTCTAAAATCCAAACTCAACCCTCCCCTCCCAAACTCCCCCTCACCCCTTCCCTTCAAATCTCCCTACCCTCCTTTTTTCTCCAATTCTCTCCTCTCACCCCTCCTCCTCAAAGCGTCCTCCCCACTTCCTCTCCCTTCCAACTCTTACCTCCATCCCTTCCAACCTTCTTCCTCGCTCTGCCCCCTCTCAAACAACACCTCACTGTGCCTCACCCAATCACCATCAAACCTTTTGTCCTCCTCATCCTTCCCTTTCTCCTAGCTCTTCTGAAATCTCCGACACACTATCAACAGCTCTCCCTACCACCTCCTCCTCTTCTTCATCTCAATCTACCCCCCCCCCCCCCCCCCCTGTTATGTATCCGATGCGTCCCCTTCCTCTTCTTTAACGGTATGGACCTCAAACATCCGGGGCCTTAGCTCAAACCTGATTGATCTCTCCATGCAGGTTGCTTCTGACAAACCAGACTTAATCTGCTTAACGGAAACTTTCCTCCTTCAAGATGTCTCTGATTCCTTAATATATCTCCCTGGTTACTACCTCCTCCGGTATGATAGGCTCGATGCCGTTGCGGGCTCAAATTGGTTTTCAACTTTGGACCTCAAGAGTGGGTATTGGCAGGTGGAGATGGATCGGGCAGGGAAGGAGAAAACGGCATTTTCCACAGGTAAGGGGCTGTATCAGTTCACTGTGATGCCGTTTGGTTTGTGTAACGCCCCCGCCACCTTTGAGAGATTAATGGAGCATGTGCTAGGCGGCATGCCATGGCAATCATGCCTGGTATACCTGGATGACGTCCTAGTGCATGCCACGACCTTCACCCAGGCATTAGCTAATTTGGACCAGGTGTTCGGGTGCCTCAGACAGGCAGGGTTGAAGCTGAACCCGAGTAAGTGCACCTTGTTTGCAAGAGAGGTGGCCTATCTAGGTCACGTGATCGGCCGCGAGGGGGTAAAAACGGACCCAGACAAAATTAAAGCGGTAGAGGAGTGGCCCGCACCACGTACCATCAAGGAGGTGCGGGTTTTTTGGGACACTGCTCCTACTACCGGCGTTTTGTGGCGAAATTTGCGGAGTTGGCCCGTCCCCTCCACCGGCTTACGGAGAAGGGGACGCGATTTAATTGGACAAGGGAGTACCACGAGGCCTTCCAAAAATTGAAGGGGTGTTTAACATCCGCACCCCTTCTAGCTTACCCCACTAGCGACGGGACATTTACCCTGGACACGGATGCGAGCCAGGAAGGATTGGGCGCAGTTTTGTCTCAGACACAGGAGGGTGTGGAGAGAGTGATTGGTTATTATAGTCGGGCCTTAAGTAGGCCCGAGCGAAATTATTGTGTAACTCGCAAAGAGTTATTGGCTATGCTGGCTGCCATGAACCATTTCCACCCGTACCTGTACGGGCAGAAATTTTCGGTTCGAACTGACCATTCCTCCTTGCAATGGCTCCTTCGGTTCAAGGAACCGGAGGGCCAAATTGCAAGGTGGTTGGAAAAGTTGCAGCAGTACGATTTTGATGTGACCCATACGGCCGAGAAGGCCCATGGTAATGCAGACGCACTCTCTCGGCGTCCTTGTCTGGGGGAAAACTGTAAATTTTGTGCGAGACACGAGGAGAGGGAGCAATTGGGCCATTCTGCCCCGATTCTCGTCGTCCGGGCAACCCGGGTGAGAGGGCCAATTTTGCCACTAACCGCGGATGAGGAATTTGGAAATTTGGCATGGAGCACGGCCCAGCAGGAGGATCCTGTTCTGGGGCCGGTGTTCAAATGGGTCAAATTGGGGCAAAGACCAAAGGGGGAAGAGGTCACCCCCCTCGGGGCGCAAACAAAGGCGTATTGGGCTCAGTGGCAGACCCTGGAATTGAAGGATAACATCTTATATCGCAAGTGGGTGGAGGTTCCCTCTGATAGAACTTCCTGGCTGGTGATAGTCCCAGACAAATTCAAAAACATCATATTACAACAGGTGCATGGTACCCGCTCCGGCGGCCATTTGAGCAGGACAAAGACAACATCTCGGGTCCGCCGGAGGTTCTATTGGGTGAAATATGGGGCGCGACATACAGGACTGGTGTCGGAGATGCGACGCCTGTTCTGCCAAAAAGGGACCAGCACGGAGGATGAGGGCCCCCCTCCAATTACACCAGATGGGGGCCCCCCTTGAGCGGGTGGCTATGGATATTCTAGGACCGCTGCCCCGCACCCGCCAAGGTAATAAGTATATCTTCGTTGTAATGGACTATTTCACCAAGTGGCCAGAGGCCTATGCCCTCCCCAACCAAGAAGCCGGGGTGGTAGCACAGGCCTTCGTGGAAGGATTTGTATGTCGGCACGGGATTCCACAGGAGCTGCACACCGATCAGGGTCGAAATTTTGAAAGCCAATTACTAAAAGAGGTGTGCAGACTCCTGTCAATTCGAAAAACCAGGACCACGCCCTTGCGGCCACAATCTGACGGGATGGTGGAACGGTTCAACAGAACATTGATACAACAACTAGCATTGTTCACCACCACCCATCAGGATGACTGGGACGAACATCTCCCGTACTTGTTGATGGCCTACCGAACCAGCCAGCACGGGGCCACCGCACGCAGTCCAGCGTTGCTTATGTATGGGCGGGAGTTACGGGCTCCCGCCAACTTGCTATTCGGTCCCATGCCAGACACCACGGATACACCGCCAAGGGAGGGTTACGCACGTCACTTGGAGGAAGGCATGGAGCGGGTCCATGCCTTCGCCCGCCGCCAGCTCCATCTGGCGGGGGCCAAGATGAAACGCAGGTACGACGACCGGAGCCAGGGGAGTCAGTACGCTCCGGGGATGAAGATTTGGTTCTTTAATCCCCGGAGGCGGAAGGGTAGGTGCCCAAAACTCACCTCCCCCTGGCAAGGCCCGGGAGTCGTCCTGTCGCAAGTCTGTGACGTGGTCGTTAAGATCAAGATGGGGCCACGGGCCCTCCCTCGGATTGTCCATGCCGACCGGATAAGACCTTATGCCGGCGAGCAGGCACCCTCATGGATCGCCTCGGCTCTAGATGCCGAGGCAGGCCCCAGTACCTCTTGCGACGGGGGCTCGTAGCGTCAGAGGACTGGGGGGGGGGGGGGGTGGTGGTAGTGAGAGATACCCGATGTGGTGGGATGGCAACTCTGCCATCTCTCACAAGCGGGGGCAAAGGAGCAATAGACTTATGGGGTTGGCAGTGAAAACTAGCCCGGAAGGGTTAGGATATAATGATAGGGACCTAGAAGATGACCTTAGGTAACGTTAAGGTTAGGTAGTGACAATGATACCTGTAGTGGGGACGCAGGTAGATTAGTTGGATGATAATGACGAGGGAGCGCAATAGTTTAAAGGGGCGACTGGGAAGCGCAAGTTCCAGAGGGGAGTAGTTAGATGAGATGATGCCGTGTGTGTGAGGATCGAAAGTGTATTGAGCAGGGTATGAGTAAATGATTGTGATTGTGAGTTGTATTGTGATTGCACAGGTGTGCAACTGAACAGGTGTATGGAGCAGTGTTTGGGTGAGTGATAGTGATGTGTATTGTGCTGACCAAATGGTCCAGGAAGGAAGGAGGGTGCAGGTGGCACCAGGTGTGATTGCACAGGTGTGCAACGACAGGTGAATGGAGAACAGGTGTATGGAATAAATGGTCTGGAATATATGGAGTATTGGAATGGATGGTCGTGGAGTGAGTATGGTGGAAACTGTGGAGTGGAGTGGATGGTGCGAAGGTGTGGATGGGGGAAAGGAGGATGGACCCCATCACGAATACCCGGGGAGGGCAGTGTAAGTGTTAGGTAGAGGGTACAGGTAAATTGTGGTTGGATATTGGCATCTGTGGTGCATGGTGGAAGAATGGTACTTGGATGGGTGCATTAGTGTTGTGGAAATGGCTGGGTGTGTAGCCTGTTAGTGTGTGTAGTTGGTTGACATTCCGCCACTGTTAGGATGTCGGCCAGGTGAGGCCGCAGGTGGGCTCTGGGAGCCGGTAGAGTTGTTGTGGATGGGGCCCGAGGATCCGGAGGACGGACCCGGGTAGCCCAGTGCCAGAGGGCACCGAGGGGTGACAGAGCCAGGAGGGGCCTTCCCCAGTTAGATAGGTTAGGTGAGGAGCAGGTAAGCTCGGAGGCAACTACAGTGGTGGAGGTGTGCAGGTGGGTAGACCTGCTTGGAGAGCTGCACGACCCAGCCCGGAAATTGTGCAAGGGCACCGGGAGATTAATCGGGGGAGTGAGACCCCAAATTGATAAGCACCACAGTTTGGTCAATGGGAATTGGTTTTTAGAACCCATAGTGTAAGTTGGCCAATGGATTGGCAGGGAAGACCCCGGGTAGTGTAAAGTGTGTTAATGTCATTTAGAAGATAGTTCGGATTAAGAATCTCCTCGCACCATCTGCATCCACTCACCTGAGATGACGTACCTCCACACCATGCCAGGTGGTTTTTATTATTTTTATTGTGCAAATGTCTGGAATGTGAGACGCATCATGACGTGGGTGTGACATTGTGCTGATGTTCCATCTCTTCCTCCTTATGAGGATTGATGATGAATTGGGTGATGGCAAATTTTGGTTGGAGGGATTGTGGAGACAAATTTGGTATAAGGGAAATATGGGGGAGACGTGACAGTAGTGACGGATTTGTAATGTGTAGATGTTGTAAATATGGGGTAAGGGCAAGGGTAGAGTAGGTGACAGGGGGGGTGACGTACGGTAGGGACGAGCTTTTCTCACTTCGCTCTCCGTACGCACTTCGCCTTGCATCGCCTTGTTTGATGTGTACCCTTGTGACCTTACCCCTCGCTCACCTGTCTTTTCCCCGCTTTGTCTCCCACCCGAGGACTGTGCGCCACTGTGCGTTGAGGGGAGCGTGCGGAGGTCGTCTTGTGTGCCAGGACCCTCGCAACCCGCATGCATTGCATTGATGTACCAACTTATGGACCGCTGTTCTGCGGCCAAGTACCACTTGATGGACCCCAGGTTCTGGGGCAGGGCACCTCTGTTGGAGACCGGCCATAGTGGCCAGGGAATCTTGCTTGCGGACCTCGGTAAGGTGGCACCTATGCCAAACAGGTGGACCACCCTTAGTTGGCCCCTGTGGCCCTAAATAAAAATGGACACGGTTTGTGCTTTTTATATTTCCAAGTAGGCCGCATGAAGCAAGAAGACATCGGGAAGAACATCGGCCCAGCAGAGAAGGAGAAGACCACCACCAGTTGTTTTTTTGTGTTTATTACAAACAGTAATGACTGTGCACTGGTTGGTGCTTTTGGGTGCTTTTGGGTGCTTTGGTGTTATTGGTACTGGTGCATTGATGCAATGCGTGCTGTCTCCTCCCTCCCAACAGGAATTCCTTCTCTTTGTTTCCCTAAAAAGAAAAAAAAACACAGGCCCTGGGTTGCGTTGTAAATAAGAAATAACGTCACTGTAAATAATGCTCCCCACCGTAAATGTATAGCTTGAAAACAATTCCGCAATTCGGTTATCCTGTGGGCGCAAATCTGTTAGGCAGGGTGCAATGCAGCAGGGGGACATATTTATTTGTGTTTTAAAATTGTCACACTCAGGGTCAGGTTAATTGTAGAGGGAATTACACCTACGTGTCACACTAAGTTAAAGTTTTGTAGGCCCGAGAATTGGGTCTGAAGGAAGGAGGGTGCAGTGTAACGAATTTGAGAAGTGTAACGAATTTGAGAAGTGTAACGATTTTGAGAAAGTGTAACGAATGTGAGAAGTATGGTTTTGTTGTGTGTAACTGACCCTCGTAATGTAAAGAAAGGTCGAAGCTCGTCCTCTTAGTTAATTCCATAAACCTAGACACAGGACACCATATATCCTTTTAAATAGTTAGTCCCTTATTCTATGTAGGCTAAGGATGTGTTTCCCAATAGGTTGACTCTTCATTGCACCGAATTAAATAAGAGTAGGCCCCTCCAACGCCCCATGGCAGCTTCCAAGTGCCAGGTTTGCCAGGTTTGCTGCAATTGACTCTTTAGGCACTTTGCTGCATTTTCATCTGCCGTCCACTTTGCTGCATTTGACTCCATTACGCACGAGGTAACGACGAAGAAGAAAGGCGGGTCTCCACCTCGTCATAGAGGGGAGGAGTAAGTCGGCCCCGCTCATCCAACCCAGAACGAGGGGTTTGGCTTGAGAGGGCGGAGAGAGAACGCTTGGGGGAGGTTCGCAAAGGGTGAAGGGCGGGCCCTATATAACCCGCCGCGGGACGCTCCCCACGGAGATGAGCTGAGAGGAGGGATGAGTTCTGAGTCCAGCAGATGAGCTGAGAGGAGGGATGAGTTCTGAGTCCAGCAGATGAACTGAGAGGAGAGATGAGTTCTGAGTCCAGCAGATGAGCTGAGAGGAGGGATGAGTTCTGAGTCCAGGAGATGCGCTGGAGATGAGCAGGTGTGACCAAGCCGCCGTGAGACGTGCCGCGCTGCAGGAAAAACGGACCGAGGCAACGCAAGGAGCTCGCAAGGCAGCAGTACGGAGAAAGGAACTTCGCCCGCGCAGTTTGGGACCAACGACCGCGGCTCGGCTTCTTGACGGCGGTGCCTTCTGGCCCGACCGTGCCCAGTACCCGCTGAACCTTCCTTGCCTCTCAAAGCCACCCATCTCCAAGCCATTCCTTCCTGCCTGCATTTCCCCGTGTAAGTGTGATCGTCCGTCTGTCTTTAACGTTGTCCTGGGGTTTATTAATTAAGCTTGTAATGATTTCTGTAAGCTAATGATTTCACTGTGTTTCCTGCTCCTTCCATTTTCTGTATATAACCTTGACTGCTCTCTTTGCTTTGGCTTGTGTAAATAATTAATAAATCCTGTTATTCCTCCGTACTTCTTCTTCTTCTTCATTCTCGTTCGGTCGCTTTAGTGGTTTCAATATTGAGTGTACGTGGCGCGATTCGGCCAACGTTTGAGAATTGGGTTAGTCTTTGGTAATGGCTCGAACGTCGGGTTGCTAAAAACCGCTCGGCAACTAACTAGACCATCCAAACCGGGGTTTGAGTGGTACTTGTCTCCCTAATCTGCGGAGGGACGGATAAAGGTATTCGGGATAGACCCTGGACCCATAATCCTGATCCATTCCATCCCGCGGGATAGCGTTACAAGTACCAGGACTGGGGAGACGGCCAGCTTAACAGGACAAGGGGCTAATCACCCCTTGCTAACGGGAGAGCCGTCCCCCGTATCCATAACAATATATATATATATATATATATATATATATATATATATATATATATATGTATATATAACTGTAAGAAATAGTAGAAACTCCACAGTACGAGCAGGGCATCTCATTTGCATTGAATAAATAATCGTTAGATTAAATAAGACGCGGACGTAGCTTCAGGACGTCGATCTTTAATTGTCGACAAGCTTTCGACCAACAAAGGTCTTCTTCTGAGTCTACAAAAACAGCAGGCATGTATATCAGTCAAGTATGTATAGTGATATGTGTGTAAGATGTGTGATATGTGTAGAAAATGCATACAAAAGGAAGAGCCACGCCAAAGTTCACTCACCGGCCCCAAGTTCAACGGAAGTGAAGCGCACCTTCCAGTTACCGTTTGCGTTACAGTTCCGGTGCACGTGCATATACAAATATAGAGATATACATACATAAACACACAAGCATATATTCATATACCATTTATATTCATATAATATATTTATATATTTATATAAATGACATATAAAGGTAGAATGAATGAATGAATGAATGGGTTACGGTTAACAATTTGATTGGGTTGATGTAGGAACATGCTTTAGTCATCCAAATTTATGCCATGAGGGACTTTTGTCCGAAGTTTATGTATCCAAAAGGATTCACGTTTCAGAATCGTGGTGTGTGATCGATTTGTGAATGATTCAATGGCAGAGATTTGAATGTCATTTATAGAGTGATCCGGTTGATTAAAGTGTATCGTGTAAGGTAGAGATTTGCCCTGACTGGTGTGGAAGTTATTGATTTCTGACCGGGTGTTATTAAATCGTGTGTAGTGTATTCTCAGTTTTTCCAACATATTGTTTGTTGCACTTTTGGCAAGTGATTAGGTATATGACCCATGTAGATTTGCAGTTCATATAGGAGGTGATGGGGAATTTTTGTCCAGTGCTAGAACTACAGAATTTGTTTCCTTCTAGTAAATGCTTGTGAATAATACATTACAATGCACTCTGAGTGATTGACTGAGTCAGTAGCAAACGCTACCCACCCCCCCCCCCCCCCAGTCTGGAGTCAAGCACTCAGAGTAAGACGCATTTGCTCAACAAAAGACCCTCACTCTGTGAAAGAAGCAATAACCCGAGCAAAACACATACCGAGAGCAGACCTTCTGACTTACAAACCCAAACCTGCAACTAACCGTGTCCCACTGGTAACCACCTACTCTGCTACCTCATCCCAATTGCCAAGTATTCTGAATAAGGCCCTTCCTCTCCTCCATCAATCAGAAACACTCGGCACCACATTTCCTCAACCTCCACTAACATCATTTCGACGTGGTCGGACACTCAGGGACCTCTTGGTAAAAGCAGAGCACCCACAGCCCCACAACAAACAAACTAGGATCCCTGGCTTCTATGAATGCACAGCAAACAAATGTATTATTCACAAGCATTTACTAGAAGGAAACAAATTCTGTAGTTCTAGCACTGGACAAAAATTCCCCATCACCTCCTATATGAACTGCAAATCTACATGAGTCATATACCTAATCACTTGCCAAAAGTGCAACAAACAATATGTTGGAAAAACTGAGAATACACTCTACACACGATTTAATAACACCCGGTCAGAAATCAATAACTTCCACACCAGTCAGGGCAAATCTCTACCTTACACGATACACTTTAATCAACCGGATCACTCTATAAATGACATTCAGATCTCTGCCATTGAATCGATCACAAATCGATCACACACCACGATTCTGAAACGTGAGTCCTTTTGGATACACAAACTTCGGACAAAAGTCCCTCATGGCATAAATTTTGATGACTAAAGCATGTTCCTACATCAACCCAATCAAATTGTTAACCGTAACCCATTCATTCATTCAATCTTTCATTCATTCATTCATTCATTCATTCATTCTACCTTTATATGTCATTTATATAAATATATTATATGAATATAAATGGTATATGAATATATGCTTGTGTGTTTATGTATGTATATCTCTATATTTGTATATGCACGTGCACCGGAACTGTAACGCAAACGGTAACTGGAAGGTGCGCTTCACTTCCGTTGAACTTGGGGCCGGTGAGTGAACTTTGGCGTGGCTCTTCCTTTTGTATGCATTTTCTACACATATCACACATCTTACACATATATCACTATACATACTTGACTGATATGCATGCCTGCTGTTTTTGTAGACTCAAAGGCAGACCTTTGTTGGTCAAAAGCTTGTCGACAATTAAAGATCGACGTCCTGAAGCTACGCCCGCGTCTTATTTAATCTAATGATTATATATATATATATATATATATATATATATATATATATATATATATATATATATATATATATATATATATATTGCGGATCTGTCGCCGGCCTTCTCCCCTTATTATATCAAGGGGGGATTAATCCCCTTGTCTTTACTGACCTGGCGTGCCCAGAGACCTATCACGTCCCTTCCGGACAGCGCTAAATAGGGTTTCAGGACCAAATTCGCTGTTACCTAAGTACAAGCGCTGCCCTGAAACGAGGAGATAAGCCTCGCATGAATCACGTGTGTTGGTGATATGCCGAGCGGTTGCGTACACGTGATCCGCACCGTTATAGATGGTGGAACCCGATTGGAGTGATCTTATTCGTACCATGCTTAGTCAATGGAGAAATCACAGGTACGATCGAATCAGAAGGAAGAACACAGGTTTATTTACAGTATATAATTGAAGAAGCAGAGACACAGAGCAAATCCTTAAAAACAGTCTTACTTAATCCCCAGGACTACGGGCCCTTCTCACACACACACTCACGCGGGGATTGCAGATGACAGGATGATGTTCTCCGGCTCGTCCACGGATGGCTCCCGTGCAGCTTCCTCCGGTCCCCGGCACGTCCCGTGTAGATGTATGCAGGAGAAGGCAGGAGCTCGTAGCGTGTCGACTGAATGGAGCCGGTTATCACGGGGCGAACGGTAGAGGGCGGACTTTGGCGTGGCTGGCGGTTATTCACTCCGCTGTTATGGCCGCGCTTACTCGCGTAGCTGAAAAGCACTATATGCGTTACCCGGCGCGTCTAGCTGCGCCCGCATACTTGTATGGCCAACGCCTCTCTCTATCTCCTGGCGTGCACGTTCTAATGCAAGGTCAAAGTTCACAATGGCGAGTGATACAAGTTCCTCTCTCTCTGCGCGTCCTGAAAGCCCTCCGTTCTGCATTCAAGTCCTTTCCGACAAGTCCTTTTCATCAAGTCCTTCCCATCAAGTCCTTTCGAGGGCTTTTCGCATGGGCTTATATAGGCCCGCCCCACGAACCTTCTGGAACTCACCAGACTCCCTTTACCACACCCTCTCACGCCATGCCGCTAGAGCTCTGATTGGCTGGTGGCTCTTACCGTCTCCCTCACGCCGCTCACCCCGACCCCGCGCCCCTCCTTCACCTGCCGAGGCCCTGCCTCGTGTTAGCTTGACTAGGGGACAGCCAAATGGGGCGCGGGATGGATTCCGCCCATAGAGGTAGAATTGGAGGGTGGATGCAAAATGATTGGGGCCTATTCTCTTGTCTTTACACAACGCAGGTACTAAGAGGGGAAATGGCCTATTCTTACACAGACTAAGAAATAACTATACTACAAATGGGCCTATATTTTGCTTGTGAACTAACTTTGAGGGGCAAATCTTTAGCATTTATTGAGTAAAATGTACAAATCTCAAAACCGTAGCACTGCCCCCCTCCCTTGCCAGACTCGTCCCCGAGTCGAACCCACACAAGTGAGAACGACCGGTTTTGAGAAAGGTTTGGGACTAGTTTTTAAATTATGTGTGACACTTAGATGTGGTTCCCCTCTAACATTTAATCTAACTCCCTGTATGTGACAGTTTTACAACACTAGATATGTCCCAGTTTGTCCCACCTACTGCGTTGTGTAACTAACTCTAACCGACTCACACCCACAGTTAACCGAATTGCGGAATTGTTTTGAAACTAAACATAAAGCCGGTGGGTAGCATCTTATTTTCAACTACAACCTAATTATTTACATCTCTATAACCCAGGACCTGTTCTTTTTGGAAAGAAGATTGGAGGGGAGAAAACAGCAATGCACCAATGCACCAATACACATTTCACAAAAAAGTTCACATTTAAAATGTCATATTTGCTGCTTGGCTGCATCTTCTTGCTTCCTGCTTCATCTTCGGTGTGCCATAAAAAACTTAAAGGTCTTCTTTCCTGGCACACCAGAATACAATGTACAAACCGTGTCCGTTTTTATTGCCAGCAGGGCCAATCTCATGTGGTCCGACTGCGTGACATCGACGCCACTTAAAACCAGTGGTCCGCAGGTGCAAGGTAAGTTTGCAGCAAATGACTGCTCAGCAAAAAGGCAAGGCCACAGAACGTGTGGTACATAATGTGTATTGTGGTGCAGCAAAATGCAGCAGGGGTGCCGCACAGGTGTAGCCAGGTGCAGCTGCACAGTTCAGTGTTCCTGCACAATCCCCCTCCAAAATGGGTCCATGGGTGGGGAGGAAGACAACGCACAGTTAGCAAAGGAAAGGACTCCAAGGTACACACAATACAAGGTAATGCAACGCGAGGGGCGCGGAGGAGCGAGCAGAGCAGACTCGTCCCTACTGTCCGTACCCCCCCCCCCCCCAACGTCAGCTACACTACAGTACCTTCACCCCTCCCTGTATTTACACTTTACAAATCCGTCGCTACATATCCCCCTCTAATCCAAATTCGTCTTCCAATCCCTCCCAAGAATGAAGAGCTGGAATCAACACATTGTCTCATCACGTCGAGATGCGTCTCACTCACTCAAATA
This sequence comes from Myxine glutinosa, assembly GCF_964187855.1. NCBI lineage: Eukaryota > Metazoa > Chordata > Myxini > Myxiniformes > Myxinidae > Myxine > Myxine glutinosa. Next base: position 13,110,794 of record NC_136274.1, read on the forward strand.
GTTCACAAAACCTGGTGTGGAGTTCCGTCTCCCTTGGTGAGTGGATGTGGATGGCGTGAAGGGACTTCCTCATCCTAGCTACACTAGTTACATTAACTTTTAAACTAACCCGGGGTCATGCCCTGCCAATCGGCATCTTTAAACTATGCGGTTCTAAAAACCTGATTCCCATTGACCACCTGGTGCCTTCCAATTTGGGTCTCACTCCCCAATTTTTCTTACTGTGCCTTTGCACAATTTCGGGGCTGGGTCGTTTGACTCCACTAGCAGGTCTACCTGCCTGCGCACCTCCGCCACTGAAGTCGCCACCCGAGCTTACCTTGCTCATTGCTCCTACCTAACTTGGGGAAGGCCCCTCCTGGCTCTCTCACCCCTCCGATGCCCTCTCTGGCATTGGGCTACCCGGGTCCTTCTCCTGGATCCTCGGGCCCCACTGAACACTACTCATAACCCTCACTGGCTCCCAGAGCCTACCTGCGGCCTCACCTGGCCGACAGACTACCAGTGGCGGAGTGCCCCAATAACCATATGCACCAACAAAGCCCACACGCCCAGCCATTCCACATACTCTTGCACCCACCAAAGCACTTCCTTGCCACTACCTGCACCACAGGTGTCAATCTCCAAACAATTTACCTAAGCCCTCTACCTGACTTTAAACTCCCCACCCCTGGTATTCGTGAAGGGGTCCATCTTCCCCCCATTCACTCCTTCGCACCATGCATTCCACACCTTATATTCCACACCGAGCATTCCACACCAAATATTCTCATGCACCAAGTTCTCTTGCACACCTCTTGTGCTCACACACCTGTTCCCCACTTGCACACCATGCAAGTCAATTCACTTCAACATACTCCATTCGTCCTCAATACACCACCTCTGGTTATCCCCAACTAATACCTCATTTGCTCAAGCTCAACACACACCCAATTCCTCATTTACTCAAGCTCATCCACACACAGCCATTCTCAACCAATGCCTCATTTGCTCAACGCCAAGATTCTCACACAAGTCCTCACACACAGCATCATCTAACTAACTTCTTCTCCCCCTAATACTCGTGCTCCCCTGTCTTCCCTTACACTAAGCACATCCCTCGTCATTAACAACCATCTGATCTCTCTACGTCCCCTCTACTGGTACAAATGTCACTACTTCAACCTCATGTCTCTGCCGTCCTCTAATTCCCGAGCAATTATCCCAGGCCACCCTCGGTTAGTTTTCACTGCCACCCCATAATTCTAATGCTCATGTGCCCCAAGTGAAGAATGGTAGAACTACCATTCCTCTACGCAGGGTACCATTCGCCAACACTACTCTCATAGTCCGCTTCACTAGGAGCCTCTTCGTGTGGAAATACATTTTCACAGCTCGGCTTCGCAAAGCCGAGCGATGCATGCGGGTGGTTGGTCTCCTGTAGGTTGGGTCCGTCCGGCATTTTTGATTCAGGGGAGGAGGCATGCTTGGGCCAAGGCTCCAGGCGCCATCTCTGCGCGGAGCCTTTCGGTCCCATACACGATGGCCCAACAACCCACGGTCGGAGCATTGCAACTGCAAGGGTGCGCGGTTCCGAACTCTCATACCCCCCCCCCCCCCCCTCGAACCGTGCCGATCGCCTTTCCCGCCAAGGCGCGGCCCGGCACGGGTCGGGCATGGCGGTTCTTGTGAAGCTGCTACATTACCGATCCCGGCCGGTTTCCGCAGCAAACGACTCACCGAGGGCTCACGTCGGCTATACGTCGCGCTAGACGCTACCCACCCCCCCCCACCCCCCCCAGTCTGGTTCGATGCTTGAGCCGCATTCTCACACCAACACGCGACCCACTCTTTCGCACACCCAGGCGTCCCCACGCCTTCCATACACTCACTGTATTCTGTTGCGGCACTCTCCTGTGCATTCTCTTCTGTTACACACTCAGGTGCACACCACACAGGCGCACTCATGCCGTTCGCACACTCCATCATCACACACTTTTCCTCCACACACTTCTCTCGTGCACTCTCTCTTGTTACATCCTCAGTAACAACCACGGGTGTGCACTCTCCCGGTACACACCCAATCAGTGCACACTTACCCACGGGGGTGCACTCTCCTGTTGCACACCCAATCACGTGCTCTGGTGTGCATCCTCTCTCACTCTCCTCGGCCATCGCACACTCTGTTTCACACTCGTTTTCGACACACTCTTCCCACTCACATTCCGTTTCACACTCGGTTTCACACTCTCGCTCCGGTGCACACTTTTTTCGCACACATGCGCCATTCGCTCTCATACACCTCACAGAGGACCTTCCACGAGCGCCCGGGCTCCGTCTCGATCCAAGCGCGCCAAAAACCTTTTCGCGCCAAACACTTTCGCGCCATACACACCCCTGCTCACCTTAAGGATCCTCTTCCGCAGCAGCACCTGCAAACTTTCATTGGGGTTAGGCAGCACGACATCACGATGCGAACACGGACTTTGCGCGGATTCCATTTTTTCCTCCCGCGATTCATTTTCTAACTCTGCCGTCTCTTCGGCCCCAATTTCAACTACAATCACCTCTTTTTCTTCGACGACCACTGGCGCCAATAAAATTTCTTTTTCCAATTCGGCGGCCGTCGGCTTTTCCACACCCCGAGTCGCGATCTCTATTCTCTCGGTCAATTTAATTGTGCGACGCTCTACCTCGCTCTCTACGCACTCCTCACATTGCGTTACCTCGTCGCGTACCAATGCGACCTCTTCGCTCAGCTTGCGCCCAACGTCCTCCCCAAATTTTTTTTATTTCTTTGGTGGATTTCTCACTTTGAATGTCCTTCTTACCATTTATTTTATTTATTTCATTCTGTTGGGCACCCATCATTTCTTTCGTTTCCCGGGTTTCGTTTTTCATTTCCCTGGTTTCGTTTTTCATTTCCCTTATTTCTTTCATGAATTGCGCCATGAAGGTGCCCATATAGGATTGCATGTCCATAATCCCCACTTGCGCAGTGGGCGCGGCCCTCGTTGCCACGTGCGAGGCGCCCTCATTTTCTTTCCCTGTTACCTCTGCTGCCGCACCCTCTTCGGCTTCCTCCATTACCAACTGTCCCTCTCGGTCCTGGGTCATTAATTCCTCGTTATCTACCTCTTCTTCTACCCCCACCGGCATCCGATCGCTTTGGCTAGCGATGGCACGAATTAAATTTGGCTTTTCATACTTAAATTTTGGTCGCTCGTAATTTTGACCAAATTTGTCCAAAAAAAATTGGCTGGGTTCCAAATCCCACTCCCGGACACCAATTGTTGCGGCCAATATGTACAATTGGTGTCCTACAATTTGGTCCAATAATTTAGTCCCAGGTTCCAAATCCCACTCCTGAAACCAATTGTTGCGGATCTGTCGCCGGCCTTCTCCCCTTATCAAGGGGGGATTAATCCCCTTGTCTTTACTGGCCTGGCGCGACCCGAGACCTATCACGTCCCTTCCGGACAGCACTAAATAGGGTTTCAGGACCAAATTTGCTGTTACCTAAGTACTAGCGCTGCCCTGAAACGAGGAGATAAGCCTCGCACGAATCACGTGTGTTGGTGATACGCCGAGCGGTTGCGTACACGTGATCCGCGCCGTTATAGATGGTGGAACCTGATTGGAGCGATCTTATTCGTACCACGCTTAGTCAATGGAGAAATCACAGGTACGATCGAATCAGAAGGAAGAACACAGGTTTATTTACAGTATATAATTGAAGAAGCAGAGACACAGAGCAAATCCTTAAAAACAGTCTTACTTAATCCCCAGGACTACGGGCCCGTCTCACACACACACTCACGTGGAGATTGCAGATGACAGGATGATGTTCTCCGGCTCGTCCAGGGATGGCTCCCGTGCAGCTTCCTCTGGTCCCCGGCACGTCCCGTGTAGATGGATGCAGGAGAAGGCAGGAGCTCGTAGCGTGTCGACTGAATGGAGCCGGTTATCATGGGGCGAACGGTAGAGGGCGGACTTTGGCGTGGCTGGCGGTTATTCACTCCGCTGTTATGGCTGCGCTTACTCGCGTGGCTGAAAAGCGCTATATGCGTTACCCGGGAATGTCTCTCTCTATATGCGTTACCCGGCGTGCGCGTCCCGCGTACTTGTACAGCCAATGCCTCTCTCTATCTTATGGCGTGCACGTTCTAATGCAAGGTCAAAGTTCACAATGGTGAGTGATACAAGTTCCTCTCTCTCTCTCCCTGCGAGTCCTCAAAGTCCTCTGTTCTCCATTCAAGTCCTTTCCGACAAGTCCTTTTCATCAAGTCCTTCCCAACAAGTCCTTTCGAGGGCTTTTCACATGGGCTTATATAGGCCCACCCCGCGAACCTTCTGGAACTCACCAGACTCCCTTTACGACGCCCTCTCACGCCATGCCGCTAGAGCTCTGATTGGCTGGTGGCTCTTACCGTCTCCCTCACGCCGCTCACCCCGACCCCGCGCCCCTCCTTCACCTTCCGAGGCCCTGCCTCATGTTAGCTTGACTAGGGGACAGCCAAATGGGGCGCGGGATGGATTCCGCTCATAGAGGTAGAATTGGAGGGTGGACGTAAAATGAATGGGGCCTATTCTCTTGTCTTTACACAACGCAGGTACTAAGAGGGGAAATGGCCTATTCTTACACATACTAAGAAATAACTATACTACAAATGGGCCTATATGGAACTCGTGGAACTAACTACGAGGGGCAAACCTTTCGCATTTATTAAGTAAAATGTACAAATCTCAAAACCGTAGCAATATATATATATATATATATATATATATATATATATATATATATATATATATATATATATTGTTGCGGATCTGGGGTCGGCGCTCCCCTTACCAAGGGGGGGTTAATCCCCTTGTCTTTTACACCAGCCGATCCTCCCAGTCCCGGAAATTACACGCTCCTTTGCGGGGTGAGATTGGCCAGGGTGATTGGTCAAGATGTTCCCAAATACCTCTGCCAATCCCTCCACAAAGCAGGGATATAATTTCCCGCTCAGACCCGGACAAGATGGAGTTTGCCAAACAGTTAGCAGTTCGAAATCCGAGCCGTTAGCAAGAAGACTAAACCCGATCCTAAGCGGTTATGCCAAATCGTGCCACGTATATTCAATTGGGGACAGGACGAAAGCGATCGGATGAGAAGAAACCAAGGGGTAAAGAAAGAACAAATATGGTTTATTAATTACACTAAAAGAGGAAACGAAAGGCAAGAATGTACAAGTAGAGGAAATAAAAGGACACAGGGCAAGTTTAGACACTCTTAATTAACACGCCCAGGACAGAACAAACACACTTACACGAAAGGATGGAATGGCAGGGATGGTGTGAAGGAAGAGAAGGGTCCAGGCAGATGGTAGGCGTCGAGGTTCGGGCAGGTGGTTCAGCATTGAGGTCCGGCTCCAGGGTCACGCTCCACTCCGGTCCACATTTCACCTTGGTCCACGCTTCAGTTCGCGGCGAAACCCGGCAGGCAGCGCGGTTAATATTGTCGCCGTAGCGGACCGACCCTCTTTTGTGGTTAACTCAACCCTCTCTCTCCCTTTGACTTGCCTCTCGTAGCTCGACTCTGTCACTCTCCTTCGGTCCGACCTCGTAAGTAGTCCACGGCCACACTTATATTGGCCGCCCGCGTATCAAGCCGCCTGCCTTTTGGAAACGCCCACCGATGAGCTCGCCTCGGCCCTGATTGGTCGTGAGGGCTCCTGGACTCCACCCCTTGATGGTGTGTTGATGGGGCCACGCCTCATTCCTGGCGCTCCTCCCCCTTCTCCTACTCGGCCGCATGGTCAATGGCGTTTTTAGACGGGCGCTGCGGCTGGCAGAGACGTGCCATATAATTTGGAGAGGGTAAACCACAAAATGAATAGGATGGGAATTTGAGAAGGGGGCTAGGTTATTTGATTAATACAACACAGAGTCAAACTATTGGGAACAGATCCTTACCTGAAACACATACTAATGAAATAACGAAAGAAGATCCTATGGTGTCCTACGTGTTGCTCGTGGCCTATCTAGCGTGCGATCTTTGACCTTTTGGGAAGATGGGGATATTTACAGGGAATTATTTACAAGGCTTATTATTTTACAAGTGAAGGTTCTAAAAACCGTAACAATATATATTGTTATGGAAACGGAGTACGGCTCTCCCCTTAGCAAGGGGGGTTAACCCCTTCTCCTGTACACTGACCGTCTCCGCTCCTGGTACCTGTATCGCTCCTTTGCAGGGGGGGGATTGATCAGGGTTATTGGTCCAGGTATTAGCCCGAATACCTTTATCAATCCCTCTGCAAAACAGGGAGACAAGTACCGCTCGAACCACAGTTTTAGATGGACTAGTTGCCGAGCAGTTTTAGCAACCCGAAATTCGAGCCATTAACAATTACTAACCCGATAATGAGCGTTGGCCAAAATCGTGCCACCGGTGTTCAATCAGGTAAAAGACGAAGACGATCGGACGAGAATGAAGAAGCCAATGGTAGGAAAGAACAGATATTTATTATCACTGTGCAAAAACCAAAGAAGAAGAGAAACGAGGGCATGTACAAGGGAAGAAGAAGAAGGACACAGAGCAAGCTTAACTTATACAGGCTTACTTAAACCCCAGACAACACAAAGGACAGACGACGGGCAGACTCACATGAATAGGGAATTGTAGGCAGGAATTGAATGGAGGGATGAGAAGGTTCAGTCGGTCCACAGAACGGGCGACAGGGAGGTCCGAGGATCGCGGCACGACGTCGAGGTCTGCGTGCACGCACTTGTTCGTTGGAGGTTGGTTCCGGCAGTTTCCATCAGTGCTGGTTGGTATCGCGAGCACTCTCAGGCTCATCTGCGCGCGCGTCTCTCTCTGAAGCTTTCTCTTGCGTCTCTGAAGATCCTCTCCCATGCGTCAACACTCCACCGAACTGAACTGCCGGTGGGGGCTTCGTGCGACGGGTTATATAACCACGCCCATGGAACTTTCACGAACCTGCTCGATCTTTCTCTCTCCGCCCTCTCAAGCCATGCCCACTGGCTCCTGGTTGGTTGGTAAGGGCTGCTCCCTGGCTCCACCTTCGATGACGAGTGGGGCCACGCCCTTCTTCTCCGAGCTGACCTCGTGGGTAATGGAGTTTTGGGGCGAAGAAAACAGCCCAAGCAGTAGCGGCGAACGCCACCTCACTGGCAGTTTTAGGAGGCCATGGGGATATTGTAAGGGATCCTACCTTATTTGATTCGATGCAACGCAGAGTCAACTCGTGGAAACACAGCCTTATACTGATACACATAATAATGAAATAACTATTGAGGGAAGCCTATGATTTGCTACGTGATGCGATGGACTAACTAAGGTGCGATCAATTAACAGCCAATTAAGGGGAAATGTACACAGGAAATTTACTACTAAATTTACAAAGTGAAGGTTATAAAAACCGTAACAATATATATATATATATTGTTGCGGTTTTGAGAACCCACACTTATAAATATGACATTATTAAAGGGTTAAAGGTTGCACCCCATAGTTAGGCCACAAGCAACACGTAGGTCATCATAGGACTTCAGTTATTTCATTCGTATGTGTTTAAATAAGGCCGTGTTTCCAATAGTTGAATCTGCGTTGTGTCAATCAAATAAGGAGTAGGCCCCAATCCATTCATTTTGGCAGCCTCCCTCTCCAAGTGACGCCATTAAGCACGCCCTCCTGTCTGTGTCCCATGGCCCCTCCCAATTGGTACGCTCCTCGGCCAGCAGCCGCAGCCTTAGCTGCCCGTGAGCTTGCTCAACGCCGCCATAAGCCATGAGGTGAGGCCCAGAAAAAGGGGGCGGAACGCCAGGAAGAAGGTGTGGCCACGTCAACCCACCATCAGGGCGTGGCCGGTAAGCGATAACCAGCCAACCAGGGCTGAGGTAAGATCGCCTGACAGGCGTGGCTTTTGGGCTCGTGGAGCGATCGCTGCTTGACTTATAAAAGTGCGAATGCAAAGCCCTTTCACAGGACTTATACGGACCGCACATTTGTGAAAGGACTGTCCAGGACACTTGTTGGAGGCACGCTTGTTAAAGAGGACTGGTTGGAAAAGCGCGTTGCAAGAGGACTTCTGAGAAGCATTGGTTGTGAAAGGACTCTTGTTGGATCCTTGTGCTAAAGCAGGACATTGGAGAGAGGGGTGCATTTGGCACGAGCGTGCACTTATTACATATGCCGCTAGGACACCAACCTTCCCCCCGTTATATAATTGTCCGTTCGCGTTCCACTACACGCGGAGCTGCCTGCCGGGTTTCGCCCGCTGGACCGGAGCCTGAACCGGAGCCTGGACCTGAGCCGGGCTGGAGACTGGACGCGCTGGTGACCATCAACCATCTACAATCCCCGTGTGAGTGTGTATGTGAGACGGGCCCGTTTGTCCTGGGGTATTAAGAATAAGACTGTTTAAGGCTGCCCTGTGTGCTTCTTCTTCCTCTTCCTATCCTGTACATTTCTTTCGTTTCCTCTTCTTTCTTTGTACATAATTAATAAACCAATCTGTTCTTCCTATTTCCTGGGTTTCCTCTCCATCCGATCGCATCAGTCTTTTCTCCATTGGGTAAACGTGGCACGATCGGAACCGCCATAATCGGGTATAGTCCTTGCTAACGGCCCGAATTGCGGCTCGCTTCGCTCAGCGTGTCCACTAACGCCGTGGTTCGGGCGGGAGTTATTTCCCTGCTTCACGGTCGGTGTTATTAATTTGGTATTAGGACTAAGTTGACCAATAACCCTACCTAATACCGACCGGAAGGAGCGTATAACTTCCAGGACTCGTGTCAGCCAGATAAAAGGACAAGGGGATTAACCCCCCCTTGATAAGGGGAGAGCCGACGTCCGAGATCCGCAACAATTGGTGTCAGGAGTGGGATTTGGAGCCTGGGACTAAATTTGTTAGACAAAATTTTGGACACCAATTGTGCATATTGGCCGTAACAATTGGTGTCGGGGAGTGGGATTTGGACCCAAACCAAATTTTTATATTTTGGACAAAATTTGGTCAAAATTACGAGTGGCCAAAATTTTATTTAACATCTAAATTTTGAATCATGCCATGGGTAGCCAAGGCGGTCGGATGCCGGTGGGAGTAATGATAGAGGAAAAATAAATGACCCAGGACCGAGAAGGACAGTTGGTAATGGAAGCAAAAAAGGGTGTGGCAACTGGTAATGGCGGCGCCTCGCACATGGCGGTGAGAGCCGAGCCCACTGTACCAGTGTACCAACGTTTAAAGACATGCAATCATTTATGACTGAAATGAGGGCCTTAATGGTCAAGCATGATGAAAACGTGAAAGAATGGAGGAGCGACAGGGAAAAGATGAGGGATGAAGCCAGGTGTGAGATAAAAGCATTGGGGAAGAACATTGATCGCATGTTGAGCGAGGAGGTCGCAGTTGTACGCGACGAGGTAATGCGATGTGAGAAGCGCGGGTTAAGCGAGGGGGAGCAAAGCACAGCCGGGTAGACCGGGGTAGAAATCGCGACACGGGGGATAGAGAAGCCGACGACCGCTGAATTCGAGAATTTTATTTTATTAGCGCCAGCGGTCGTCGAGGAAAAAGAAAATGAAATAATGATAGTGGAAATTGGGATTAAGAAGACGGCGGACTTAGAAGAGCAATCGCGGAAGGAAGAGATGGAAAATGTGCAAAGTCCGTGTTCGCATCATGATGCCGTACTTGCTAATCACAATAAAGATTTGCAGGTGCGTGTGGAGAAGAGGATCCCGAAGGTAGGCCGGGCTGTATATTGCGCGAAAAGGTTTGGCGCGAAAAGATTTTTCGCGCGCTTGGGATCCCGACGTCACCCGGACGCTCGTAGGAGGTCCATGGTGCGCTGTATGGAAGTGAATGGCGCGAGGGTTAGGAAAAAGTGTGCGCCGAAGAGTGAGTGTGAAACAGAGTGTGATAGTGAGAGAGAGTGTGACACAGAGAGTGAGATGGATGGAGAGAGTGTGTGAGGATGCACACCTGAATTGGTTGTGGAGAGTGTGCGGGGATGCACATTGGAGCTCGTGATTGGGTGTGCGACAGGGGATTGCACACCCGTGGGTAGTTGTGCGCTGAGTGGGTGGATGCAAGAGTGCACCCCCATGAGTGTAACGGAGTACGTAACGGGAGAGTGGGCACCGAGATGCGTGTGAGAGAAGTGTGTAATGAAGTGTGCGAGCAGCGAGTGGTGTGCACGAGAGAGTGCGGTGATGAAATGTGTGGAGTGTCTGGGAGGCGTTGGAGCGCCGCATTTTGTGAGTATGGGAAGAGTCGCGTGTGGATGTGAGAATGCGACTCGAGCATCGACACTGACCGGGGCAGCGGTTAGGCTGGCGGATAGCCGACGCGAGCTCTCGGGGCGTGATGCGTTTTGTGTACTGCGGGGGCCAGCGGGGATCGTTGCTGCGGCGCTCCTGCAAGGGCCGGGTCCCGCCGGTTTGGTCGGTGCCGCGTCGTAGCGGCGAACGGCACGATTCCGGGGGAGAAAGGCCAGGTCGGACCTTCGCCCCTGGCGGGCGCGGTGCTCCGACCGGGGGAGGTTGGGTCATCGGACCGGAGACCGCAAGGCTCCACGCCAAGATGGACCTTGGAACCTCGGCCCGAGTATGCCTCCTCCCCAGAATCGAAAATGCCGGACAGACCCAACCTACAGGAGACTGACCATCCGCATGCATTGCCGGCTTTTCGAAGCCGAGCTGTGAAAATGCATTCCACCCCGAGAGGCTTGAGAGTAGTAGACATTTGGTAGTAGTGATGGCGAATGGTATAGTGGTATACGGTGTAGAGGGATGGTTGCTCTACCATCCCTCACATCATTTGGGGCGAAGGAGCTATAGGTTTATGGGGTTTGGCGGTGCAAACTAGCCAGGGAGGGCTTGGATAATGTTAGGATCTAGAGATGACCATAGGTGACCAAGATTTAAGTAGTGACTTTTGTACAGGTAGTGGGGACGTAGAGTAGAGTAGTTGGATGATAATGACGAGGGATGTGCAGTTGTATAAAGGGATGACAGGGAAAGCACAAGTTAGAGGGAAGGAGATAGTTAAATGATGCAGTGTGTTTGTGGTGTAGTTTGTTAAATGAGGAATTGAATGAGAGTCTTGCTGGTGAGCATGTTGAAATGAGGAATTGGAGCGTGGGAAAATCTGAGCGAATGAGGCAATGCTCGAGAATGATGTGTGTGTGTAAAAGTGTATGAATGGAGTATTGAGGATATGTGTCATTGGTGTGCAAGTGATGCACATTGGTGTGCATGTCAAGAGTGATGGACTTGCATGGTGTGCAAGTGGAGAAGGGTTGTGTGGAATAAATGGTGTGGAGTAAATGGAGTGTGGAATACGTGGCGTGGAGTGTATGGTGCGAAGGAGTGGGTGGGGGAAGGATGGACCCCTTCACGAATACCCGGGGAGGGTAGTTTAAACGTAGGTAGAGGGAGTAGGTAAATTTGGGTTGGATATTGACATCTGTGGTGCGGGTAGTAGAAAGTAGTGTTTTGTTGGGTGCATAAGTGTATGGAATAGCTGGGCGTGTGAGCCTGTTAGTAAGTGTGGTTATTGAGCACTCCGCCACTGGTAGTCCGTCGGCCAGGTGAGGCCGCAGGTAGGCTCTGGGAGCTAGTTAGTGTTCAGTTCAGTAGGGGCGGGGCCCGAGGATCCCACGAGAGGACCCGGGTAGCCCAATGCCAGGGGGGGCATAGAGGGGGTAAGTGCCAGGGAGGGCCTTCCCAGGTTAGGGTTGAGTGAAGGAGCTACGCAAGCTCGGGTGGCGACGTTCAGTGGCGGAGGTGCGCAGGTAAGTAGGACCTGCTAGGAGAGCCACACAACCCAGCCCCGAAATTGTGCGAGGGCACAGTAGCGAAAAATCGGGGGAGTGAGACCCCAAATTGGTGAGCACCACAGGGAGGTCAATGGGAATTGGTTTCTAGAACCGCATAGTGTAATGATGGCCAATGGATTGGCAGGGCGAGACCCCGGGTAGTTTAACTGTGTTTAACCCATACCACGTGACCTATGACGTCATAATTAGCAGTAAAAATTATGCAGGTCTATCCAATCACTTGTTGAAAAATTCGTGCCAATTGGACTAACGGTTGCAGAGAACATTGAGTTTTTAATTTTCCGGACATGAAAAACAGGGGCGGAAGAAAGAAAATAAACTCGCACAGAAATAATAGGTCCACCGTCCACCGCGTGTGGACGGTGGACAAGACGACGGACAGATACCACATTTCCCCACACGCGGTTTTGGACAACTGCTGGGCTCTTGGAAGCTGAAGGCCGCATTGGACTTGACGGTAGAGAATCGAAAGGAGGCCGTCTAATCTGCTCGCCTCACGCTTGTTGTGTTTTCGACGCGCGGAGTTCTACACCGCCATTTTGGATCACTTCCCGCACGAGTGGCTACCCCAGTTTCAACAGCCGCCAAGCTCCTGAAAGTACTCTTTGGGACGCCAAGCTAAGTGCCGGCTGACGGGGTTTATTTTCATTTTATCTTTCCCTTGACACCACCCCCCAGAATTTCCATGTTTTAAACGTTTCCCGGTGTGTACCCTGGATAAGAATAGGTACACCGTATCCCTGCGTGTCGTAAGAGACGACTAAGAGGGTTGGCGTCAGGAAGGGCATCCGGCCATAAAAACATTGCCTCAAAAAGGGAACCATGACAATTACAACTACATATGGGCAGGGTACAGCCGAAGTGGAGATCGGTTTCTGAGGTTTGGGACATGGAATGTAGGGACAATGACAGGGAGATCAGGAGAAGTGGTGGAAGTATTGGTCAGAAGAAGAGTGGACATATGTTGTGTGCAAGAGACGAGATGGTAGGGAAGTGGTGTGAGAATGGTGAAGGGTAGGCAGGGACAGAAATACAAGTTTGTGTGGCAAGGCTGCCCGGAGGGCGTGAATGGTGTTGGTGTCCTGTTTTCTGAGGAGTTTGTAGACAGTGTGGTGAGTGTGACTAGAGTGAGTGATAGGTTGATGATGGCGAAAATGATGATTGGAAAGCTCTTGGTGAACGTCATCTTGGGATATGCTCCGCAGGTTGGTCGAAGCGATGAAGAAAAGGCCAAGTTCTGGTGTGCGATAGAGAAGCTGATGGAAAACGTGAAAGATGAGGAAGTTGTTGTGGTAGGAGGAGACCTAAATGGACATGTGGGAAGGAGTATGGATGGTTTTGACGGAGTTCATGGGGGTTACGGATATGGTGTGAGAAATGGAGAAGGTGGAAGGATTTTGGAGTTTGCTGATGGAGCTGATTTGTTGACTTGTAATACTCAGTTCCAGAAAGAGGATAATAAGCTTGTTACATACACGTCAGGTGGGTCGACGACAACCGTTGACTACCTGATGGTGCGTAGGCGAGATAGGGGGCACCTCCGGGACACAAAGGTGATCCCAGGGGAGGAGGCTGTTTCACAGCACCACTTGGTTGTCTGCGACGTAAGGGTGAAAGGTGCGAGGAGAGCTCGGCGGGTGAAGTACCAACCGAGAATGAAGGTGTGGAGGTTGAAAGAGGTGACAGTAAGGGAGGCATTAAAGGAGAGGCTGAGTAGGGTCGAGGATGATGTGGTTGAGCTTGAAAGTGGTTGGATGTCAATGAAAGCTTGTCTGTTGGGAGCCGTTGGTGAGGTATGTGGATGGACAAAAGGACCACCGAGGCACTCGGAAACATGGTGGTGGGATGATGAAGTTGGAAAGAGGATTGACGAGAAGAGGAAGAAGTTCAAGGAGTGGCAGAAGGCGAAGGGTACAGGAGCAGAAACAGCAGAGCATGAAAGTTATAAGGCAGCCAGGAAGGCTGCAAAGAAAGAGGCAGCAAAGGTGCAGGAGGCATGTAGGAAAATGTTCGGAGAACGCTTGGATTCGGAAGAGGGTCAGAAAGCAGTATTCAGGATTGCAAAGCAGATAGCGAAAGAGAGGTGTGATGTGATGGGGGTGAGTTGCTTGAAGGATGAAGTGGGACAAATCGTTGTCGACCCAGATGGAATTAAAGGGAGATGGAAAAGATATATGGAAATGCTGTTGAATACAGAGAATGAATGGGATGGCAACATAGAGAGTAACCCTGTTTTAGGACCGGCAGAGAAGATAACTGAGAAGGAAGTTGAGGAAGCGATAAAAGCAATGAAGGGTAGAAAAGCAGGAGGGCCGACGGGAGTTGTGGGAGATATGTTGAAGGCAGCAGGAAGTTGGGGTGTGAAGAGAATGACAGAGATCTGTAATCTGGTGGTGAAAGAAGGCCGCATTCCAGTGGATTGGGAACTGAGTACCCTCGTCCCTCTATAGAAGGGGAAAGGTGACCCTCTGGAGTGTGGCTCGTACCGAGCGATAAAGTTATTGGACCATGGAATGAAGGTATTGGAAAGGGTGTTGGAGAGGAGGATAAGGAAGAAAGTGAAGATCGACGAAATGCAGTTTGGATTCATGCCAGGAAGAGGAACGACAGACGCGCTTTTCATTGTGAGGCAGTTGCAGGAGAAGTACATGGAGAAGAGGAAGAAGTTGTTTCTTGGGTTTGTTGATCTGGAGAAAGCATTCGATAGGGTACCACGCAAAGTATTGACATGGGCATTGAGGAAGTTAGGAGTGGAGGAATGGTTGATCAGAGTAGTGATGGCAATGTACAAAAGAGCACGCACAGCTGTAAGGACGAAGGACGGGAACAGTGGTGAGTTTGAGGTGAAGGTGGGAGTGCATCAGGGGTCGGTACTAAGTCCACTACTATTTGTAGCTGTGATGGAGGTGCTGGCTCAGAACGTAAAGGAGGGTTTACCGTGGGAGTTGTTGTATGCAGATGATCTGGTGTTGATTGCGGAAAGTATGGATGGACTGAAGGAAAAGATGCACACGTGGTAGGAATGTATGGAGACAAAAGGTTTGAAGGTGAATATCGGAAAGACGAAGGTGATGGCAAGTGGTAAAGCATGTGGAGAGGTGGAAAGAACTGGGAAGTGGCCCTGTGCTGTGTGTAGGAAGGGTGTCGGAGTGAACTCCATTCAATGTACAATGTGCGCTGAGTGGGTTCATCAAAAATGTAGTGGTCTGAGAGGGTCATTAACCAGTGTGGCAGCTACATTCAAATGTAAGGTGTGCACAGAGGGAGCTGCAGATGGAGGGATTGTTGAGTTGGATCTTGGAGACGGCGTGAAGCTGGAAGGTGTGAAAACATTTTGCTACCTCGGAGACATGCTGAACGGAGAAGGTGGATCAGACTCGGCAACGGTTGCTCGAGTGAGATGTGCATGGAAGAAGTTTCGGGAACTGGGTGGCGTGCTGATGATGAGGGGAGTGTCGTTGAAGCTGAAGGGAAAGGTGTATGCTGCATGTGTGAGAAGTGTTATGATTTATGGGAGCGAGACATGGGTGATGAACGTAGAGCAGCAACGAAGGTTGGAAAGGGTGGAAATGCGAATGGTTCTGTGGATGTGTGGAGTATCGTTGAGAGAGAGGAAGACAAATGATGAATTGCGAAAGATGATGGGAATAGAGCCTGTGATTGATGCTGTGAAGAGGAACAGGTTGAGATAGTTTGGTCATGTGTTGAGGAAGGATGAAAGTGACTGGTTGAGAAGAGTGATGGAAATGAATGTAGAAGGAAGCAGAGGATGGGGAAGACCGAAAAAGACTTGGCTAAAGATGGTGGAAGAAGAAATGCGGGCAAGGGGGTTAACAAGGAGAGATGCAGAAAATAGGGCAAAATGGAGAAGATTGTCATGGGGACCGCAAGGCTAACCCCCGCTCTAGCAGGGAAAATGGCCTTTAAAATGCATGTTGTTGTTGTTGTAATGTCAATTAGAGTATAGTTAGGAGAAAATCTCTTCGCACCCTCCGCATCCACTCACCAAGGTGACAGGACTCCACACCATGTTTTGCAAGTATTTGGAATGTAAGACGCATCTTGACGTGGGTGAGACATTGTATGTGATTCCATCCCTTCCTTCTTGGGAGGGATTGGGGACGAATTTGGCATTAGGGGAGATATGGGAGGCAAGACGGGTAGAGACGGAATTAGTAAATTTGTAAATTGTGTGAATACGGGGTAGGGGCAAGGGTAGTGTAGGCTGACATGGGGGGTGACGTACGAGTAGGCACAAGCTTTTCTCAGCTCGCTCTCCTCTTGCTCCTCTTGCTCCTCTTGCTCTTGCGTCCTCCAAGCTCTTGCTTTGACCCCGTCCTCTTGCTTGCTGTCCCTCGTTGTTGCTGGGGAGAAGGAAGACGCCTGAACGAGCAGGTGTGTGCGAGCCATCGTGCGACCAGCTGCGCTGCAGCTAAGGGGGCAGCAGGCCACGAAAAGGACGCGCCAGGCAGCAATCGACGCTGGACCCTCCATTGCCTCCCAAAAACAACCATCCATCCTCAAGCCATACCTGCCTGCAATATCCCCCGTGTAAGTGTGAACGTCTTCTGTCCTAATCGTTGTCCTGGGGTTAAGTAAATAGACTAGTATAAGCTAACGATGCACTGTGTATCTGCTCCTTCCATTCGCTGAATATAACCGATTGCTCTCGTTGCTCTGACTTGTGAAAATACATAATAAATCCTGTTATTCCTCCGTACTCTGTCTTCTTCTCTCTTCCTTCTCTTTCGGTCGCTTTAGAGGTTTCCCGATTGAATATCTGTGGTGCGATCTGGTCAACGTTGGGGGAGTCGGGCCAATTGGGGATCCTGTAACGGTCGCGGTGGACCATCCGCTCGGCCCAAAGTAACATCTAAACCGCGTCTGTAACAATATATATATATAATAATAACAAGGGAGACTTGTGCCCTTCATGTAACAAGGGAGACTGCTCTAATTTCCTGTTTGGCATTGAGGACCTCCATCCATTATTGAGAAAGCAGAAGCAGCATGTCCAGAGTGGAGTGTCCAGGTCTGAAACCAAATTGATGATCAGAGATCAAGCCATTGGAGAAGAGGAAAGATTTCATATCTGAAGCAATGATGGATTCCATGACTTTGCTGATAATTGGGAGAAGGCTGATTGGTCTGTAGTTGCTGGGATCTGTTTTTGCACCTTTTTTGTGCAAAGCGGTGATGTTGGCAGATTTCCAAGCAGATGGAAGATGACCTTGAGCAAAAGAGAGGGTGAAGAGAACAGAGAGAGGGTGAAGAGAACAGAGAGAGGGAGTGAAAGAGCGGAAGAACATGATTTTAGGACCCGTGGGTTGATGCCGTCAGGTCCAGTTGCAGAATCAGAGTCGAGGGTTGACAGAAACTTTTCCACCTTGTCAGGAGGAAAGGACACAGAGTCCAGGAGCAGCTGGGTACGACTGGGTACGGTGGGTACAGAGAGGGATGGGTTTGGGACACAAGATTTAGAGGCAAACACAGAGTTGAGGCATTCAGCTTTTTCACGTGCGGAGTCAGCCGTGTGGCCATTTGAGGTGAGGGAGGGGATGGAGGGGGAACAAACACCAAAAACAGATTTGACCAGACGCCACCAGGATTCGGAAGAGGGAGACAGATAAGAGAGTTCAGTCCTGAGAACGGAGAGATATTGTTTCCTGGCTCTCCTGAGGGTGGACACACACCTTTTTCGGGCTTTGTGAAAGGAAATGAGATTTCTTTCCGTTGGAGTTGCTTTCCAGGAGACGAAAGCAAGTTGTTTCTGGTCAATAGCCTCACCACAAGATTCCGTGTACCATGGACGGGAGGAAGGGTATGACAACTGAAGACGAGATGGGATAAATCTGTGCATGAGAGAGAGCAATTTACTTTGGAAGAATTCCCAGGATGAGTTGATGTCAGAGGTGGTAAAGATGGGAGACCAGTCCAGATGATTGATGGCTGCTTGAAGACCGTGCCAGTTGGCCTGAGTGAAATGCCAGACTCGTCGACGCTGAGCAGGCTCCCTGAGGATGGTCAGAGAGATGTCCACTTTAACAAGGACATGATCAGATGATCCGATTGGAGCAGAAGAAGAGCAGCAGACATTTTCAGGGAAGTTAGTCATAACCAAGTCCAGAAGAGAAGATGTTCCGTTGACTGAGATCCGGGTCCGGAAATTGACAGATTGTGTCAGTCCCAATGAGTTGCAAAGTCCTTTGCTGAGGAGCCATGGCTGGTGAGAGAGGTACCCACACCCAGCCAACTGGCATGGTGACAGTTGAAATCACCACATATGAGGAAGAGAGAGTTGGGATGAGTCGATAGAAGTTGGTCCATATTATCAGACAGCGAGATGTAGATGGAGTCATCACTGTTTGGTGGACGGTACAACACACATATTAACAAGAGGTGGGAGCGAAGGGGAAGCCGTAGCCAGAGGTATTCCTGGGGGTGAGGTGGAGAGAGTGCAGTGCAGGGCGAGTGAGGAAGAGAGTTTTTGATAAAGATAGCAACCCCACCTCCAGGACGAGGCTCAGGTCTATCATACCGGAGGAGGGAGTAGCCCGGGAGAGATACTAAGGAATCAGAGACATCATAAAGGAGGAAAGTTTCTGTTAAGCAGATCACATCTGGTTTGACAGAAGCAACCTGGATGGAGACATCAGTTAAGTTTGAACGAAGGCCCCGGATGTTTGAGGTCCATACCATGAGGTATTGCAAAGTAAAGGATCTGCATTCATTTCTGAACTTGCATTGGTGGATTGTTATACATCTGCATTATTTTCCATTAAAAAACTTTATGTTGAACTTGAAGGCTCCAAGCATGGACTATATATATAGCCCTCATTGAGGTAAAAATAAAAGTAAAAATCCTGCTATCGCTTGCCAAGCGAACCATTCCCCCCTCCCCCTCCCTCTCCACTCCCCCCTCCTCCTCCCTCTCCACTCCCCCTCCCCTCCCTCTCCACTCCCCCCTCACCTCTCCCCCTCCACTCCCCCTCCACTCCCCCTCCCCTCCACCCTCACCTCCCCCCTCCCCTCTCCTCCTCCCCCTCCCTCCTCTTCTCCCCTCTCCTCCTCCCCCTCCCCCTCTTCTCCCCTCTCCTCCTCCCCCTCCCCCTCTTCTCCCCTCCCCCTCTTCTCCCCTCCCCCTCCCCTCCTCCCCCTCCCCTCCTCCCCCTCTTCTCCCCTTCCCCCTCCCTCTTCACTCCCCCTCCCTTCCCCTCTCCCCCTCCCCTCCCCCCTCCCCCTCCCCTCCTCCCCCTCCCTCCTCTTCTCCCCTCTCCTCCTCCCCTCCCCTCCCCCCCTCTTCTCCCCTCCCCCCCTCTTCTCCCCTCCCCCCCTCTTCTCCCCTCCCCACCCTCTCCTCCCCTCCCCGCCCCGTTCCCCTCTCCTCCCCTTCCTCCTCCCCTCCCTTCCCCCGCCCGGCAATGCCGGGTACTTCCCATGGCCAGCTGTACGTGGGCTGCTCGAGGGTTGGAAAACCAAGCAATCTTTATGTCTTGGCACCAAGTAAGAAAACCAGAAATGTTGTATACCAAGAGGTTTTGAGAAATTGAAATTTGACAAAACGTCATATAGGAAATGTACTGTGATATTGCTCTAAAATATTGTTACGGTCCGCGGATTAGGATGTTATTTTACCGAGCGGTGGTATTACCGCGGCCGAACAGTGCTTCCCTGACTAAAACCCGATTCACCCCAAACTTTGGCCGTATCGCGCCGCAGCTACTCAATATGGAAACCTCTAAAGCGACCGAACGAGAATGAAGAAGAAGACGAAGTACGGAGGAATAACAGGATTTATTAATTATTTTCACAAGCCAAAGCAACGAGAGCAGTCGGTTATATACAGAAAATGGAAGGAGCAGACACACAGTGAAATCATTAGCTTACCTATTCAAGCTTAATTAATAAACCCCAGGACAACATTAAAGACAGACGGACGATCACACTTACACGGGGAAATGCAGGCAGGAAGGAATGGCTTGGAGATGGGTGGCCTTTAGAGGCAAGGAAGGTTCAGCGGGTGCTGGGCACGGTCGGGCCAGAAGGCACCGCCGTCAAGAAGCCGAGCTTTGGTCCCAAACTGCGCGGGCGAAGTTCCTTTCTCCGTACTGCCTCGTGTGCTCCTTGCGTTGCCCCGGTCCGTTTCTCCTGCAGCGCGGCACGTCTCATGGCGGCTCGGTCACACCTGCTCGTCTCCAGCGCATCTCCTGGACCCAGAACTCATCCCTCCTCTCAGCTCATCTCTTTTTGGGAGCATCCCACAGCGGGTTATATAAGCCCCGCCCTTCACCCTTTTCGAACCTTCCCCAAACGTTCTCTCTCCGCCCTCTCAAGCCAAACCCCTCGTTCTGGGTTGGATGAGCGGGGCCGACTTACTCCTCCCCTCTATGACGAGGTGGAGACCCGCCTTTCTTCTTCGGCGTTACCTCGTGCGTAATGGAGTCAACTGCTGCAAAGTGGACGGCAGATGAAAATGCAGCAAAGTGCAAACCTGGCACTTGGAAGCTGCCATGGGGCGTCGGAGGGCCTACTCTTATTTAATTCGGTGCAATGAAGAGTCAAACTAGTGGGAAACACATCCTTAGCCTATACAGAGAATAAGGGACTAACTATTTAAAAGGATATATCGTGTCCTGTGTGTAGGTTTATGGAATTAACTAAGAGGACGAGCTGCGACCATTCTTTACATTACGAGGGTGTTACACACAACAAAACCATACTTTTCACATTCGTTACACTTTCTCAAAATTGTTACACTTCTCAAATCCGTTACACTTCTCAAATCCGTTACACTTCTCAAATCCGTTACACTGCACCCTCCTTCCTTCAGGCCCGTGCTCGGGCCTACAAAACTTTAACTTAGTGTGACACGTAGGTGTAATTCCCTCTACAATTAACCTGACCCTGAGTGTGACAATCTTAAAACACAAATAAATATGTCACCCTGCTGCATTGCACCCTGCCTAACAGATTTGCGCCCACAGGATAACCGAATTACGGAATTGTTTTCAAGCTATACATTTATGGTGGGGAGCATTATTTACAGTGATGTTCTTTCTTATTTACAACGCAACCCAGGACCTGTGTTTTTCTTTTTTTCTTTTTAGGGAAACAAAAAGAAGGAAATTCCTGTTGGGAGGGAGGAGACAGCACGCATTGCATCGATGCACCAGTACCAATAACACCAAAGCACCCAAAAGCACCCAAGAGCACCAACCAGTGCACAGTCATTACTGTTTGTAATAAACACACAAAAAAACAACTGGTGGTGGTCTTCTTCTTCTCTGCTGGGCCGATGTTCTTCCCGATGTCTTCTTGTTTCATGCGGCCTACTTGGAAATATAGAAAGCACAAACCGTGTCCATTTTTATTTAGGGCCACAGGGGCCAACTAAGGGTGGTCCACCTGTTTGGCATAGGTGCCACCTTACCGAGGTCCGCAAGCAAGATTCCCTGGCCACTATTGCCGGTCTCCAACAGAGGTGCCCTGCCCCAGAACCTGGGGTCCATCAAGTGGTACTCGGCCGCAGAACAGCGGTCCATAAAGTGGTACATCAATGCAATGCATGCTGGTTGAGAGGGTCCTGGCACACAAGACGACCTCCGCACGCTCCCCTCAACACCCAGTGGCGCACAGTCCTCAGGTGGGAGACAAAAGGGAAAGGGGGAAGACAAATGAGCGAGGGGTAAGGTCACAAGGGTACACATCAATAAGGCAATGCAAGGCGAAATGCGTACGGAGAGCGAAATGAGAAAGCTCGTCCCTACCGTACGTCCCCCCCCCCCCCGTCACCTACACTACCCTTGCCCTTACCCCATCTTTTACAAAAGCTACACATTTACAAATTCGTCACTACTGTCACGTCTTCCCCATATTTCTTCTACACCAAATTCGTCTCCACAATCCCTCTAGCCAAAATTTGCCATCACCAAATTCATCATCAATCCTCATAAGGAGGAAGAGATGGAACACAAAGCACAATGTCACACCCACGTCATGATGCGTCTCACAATCCAAAACATTTGCACATTAAAATAATTAAACATGGCATGGTGTGGAGGTACGTCATCTCAGGTGAGTGCATGTAGATGGTGCGAGGAGACTTCAATCCTAACTATCCTCTAAATGACTTTAACACACTTTACACTACCCGGGGTCTTTCCCTGCCAATCCATTGGCCAACTTAC
The DNA here is from genome assembly GCF_964187855.1 of Myxine glutinosa. Taxonomy (NCBI): domain Eukaryota; kingdom Metazoa; phylum Chordata; class Myxini; order Myxiniformes; family Myxinidae; genus Myxine; species Myxine glutinosa. The sequence continues at coordinate 13,132,816 of NC_136274.1, forward strand.
ACTATGGGTTCTAAAAACCAATTCCCATTGACCAAACTGTGGTGCTTCTCAATTTGGGGTCTCACTCCCCCGATTCATCTCCTGGTGCCCTTGCACAATTTCTGGGCTGTGACGTGTAGCTCTCCCAGCAGGTCTACCCACCTGCACACCTCCACCACTGCAGTTGCCACCCGAGCTTACCTAGCTCCTCAACCTAACCTATCTACTGGGGAAGGCCCCTCCTGGCTCTGTCACCCCTTGGTGCCCTCTGGCACTGGGCTACCCGGGTCCGTCCTCCGGGTCCTCGGGCCCCATCCACAACAACTCTACCGGCTCCCAGAGCCCACCTGCGGCCTCATCTGGCCGACATCCTCACAGTGGTGGAGTGCCCAAACCAACTACACACACTAACAGGCTACACGCCCAGCCATTTCCACGACACTAATGCACCCATCCAAACATCATTCTTCCACCCGCACCACAGATGCCAATATCCACCCACAATTAACCTATACCCACTACCTAACACTTACACTACCCGCCCTGGGTATTCGTGATGGGGGTCCACTCTTCCCCCATTCACACCTTCGCACCATCCACTCCGCTCCATCGTTTCCACCATACTCACTCCACGACCATGCATTCCAATACTCCATATACTCCACACTACCATTTATTCCATACACCTGTTCCTCATACCTGTTGTTGCACACCTGTGCACTCACACCTGGTGCCACCTGCACCCTCCTCTTCCTGGACCATTTGGTCAACTCAATACTCATCACTATCACTATCACTCTCACTCATACACTGCTCCACACACCTGTCCAGTTGCACACCTGTGCAATCACACCTGTTCACCATACACTTCCAATCCTCAACACACACGGCATCATCTGGACTAACTATTCCCCTCTGAAACTTGCGCTTCCCAGTTGCCCCTTTAAACTATTGCGCTCCCACGTCATTATCATCCACACTAATCTACCTGCGTCCCCACTACAGGTATCAGTCACTAACTAATCTTAACGTTACCTAATGTCATCTTCTAGGGCCCTACACACAATATCCTAACCCACCCGGGCTAGTTTTCACTGCCATACACCCCATAACTCTAGTGCTCCTTTGCCCCCCTCTGTGAGGGATGGTGGATTGGCCATCCCACCACATGGGGCATCTCTCACTATTAATTTTGCTCGTCCAAATCCAACAAATCAAAAATTTGCCAATCACTCTACCAATCCTCTGCCAATCCTTTACCAATCATCAAATTTTGTTTTTCTAATTTCGGGTCCAGAACACTAACCTCATCACCACAGTCTATACTCTAGTGCCTCTCGGTGCGCCAATTCACTTCCACAGCCCGGCTTCGTAAAGCCGAGCAATGAATGCGGGTTGTTTGGTGCCGGCGACTGGATGCGTCCGGCACTCGGTGCAGGGAAGGACGCTTACCCGGGCCGAGATCCCACGCACCACCTCGGCGCGGAGCCATCCAATTGCCCGATCTCGACCTGCCGGAACGCCTTAACAAAAAGGGGTCGCTATGATGACCCTTCCTATTGGGCTGCCCGTTCCGCCTAGCGGAGCACGGACGCGGCCGTTCCAAGCGCGGCCCAGCGTGGATCACGTACGGCGGTCCTTTCGAACCCGCCGTGGTTCGGATCCCCGCTGGTCCTTGCGGCACGCGAAACCCGGCACGCACCGAGGGCCCGATTCGGCTATAAGTCGCTCTAACCGCTAACCCGGTTACCGTCGATGCCTCACCTGCATGCTTACACGCATACGCTACCCCTTCCTTGCTCATACACCCAGCGATTCCCATGCTCCTCGTCATTGCACCTTCTCTTCCACACCCAGGTACACTCATTCCGCTCACAGACTTGGTCACACACCTGACCACCGAACACCTTTGCACACACTCGTCGCTCGCACACCTCACCAACACATCTCTTCGCGCCCCCTTCTCGGTCACCTCCTCGGTGACTATCACAGGTGTGCTCTCACTCGCACACCCAACCACGTGCCTCACGACCAACTCAAGTGTGCATTCCCACACACGCTCTACCATTCCAGGTGTGCATCCTTCCATTCCAGGTGTACATCCTCGCTCACCTGTCACAACCAACTCACACTCCGTGTCACTCTCACTACTTTCACCACCACTCTTGACAGCGCACTCACCCTTACTCTCGACAGCGCACTCTTTCCTCATGCCCCTGTCCGTTACACACCTTTCTCGCGCACACCCTTGCGCACACTCTCCTGTTACACCCTCTGTAACACTCACCACAGGCATGCATTCTTCCTTACTTTTGACAGCGCACTCTTTCCCCATGCACCTGTCCGTTACACACCTTTCTCGCACACACTCTCCCTTTACACCCTCCGTAACACTCACCACAGGCGTGCATGCTTCCGTTACATCCTCTGTAACACTCCTCACTACGCGCTTCCATGTGCTCCCTCGCACACGCGCTACGACCGACTCACTCTCGACAGCACACTCACTCCTTGGCGCGCACTTTTTCCTCACACACTCCATGGTCGGACATTCTCGCACTCCTCTTTTTTCGCACACCAGACCTGTCGCACACTTCACCAACGGCCTCTCACGAACACCCGGGTCCACATCAACCCCCAAGCCGACTGAAGCTCCCCTCACATCATGTACATTTCCACGTATATCGCCACTCACCTTGGCACCTCGTCTCCGCACCTCCTTCGCCACCTGCAAACTCTTTATTTGGTTAGTGAGCACACCATTATGAGTTGAGCACCGACCTTGTACATATTCCATCACCTCCTCCTTTATCTCCCTCTTAGTTTCTGTCCGTCCCTTCTTAATTTCACTCACCTCTTCTTCCACTTCCTCTAATTTTTGCTTCACCTCTTTTATTTCCCGGTGCGTCTCCTCAAGTTCGTCCTCTAAGGCTATCTTGACCGTCTCTATGTGCGTCCTCACCTCTCGGTCCTTCGTCTCCATTACTTCTGTCACCTCATCCAACCTCATTGTCAGTCCCTCACGTACCATCTGACATTGCCTCTGTGTCGCTATCAAGTCCTTTTTTATGTCGTTTTGTGTCGCTTTTAACCCTCCTAGTACCACAGTGTTCCTTTGAACCTGCTCCACTAACTCCGTTTGTCCCTCTGTCAGCTGTTCCACCTCCTCCATCAGATCTTCTATTCCCCCTTGTAACTTTGCCGTCCCATTTCTCACCTCTTTCTCTATACGCTTTTCGCCTCGCTTTACCTCCTCGCGTACCCCCGAGACCTCCTCACTTACACCTCGTCGTATCTCCTCTTTCATCTCCTCCCTTTCTTTTGTAGATGCCGCCCTCATCTGTCCCAATTCATCCCTCTGGGCATCCAGTTTGGTTCCTACCCCGATTCTCACCCCCTCTATCTGGTTCCCCATCTGTTCGATTTCCCGGGCGGATTGCTCCCCTATTTCCCGCAATTTGTCTTCCATCCTATTTTCTAACCCCATTAACCCATTTTTCACCCCCTCTAACTGATTCTCCTGGGCAGCCATTCTATTTTCCACCCCCGTTAACCCATGTTTCACCCCTTCTATTCCATTGTCTAACCCCTCAAATTTCTTGTCTAATCCCTCAAATTTCTTGTCTAATCCCTTAAAATTATTGTCTAGCCCCTCAAATTTAGCTTCTAGCTGTTCCCCCATTTCTCCCATTTTGCCCCCCATTTCGCCCCCCATTTCGCCCATTTTGCCCCCCAATTCGTCCCTCATTGCCCCCATACTGTGTTTCAAACCTCCAATTTGGTCTCCCATTCGGCCCTCCAATTGCTCATTCTGAGCCCTCATTTGCTCACTCTGAGCCCTCATTTGCTCACTATTCTTTTCCATAAGGGCCTTCATTTGTATCATGAAAAGGTTCAAATCCACCAGCGGCGCTGCTACGGTCACGGGCGCCGCTAAATTTGGTGTCGCTACACCCACGTGCGTGAGGACGCCATTTTGCGCGCCCGAAACCTCATGCGCGAGAGCGCCATTTTGTGCGCCTGATACCCCCTCAACCACATTGCCAATGTTCTCCTCCTCCCTTTCCTCCACATACATTTCCCCGAGGTCCTGGGTCGATTCCACCCCGTTTATCTCTATCTCTCCCACCGGCATCCCGTCGCCTTGACCAGCCATGGCGCGATTTCAAAATTTGGGTTTTTCTTTTAAAAACAAAACAATTTCCAGCTGCTTGTAATTTTGAGCGCGTTAAGCGCGCTTCGGGCCTCGTATCTCACTCCCCGACACCAATTGTTACTGCCAATAACACAATTGGTGTTCCAAAATTTGGGCTAAATAAATTTAGTCCCAGGTTCGAATCCCACTCCTGACACCAATTGTTACGGTCCGCGGATTAGGATGTTATTTTACCGAGCGGTGGTATTACCGCGGCCGAACAGTGCTTCCCTGACTAAAACCCGATTCACCCCAAACTTTGGCCGTATCGCGCCGCAGCTACTCAATATGGAAACCTCTAAAGCGACCGAACGAGAATGAAGAAGAAGAAGAAGAAGTACGGAGGAATAACAGGATTTATTAATTATTTTCACAAGCCAAAGCAACGAGAGCAGTCGGTTATATACAGAAAATAGAAGGAGCAGACACACAGTGAAATCATTAGCTTACCTATTCAAGCTTAATTAATAAACCCCAGGACAACATTAAAGACAGACGGACGATCACACTTACACAGGGAAATGCAGGCAGGAAGGAATGGCTTGGAGATGGGTGGCTTTTAGAGGCAAGGAAGGTTCAGCGGGTGCTGGGCACGGTCGGGCCAGAAGGCACCGCCGTCAAGAAGCCGAGCTTTGGTCCCAAACTGCACGGGCGAAGTTCCTTTCTCCGTACTGCCTCGTGCGCTCCTTGCGTTGCCCCGGTCCGTATCTCCTGCAGCGCGGCACGTCTCACGGCGGCTCGGTCACACCTGCTCGTCTTCTGGGTCCAGGAGATGCGCTGGACTCATCCCTCCTCTCAGCTCATCTCTTTTTGGGAGCATCCCGCAGCGGGTTATATAGGCCCCGCCCTTCACCCTTTTCGAACCTTCCCCAAACGTTCTCTCTCCGCCCTCTCAAGCCAAACCCCTCGTTCTGGGTTGGATGAGCGGGGCCGACTTACTCCTCCCCTCTATGACGAGGTGGAGACCCGCCTTTCTTCTTCGGCGTTACCTCGTGCGTAATGGAGTCAACTGCTGCAAAGTGGACGGCAGATGAAAATGCAGCAAAGTGCAAACCTGGCACTTGGAAGCTGCCATGGGGCGTCGGAGGGCCTACTCTTATTTAATTCGGTGCAATGAAGAGTCAAACTAGTGGGAAACACATCCTTAGCCGACACAGAGAATAAGGGACTAACTATTTAAAAGGATATATCGTGTCCTGTGTGTAGGTTTATGGAATTAACTAAGAGGACGAGCTGCGACCATTCTTTACATTACGAGGGTGTTACACACAACAAAACCATACTTTTCACATTCGTTACACTTTCTCAAAATTGTTACACTTCTCAAATCCGTTACACTTCTCAAATCCGTTACAATATACATGTTCTTTTCATCATATATTTGTATTATTCTTATTCAACCCGGGCGAAGCCGGGTACCTCAGCTAGTAGAATATATAGAAGATTAAAAACACCTCACAGCCACAAAACACGAAATTAAAAACACCTCACAGCCACAAAACACGAAATTAAAAACACCTCACAGCCACAAAACACGAAATTAAAAACACCTCACAGCCACAAAACACGAAATTAAAAACACCTCACAGCCACAAAACACGAAATTAAAAACACCTCACAGCCACGAAACACGAAATTAAAAACACTTCACAGCCACGAAACACGAAATTAAAAACACTACACAGCCACGAAACACGAAATTAAAAACACTTCACAGCCACGAAACACGAACTTAAAAACACTTCACAGCCACGAAACACGAACTTAAAAACACCACAGCCACGAAACACGAAATTAAAAACACCTCACAGCTACGAAACACGAAATTAAAAACACTTCACAGCCACAAAATACGAAATTAAAAACACCTCACAGCCACGAAACACGAAATTAAAAACACTTCACAGCCACGAAACACGAAATTAAAAACACTTCACAGCCACAAAATACGAAATTAAAAACACCTCACAGCCACGAAACACGAAATTAAAAACACCTCACAGCCACGAAACACGAAATTAAAAACACCTCACAGCCACAAAACACGAAATTAAAAACACCTCGCAGCCACAAAACATGAAATTAAAAACATCTCGCAGCCACAAAACACGAAATTAAAAACACCTCACAGCCACAAAACACAAAATTAAAAACACCTCACAGCCACAAAACACGAAATTAAAAACACCTCACAGCCACAAAACACGAAATTAAAAACACCTCGCAGCCGCAAAACACGAAAGTAAAAACACCGCAGTACACAAAACACGAAATTAAAAACACCTCGCAGCCGCAAAACACGAAATTAAAAACACCGCAGCCACAAAACATGAAATTAAAACACCTCACAACCACAAAACACGAAATTAAAAACATCTCAGCCACAAAACACGAAATTAAAAACACCTCACACCCACAAAACACGAAATTAAAAACATCTCACAGCCACGAAATTAAAACACCTCACAGCCACGAAACACGAAATTAAAAACACCTCCCAGCCACGAAATTAAAAACACCTCACAGCCACGAAACATGAAATTAAAAATACCTCACAGCCACGAAATTAAAAACACCTCACAGCCACGAAACATGGAATTAAAAACACCTCCCAGCCACGAAATTAAAAATACCTCACAGCCACGAAACACGAAATTAAAAATACCTCACAGCCACGAAACACGAAATTAAAAATACCTCACAGCCACGAAACACGAAATTAAAAATACCTCACAGCCACGAAACACGAAATTAAAAATACCTCACAGCCACGAAACACGAAATTAAAAATACCTCCCAGCCACGAAATTAAAAACACCTCACAGCCACGAAACATGGAATTAAAAATACCTCCCAGCCACGAAATTAAAAACACCTCACAGCCACGAAACATGGAATTAAAAATACCTCCCAGCCACGAAATTAAAAACACCTCACAGCCACGAAACACGAAATTAAAAACACCTCCCAGCCACGAAATTAAAAACACCTCACAGCCACGAAACATGGAATTAAAAATACCTCCCAGCCACGAAATTAAAAACACCTCACAGCCACGAAACATGGAATTAAAAACACCTCCCAGCCACGAAATTAAAAACACCTCACAGCCACGAAACATGGAATTAAAAACACCTCACAGCCACGAAATTAAAAATACCTCACAGCCATGAAACACGAAATTAAAAATACCTCACAGCCACGAAACACGAAATTAAAAATACCTCACAGCCACGAAACACGAAATTAAAAACACTTCACAGCCACGAAACACGAAATTAAAAATACCTCACAGCCACGAAACACGAAATTAAAAATACCTCACAGCCACGAAACACGAAATTAAAAATACCTCACAGCCACGAAACACGAAATTAAAAATACCTCACAGCCACGAAACACGAAATTAAAAATACCTCACAGCCACGAAACACGAAATTAAAAATACCTCACAGCCACGAAACACGAAATTAAAAATACCTCACAGCCACGAAACACGAAATTAAAAATACCTCACAGCCACGAAACACGAAATTAAAAATACCTCACAGCCACGAAACATGGAATTAAAAACACCTCCCAGCCACGAAATTAAAAATACCTCACAGCCACGAAACACGAAATTAAAAATACCTCACAGCCATGAAACACGAAATTAAAAATACCTCACAGCCACGAAACACGAAATTAAAAACACCTCCCAGCCACGAAATTAAAAACACCTCACAGCCACGAAACATGGAATTAAAAACACCTCCCAGCCACGAAATTAAAAATACCTCACAGCCACGAAACACGAAATTAAAAATACCTCACAGCCACGAAACACGAAATTAAAAACACCTCCCAGCCACGAAATTAAAAACACCTCACAGCCACGAAACATGGAATTAAAAACACCTCCCAGCCACGAAATTAAAAATACCTCACAGCCACGAAACACGAAATTAAAAATACCTCACAGCCACGAAACACGAAATTAAAAACACCTCCCAGCCACGAAATTAAAAACACCTCACAGCCACGAAACATGGAATTAAAAATACCTCACAGCCACGAAACACGAAATTAAAAACACCTCCCAGCCACGAAATTAAAAATACCTCACAGCCATGAAACACGAAATTAAAAATACCTCACAGCCACGAAACACGAAATTAAAAACACTTCACAGCCACGAAACACGAAATTAAAAATACCTCACAGCCACGAAACACGAAATTAAAAATACCTCACAGCCACGAAACACGAAATTAAAAATACCTCACAGCCACGAAACACGAAATTAAAAATACCTCACAGCCACGAAACACGAAATTAAAAATACCTCACAGCCACGAAACACGAAATTAAAAATACCTCACAGCCACGAAACACGAAATTAAAAACACCTCCCAGCCACGAAATTAAAAATACCTCACAGCCACGAAACACGAAATTAAAAATACCTCACAGCCACGAAACACGAAATTAAAAATACCTCACAGCCACGAAACACGAAATTAAAAATACCTCACAGCCACGAAACATGGAATTAAAAACACCTCCCAGCCACGAAATTAAAAATACCTCACAGCCACGAAACACGAAATTAAAAATACCTCACAGCCATGAAACACGAAATTAAAAATACCTCACAGCCACGAAACACGAAATTAAAAACACCTCCCAGCCACGAAATTAAAAACACCTCACAGCCACGAAACATGGAATTAAAAACACCTCCCAGCCACGAAATTAAAAATACCTCACAGCCACGAAACACTAAATTAAAAATACCTCACAGCCACGAAACACGAAATTAAAAACACCTCCCAGCCACGAAATTAAAAACACCTCACAGCCACGAAACATGGAATTAAAAACACCTCCCAGCCACGAAATTAAAAATACCTCACAGCCACGAAACACGAAATTAAAAATACCTCACAGCCACGAAACACGAAATTAAAAACACCTCCCAGCCACGAAATTAAAAACACCTCACAGCCACGAAACATGGAATTAAAAATACCTCACAGCCACGAAACACGAAATTAAAAACACCTCCCAGCCACGAAATTAAAAATACCTCACAGCCATGAAACACGAAATTAAAAATACCTCACAGCCACGAAACACGAAATTAAAAACACTTCACAGCCACGAAACACGAAATTAAAAATACCTCACAGCCACGAAACACGAAATTAAAAATACCTCACAGCCACGAAACACGAAATTAAAAATACCTCACAGCCACGAAACACGAAATTAAAAATACCTCACAGCCACGAAACACGAAATTAAAAATACCTCACAGCCACGAAACACGAAATTAAAAACACCTCCCAGCCACGAAATTAAAAATACCTCACAGCCACGAAACACGAAATTAAAAATACCTCACAGCCACGAAACACGAAATTAAAAATACCTCACAGCCACGAAACACGAAATTAAAAATACCTCACAGCCACGAAACACGAAATTAAAAATACCTCACAGCCACGAAACATGGAATTAAAAACACCTCCCAGCCACGAAATTAAAAATACCTCACAGCCACGAAACACTAAATTAAAAATACCTCACAGCCACGAAACACGAAATTAAAAACACCTCCCAGCCACGAAATTAAAAACACCTCACAGCCACGAAACATGGAATTAAAAACACCTCCCAGCCACGAAATTAAAAATACCTCACAGCCACGAAACACGAAATTAAAAATACCTCACAGCCACGAAACACGAAATTAAAAACACCTCCCAGCCACGAAATTAAAAACACCTCACAGCCACGAAACATGGAATTAAAAACACCTCACAGCCACGAAATTAAAAACACCTCACAGCCACGAAACATGAAATTAAAAACACCTCCCAGCCACGAAATTAAAAATACCTCACAGCCACGAAACACGAAATTAAAAATACCTCACAGCCACGAAACACGAAATAAAAAAACACCTCCCAGCCACGAAATTAAAAATACCTCACAGCCACGAAACACGAAATTAAAAACACCTCACAGCCACGAAACACGAAATTAAAAATACCTCAGCCACGAAACACGAAATTAAAAAACACCTCACAGCCACGAAACACGAAATTAAAAACACCTCACAACCACAAAACACGAAATTAAAAACACCTCACAGCCACGAAATTAAAAACACCTCACAGCCACGTCATTTAAAAACACCTCACCACCACATCATTTAAAAACACCTCACCACCATGTCAATTTTACACACCACCACATAATGCAAAATACATCACCACCACGTGATTCAAACCCACCACCACGTTGTTAAAAACACTTCACAACCACGGAAATAGAGTTTCAGGGAGTAGTTCAGTGACAACAAGACACTGCTCAGATATGTAGATATATAGATAAATAAACCTGAAAATCGCAGAGCCAGAATTATTTTTTGGTCTGGGAAGCCCATGCGAGGTTTCTTCTTCTTCACCCTCACAACCCTGGGTGAATATGCGATCTTTTTTTTTTAAGTTCGAATTTTGCCAAATCTGTTTCATTCGTTTGTTAATATACCTCAGCCATTGACAAATCTGGAACTAAGTCTTTATAAGTTCATCAAATACTGACACCGTGAATGACATTCACTGAGCTAAATGTTGATATTAAAGCGCGGCGTTACGCGCGCTGCTTGCGAGCAAGGAGGAAGCGGACAAGCGGTAACTTATAAGCGTCTTTATTTCAGGAGCTCACTAACACTGGCGCGCTCCGGGCTGTGCGCCCGGTGTATATCATGAGGCCACGCCTACCCCTCGGGCGTGGCCACCGCCCACTTGGTGCGCGGAATGATGTCACCATGCCAGTGGGCTTTTGTGTCCGCCACACGCGCCCCCCCAGAATTCCCGCGCACCTGGAGGGCCAGTTTGCGGGGCAGACGAATGACCCGGCCGAAGCGCCCCCTGGCGATTGGCGGCGTCTGGGGTGCAGGGATGCCAGGTGGGATGCCCCTGGCTGCCCCTGGGATGGGTGCAGGACCGGGGGGCGGCGGGGCTGGGCGGTGCCGGGGGTCCGCCCGCAGGTGGGCGGCCCCGACGTGGGGGTCGGGCCACTGGCGGTGGATGGTCCACGTCGAGGTGGGCCGGCTTGAGGCGGTCTACCGAAACGCGGTCAGGAGTACCGCCGATGTCCAGGGTGAAGTGCTTCGCCCCGGTCTCCAGCACGTGGAAAGGCCCGTCGTACGGGGGCCACAGTGGTGTCCGGTGGGCATCGTGGCGGACGAAGACGTACTCCGCCGTGCGAAGCTCCGGGGCGACGTGCGTCGGTGGGTGCCCGTGGCATGCCGTTGGCACCGGGGCGAACCTCTGGGCGGTCTCTTGCAGAGCGGAGCGCTGCTGTGCCACGGACCATGGTGCCGTGGAGTCGGGGAGGAACTCACCCGGCACCCGCAGCGGTTGCCCGAAGACCAACTCCGCCGCGGATGCGCGCAGGTCCTCCTTGGGCGCCGTCCGGAGGCCCAGCACGACCCAGGGGAGCCTGTCGACCCAGCCGCCGTCGCGGAGGGTGGCCCGGAGCGCGGCCTTCAATGAGCGGTGAAATTGCTCACACAGGCCGTTAGCCTGGGGGTGGTAGGCCGTGGTTCGGTGCAGCCGGACCCCGAGCCCCTGCGCGACCGCCCCCCAGAGCTCCGACGTGAACTGGGGGCCGCGGTCGGACGAGATGTCTGAGGGGGCGCCGAACCGGGCGACCCAGGTAGCGATGAAAGCCTGCGCGACATTGGCCGCCGTTGTCGACGCCAAGGGCACGGCCTCCGGCCACCGGGTGGTGCAGTCCACCATGGTGAGGACATAGGTGAAACCCCGCGAGGGGGGCAGAGGTCCCACCAGGTCCACGTGGATGTGGTCAAACCGGCGTTCCGGCACCGTGAACGGGGCCAACGGGGCCTGGGTGTGCCGGTGCACCTTGGCGCGCTGGCAAGCGAGGCACGTCCTGGCCCAGCCGCGGACGGCCTTCCGGAGGCCATGCCAGAAGAACTTGTCGGCGATCAGCCTTTGGGAGGCCCTCGCGCCCGGGTGGGACAGGCCGTGGATGGCGTCAAACACCTGGCGCTGCCAGCCCGCGGGCACGATGGGGTGAGGACGCCCGAGGGAGACGTTACACAAGAGGGCCGCGCCCGCGCCTTCGAACGCCACCTCGGTGACGCGGAGGCCCGTGACGGCGGTCCGCAAGGCCTGGACATCGGGGTCAGCGGCCTGGTCCGCTGCCATCCGGGCATAGTCGATGCCGAGGTGGACTGCATGGGCGACGGCCTGGGAAAGGCAATCCGCCACCGGGTTGTCCTTCCCCGCGACGTGCTGGATGTCCGTCGTGTACTCGGACACGGCCGAGAGGTGACGCTGCTGCCGGGCCGACCACGGCTCGGTGACCTTGCCCATCGCGAAGATCAGCGGCTTGTGGTCGACGAAGGCAGTGAACGCACGGCCCTCGAGCAGATGGCGGAAGTGCCTGACCGCCAAGTGAAGCCCGAGCAACTCGCGGTCGAAGGTACTGTAACGGCGTTCGGGCGGGCGAAGCTGCCGGCTAAAGAACGCCAGCGGTTGCCAAGCTCCACGCACCCATTGCTCGTGCACCGCGCCCACCGCGTAATCCGAGGCATCGGTGGTGAGGGCGATCGGTGCATCGGGCGCCGGGTGCGCGAGCATGGTGGCGTTAGCCAAGGCGAGCTTCGCGCCTGTGAACGCCGTGTCCATCTGCTCGGTCCAGGTAACGTCGCCTTTCCCAGGCTTACCTCAGAGAGCTTCGTGCAGGGGGCGCAGGAGCTGGGCGATACGGGGCAGGAACCGATGGTAAAAGTTCACCATGCCCAGGAACTCCTGCAGCCCTCTGATCGTGCGGGGGCGCGGAAACCCCTTCACCGCCTCCACCTTGGCCGGCAGGGGGACGGCTCCGTGCCTGGTGACACGGTGCCCCAGAAAATCGATTATGGTGGCGCCGAACCGGCACTTTGCGGGGTTCACAATCAGGCCATGCTGGCCCAGGCATTCGAAGAGCGTGCGGAGGTGGCGTAGGTGCTCTTCGCGGGACGCGCTGGAGACGAGGATATCGTCCAGGTAGACGTAGACAAAATCCAAGTCACGCAGGACGCTGTCCATCAGTCGCTGGAAAGCCTGAGCTGCATTCTTCAGACCGAAGGGCATGCGCAGGAACTCGAAGAGTCCGAATGGCGTGATGACCGCCGTCTTCGGGACGTCCTCCGGCCTGACGGGGACCTGATGGTAGCCGCGTATGAGGTCCACCTTTGAGAAGAAGGACATGCCCGCCAAACGGGCAGAAAAGTCCTGAATGTGGGGGATGGGGTAGCGGTCGGGAGTTGTGGCGTCATTGAGACGGCGATAGTCCCCGCACGGTCGCCATCCCCCGCCGGGCTTCGGCACGATGTGCAGCGGCGACGCCCAAGCGCTCTCTGAGCGCCGAACGATGCCGAGTCGCTCCAGGGTAGCGAACACCGCTTTTGCCACCGCCAGCTTCGTCGGCTCGAGGCGGCGTGCCCGGGCGTAGACCGGTGGCCCGACGGTGGGGATGTGATGGGCCACCCCGTGCTTGACGGCCCCCGCCGAGAAGGTGGGCCGCGTGAGGGCCGGGAAGCCGGCGAGGAGGCGGGTGAATGCGTCCGCTGCCGGAAGCGTACAGACCAACGTGGCCGGAACCGAACCGTTCGGCAAGCCGCTTGGCAAGCTGGTCGTTGAGCTGGGCAACGCACAAGCGAGCGAGCTGAACGTCTCGGCCTGGACAAGACGTCTGCGCTTGACGTTGACCAGGAGCCCATTAGCGCACAGGAAGTCCGCGCCAAGCAGTGCCATGGGCACGTCGGCGGTGACGAACGTCCATCGGAAAACCTGCCCTCCGAACCGCAGAGAGAGGCAGCATTTTCCGTACGTACGGATGGGCGTCCCGTTCGCGGCAAGCAGCGCGGGGCCCCCACCCGCAGCGTGCTTGTCTGACGTGCCGGCGGGAACGACACTCACCTGTGCTCCCGTGTCGCACAGGTAACGGCGCCCGGAGAAGGTGTCCGTTATGAACAGCAGGCTGCTCGAACGGCCGGCGCTCATCGCCACTATTGAGCGCCGGCCCAGGCGTTTCCCGACCTGTTGAAGGAGCATGGCGGATGACACTGCCGAGCTTCGTGGCCGAACTTGGCGTGGAACCAGCACCAGGTGGTGGAGCTGGAGGAGCGCGGCTGGCTCCGCCAGGCCGGTGGAGTTGGCGGGTTTCCCTGCGGTGGCGGTTTTCGCCGCGGCGGTGGGCGGGGCGTGGCGGCGGTCACGAGGTGCGTATCAGCATGCTGCGTATGCTGTATAAGCTGATGCTGTGGATCAGCAGCATCAGCAGCAGCGTCAGCAGCATCAGCCACGAGGGCTGTGACGGCCACGCCGACTCTCGCCCGCGTGTCCGAAGCGGCGAAGTACTTGTCCGCCTCGGCTGCCAATGCTCGGGGTTCCGTTAGCCCGGTCCCGGCCAACGTGAGGCGAACCTGCGCTGGAAGTTGGCGACGGAAAAGCGCCCGGAATAGAGAACCGGGGGCTTCGTCGCCCAACAGTGACAGCATATGGTCCATTCGGACCGACGGGCGCGTGTCACCGAGCTCGGGGAGATCCAGGAGGCGGTCGGCCCGTGCGTCGTCCGTGAGGCCGAACGTGGCTAGGAGTAGCCGCTTGAGTGCCTCGTACTTGTGGCCGTCCGGTGGGTGGCGAAGGACGGACACAACTCGAGCGGCCGTGCCGGGCCCGAGGGAGGCGACGACGTGGCAATAGCGCATGTCATCGCCGGTGAGGCGCCGAAGCTGAAATTGGGCTTCGGCCTGGACGAACCAGACTTCGGCCTGAGCCTCCCAAAATTCGGGAAGTTTGATGAAGTTGGCCATGGCAATGGCGTCGCGTGTGGAAGGATCGCTCCGGCAGATCCAACGTCAAGGGGGTCACCAGTAAAGCGCGGCATTACACGCGCTGCTTGCGAGCAAGGAGGAAGCGGACAAGCGGTAACTTATAAGCGTCTTTATTTCAGGAGCTCACTGTAACACTGGCGCGCTCCGGGCTGCGCGCCCGGTGTATATCATGAGGCCATGCCTACCCCTCGGGCGTGGCCACCGCCCACTTGGTGCGCGGAATGATGTCACCACGCCAGTGGGCTTTTGTGTCCGCCACAATATCTCTTCAGAGGTAAAAACAAAAACAAAAAAAAAACAGTTTTAAACCATTATACGTATCAAACGATACATTTTATGAAACGGGGAAACCTAATACACACTTTGGTAGTTTTAAAATGACAGAATATGTCTTTATTAGAAAAAAAAAAAATGAACATTGAAGACGACGCTGCTAAAAAAAATACACCGCTCTAACGCATAACCACGAGTTTAAACTACATTTACAACAAATATGAAAACTATTTTCATATCACATTGTTAAATATAGAATATATAGAAGATAATGTTTAAAAAAATGAGCCCTATCTTCCAACGGTAAAAAAATCCTTCAAAAAATTCCTGGATCGGGAATAATATCCTGAGCTTCACCAAAAACTAATCAATCCTTCCTTATCCCAAGGGCAATCATCCCACCAACTTTCATCCAAAATCCGTTCAGAACTTTTCCAGATATCTTGTTCACAAACACACGAACACACACACACACACACACGGACGGACGGACACGATCGAATGCATTACTCCCTGGCGGGAGTAAAAATCTAACTTTCCCGTCTGTAGAGCGCCGAGCCCAAAATGAAATAATTATTTATTTTTAAAAAGCCAATTTTATTTCAAGCACAAATGATTCTTGTATTCACAGTTGAAATCATTGTTACCTGTTTGTCTGTGTGTAAGCAGGAAAAGGTTATGGGTGGATTCAGATGAAACATGGTCAGGGGCGCCATAAGGGGGGGGGGGGGGGGTTAGGGTTATGATTCCAAGGGCCCTGCACTGACAGGGGCCCTAAAAATTATTGCAACATTAGATAAAAATTCTCAGTATTAAATTATTAACCTATCATCTTCAATAGAATAATACACAAATAAAACTAACAGTTCTTTTTCTTTTCTTGTTTTTGGCAAAAAGGAAACATCCAGAGAGCCTCTGTATTGCCCAATCCAATCGCCCCCCCCCCCCTCTATTTACATGAAATGGTTTGGTCCTGCCCCCAAAACAGACGCGAACGGCTTGCAAGGCAATGCTAGCAGACAGTGAATTGAGCGTGAGAAGTGCCGGTTCAGGAGCGTCAGGTCTCAGCTAAAAAACAAATCTGGGTGTCAAAAAAGAAAAGAAAGACAGGAGAGAGAAAACGATTTATATAAACGATTTTATTATTTAAACGATTTATATAAAACCGTTCAATCATATCACACGCAAATCATCAAAATCGAAACAGTGAAGCGCGGTGCTACGTGCGCTACTCGTTTACCAAGGAGGAAGCGGACAACGCGGTAAGTTAAAAGAGTCTTTATTGCAAGAGCTCCACTGTAGCACTGGCCTGCTTCGGGCTGCGCGCCCAGTGTATATCCTGAGGCCAGGCCTACCCCTCGGGCGTGGCCAACGCCCACTTGGTGCGCGGAATGATGCCATCACGCCAGTGAGCTTTGGTGTCCGCCACACGCGCCCCCCCAGAATTCCCGCGCACCTGGAGGATCAGTTTGCGGGGCAAACGGATGACCCGGCCGAAGCGCCCTCTGGCGACTGGCGGCGTCCGGGGGGCAGGGATGCCCGCTGGAATGCCTCCGGCTGCACCCGGGATGGGTGCAGGACCGGGGGGCGGCGTGCCGGCGGGGCTGGGCGGTGCCGGGGGTCTGCCCCCAGGGGGGCGGCCCCGACGCGGGGGCCGAGCCACCGGCGGTGGGTGGTCCACGTCGAGGTGGGCCGGCTTGAGGTGGTCAACGGAGACGCGGTCAGGAGTACCGCCGATGTCCAAGGTGAAATGTTTCACCCCGGTCTCCAGCACGCGGAAAGGCCCGTCGTACGGGGGCCACAGCGGTGTCCGGTGGGCGTCGTGCCGGACGAAGACGTACTCCGCGGTGCGAAGCTCTGGGGCGACGTGCGTAGGTGGGTGCCCGTGGTGCGCCGTCGGCACCGGGGCGAACCTCTGGGCGGTCTCCTGCAGCGCGGAGCGCTCCTGCGCCACGGACTTTGGTGCCGTGGGGTCGGGGAGGAACTCGCCCAGCATCCGCAGTGGTTGTCCGAAAACCAACTCCGCCGCGGATGCGCGCAGGTCGTCCTTGGGCGCCGTCCGGAGGCCCAGCAGGACCCAGGGGAGCCTGTCGACCCAGCCACCGTCGCGGAGGGTGGCCCGGAGCGCGGCCTTCAACGAGCGGTGGAAGCGCTCGCACAGGCCGTTGGCCTGGGGGTGGTAGGCCGTGGTTCAGTGCAGCTGGACCCCGAGCCCCCGCACGACCGCCCCCCAAAGCTCCGAGGTGAATTGGGGGCCGCGGTCGGACGAGATGTCCGAGGGGGCGCCGAACCCTGCGACCCAGGTGGCGATGAACGCCAGTAGGTGATAAATGTTGCTTCTGGGACACCTCCGTTTAACATGGGAAATCCCTATCTAATGTCATTTACCCCTTGTCTTTTTCAAAAATCATAAACACCTCTCTTTCTCCCTCTATGAACCTATAATCCTTCTCACCTTATGAACCTATGATCCTTCTCGCCTTATGAACCTATGATTTTCTTCCTTTATGAACCTATAATCCTTCTAGCCTTATGAACCTATGATCATTCTCACTTACATGTAATTTTTACCCTATTCCCCCACTAGCCCCTTAATGTAGTTCCTTAGACCACTCTACTAATGAGCCTATAAATATATTATCTCTTTCTAACTTTTTTAAGAGTTCCATTCTCCTATATAACTCATCCCCATCAAGTATATTTATAAAGTATACAGGTTCCTTAACCTTTTGTTGTGAAAGTATAAAGTGGTATGTTTCACGGAGGGTTCTTGTTTGACCTCCTCCTCTCCCACATACCATTTTAAAATTATAATATTTATTATCCGATTGATAACCATTAAAGTTCTCACTCCACTCTAATATATTTTTCTTCCCGCCCTCCATTACCCCACTTAACAAATGAATACGTTTATCCGTCTTGAGAACCTTCTGACCAGTGATTCTCTCAACCTCTTGAATCTGATATTTTTCACATTCGTTATGTTTTCCATTTATATACCAAGGTTGATTACACCTCCACTCTTTAGTCTGGTTGATACTTGGTTCTATCATTTATATAATAGTAAAAAAGGTGGCGGTAGCCCGTTAAAATCCCTAACCCCCCTTTTTAACTTATCACTTATATATATATATCTTATCACTTATATATATATCTTATCACTTATATATCTTATCACATATATCTTATCACTTATATCTTATCACTTATATATCTTATCACTTATATATCTTATCACTTATATACTTATATAACCATAAGGGAGACTATCAATTCCATTTTCTAAAATAAACCTCTTATCATCAAAAGCCCCCAATGCTTTCTTATTCACCTCTTCTGAATATAATTGATGTTTATAACTTCTTATTCCATTAATCTTTCTAAACTCTTCTTTCTTTGTTGTTAAACAGTTATAATAATCCTTAAAGTTTATTGTTTCTTTAATGACATTTTTCTTTATACCTTTTAACTTCTTATCAGTCTTTTCAACGTTATTCACAATGTATTTATAAGCATAAGCCTTCGACCTCAATCCCACAAATTCACTCATAACATTTCCTCCCAATTCATCCTTGAACTTTCCAATCACCTTTTTATTTTTAGAAGAGAACAACTCACTCTCTGGACTGTAATTACTTGTATCATAGATATTAATGTCCTTTTTCATGTCTGAATAAACATCATCAGTATTAATTTTCAAAATAAAACTATCAGTATCCATATACAACAATGACACATTATCCTTATACTTTGATTTTAGATTAATATAAAAGTAATCATACATTAATGACTTTGACAAGTCAAGAATTGATGTTCCAATGTAAATAGGTTTGTCCATTTCAATACTCTCTTTAACCAAATGGATCGCACAAAAGTTCTCAGTAAAGACCTCAGCTCTAGTAAAACTCGGTCTATTAATTAATTTTGATGCTTGTTCCCAAGATGTTGCTAGTCTGATATTTTGTCTTTTCCTCACATTCTCCATGGTCTTACCAAAGACCGCATTATTCATCAATTTATAAAAGTCTTTCTCAAAATCTGTTTTTGACTCTGTTCTTCTTTGTGTATTAAAATCAATGTACCCCTTTAACCAATGACTTTGATTGAACTTTAGAACCCTGTGGATCTTCTCTACTCTTAGACCTTTTGATAAATATTGTCGCAAATTTCTTTGGTGTAGTACATAATTTTTCTTGTTATATAATGTAGTAAGTAATTTTTCTGTTGATTCGCCTATATCAAACGATCGTTGATAATCACTCAACCATTCTTTCTTTGGACTTTCTTTCTCACAAGCAAATGGAAGATCTTTATGTTTGATATGAAGTTCTTCAGGATATTTTAAATCGACCTCAAAATAATAACCAACCTTTGAATCATCCAATTGTTTTTGTGTAGAGATACATACATCTTGTAAAACCTTTGTGTAGTCTTTTTCCTTTACCCATCTTAGTTTCCCATAAGGAAGAGCTTGAGACATTGCCCAGCCATACAAGTTGTTTGCGTCATAGTACATCAAGTAAGAACTCTCTTTCGTTGAATCATAATTTGGAAGATATTTGTTATTTGCTTTTGCGTATCTGCTCGAGCATACTTGTGAAATTCCACCTCTTTTTGCCTTTTCAATCATCAAAAGCATATCGACATCGGTTATCAAATCCAAATCTTGTTTTGTCATTTTCAACATCGCGCTCCAAGCCAATCCAGGTGCTGTGTAGTAGTGAGCAGGATCCAATCCATATCCAGTGCGACAAACAGATCTAAAGGCTTCAAATACATCGGCCAATAAAAGCACATCAGTTTTGAGATACAAATCGTGATACTCACCAAGATTCTTGATGTTATATTTTTCCCAAACATTTTGTGCGTGTACATAATCTTTATCAGATATATGACTGTTGTTTAATTTGTTATCGAAATTTTATTTTAAAGGAAGTTGTGTTTCATTGAATCTCTCAAATGAGTCCATATAGTCATAGGGGTAAATTCCCTTTTGTGTTAGAAAATCTTTATCTGAAAAATACTCTGAAAGACATGGAAACTCTTTTAGATTTTGAACCAAGTTAGCCAATGGACTTGCCATGAATTTAAATGTATCAAGAAATCTGATATGAGTAATAGGAGATGTGTGAATTGTTTTTGTGAATGAAATGTATTTCTGATCTGTGTTAGGAATTGCTGAAATGTGTCCAGATGTCTTTGAAAGTTCATTAATAAATAGATGCGTATCATAATGAGCATTGTTATGAAGAAAGACAGGAATGAAAGAGGGGAGTTGATTAATTAATATTACAACTTTGATGAGCTGGACCTCTATATTTACCAGTGAGATGACAATGATCTCTAACCTTTAGACCTTCACCAATTTTTTCCTCACAAATATGACAAACATTGTTTTTTCTAAATTCCCTTTTCTGTTCACTCGTCAAGGACATTGGTTTATTAGTTTCTCTCATTATCTTGGTTAATCGGACACAGTCTTTTTCTAGTCGTTTCACAAACTCATCTGGGGTATTTGAGCCTCTATACTCCTCTAACTTGTTATATTTATCACCAACGGATGATTTGATATAATAACAAAAACCGCAAGGAGTATGTTTTTGATATTTATTTGTGTATGAATCTTTTGGATCTGGAGAAGCAGTATCTATTTTTTCTAGAATACTTTCAAAATCAGCATATATAACAAATGGATGTTTGATCTTTTTCTTTTCATCTTTGAATGTGATATTTGAGCCTTCTTTAGGCATATTGATTACCGTTGATTTATGTTCACCACAATAATTTGAATGTTTATCTAATCTTTCTTGTGTATGGAAGAAGTTAAGACAACGCAAACAAATATATATTTTATTTGTTCTTTTACATACTTGTGGTTTTATTAATTTAGCAATATCTTTAATGTATGTATAATGTGAATTTTCCTCTGAATTAAAATATAGAAGATTAATATGAGTTTGTTTACAATTGTCAGAAAGCTTTAAAACCTGAATGCTGTTTGTTTCTGTTAGACCATAAACATTAACTGATAAATTATTTATCTTTTCAAATTTAGGAATATCATTTAAAGCCATCGGAAACTTTAGATCTTTCATATTTAATGTATTCTCATATTTTTTATAATGAGATACTCTTTCATCATGAAAATGTGGAGGATGTAAGTGTGCTAGAATAGACCAGAGAAAACATTTATTGTCTTTATTTTTGATATTGATAACTGCTTTTCTATTTTTGATAACACTGGGTAAATCAATGTAGGAAGAAGCTTTTAGAGGATCTGATTTAAGAATATGAATGTCTATGTAAATAATTTTTCCTATATTGAATCCACTTCCTACGATTGAATTATCCACATCTTGCTCTTGTTTAATAAGTTCATCATAGACTCCTGATGTTTTAAAATCTTGATATGAAGATATAAAGTGTGGCTCAGTTCTCATGTATGGTGTATCTATAACTCCTTCGTCCTTTGTCATTTCTAATTTTACTCCCATATAAAATTTAAGTGGTTTCATTTCTTTTAGTGTTTTTTCAATCAACGTTTGAACAGCAGGTTTAACTATTTCTACAGCATCAACTATAGACTCTGGTTCAGGAGGTTTGAAGTTAAAGACTCTTATTTTAATATGTTCTTTGAATGCGCCATCAGAGTTTTTAGTTGTGATAAAATTTGATAAATGTAGAATTGTTTTAAGATGTATTTCGAAGCCTTTCTTGAGGATATTTTTATTACATGCAGAACAGTGTTTTGTTTCCTTCTGAATAGGAGATAGTAGGTGAAGTAGATTAAATGTGTGTTTGTTAGTTTTAAGGTGTCTTTTGTAGTGTTTATATTCTTGTTCACAAACATCACAATACGTTGCTTTGATCATATTTATTTATATAGTAAAATTATACTTAAAACAAAGTGCCTTTTTAGAGGCTTTTTAAAAGATGAAACTGTGCTTAAAGTAAAACACCTTTGAGCTTTTCAACTCGTTTTATGTATATAACTTTACTTAAAGTAAAACACCTTTGAGCTTTTCAACTCGTTTTATGTATATAACTTTACTTAAAGTAAAACACCTTTGAGCTTTTCAACTCGTTTTATGTATATAGCTTTACTTAAAGTAAAACACCTTTGAGCTTTTCAACTCGTTTTATGTATATAACTTTACTTAAAGTAAAGCGTCTATGTATTAGCCAGAAAGTTTAGATACTCTAGTTCATCAATTTCAATTTCACTATCTGAGTCATCAATAAAGCTACTCTCATAACTATCATTTGAACACAAACTATTAGTATCATAACTATCTTCAGATCCTAGACTCTCAGTATAATAACTCTCAGAGTATTGACTGTTAATATCACTCATTTACATACCATTAAACTTCCATCAATATCTATATGTTTTCTTTCATTAGAACTAATAACCACAATATTTTCTACATTAAATGTTATTTTCAAATAATCTCTAATAATCAGAGTACGGAATGATAGTTCACCACTAATATTCATATTATTAATTTCACCCACATCTTTGGGTCTATTAAAGAATATACAAATGTTTCCTCTAGAATCGTTGATGGTCTTATCATTCATTTTCAAAGCTTCTTTATCAATGACCTTTTCAAGCTTTGAGTAAATTGTTAGTAGTAGTGGAGAAACTTTTGTCAAATTTACTTTAATAGAGTTATTAATTAACATAGCTTGTCCCGTAAATTTAATAAAAGGACACATGTTATTCTCCATTATGGGTTTAATCCAAAAATTTCCATATTTATCTTTGTTCAATTTAACATCTTTGACATATTTTTCTATATCTTCCACCGAAGTAGAGATTGATTGAAATTTGTCTTTTGTGTTTTGAAACATTGTATTTATTAGCTAATAAATTTGCGTTTAGTTTAAGTAAAGTTATATACATAAAACGAGTTGAAAAGCTCAAAGGTGTTTTACTTTAAGCACAGTTTCATCTTTAAAAAAGCCTCTAAAAAAGGCACTTTGTTTTAAGTATAATTTTACTTTATAAATATGATAAATTCTGAAGGATATTTAGAATTTCCAGACTCTCCATATGATAAATTAGAGAATTGTCTGGCTTGTGGTAGAGTGGGGCTTAATACAGAATCAGAAGCATATAAACAATGTATTTTCTGTGATTATCTTCTAATTAATGATAACAAAAAATATAGAAAAATATATAACTCTTTTAAATTAGAACCAAAAATGAATTACTTTACAAGATTAATAAGAGAGATGAATGTTAAGTATTATGGTGATAATACACCATTTCTTACAAGGGAAGAGACTATTTGTATTGAGGAAATGTATAAGGGTTTAATGATATTTATTATTCAAAATAATTTTAATGGAAATGTTAATACAAGATACTATATAAACAAAATAATGGATTATTTTGAAATTAAACCTGAACTCAGGATAAAATATAGAGTTTCTCAAAAAACTCAAAAAAAGTTGGATGACTTGTTTTCCAAATATATAAATGAATGATTTTTTACCCGTTTGGGAAAATAAGATAAAATTTAATAACCATAAAAATCTTCCAAATTCATTGAGATGTCTAATAGTCGGTTCAAGCGGATGTGGAAAAACCTGTTTACTTTTAAAGATGCTCCTTAGTCCTAATTTTTTAGATTATGATAATTTAATAATTTTTACAAAGTCAAGTTTTCAACCTGAGTATCAACTACTCTCACAGGGTTTTAATGCGGGTCTTAAAAAGGAAGACATTATCGGTTTATTTAAACTTCAAAACAAACTAAATGATTATAATATTGATGATATTGTTACAGACACGACTTTGATGTTAAGGTGGGCCGAGCGGAATGGCCGTCGTGTCCGCACAAATTACCCGATTGTACTCGAACGTCGACGAAGCCGCGCTACGCTGGCTCAATAGGAAAGAGAAGACACCCGGCTGGGTTATAATGACACAATACGACACCAGGGGTTCAGTTCTCAAGACCTCCGGAGGAGGTTATATTAAGGCGGAAGGTTAGATTACAACTACAAGAGGTACATCATAGGAAGACAGGCACTTAGACACAACCTTATATTATTCCCGACAGACCACAGAGAAACAGGACAAAAACTGA
The DNA here is from genome assembly GCF_964187855.1 of Myxine glutinosa. Lineage (NCBI taxonomy): Eukaryota > Metazoa > Chordata > Myxini > Myxiniformes > Myxinidae > Myxine > Myxine glutinosa. Next base: position 13,157,264 of record NC_136274.1, read on the forward strand.
CTCACACGGGGATTGATGGCAAGGAAAGCGGGTATTCGATGGCCAGCACAAGGTGCACCTTGTGCTCAGGGACAGGATGGCGCGGCCCAAAAGATGCAGGAGGTCTCTCAGCGCTCGAGGTGGCGTCTTGTCGTCTCAAGCTGGGGGCGCATCTGACGTCACGTCCGGCAAGCGGCTGCGTATATCCGGCGGGGAGTGACACGCCCTCGGCTCGTTAGCTCCGCCCAGATGGAATCGGTCCGCCCTTCTTATTGGGTGCGGGGGGGGGGGGGGTTTACCAGGCTCCGCCCTTGACGAGGAGCTGACAGCCAGCCCCTTCGTGGTAACCCCGTGGGGCGCATGGATAATGGCGGCTAACCGAGCCGGAGGGAGGACGCACACTCCCCGCGCGCGCCGTTGTTGTAGTTGTTGTTGTTGTTGTTGTAGCTGTAGTTGTTGTTGTTGTTGTTGTTTGGGGAAGAAGATGGGAGGAGGTATGGGAAGGTCCTAAACTCACTACTGGTGCCATATAATCACATTCTGGTGCAACGAAGAGTCATAATTAATGGAAACGAGGCCTTAACTGACATAGATTAAGAATAACTAGGAAGATGTCCGAAAGTTGTCTACGTGTGGTGCGGTGGACCTGGGCACGACATTTAATGGGGGAATAAGGGGAAGGTCGGCTCTACTGATTGTTATTTACATGCAATGGGACTAGGGAATGGGGGACTGGGGAAAGTTGGGGAGTATTGGAGAAAATAGGGGAATATTTACAAGCGGATATGGAGGCCAAATTCCATATTCGCAACATTGCACCCTTCTCTACCCTCGGGGCGTCCCGACCCGATAAATTTTTACCTACTTTAGTGTGGCACGCAATGTAGTTCCCTCTACTATTAACTCTACCCTGAGTGCGACAGTTTTACAGATATTCACAAATGAGTAAATATGTCCCCCTGCGACGTTGCACCCTTCTCCTCACAGAAACACACCCACAGGATAACCGAATCCGGAAAGAATTCTCAAACTAAACATACAGCCGGTAGGGAGCATTATTTACAAGACTATGCTGCTATTTACACTACGATCCAGGACCTGTTTTTGGAGGAACACATGCAGATGTTATGCATAGAGAGAGCGCGCTTGCCAGCATCGATACACCAACCCACGAGTGCTCTGTGGCCGACGGCCTTTAATAACGTGCAGAGCACCCTTCCCCAGCATCAAAAGCACCACCCCACCACCAATCGGTGCAGTCACCATTGTTCAATGATTAAAAATAAATTCGACAACCCCTAACCCTGCAGGTGTCTCTTGCTCTTCTTGTGGTGCACTTGGTGTTAACTAAAAGTGGTTCACCTGTATGGCATAGGTGCCACGTTGACCCAGAGGTCCATCCCCGGGTGGTGCTTGGCCGCAAACGAACTGCGGTCCATTGTGGGTGGCCACAAACATTGCGGTCCATATGGTGTATCGATCCCGGCAGCAAACAGCGAAAGTGCAGGCCCACAACTGCGCAGCCAGCACCTCTCTCTCCTCTCTCTCTACCCCAAAGCCAGATCCTCGGAGGTGGGAGACAAAAGAAGAAACAAGTGAGTAAGGTGGTAAGGGCGCAAAAGTGCACGCAATGTAAGGTGATGCACACTGGGGGCACATGGGAACCAGGTGAGACAGGTACGTTCCTATCGTACGCCCCCCCCACCAGGTAACCTACATGGCCCCTCCCTTACCCCTTACTGTATCCACAAAACACAACACTACCCATAAACATCTACTTTACAACTCGACAAACATCCCTACTGTCTTCCCCGTTCCTCCCATATACCAAATTCGTCTTCTCTCCCTCCTAACCAATCAAATTTGCCATTTTCAACTCTCATCAAAATTTGCCATTTTCAACTCTCATCAAAATTTGCCATTTTCAACTCAACATCAAAATTTGCCATTACCAATTCATCATCAGTCCCTCCTAGGGAGGGAGAGATGGAATCACCCCAATGTCTCATCCACGTCGTGATGCGTCTCACAAATCCACACAGCAATCTCATTTCCTGCAACAAACAAAGAAAACACAGGTGTGGAGTCATCATCATCACCACAGGCAAGTGGCTGCGTATGGTGCGACAGGTTCATCAATCCTAACTATTTCCTAAATGACTTTAACAACTTTACACTACCCGGGGTCTTCCTCCGGCCAAACCATTGGCCCTCTTACACTATGGGTTCTAAAAACCAATTCCCATTGGCCAAACTGTGGTGCTCTTCAATTTGGGGTCTCACTCCCCCGATTCATCTCCCGGTGCCCTCGCACAATTTCTGGGCTGCGGCGTGTACCTCTCCCAGTGGGTCTACCCACCTGCACACCTCCACCACTGCAGTTGCCTCCGAGCTTACCTGCTCCTTGCCCTAACCTAACTACCTGGGGAAGGCCCTCTGGCACTCTCCACACTCGGTGCCCTCTCTGGCACTGGGCTACCCGGGTCCATCCTCCGGATCCTCGGGCCCCATCCACAACTCTACCGGCTCCCAGAGCCCACCTGCGGCCTCACCTGGCCGACATCCTCACAGTGGTGGAGTGCCCAACCAACTACACACACTAACAGGCTACACGCCCAGCCATTTCCACAACACTAATGCACCCATCCACAACACCATTCTGCCACCGCACCACAAATGCCAATATCCAACCACAATTTACCTGCACCCTCTACCTAACACTTACACTACCCGCCCCGGGTACTCGTGAAAGGGGTCCACTCTTCCCCCATCCACACCTTCGCACCACGCACACCACTCCGTACCACTCACTCCAACTCTCTCCACACACCTGTACCTGCACACCTGTGCTCTCACACCTGGTGCCACCTGCACCCTTCTCTCCCCAAGCGCATTCGCGCTGATCCACACACTCACTACTCATACACTGCTCCACACACCTGTCCAGTTGCACACCTGTGCAATCACACCTGTTCAATTCTCACACACACACGGCATCATCTCAGCTAACTACTCCCTTCTGAAACTTGCGCTTCCCAGTCGTCCCTTTAAACTATTGCGCTCCCACGTCATTATCATCCACACTAATCTACCTGCGTCCCCACTACAGGTATCAGTCACTAACTAACCTTAACGTTACCTAAGGTCATCTTCTCTAGATCCCTACACACCATATCCTAACCCTCCCGGGCTAGTTTTCACTGCCATACACCCCATAAGCTATTGCTCCTTTGCCCCCCCATGGGAAGGATGGTGGATTTGCCATCCCACCACATCGGGGGTCTCTCACTACCAATTTCGCACATCAAATTGCAACAAATTAAAAATTTGCCAATCATTGCCCATCATCTGCCAATCACTACTGCCAATCCCTTGCCAATCATCAAATTTTGTTTTTCTCTAATTTTGGGTCCAAAACACTAACCTCATCACCCAGTCGACTCACTAATACCTCTCGGTGCGCCAATTCCTGTCCAAAGCCCGGCTTCGTAAAGCCAAACAATGGATGCTGGTTGTTTTGTGCCAGCGGCTGGATGCGTCCGGCACTCGGTGCAGGGACGGGGGCTTACCCGGGCCGAGATCCCACGCATCACCTCGGCGTGGAGCCATCCAATGTCCCGATCTCGACCTGCCGGCACGTCTCAACACAACGCGGTCGCCATAACGACCCTTCCTATCGGGCTGCCAGCTCCGCCTAGTGGAGCACGGACGCGGCCGTTCAAAGCGAGGCCCGGCACGCACCGAGGGCCCGCTTCGGCTAAAAGTCGCTCTAACCTCTAACCCGTGTAACGTCGATGCTTCACCTGCATGCTTACACCCCGCAGCCCGTTCCTTGCTCACACATCCAGCTGTGCCCATGCTCCTCGTACCGTTCCTTACACACCCAGGCACACCCATTCCACTCACAGCCTTGGTCACACACCTGACCACCGAACACTTTGGCACACATTCGTTGGTAGCACACCTCACCAAAACACCTCTTCGCGCCCCCTCCTCTGTCACCTCCTCTGTGACAATCACAGGTGTGCCCTCATTCGCACACCCAACCACGTGCCTCACCACCAACTCCAGCGTGCATTCCCACTCACGCTCTACCATTCCAGGTGTGCATCCTTCCATCCCAGGTGTACATCCTCGCTCACCTGTCACAACTAACTCACGCTCCTTGTCACTCTCACTACTTTCACCTCCATTCTTGACAGCGCACTCACCCTTACTCTTGACAGCGCAGTCTTTCCCCATGCACCTGTCCGTCACACACCTTTCTCGCGCACACTCTCCCGTTACACCCTCTGTAACACTCACCACAGGTGGACACTCTTCCTTACTTCTGACAGCGCACTCTTTCCTCATGCACCTGTCCGTCACACACCTTCCTCGCGCACACTCTCCCGTTACACCCTCTGTAACACTCACCACAGGTGGACACTCTTCCTTACTTCTGACAGCACACTCTTTCCTCATGCACCTGTCCGTCACACACCTTCCTCGCGCACACTCTCCCGTTACACCCTCTGTAACACTCACCACAGGTGGACACTCTTCCTTACTTCTGACAGCGCACTCTTTCCTCATGCACCTGTCCGTCACACACCTTTCTCGCGCACACTCCTGCGCACACTCTCCCGTCACACCCTCTGTAACACTCACCACACCACGCTTCCATGTGCTCCCTCGCACACGCGCTACGACCGACTCACTCTCGCCAGCACACTCACTCCTTGGCACGCACTTTTTCCTCACACACCCCAGAGTCGGACTTTCTTGCACACCTCCTTTTTCGCACACCAGACCTGTCGCACACCTCACCAACGGCCTTTCACGAACACCCGGGTCCATCTCGACCCCCAAGCTTCTTAAATCCCCTGGCGCATCATACGCACGACCATATTGGTCACCACTTACACCGGGTCCTCTTCCTCTTCGCTTCTCCTCCATCACCTGCGAATCCCTCATCCGGTTAATGAGCACATCATCACGATCCAAACACAGACTTTGGACCAATTCTTTTATCTCCTCTTTTATTTCTTTCTTATCCCCTCTCCGTCGCTTCTTAATTTCGCTCATCCCTTCTTCCACTTCTTCTAATTTGTGCTTCACTTCTTTTATTCCCCGGTACGTCTCCTCAAGCTCGTCCTCCAAGGCTACCTTGACCGTTTCCATGTGCGTCCTCACCTGCCGGTCCTTCGTCTCCATAACCTCTATCACCTCGTCCAGCCTCGTTGTCAGTCCCTCACGTACCATCTGACATTCCCTCTTTGTCGCTATCAAGTCGTTTTTTATGTCGTTTTGTGTCGCTTTTAACCCTCCTAATACCGCAGTGTTCCTTTGAACCTGCTCCACTAACTCCGTTTGTCCCACCGTCAGCTGCTCCACCTCCTGCGTCAGGTCCTCTATGCCCCCTTGTAACTTTACAGTCCCCTTTCTCACCTCCTTCTCCATGTGCTCCTTACAGTGCCTCACCTCCTCGCGCACTCCTCCGACCTCCTCACTCACTCCTCTTCTGATCTCTTCTCCCATCTCTTGCATCTCCTGCCCAGATGCCACCCTCATCTGCTCCATTTCCTCCCTGTGAGCATCCAGTTTGGTTTCTACCCCTATTCTGACCCCCTCTATCTGCTGCTCCATTTGTTTAACTTCCCTTTCCGCTTGGTCCCTCATGTCCCTCAATTTGCCTTCCATACTGTTTTCTAACCCCTCTAACCCATTTTTCACTCCCTCTATCTGATTCTCCTGGGCAGCCATTCTATTTTCTACCCCCTCTAACCCCTTTTGCATCCCTTCCATTTGATTTTCTTGAGCGGCCATTCTGTTTTCTACCCCCATTAACCCATTCTTTACCTCTTTTATCCCGTTGTCTAACCCCTCAAAATTTTTGTCTAACTTCCCAAATTTCTTGTCTAACTCCTCACCGGTACCCCTCGCTTCGTCCCTCATTACCCCCATTTGGTTTCCCAACCGCTCACTATCAGCCCTCATTCCCACCATTTGTTCCATAAGGGCCCTCATTTGCAGGAGGAAAAGGTTCGAATCCACCAGGGGCGCTGCCGCGGGCGTGGACGCCGTGGCCACCTCGTGCGTGACAACGCTATTTTGCGACCCTGCCGCCCTCACTGCTTCGCTCTCCTCGCGTCCCTCAATTTGGTCCTGGACCGACCCTGCTTCACTCTCCCCTACCGGACCCCAGCCGTCTTGATCCGCCATAGCGCGACTTGCAAAATTCGAGTTTCGTAAAACAAAACAAATTTCGGCCGCTCCAAATTTTGACCAAATTTTTTTTTTTTCTTTTTTCCTCTATTCGTTTTTTTTTCAAAATTTGGTCGGGCCTCGAATCCCACTCCTGACACCAATTGTTACAGACACGACTTTGATGTTAAGGTGGGCCGAGCGGAATGGCCGTCGTGTCCGCACAAATTACCCGATTGTACTCGAACGTCGACGAAGCCGCGCTACGCTGGCTCAATAGGAAAGAGAAGACACCCGGCTGGGTTATAATGACACAATACGACACCAGGGGTTCAGTTCTCAAGACCTCCGGAGGAGGTTATATTAAGGCGGAAGGTTAGATTACAACTACAAGAGGTACATCATAGGAAGACAGGCACTTAGACACAACCTTATATTATTCCCGACAGACCACAGAGAAACAGGACAAAAACTGACTCACACGGGGATTGATGGCAAGGAAAGCGGGTATTCGATGGCCAGCACAAGGTGCACCTTGTGCTCAGGGACAGGATGGCGCGGCCCAAAAGATGCAGGAGGTCTCTCAGCGCTCGAGGTGGCGTCTTGTCGTCTCAAGCTGGGGGCGCATCTGACGTCACGTCCGGCAAGCGGCTGCGTATATCCGGCGGGGAGTGACACGCCCTCGGCTCGTTAGCTCCGCCCAGATGGAATCGGTCCGCCCTTCTTATTGGGTGCGGGGGGGGGGGGGTTACCAGGCTCCGCCCTTGACGAGGAGCTGACAGCCAGCCCCTTCGTGGTAACCCCGTGGGGCGCATGGATAATGGCGGCTAACCGAGCCGGAGGGAGGACGCACACTCCCCGCGCGCGCCGTTGTTGTAGTTGTTGTTGTTGTTGTTGTAGCTGTAGTTGTTGTTGTTGTTGTTGTTTGGGGAAGAAGATGGGAGGAGGTATGGGAAGGTCCTAAACTCACTACTGGTGCCATATAATCACATTCTGGTGCAACGAAGAGTCATAATTAATGGAAACGAGGCCTTAACTGACATAGATTAAGAATAACTAGGAAGATGTCCGAAAGTTGTCTACGTGTGGTGCGGTGGACCTGGGCACGACATTTAATGGGGGAATAAGGGGAAGGTCGGCTCTACTGATTGTTATTTACATGCAATGGGACTAGGGAATGGGGGACTGGGGAAAGTTGGGGAGTATTGGAGAAAATAGGGGAATATTTACAAGCGGATATGGAGGCCAAATTCCATATTCGCAACCTGAGTATCAACTACTCTCACAGGGTTTTAATGCGGGTCTTAAAAAGGAAGACATTATCGGTTTATTTAAACTTCAAAACAAACTAAATGATTATAATATTGATGATATAATACAATTATTTTGTGATACACAGAAATCAAAATCAAAACTAAAACCCATAACTTGTATTCTCAGTGATAATACGGATGATATACCTTCACCTCAAGATTTAGATAAATCAAAAAAGAACCTCGTTATCTTTGATGATTGTGTTAATGAGAGAAACCAAACAGTAATGGATAGCTACTATACAAGAGGGAGACATTCTTCTTGTAATTGTATTTATCTTAGTCAGTCATATTTTCAACTCCCTCGGCGCTCAATAAGAAACAATGCTAATACTTTTATTTTATTTAAGTTAAATTCAATAGATACAAATAATTTTTGGAGAGATAATTGTTCTACATTACGTAGTAAGAAGGAATTTGAAAATAATATGAAACACACGATGGGAAAATATAAATATATTGTTGTGAAACAAGATGAGATACTAAATGATATTTTTCAATAAATAAATACAGAAAATGAATACCGAAGAAAGAGTAAGAAAGTTTAAAGAACATCAAGAGTTGGTTTCAAAAGTTGTAAAGCAACAGGAAGACATAAAGAAGAAAAGGAGACAGAAACTAACTGGTGAAGAAGCCTTTGAAAGAAAACAAGAGAAATTTTTTAAACCACTTTTAAAAACTCAACAAACGATTTCACCTACAGTTCCCATGGTAGAATTTACTCCAAAAAAATTTCAAATGCTCAAAGATTTTAGTCAAATGACAGAGCAAGAACTTGGAGAATTAGAATATGATGATGAAGGATTATTTCGGCATCTTGAGAAGGTAAATAAACTTTCCAATTATATTGTAGAAGCTCTTCAAAACAATGAATATTTGAAGGGTTCAAAAACCAGAGCAGGTCTCATTCCAACAGAAGAACCAGCACAGTTCCATCTTGTGAAAGAAAAGTTATTGATATTTAATGATAAATTGGTGTTCTTAAGTTCTGACCAACCAAATGTTGAATTAACCCCAAGATTAATGTTTCTTCTAACAAAAGATGGACATTCTAATTCACCTTATTTTGATGAACCGCTTGATATGGAAAGAGAGGAAGATAGAGAGTATATTGAGTTGCTAAACGCACTTGATTATGGAGTTTCTGTTGCTGGTAAAAGTAAGAAGAATGAGAAGGAGAAACATATTATTGATGCTTTAAGTAAGCTTGGTTCGGGTGTTAGTTTTCTTCCAAATGACCCATCACAATTAGTTAATAGGTTATTATTGTTGTTAGGTAGTAAGAAGGCTGGAAACAACAATTGTTTTAATGAAGCATCCGCCATTTTAGATCAGTTGATGAATATGAAAATAATTAATAAATGTCAATACAAAGATATTTTATTAGATATTAAATAAGATGAGAAGCACAATTCTTAGTTTTAATTTCACAACGAGTGATTACACAGCTTCATTCCCTTACCCACTACAACTTGACCCCAAAAAAGAATATGAGGCTTCTTTGTTGTCAATGGAGACTTACAATACCCTTTTTAATATCACAGAGAAAAACAACAAGTTTAGTTATAATCCAGGAAGTGGATATAAAACTATAACCGTTTCACCCGGTGCTTACGAGATTTCTCAAATATCTTCAGAAGTCTCTCGCCTTATGAAAGAAAAAGGTGATGAACCAAAAAATATTGTAATAGATATTCAAAAACACACTTCAAAATCAACTATTAAACTTAAAAATAATTATAAAGTTGATTTCACGATTGAAAATTCGTTCAGAGAGCTATTGGGGTTCTCTTCTAAAAAGATTGAAACTAACGGGACGTTTTACAGTGATAATGTCATTCAAATATCCTCCGGTATAAATTCAGTATTAATTCATTGTGATTTGATTGATGGTGCTTATAACGATGGAATAAGAACAAATACAATATTTTCATTCAGCGCATACTCAACCCCGATTGGTTATAAATTTAATATGGAACCAAAAAATCTTGTCTATTTACCTGTGTCAGGAAAAACCATATACAGAGTAAATTTTAGGATAACCGACCAAGATAATCGTATGATATCCTTTAATGATGAAATTATATCCATCAGAATTCACCTACGTGAAGTTTTTCAATAAATAAATAATGGTTATTGTGAGAAAACACGAGTTGGGAAAATATAAAATAATTACAGGGGATGGGATGTTCCTTTCACCATACTATAAGGGTGAAGGTATGTTTCTTGGGAGAGGATACTATAAACCAAAGAGACAACGGGGTGTGGGACATCAATTTAGAAATAAAGGAGATGGGATAATTGATACTCTAATGGGTATTGGTTCAACCATCCTTAAACATAAAGACCTAATTGGTTCAACTGCTTCAGCCGTGGGCTCAGTTGCGGGTGCTATAAAGAGTATAAAAGATGCTCAAAAGGAGTCTCATAAATTACAAGCAATCAAAGAAATTAAAAAAGGTAAAACTCAACTATCTTCACAAGAACGACAAAAAATCATTAAAATACTTGGGTCAGGGTTTCAACGATTTTAATGCTATATAAATACAAGTATGGAAGCGATTGATAGTATCTATGATTTGGATGATACGATTATCATTTCAAACTCTACTAAAAAGGAAGACTATTTTAAGGTAAATGCTATAACAGGAACAGACTGGAATTCAAACGGAACAAAAAGTTTTGAAATAAATAATCAACAAACTTACTTGAATATAGCTGATAGTTTCTTGCTGTGTAAATTTAAATTCACTAAGGCTGCGAATAATACTAATGCTACACTCGTAAATGATTTCTTCTGGAAAATGTTTGATAGTGTCCGCCTGTATATTGGAACACAAGAGGTTGAAGCGGTTGATTATGTCTCTGCTATATCTGAAATGATGAAATTTACACTATATTCGTTTAGTGATAGAATGGGTAAGGGAGCTGTTGAAGGTTTTATTCCTGATATGTCAACGGGAACAAATGCTGACCCTGGTTATAGTCAAAGGAAGTCAATGTATAATGATGATACAAAAGCAGAGAATAGTTTTACGGTAGCAGTACCTCTGAAAGGTATATTTGGATTTTGTGATTATGATAAAGTTTTGTATGGCCTTAAAATTAGATTTCAACTACAAAGGAATGATAATGTAAATAGGTTGCTTTTTGGGGATGAAAATGCTTTTGGAGAAAATAATAAATTTGTTATTAATGATTTGTGTTGGTATATCAGTGAATATACTCCTAATCTTAAAACGGAAGAGATGTTAAATAGAAGACTTAACTCAAAGAAACCGCTAAATGTATCATACCTTAAAAGAAGATGTCAACACGTTAAACTGGAACACACTACCTACACTTGGAATTTGGGTGTTCTTGAAGGAAAGCCACGATACCTCTGGCTCATTTTAAAAAAACCAGATGGAGAGGAGGGTACTAATAAGAATAATGCGCTGAGTGATAATGCTAAGGTGAAACAACTTCGGGTTTCTCTTGATGGAACATTTTATCCGCGAGATAGATTGGAAATTGATTGGGAAAAAAATGATTATGCGGAAGCCTACAAGTCCTACCAAAAGGTGTGTGAAAGTAATGGTAATAATGAACCTATTTTGGATATGGTTGCGTTTCAAAAACTTTATACAATCTACGCAATTGACCTGAGTTCTCAAAAGGAAACTATAAAGTCTAATAGAGTGGATACTTCTCTATACATTGAAAGAGGAGAGAATGAAGAAGTTGATGCTTATTGTTTGCTTTTGGAGGAAACAGAATTACAGATTAATACAGATAATGGTGTTATGATTAATATCACATAGGTTTTTTCTCATAAATAAATGGTAGGGGTATATGTTAATCAAATCAATCTTGATAAATTAACATCTTGTATTCAAAATCAAAAGCCTTGTATTATTAATGTTAATACATTTCAAAGAAAAGGAGCAGTAAGAATTGATGTTTTACTCACAAGAGAGCAGGTGAAAACACTAAATGATGCTGGATCACTTAAAATTAAAATGACAAAACCTATGTTAAAGAAATATTCAATAGACGAGTCAAGAGGAGGATTTCTCCCATTTCTAATTCCTTTATTTGCTGGTTTAAGTGCGGCGGGAGCATTGACTGGTGGTATTTCAGCAGCGATAAAAACTGCTAACGAAAGGAAGGCACAACTAAAAGCTCAAAAAGAATTGGAAAGACATAACAAGGAGTTGGAGAAACAAATTAGTGGAAGTGGTGTAATTGTAGATTTTGCTCAAAAACTTGAAAGTCTACCTGATAAAGCTAGATTGTTAGTTGGAGATATGCTTTCCTCTATCGCTCAAGCGGGTGTTAAACTAACTAAACGGGGTAATGGATTGTATCTTTCTCATAAATAAATGGATAAATAGTTTAAACAATTTGGAAAGAATACAACGTCAAATATAGAACTAGCTAAGTATTGTAAAACACTAAAAATTGATAATGTGGTTATTTGTATGAGAGATGAATTAATACATATAAATAAGAATACAAAGAATATTATTATGAATTTAGACACACAGAATGGTTCTCATTGGGTTTGCATTCATAATAGTCAGGATAAATATTATTTTGATAGTTATGGTATGCCACCACCTGTTGAAGTAATACAATTCTTACAGAATGGTGTTTATCAAACATTTCAAGTTCAAGAAATTAATTCTAAATGTTGTGGTCAATTTATGTTTATATGTATTATTTCAACTCAACAATAATGAAAATTTTTATGATATCATTTTTAATCTAATATAAATGACTTATGTTGGGAAAGATGGTTCTATCTTTGGAAAATCCTCTCAGGATATTGATTTATCAAATTATTATACAAAGGCACAGGCTGAACGACAAAAATATAGTGTAAGTAAAAATATTAATATGAAGAATACTTATAAATTAATCAATTATCCAAACCCTACAGATGCGAATGACTTAATTAGATTAAGTGATTTATCACAATATATATTTTTAAAGAAAACAGCACGTTTTGTTAAACAAGTAAAATTTACAACCACAACACCTGGTTATACTGACCATACACCTTTCCTCATTGAATTTAACTACCTGCTTACAATTGAATTTTATAAAGAAGGACATTTAGTTAATATGCGAATTAATAAATGGGGGTATGATATGCCTGATTTAGGGTATAATTGGTCTTTTTCAATAAACATAGAAGACCTACATGATTTAAATCAGTCTCGTAAAGAAGAATATTATCCACTTGGTGAAGATAAGGATTTATGTGGAAGTACAATTAGTAAACAACAAATACGTGATTTTAAGAAAAGAAAAATATATGATAGTATAGCGATGGTTCGCATGACAAAGAAGGAAGGTAATGAGATAAGGATAGAAAGCCGAGGAATACAAACCGATTTGGTAGTGGGAAGATGGGGTGGTATTACCTGTCATAATATTAATCTCACATATATTTCTGATACATAAATGGCAGGAAGAAGACTACAAGAGAATTATAATTTTTGTATTCAAGGATACCTACAAGAAAAGGGTGCTCGGTATTACATACCTTATGATTTGGAGCATATACATGGGAATTTTGTCATTAAAAACTGGCCTTATACTGATATTGTTAAACCCACAAATAGAGACTTGTTTAAAATATTAAATAAAAATGAACTTCTCAAAGTTATGAAATATAAAACTCTTTTAGAAATCGTCAACAAATCTTATTGGTATCCTATTATGAGAAAAATAATTATAGATACAAGAATATCTCAAAATCCAGATGAGTATATGTATAATATTCTTTGGGGTTCAAACTCAAGGGTAGCAAGGGATGAGGAAGGAGTTGAAGAAGAGAAGGAGGAAAGAGAGAAAAAGGAGAAGGAGGAAAGGGAGAAAAAGGAGACGGAGGAAAGGGAGAAAAAGGAGAAGGAGGAGAGGGAGAAAAAGGAGAAGGATGAAAGGGAGAAAAAGGAGGAGGAGAAGGAGAAGGAGGAGAGGGAGGAAAGAGAGAGGGTGGAAAAATATAAAAATATGACCATTCCTGAGATTAATGAAAGATTGAAGGTATTACGGCAAATAAATAAATCTCAACGCACTGAAGAGGAAAATAAAGAATTAATGACTCTTACGAACATATTGGTTTTTAAATTTGCTATAATGAATTCAGAGCGCAGATATACAACATATAGTTGATGATGTTGGTGTTATTGACTTTAGTTAGTTTTATTTGTAAATAAATGGAGGAGAGAGTGAAGCCATTTCTAAGGATTCTTTATGTTTTAAAAATCAAGATAGAAATGTATATGTTGAAAACCAAAAAGGTTTTGGCACTATGTAGGACTTTTTCTCATAAATAAATATGAGTTATTGTCTCAAATGTAAAAAGAAAACTAAATCTAAAAATATCTCTTATGTTAAAGCTAAAAATAATAGAGTTTATCAAAAAGGAATATGTCAAGTGTGTGGCTCTAAAAAGTGTCAATTCATCTCTCCTAAAAGTGGAGGAGACATACAAAAGTTTTTGTCAGGTAGCAAATTTACAACAACTGGAATTCCAGGGGAATTACACCTTCCAGGGTATTCTTTCTGTGGCCCAGGAACAAACTTGGATAAAAGATTAGATGAGGCTGACAATCCTAAACCTTGGTCTAAACCTACAAATAGGGTTGATGAAGTGTGTATGAAGCATGATATTGCTTATGGGAAAACCACTACGTTGACTGAAAAACATAAAGCCGACAGAGAAATGTTGTATAATTTGTCTTTGATACAAAATCCAACGTTGAGAGAGAAAGTTGATAGGTTTATTGTGAGAAATTTGATAAATGCTAAATTGAAACTTGGCCTTGGTTATTCACCCTCAAAAAACTATTAGGCTCTCATGATGTCATCAAGACTGAGGAGCTTTTGGCTGATGAATTACATAAACCTATAATCACAAAGTTTAAAAGAAGGAAAGTTTATTCTAAATACACCGACCACATATGGTCCGCTGATTTAATTGAACTAAAAAATGATAAGGGATACAAGTATGCTTTAACCGTTATTGATTTGAGGAGTAGATTTGCTTGGGTTGTTCCTTTGAAAAACAAGAGAGGTTATACTCTGATGTTAGCCTTCCAACAGATATTTAATAAAAGTAAAAGAAAACCAAAGAAACTGTGGACCGATGAGGGAACAGAGTTCTATAACAAAATATTTATGAAATTTCTTAAGGGGGAGGGTATTAAATTATACAGCACCTTTAATGAAGGAAAAGCAGTTGTTATTGAGCGTTTTAATCGTACTTTGAAAGAGAGGCTATATAAAAAATTCACACAACTCGGTTCTCAAAAATGGGTGTATTTAATTCAGGGTATTGTAGATAATTACAATAATACCGTTCATTCATCAACAAAATCAAAACCATCAGAATCATTTACAAAATTAGAATATGAAAAGGAGATTAATTTGAGAAAACCGAAGTTCAAAGTTGGTGATATTGTAAGAATATACAGATGGAAAAGCCATTTTGAGAAAGGTTATACAAAAAAATGGACTAATGAATTATTTAAAATCGTTGATGTAATGGATACAGTCCCTTGGACCTACAAATTATATGATTTAAATGGAGAAGAAATCTTAGGGTCATTTTATTCACAGGAATTACAAAAAACAAAGCTGATAACCCTTGAAAATAATAAATAAATAAAAAAATGTAATGGGGATACGTTTTTAAATCTGTGAACCCCAAACACAGAATCCCACAACTTTTTAGTTGGGGCTTAACTTTTGTGTGTATAACGGGGATACGTTTTTAAATCTGTGAACCCCAAACACAGAATCCCACAACTTTTTAGTTGGGGCTTAACTTTTGTGTGTATCATGGGGATACGTTTTTAAATCTGTGAACCCCAAACACAGAATCCCACAACTTTTTAGTTGGGGCTTAACTTTTGTGTGTGTGTGAGTGGGTCATAATAATGTACAAACCCTAACCCAACCCTCACATTAAAACACCATATTTGTTAGTCAAAACAACTGAATCCATTACATCAACCATTAAAAAAAGTTCTTAACTCCATCTCTTTGTATGACCTTCCAATTCTATTTATCTTTTCCCAACTTTTTTAAAACAATTCAATGATAATATAAGATAAATGAGTCTGTGAGGTTTGACATTCATTCAAAAATTCACCTCACATCCAGAACGCTAACCCAACCCAATCCCTAACCCATCCCCATCCCTTACCCAACCCATCCCTAACCCTCACATTCAAAATCCCAACCCTAACCCAACCCATCCCTAACCCATTAACCCAACCCCATCCCTAACCCTCACATTCAAAATCCCAACCCTAACCCTAGCATAATCCTTTTTTCCTTTTCTTTTTTTAATACGTATTTCAATATTTTTTTTAAATGTTTTTTAATACGTATTTCAATATATATATTTTTCCTCTTCCTCCAATTCTGTCTTTCAAGGCTTTCAAGTTGGAAAAAGTAGAAATGGGAAGAAAGTATTTTCCAGCATCTTCTTCCCCGAACTTTCTTGATATTGCTGAAATACATGTAAAAAAGAAATATATTACTTATCTAATATTGAATGAAATAACATATACTTTAATTGATTATTAATCAACTGAACTTACCTTAAATCAAACGTCATTAAAGAAAGAACATTGTTCATTGCTTTAGAATCCAAAGAGCCTCCAAGGTAAAACTCTTTCGTTGGATTATCAAGGTAAAACTCGTTCTCTTGGTCATGGTCTTTAAACAAATCGATCATTTCACCCCAGGTTGTGGCAAAAGTGGTATTTTCATTTTGAATCTCAGATACAATTTCCTGTGAGAGAAAATAACAACGTATTAATTAATTATTTTTTACATTTAATACACAATTATTATATGTATATTAAAATAAAATATTACCTTCATTGATGAGAAATTTGAATCGAGTTTATCAAGGTGAAGGTTTAGCTCCACACAGCTAGAGTCTCCAAAACGAAACCAGTTTTCAAAGTCTCCAAGGTAAAACTCTTTTCCTAATTTTATGAAATTTAGTGAGTCTCCAAGGTAGGCTCCACAGTTAGAACCATCTAGGCAGACCTCATAATTTGTTTTTCCCAAATTTAGTGAGTCTCCAAGGTAGGCTCCAGTTAGAACCATCTAGGCAGACCTCATAATTTGTTTTTCCCAAATTTAGTGAGTCTCCACGGTATAACTCTTTGGCTGGGTCATCAAGGTAGAACTCGTTCTGTGGGTCTTGGTTGTTCAAAAGGTCTTCAAACAAATCAATCATCATTTCACCCCAGGTTGTGGCAAAAGTGGTATTTTCATTTTGTATCTCAGATACAATTTCCTGTGAGAGAAAATAACAACGTATTAATTTAATACAATATTATTATTTATATAAATCAAGCTCTATGAATATTAAAAGAAACATTGCTGACTCTTGCACGAGTCTTATCTAAAAAAAAAAAAAAAAAAAAAAAAAAAAAAAAAATCCCAAAAAAAAAAAAAAAAAATACAAAAAAAAAATACAAAAAAAAAATACAAAAAAAATACAAAAAAAAAAAAAAAAATACAAAAAAAAAATATACAAAAAAAAAAAAAATTCCAAAAAAAAAATACAAAAAATACAAAAATATATATATATATACAAAAAAAAAAAATACAAAAAAAAAATCCAAAAAAAAAAAAAATATATACAAAAAAAAATATCCAAAAAAAAAAAAAAAAATACAAAAAAAAAAAAAAAAATACAAAAAAAAAAATACAAAAAAAATAAATAAATAAATAAATAAATAAATAAACTTACCTCCATTGATAAGAGGTTCGAGTCCAGTTCATCAATCTGAAGGTTGAGCTCCACACAGGTAGTAGGACTCCAAGGAATGTCAAAGTTATCCAACTCCTTTTCAGCATAGTAGTCCATTCTCAAGTGAAGCAGAAAGTGTGTTTGAAAAGGCCTGTGTGGTTAGTGCCTTTTATAAGAAAGACTGGGTGTGTCATTTCCTGTGGAAATTCCCTTGGGCAAGTGTGGGCAAGTCTGGGCAAGTCTGGGCATGTCTTAACTGGAAATGATGTAATGTCTCAACAGAAAATTATGTAATGTTTCAACAGAAAATGATGTAATGTTTCAACAGAAAATGATGTAATGTTTCAACAGAAAATGATGTAATGTTTCAACAGAAAATGATGTAATGTTTCAACAGAAAATGATGTAATGTCTTAACTAAAAATAATGTAATGCTGGAGAGTTTATAAAGTGGGTGGGCTTTAGTAAAACGTGGGCGGGGCCTACCAAAACGGGGCGGGGATTAACAAAAAGTGGGCGGAGCTTAACAAAAAGTGGGCGGAGCTTAGCAAAAAGTGGCGCGGAGCTTAACAAAAAGTGTGTGGCACAGGAC
Source organism: Myxine glutinosa (assembly GCF_964187855.1). Classification (NCBI taxonomy): domain Eukaryota; kingdom Metazoa; phylum Chordata; class Myxini; order Myxiniformes; family Myxinidae; genus Myxine; species Myxine glutinosa. The sequence goes on from NC_136274.1 coordinate 13,175,106, forward strand.
CCGAACATAATCAATCATCAATGAACAACAATGATCATTGATAGTAAGAGAAAAAGGCCCATAAGACCAAGGGGGTCAGGAATAGAGGTGTTAAGGGGAAATGAAGAAAAGTGATGGTGAGAGGGAAATTTACATGGAAGTGAGAATGATCATAGGTTCATAAGGCTAGAAGGATTATAGGTTCATAAAGGAAGAAAATCATAGGTTCATAAGGCGAGAAGGATCATAGGTTCATAAGGTGAGAAGGATTATAGGTTCATAGAGGGAGAAAGAGAGGTGTTTATGATTTTTGAAAAAGCCAAGGGGTAAATGACATTAGATAGGGATTTCCCATGTTAAACGGAGGTGTCCCAGAAGCAACATTTATCACCTACTAACGCCTGCGCAACGTCCGCCACCGTCGTCGCCGCCAAAGGCACGACCTCCGGCCACCGGGTGGTGCGGTCCACCGTTGAGGACATGGGTGAAACCCCGCGAGGGGGGCAGAGGTCCCACCAGGTCCACGTGAACGTGGTCGAACCTACGTTCCGGCACCACAAACAGGGCCAATGGGGCCTGGGTGTATCGGTGCACCTTCGCGCGCTGGCACGCGAGGCACGTCCTGGTCCAGCCGCGGACGGCCTTCCGGAGGCCATGCCAGACAAACTTGTCAGCGACCAACCTCTGGGAGGCCCTCGTGCCCGGGTGGGTACAGGCCGTGGATGGCGTCAGAAACCTGGCACTCAGCCAGCGGGCACGATGAGGCGAGGCCGCCCGAGGGAGACGTCGCACAAGAGGGCCGTGCCCGCACTGTCGAACGGCACCTCGGTGACGCGGAGGCCCGTGACGGCGGTCTGCAAGACCTGGACGTCGGGGTCCGCGGCCTGGTCCGCCGCCATCCGGGCATAGTCGATGCCGAGGTGGACTGCGTGGGCGACGGACCGGGAAAGGCAATCTGCCACCGGGTTGTCCTTCCCCACGACGTGCCGGATGTCCGTCGTATATTCGGACAGGGCCGAGAGGTGACGCTGCTGCAGGGCCGACCACGGCTCGGTGACCTTCCCCCATCGCGAAGACCAGTGGCTTGTGGTCGACGAAGGCCATGAACGCACGGCCCTCGAGCAGATGGCGGAAGTGCCTGACCGCCAGGTGAAGCCCGAGCAACTCGCGGTCGAAGGTACTATAACGGCGTTCGGGCGGGCGAAGCTGCCGGCTGAAGAACGCCAGCGGTTGCCAGGCACCACGCACCCATTGCTCGTGCACCGCGCCCACCGCGTAGTCCGAGGCGTCGGTGGTGAGGGCGATCGGTGCATCGAGCGCCAGGTGCGCGAGCATGGTGGCGTTAGCCAAGGCGAGCTTCGCGCCGACGAACGCCGCGTCCATCTGCTCGGTCCAGGTAACGTCACCTTTGCCCGGCTTCCCTCGGAGGGCCTCGTGCAGGGGGCGCAGGAGCTGGGCGATGCGGGGCAGGAACCGATGGTAAAAGTTTACCATGCCCAGGAACTCCTGGAGCCCCTTGATCGTGCGGGGGCGTGGAAACCCCTTCACCGCCTCCACCTTGGCCGGTAGGGGGACGGCCCCGTGCCTGGTGATGCGGTGCCCCAAAAAGTCGATTTCGGCGACGCCGAACCGGCACTTGGCGGGGTTCACGATGAGGCCATGCTGGCCCAGGCGTTCGAAGAGCGTGCGGAGATGGTGGAGGTGCTCTTCGCGGGACGCGCTGGCGACGAGGATGTCGTCCAGGTAGACGTACACGAAATCCAAGTCGCGCAAGACGCTGTCCATTAGCCGCTGGAACGCCTGAGCCGCATTCTTCAACCCGAAGGGCATCCGAAGAAATTCGAAAAGTCTCAATGGTGTGATGACAGCCATCTTCGGGATGTCCTCCGGTCTGACGGGGACCCTGGTGGTACCCGTGTATGAGGTCCACCTTTGAGAAAAAGGACATATTCGCCAAACGGGCGGAAAAGTCCTGAATATGGGGGACGGGGTAGCGGTCGGGGTGGTGGCGTCGTTGAGACGGCGATAGTCCCCGCACGGTCGCCATCCCCCACCGGGCTTTGGCACGATGTGGAGCGGCGACGCCCAAGCACTCTTGGAGCGCCGCACGATGCCGAGCCGCTCCAGCGTAGCGAACTCCGCTTTAGCTACCGCGAGCTTCGTCGGCTCGAAGCGGCGTGCCCGGGCGTAGACCGGTGGCCCGGCAGTGGGGATGTGGTGTTCCACCCCATGCTTGATGCCCCCCCCCCCCGTGAGGGCCGGGATGCTGGCGAGGAGGCGGGCGAACTCGTCCGCCGCCGGAAGCGTACAGATCGACCTCGCCGGCACCGAACCGTCGTTCAGCATGCCGCTCGGCGAGCCGCTCGGTGAGCTGCTCGATGAGCTGCTCGATGAGCAAGGCAGCGCGCAAGCGAGCGAGCTGAATGTTTCAGCCTGGATAAGGCGTCTGTGCTTTACGTCGACCAGCGGCCCATTAGCACACAGGATGTCCACGCCGAGCAATGCCATGGGCACGTCGGCGGTGACGAAGGACCACCGGAAAACTTGCCCTCCGAACCGCAGGAAGATGCAACGTTTTCCGTATGTGCGAATGGACGTACCGTTGGCTGCAAGCAGCGCGGGGCCCCGGCCCGCGGTTTGCTCGTCCGACGTACTGGCGGGGATGACGCTCACCTGCGCTCCTGTGTCGCACAGGTAACGGCGCCCGGACAAGGTGTCCTTGATGAACAGTAGGCTGTTCGACCGGCCGGCGCTCAGCGACGCTACCGAGCGCCGGCCCGGGAGTTTCCCGACTTGCCGAATGAGCACGGCCGGCGACACTGCCGAGCCTCGTGGCCGAACTGGGCGTGGAAAAAACACCAGGGTGGTGGCGGAGGCAGCGGAGGCCGCAGTTTTCTCCGCGGCGGCGGTGGTGGGCGGGACCTGGCGGCGGCCGCGAGGTGTGCATCAGCATCAGCCACGAGGTGTGCATCGGCATCAGCCTTGGGATGCGCGACGGCCACACCAAAACTCGCCTGCGTGTCCAAAGCCGCGAAGAACTTGTCGGCCTCGGCAGCGAGAGTTCGGGGCTACCGTTATCGCGGAACCGGCCAACGCGAGGCATACTCGTGCCGGCAGCTGGCGTCGAAACAGCGCTCGGAACAGAAAATCCGGGGTTTCGTCGCCCAGCAGTGACAGCATATGGTCCATGCGGACCGACGGTCGCGCGTCACCGAGCTCAGGGAGGTCCAGGAGGCGGTCGGCCCGTGCGTCCACCGTGAGGCCGAACGTGGCGAGGAGGAGACGCTTGATCGCCTCATACCTGCCGTCGGCCGGTGGGTTCCTCAGGACCGACACGACGCGGGCGGCCGTGCCGGGCCCGAGGGAGGCGACCACGTGGCAGTACATGGTCTCGTCCACCGTGATGCCTCGGTCGGAACTGGGCTTCTGCCTGCAGGAACCATACTTCGGCTTGAGCCTCCCAGAACTCGGGGAGTTTGATTGTGACCGCGTTGGTGGCCATTGCTGTTGCGTGTTCGGGTTGTCAGCGATGGCTGACCAGAACGTCGGAGGGTCACCAATGAAGCGCGGTGCTACGCGCGCTACTCGTTTACCAAGGAGGAAGCGGACAACGCGGTAAGTTAAAAGAGTCTTTATTGCAAGAGCTCCACTGTAGCACTGGCCTGCTTCGGGCTGCGCGCCTGGTGTATATCCCGAGGCCACGCCTACCCCTCAGGCGTGGCCGACGCCCACTTGGTGCGCGGATTGATGCCATCACACCAGTGAGCTTTGGTGTCCGCCACAACAGTATCTTTAGAATTTCAATAAAAGCCGCATCACTGTGCTGGTGTGCATGTGTGTCACGTCCTTGTTCACCAGATCTGTATTCCTCGGACTGCCTCCGAGTCCGAGACTGGTGTGCAGCTGTGTCACGTCCTTGTTCACCAGATCTGTATTCCTCGGACTGCCTCCGAGTCCGAGACTGGTGTGCAGCTGTGTCACGTCCTTGTTCACCAGATCTGTATTCCTCGGACTGCCTCCGAGTCCGAGACTGGTGTGCAGCTGTGTCACATCCTTGTTCACCAGATCTGTATTCCTCGGACTGCCTCCGAGTCCGAGACTGGTGTGCAGCTGTCACGTCCTTGTTCACCAGATCTGTATTCCTCGGACTGCCTCCAAGACTGGTCTGCAGCTGTGTCACGTCCTTGTTCACCAGATCTGTATTCCTCGGACTGCATCCGAGACTGGTCTGCAGCTGTGTCACGTCCTTGTTCACCAGATCTGTATTCCTCGGACTGCCTCCGAGTCCGAGACTGGTGTGCAGCTGTGTCACGTCCTTGTTCACCAGATCTGTATTCCTCGGACTGCCTCCGAGTCCGAGACTGGTCTGCAGCTGTGTCACGATCTTGTTCACTAGATTTGTATTCCTCGGACTGCCTCCGAGTCCGAGACTGGTGTGCAGCTGTGTCACATCCTTGTTCACCAGTGTTATGTAACTCGACAAACTACGATCAATTGTCGTACACATTTATTCACTCTGCCGATACAGGCCCGATTCACCTCAGCGCCATCCGAGCTCACGCGTAGTGATACAATGCGGTCGCGGTGTAGGGATACAACGGTGATTATTTGCACTACATACATGACATCCTCCCCTTTGAGTCCAAAATTACCAAGAGCAACACGTGCTAGATTTCAAGAATTGACATTTCAAAAGCAACATTTCCAAAACACGTGAAAATATGTGTGCAAACGGTTATGAGAATAATAAAAATACGTGAAAATAGAACATGTGTCACCGTGAAAATAGAACATGTGTCCCCGTGAAAAAAAACATCTTCAAAGATTCAACCGGTCGGGTGCTTTTCTCTCACGCATTGAGCGTCGCGGTGTACCAGTGGATACAGAGTCCGAGGTGATTCCTTTGGGTCGCGGTGTACCAGTGGATACAGAGTCCGAGGCGATTCCTTTGGTCTCCACAAAGGGTGTAGCGGTCGCAGAGGTTTTTGGGGCATCCGAGCCGGCTGGAGCGGCCACGACGATCTCCGGCAGTGGCGGGTCGAACTGTTGTTCTGACTGTGACGATGCTGCAGGCTCTATCGACTCACAGTGACGGTAGGTTATGTGGTCCTGATGTCGACGAATTTCGCGGCCGTCCTGCAGGCGAATCACACAGGACAGTGGACCTGGCTTCTCGATGATGTCCCCCGGTAGCCACGTCGCACCTGCACCAAAATTTCGGGCAAACACTGGATCTCCAATGTTGATACAGCGACTGTTGGACGTCTTATCGTGCACCAACTTTTGATTAAGCTGGCTCTGATAAACGTTTGATGATATGTCTGGTTTGAGATTGTCAAGTGTCGATCTCACATGTCGTTTCATCAATAGCTCAGACGGAGCTGCACCGGGTGTTGATTGTGGCGTGATGCGGTATTTGAACAGGAGACGAGAAAGCTTTGTTTCCAGGGTTCCCTCCTGAAGTTTCCTCAATCCGGATTTGATGATTCCCACGGATCGTTTGGCCAAGCCATTTGAAGCCTGGTGATGTGGGCTGACAAACTTATGTTTGTTGCCATTCCGACGTGTGAACTCGGCAAACTCGGGACTGGAAAAACATGAACCGTTATCACTCACGATCATCCTGGGCAGACCATGAGTGGCGAAACAGCGTCTGAATCTTTCGATGACAATGGCTGACGTAGTACCACGCGTCACATAGGCATCAATCCATTTTGTGTGCGCGTCCGTAATTATTAGAATCATGCTGCCGTTAATAGGCCCGGCATAATCGAGATGCACGCGATGCCACGGTTCGCTGGGCCATTCCCAGGGATGCAGTGGCGCTTTCGCAGGTGTATTCCGGGTGCTCTGGCAGGGGTAACAATGTCGAACATGATGTTCGATATCAGCATCAAGATTCGGCCACCACACATAGTTTCTGGCGAGTGACTTCATCTTCACAATCCCGGGGTGACAGTCATGGATTTCATCCATGACCCTGGAATGCAGATTTTTCGGGATCATGACACGACATCCCCAGAGTAGGCAACCATTTTCAACGCTGAGTTCGTTTTTACATGCTTTAAAAGCCGCAAAATCCGGGTTACCCTCAGGTAGCAAATGCCATCCAAGCTGTACAGCCTGGACAGTTCTGGACAGAACGGGGTCTCGTCGAGTATGAGTGCGGATCTGGCCGGAATCGACAGCACAATCTTCCAGATGATCCATCAGTGCGATAATGGATCCTGGTGTAGGCGAATCATCAACAGATTCTGGAAGGGGTAACCAACTCATGGCATCTGCATTTGTGATAGATGAACCGGGCTTATAACATATGGTGTAGTCATAAGCAGCGAGAAACAGGGACCAGCGGATGATCCTGGGCGGTAGTGTGTCAGATGTCGCCTTAGTAGGACCAAACAGACTGATCAGCGGCTTGTGATCGGTGCGAATCGTGAAATGATGTCAAAGAAGGTACTGGCGAAATTTGCTGACGCCGAAAACGATTCCCAATCCTTCCTTGTCAAGTTGGGAATAGTTCTTCTCTGCCGGGGACAACGTTCTGGATGCAAATGCAACCGGTCTTTCCGTACCATCAGGCATCACGTGTGATAATACACTCCCCACTCCATACCGACAGGCATCGCATGTCAGCACAAGATCCTTCTCTGGATCAAAATGAACGAGAACATTGGACGATTTGAGCAGATCCTTAGAGGTCTGGAATGCTGATTGTTCAGTCGGCCCCCAGCTCCAGGAGACTCCTTTCCTCAAAAGCCGATAAAGGGGGCCCAAAACGTCGGTCACATTCGGGATGTAACGACCATAGAACTGAAGCAAACCGAGGTATGACTTCAATTCGGTCACGTCTCGTGGAGCAGGAGCATCCTTGATAGCTCGGACTTTCTCATCTGTCGGGTGTAGACCCTCGGCATCAATCGTATGACCCAGGTACGTGACTGATGGCACCATAAACTTGCATTTGTCTCGACGCAAACGTAGGCCGGAGTCGGAAATCTTCTTCAGAACTCTCTCCAGGTTTTGTAGATGTTCCGCGTCCGTATGACCAGTAACTAGAATATCATCCTGGTAACAAACGACGTTGCGTTCGGCGGCAAACAAACTGTCCATGACACGCTGATAAATTCCAGGTGCAGATTTCACTCCAAAACTGAGTCAGTGGTACCTGTACAGCCCACGATGCGTGTTGATGGTAAGATACTGTTTCGAATTCTCATCCAAGCGGAGCTGTAGATAGGCGGATTTGAGATCGAGTTTCGTAAAAGTCTTGCCTCCCGTGAGACGAGCATAGAGGTCTTCGATCCTCGGGATTGGATATTTATCCAATGAAGAACACTTGTTCACGGTCATTTTATAATCTCCACATATGCGGATGGACTGGTCCGATTTTATGACCGGAACGATGGGCGCCGCCCATTCGGCATACTGGATTTGCTCGATGATGCCCAGATTTTCAAGATGATCCAGTTCCTTGTCAATCCGCTCCCGCAGGGCGAAAGGGACTGGGCGAGCCCTGCAAAATATAGGATTGGCATCCCGGTCAACCCTGAGTTTAGCCGTATGTCCTTTCAAGGTTCCAAGCTCATCCTTGAAGACATCCGGGTACGTATCCAGCACATTTTTGAGCGTGTATGCTGCGGTAGGAGAAACGTTGGCTGCCCGGAGTTGATGAATGCTTTCCCACTTCAGTCGAATTATACTCAACCAGTTCCTGCCGAGTAAGGAAAGGCCCTTTCCAGGAATAACGATCAGGGGTAGGTGAAACTCACGGTTATCGTAGCCCACCGTGACGTCACATGTACCGCAGGGAACAATCTTCTCACCTGTATAGGTGGAGAGTCCATAGGTAGTAGGTTTCAGATGGGGTCGGTCAGCATCACTCCACAGGTTTGTGAAAACAGCATGGCTGATGAGCGAGACGGCCGCACCAGTGTCGACCTCCATTTGCAATGGTCGATTGTTGACGACAACATTGGCAAGAAGAGGGTCCCGCTTATGGTGAGAATCAATATGAAGCAGGTCATACGATTCTGAGTTGTCGGAAACAGAGCTCACCTGGTCAAGCTCAGGTTCCTCCGAACCGATAAACTGATGAATCTTGTCAGCAGCTTTCTCTTTTCCCGATTTGCGAGTGATGCAAGCTGGAGCAATATGACCAGTTTTCGAACAGATATGGCAGGTGGCATCTTTGAACCGACACATCTCCGGAGGGTGCTTTCCATTGCACCGAAAACATTGGTTGTGTGTTTGAGACTGCACTGGCTTCTGACGAGGAGCCTTGTTCCAACGTTTTGGCTGAACATGATCCAACCGATTCACAGCAGGGCTGGTACCAGACGAGCGAGTGGCACCAATGCTTGTCGCGTTGCGTTCAGCACTCTCCATGGAAATGGCGGTGTCTCTTGCATTTTGGAACGTCAGTCTTCTCTCCGCAAGCAGGCGTCTACGAGTGCGGTCATCGGACATACCAAGCACCAGCAAATCACGGAGCATGTCATCAATCGTGTCCCCAAACTCACACAGATGTGACAGTTTTTTGAGGTGTGCAATGAAGTCTGCGATCGACTGACCTTGCTGCTGTCTGCACATGTAAAAATTAAACCGACACAGGATGACTGAAGGAGATGGGTTGCAATGTTCCTTCAAAGCGGCCTTGAGCTCTTCATACGTGAGGTCCTGGATTGTCCGAGGCCGAATCAGGTTTTTAACGAGTGTGAACGTCTCACCTCCGCAAACGGACAGGAAGACGGCCTTCATCCGGGCTTCGGTCGCGATGCCGTTCGCCTCGAAGTAGAAAGACAACCGCTCAGAATACGTGTCAAAATCCCCCTCATGAGGGTCGAATTCATCGATGTGGCCGAAAGACGTCATGGTCTAGATGTTTATCCTCGTCGCCATGTAAGGTATCTCGACAAACTACGATCGATTGTAGTACACGTTTATTGACTCTGCCGATACAGGCCCAATGAACTGCAGCGCCAGCCGAGCTGGGGCGTAGTTATACAAATATACAATGCCGTCACCGTGTAGTGATACAATGCGGTCGCGGTGTAGGGATACAATGGTGATTATTTGCACTACATCCTTGTTCACCAGATCTGTATTCCTGGGACTGCCTCCGAGTCCGAGACTGGTGTGCAGCTGTGTCACGATCTTGTTCACCAGATCTGTATTCCTCGGACTGCCTCCGAGTCCGAGACTGGTGTGCAGCTGTGTCACGTCCTTGTTCACCAGATCTGTATTCCTCGGACTGCCTCCGAGTCCGAGACTGGTGTGCAGCTGTGTCACATCCTTGTTCACCAGATCTGTATTCCTCGGACTGCCTCCGAGTCCGAGACTGGTGTGCAGCTGTGTCACGTACTTGTTCCTGCTTCCGATAGTCCTCGTCCAGCCAAGCCTTCTTTCTTGCAACAGCTTCCTTGGACGTTTTCGTTAATGAGGCTTTACGTTTGGGAGGCATTTTACCGGTTTATCTGAAACGGTACCCGCCCAGAAACACGTACCAGAGAAAACAAATCGTTTGGGCAATGGGCTCTCCGATATTCGATGTGTTCACGATTTTAATTACGTAACGTAACGTTTGTGACGAAGTTTGTGTTCTCGTTTTTATTTTCGTAATCGTTTAATGTACGTTTAATATTTAATGAACGTTTAATGTTTAATGAACGTTTAATGTTTAATGAACGTTTAATGAGCGTAAGAATAATGTTTAATAATCATTAAATGAATGAATGAATGTAATGAATAATGCCATGGCGTCGCGTTGGCAGCAGTGACATAATTCCGCGCACCAGTGGATGTCGGCCACGCCCCAGGTGAGGCGTGGCCTCCGGATATACACGCGGGCTCGCAGCCCCGAGCATGGCAGTGCTGACGAGTGAGCAACCAATAAAGAGCTCGACTTAACCCAAAGCGTTGTGGCCTACCTTTGTTTGACGTGTGTGCCCAGCACCCCACAGTTTAATGAGCGTAAGAATAATGTTTAATGATCATTAAATGAACTAGGGCATGCCCGTACTATATCTATATCTAAAATTATATCCCCCCCTCTATTTACATGAAATGGTTTGGTTCATGAAATGTTTTGGTCCATTCGCAACGCCAAAGCGAACGGCGAACGCTTTACATGAAATGGTTTGGTGCATGAAATGTTTTGGTCCATTCGCAACGCCAAAGCGAACGGCGAACGGCTTGCGAGTACAGTGACAATCCCCCCGGGGTTTTAATTAGTTTTAAAACATCGTTTAACGCCAACATAGCGCCAACATAGTTTGCCGACGGGAAATAAATGAATACGCTCTCAAATGTGCCATCCGAGGCAGAGTGTGTCCGCCACGTTCGGCACACGCGATAGCTCGCTGCTCTCTGATTGGTTGAATCGTTTTTTGGGCATAGCTCGGTAAGTAATTGTCCGATTAATATGAAACCTTGAAAAGGCACATCCTCGGGTCCCCAGCAATATACCTGGCAAGTTTAAAGTATATCGGACCCGTGGTTGTCGAGAAACAGCGGTCACAGACAAACGTACAAACAAACAAACACACAGAGATTAGTGGAATTATAGATAGATGAATGAATGTAATGAATAATGCCATGGCGTCGCGTTGGCAGCAGTGACAATATAAAAATGTTTGCCAAGAACTTCAAAGAGAGAAAAGGAACTTTTATCAGCAATGTCGTCTGTCCTGAAGTTCTAAGCTGAAGAAGAGGTACAAAATCATTCAATTCCTTTCCGAAAGAAAAGCATACAGTTGATATCACTAATCACGATTTGAAACAGCATGGAATAATATTTACCGATATGAACAGTGATGTGGTTTTTTTATTGAAATTCTAAAAATCCTGTTTGATTTTGATGATTTGCGTGTGATATGATTGAACGGATGTTAAAATAAATCGCGCCTCCCAATTGAAGCCCTGCCCATAGGGCGCGTACCGTTACTCGTCATATATAATGGAGGTACAACAATTTTTTACCGCTTTGCTTTGAAGAACGGGAATGAAGGGGGAGGAGCGTGTTAATATGTCTGGTTGAAGGCTTTGGGTGGTGAGGGGGCTTTAAGCCAGATTTTAGTCTTACAGCCGCCATGTTGGTGCTCGCCGTCACTGCGATGCAAAGTGAAAGACGCCTCAGAGCTGTCACAATCGCTATGTCGTATGTACTCCCGATACGTGTTTCCTTCATTGTAAAAACTACCAAGTCAACAGTTAAAAGGATTTTGAGTCGATAGGCCTAGTAAGTTTCGATAGGTCTACTGACTACTGATCTAGTATTGATAACAATGTCGCGAACTGACTTACGATGCTAAATTGGACACCATTGTGTAAATTGGTACAACCGAATAGTGGACACTATTGTGAGCAGCATTGAGCAGCGGTCAACAGTTAAAAGGATTTTGAGCCGATAGGCCTAGTAAGTTTCGATAGGTCTACTGACTACTGATCTAGTATTGATAACAATGTCGCGAACTGACTTACGATGCTAAATTGGACACTATTGTGTAAATTGGTACAACCGAATAGTGGACACTATTGTGAGCAGCGTTGAGCAGCTGTTTGACAGATCAGCAACATCAACATTGTATGCTGATCTCTCACTTCTTCACCCAAGGAACTTTGATCAAGTGCCAGCGGGAGCTATGGAAGAGCTGCATAAACATTTGCTGAGATTTGATGATGGTGTCACTGCGGAACAACCACAAAAAGAACTGTGAAGCATTGGAGAACAATGGTCAACACTGAAACAATCAGTAGCAGATGCTTATACAGTGCAGGAGGGCAGTGAGTCTGAACAGGACAGGAAGACTCTAACGAGTACATGTAAGTCATGTAAAGCCTGTCATCTCTGCTGCTACAAGGTGCTCCTCAAGTTTAACCTCCTCACTGATGCCTACAAGAGCATTGGGCTTGCCTACAAGCTGCTGCTAACGCTGCCTGTGTCACAAGTGGCATGTGAACGGTCTTTCTCTGCTTTGAAGATAATCAAAAGCTGTCTGCGAAGTACAATGACACAAGAACATCTTGAGGCGTTCATGTTGATGTCTGTGGAAAAAGGGATCCTGGCCAAACTTGAAACTAAGGATATCATTGATCGTGTGTCTGCTTGTGTGCTTGTGTGCTTGTGTTACTGAAAATAAATTTAATTTTTAGTGGATTTTATTTAGTTTTTTTTTCAAGCATTTTGTCTATTTTCTCAGATAAGCAACATATTAGTGAATAATGGGTCGACCTAGGTGAAGGATGCCCGGGCCGGTTTTAAGATCCAGGCGGCTGATGCTTGTGTGGGTATCAGTCTTGCATCAAATAGTGAATTCCATACTGTATGCAGAAATATAAGCATTGTTTCTACCTTCTGGCAAAAATGTCGCGGAAAAAATGTGCGCGCGTGCTTCATCGGGGCCCATTGTGATATCTTTTCATGGGGCCCAAAATCCCTGGCGGCGCCCCTAAAACATGGTGGACTGGTTACCTCTGCCTCCAAAGATGGATTGGAGGTTATGTTTTCACCCCTGTCTGTCTGTCTGTTTGTGAACAGAATATCTCAAAAGGTTGTGGACGGATTCGGACGAAATTTAGCAAAAAGGTAGTGTATGTGACAAGGAAGTTTCGATTAGATTTTGGTGAAGATCCGGATCCGGCTAGTAGAATTTTAAAAAGTAGTTCTTCACCATTGAGAGATCGGATTGAAACCAACATATAGCAGGATATCTCAAAAACTTATGGATGGATTTGGACGACACTTGTCGGACAGGTTGTGTGTGTGTGACAAGGAAGATTTGATTCGATTTTGGTTTAGATCTGGATGCGGATCCAGCTTGTAGAATTTTTTATGCGATTCTTCATCATTGAGTGATATGGCCAACCAGGTGGAGGTATGCTCTCCACTGAGAGCTGTTCTAGTTTGGTGGGTGACCAGGACCAATTGATTTGATTTTAGTTCAGGTGCGGATCCAGATCCATTGTGGACGGATGTGGACGAAACCTGGTGGAGAGGTTGGGTGTCTGACAAGGTCGATTGGATTCGATTTTTGTGAAGATCTGAATATGGATTCGGAAATGAGAATTATTTAATTTTTCAAGTGATTCTTCACCATTGAGTGATATGGCCAAGCAGTTGGAGGTACAGTCACGTGAAAAAGTAAGTACACCCCATGTAAAGTTTTGACATTTTCAACATATTTCAACATACAGCTATTTGATCTTCATTTCAACAATATTGATAGATAAAGGTGATATAACATGACAAATATCATGAAACATTTACATTTTGTAGTCCATTGTATAATTTAAATAAACATAAATGCAAATTTCGCATGTGGAAAAAGTAAGTACACCCTTGGCTCTAATAGGTGGTATTGCCCCCTTTGGCAGAAACAACCTCAAGTAGGCGTTTCTTACAACTGTCTACCAGTTTCTGACATCGACTGGGAGAAATTTTTGCCTACTCCTCCATGCAGATTTCTTTCAGCTGTGCGATGTTTGTGTGGCTTCTTGCATGCACAGCTCGTTTCAAATCCCCCCACAACATTTCAATGAGATTTAGATCCAGGCTTTGACTTGGCCATTCCAGAACTCTCCATTTCTTTCTTTTCAGCTATTCCTTGGTGGATTTACTGGTATGTTTAGGGTCATTGTCATGTTGCAAGGTCCACCTTCAGTTGAGCTTCAACTTTCCGACAGATGGCCTCACATTATCCTCAAGCACCCTCTGGTACAATGAAAAATTCATAGTGGATTCTATGATGGAGAGTTGCCCAGGCCCTGATGCAGCATAGCTGCCCCAAACCATAATATTTCCACCACCATGCTTTACAATTGGTATCAGGTTCTTGTGGTCAAATGCTGTCTTTGGTTTTCGCCAAAACATGTCTTCTGGTACTGTGGCCAAATAGCTCTACCTTTGACTCATCTGTCCAGAGCACATTGTTCCAGGAGTGCTGGTCTTTTCCAAGGTGTTCATTGGCAAACTTTAGTCTTGCCCTGATGTTCTTTCTGGACAGCAAAGGTTTCCTCCTGGCACACCTCCCATGCAGATCAAATTTGTGCAGCCTCTTTCTAATGGTAGCCTCGTGCACTTTGACATCAACTGTGGCAAGAACTATCTGTAGGTCCCGTGATGACATTCTGAGGTTCTTCGAGACTTCTTTCAGCATCTTGCGGTCTGCTCTCGGGCTGAACTTGCTGGGGCGGCTTGGCCTGAACAAGTTGGCAGTTGTTTGGAATCTTCTCCACTTGTAGATGATCTTCTGGACAGTCGAATGATTGATTTCAAATTGTTTGGAGATCTTTTTAAATCCCTTCCCAGACTCGTAGGCATCTATAACCTTCTTTCTGAATGCATCAGAGAGCTCTTTTGATCTAGCCATGGTGACGCCGCACACTTCAACAACAAAGAGCAAACCAAACTAAATGTCTGAGGTTTAAATAAGACAGGTTCCTCTAAGATCCTCTCCAACGATGTTCTAATCATTTGCACCTGAGCTGGTGCACCTGATTCTAATTTTAGGTATTTGAAGTAGTGATAAATGTAGGGGTGTACTTACTTTTTCCACATGCTAAATTTGCATTTATGTTTGTTTAAATTATACAATGGACTACAAAATGTAAATGTTTCATGATATTTGTTATATTATATCACCTTTATCTATCAATATTGTTGAAATGAAGATCAAATAGCTGTATGTTGAAATATGTTGAAAAAGTCAAAACTTTACATGGGGTGTACATACTTTTTCACATGACTGTATATGCTCTCGACAGCGTTCCGTACGAACTACCTCCGCAACCAAAAGTGGATTGGAGGTTATGTTTTCACCCCTGTCGCAGGATTCAATTTAACTCTTGCGTCGTCAAATACCAGGACGAGTGGCCGGAGAGGTTCAAAAAGAAACAAGCATCGGGCGCGATACCTAAACGGTGTTTCTAACGACGTCCGCCTTTAGGTGTTTCCAACGACGTCTGCCTCAAGGTGTTTCCAACGACGTCTGCCTCAAGGTGTTTCCAACGATGTCCGCCTTCAGGTTTTAAATTTTGTGCATTTCGGTTTTCGCATCAGTTTAAGACTAGAAGACCTGTGAACGGTCGTGACTGGTTGTCGGCACCATGAACACACATAAACAAACACAAACATGGTTTGTGTGCATGTCTTCCAACCTTTTTTTTTTCCTGTTTTTCCCCGCCCTAATTTTCCCGTTACCGTTTTTTCCCCTACTTCACCTGATAGGCAGTTAAGAGGAAGCATCGTTCATTTTTTCAGGAAAGCACCAAATTTGGCACAGATGTAGTATGGACCTATACAATTGTTTTCCTGAGGGGCGCCCAAAAATTCAGAAATTTTGAAATGAAAATTATATCCTGAGGGGCGCCGTGAAAAGGGGGAGAAAACGGGTATTGATTCGAACTGTAGATTCTGATATTGTGGTCTTGGCAATAGCACACTACTTTACGTACCAGTCACATGGTGTGGAGGAACTCTGGATTGCCATTGGCACTGGTAAAAGCTACCGCTACCTTGCCATCCATAAAATTGCCACCGGCCTTGGCCGCAGGAAGTCCGAGTCTTTGCCATTATTTCATGCCTTCACTGGTTGCGACACAGTGTCATTTTTTGCCCAAATTGGGAAAAAGACAGCCTGGAAGGCTTGGGAGGCATACCCCAGCATCACGCAGACCTTTCATGCTCTCGCTTATAGGCCATCTGTGGACGCTATTACTATGGAACTAAAGAGCATAGAAAGATATGTTGCCATCCTCTATGACCGGACTACCGAGATAAAGACAGTGAATGACATGCGCCGACACTTGTTCACGAAGAAGGCAAGAACAATTGATCACATTCCCCCAACAGCAGACGCCTTCGAACAACACCTAAAACGTGCATGTTTTCAGGCTGGACACGTATGGAGTCAGGCACTTGTGCCCTACCCAGAACTTCCATCACCAGCTGATTGGGGCTGGATGAAAACAGGGACTTCTTGGACACCAATTTGGACCATAATACCACTGATACAGGAGGCATGTTCAGAGCTTACAAGCTGCCATTGTAAGTCGGCCTGTAAAGGCAACTGTAAATGCTCCAGGGCAAATCTGCCCTGCACATCACTGTGTGACTGCGATGGACAGTGCTTGTAGTACTACGCGTCTGTGCGAGAGCCTCCACCTTTCAAGTGCCCACAATATTTTAAGTTAAAACTGCAACTGTGTGTAACTTTGATTAATTAATACCATTTCATTGTTATCAGAGACCAATAAAACAATGTGTATCACTTGGAATTGAAATTTTACCTAAAATACTATGAGATTCAAGGAAAATGGAAAGAAAGGGCGGTCACATTGAAATTCAATATGGCGGCCACCAGGGGTTCTGAATTTTTGGGCGCCCCTCAGGAAAACAATTGTATAGGTCCATACTACATCTGTGCCAAATCTGGTGCTTTCCTGAAAAAATGAACGATACGCCCTATTTTTCGGTCGTAACTGCCTAAGTATGAAGATCTTGCGAACGGTCCTTTTCTTGATGGGGCTTGTCCCTTTGTTTTTCTTATTCACGTATCCCGTGAGTCTCGTGTGTGTGTGTGTGTGTGTGTGTGTGTGTGTGTGTGTGTGTGTGTGTGTCTGTGTGTCTGTGTGTGGGGGTTTGTGTGCATGTGTGTGTGTCTGTGTGCACGCATGTGTGTCGGGGGATAAGACTAGAAGACCAGGAACGGTCGCTGATCTTCTAAACCTTTTATTTTTTACACGTACACGTCAATGTGGGGATCATGGTGCCGAGTACCCGGTCAATGCGGGGTTCACGGTGCCGAGTACATGCGGGGTTCATGGTGCCGAGTACCCCGTCGATGCGGGGTTCATGGTGCCGTATCCCGTCAAAGTGGGGTTCATGGTGCCGAGTACATGCGGGGTTCATGGTGCCGAGTACCCCGTCGATGCGGGGTTCATGGTGCCGAGTACATGCGGGGTCAATGGTGCCATGGTTTCATGGTTCATGGTTTTGGTTCATGGTTTCATGGCACCATGAACCAACACACACACACGAGACACACACACACATGAGACACGAGAGTAAGAAAAACAAAGGGCCACCCCCATCAAGAAAAGGACCGTTCGCAAGATCTTCAGGTAAAGTAGGGGAAAAAACGGTAACGGGAAATTTAGGGCGAGGAAAAAAGGAAAAAAAAAGATTGGAAGTTCAGCGACCGTTCACAGCTCTTCTAGTCTTAAACTGATGTGAAAACCGAAATGTACAAAATTTAAAACCTGAAGGCGGACGTCGTTGGAAACACCTAAAGGCGGACGTCGTTGGAAACACCGTTCAGGTGCGCCTGTGCTTCATCGGAGCCCATTGTGATATCTTTTCATTGTGATAGCATTGTGATATTATCTCCGGCAGATATGCCGGATCTGGATCCGCACCTGAACTACAGCTGCATCCACCCACTTTTTGAGATATTTTGTTCACAAACAGACAGGGGTGAAAACATAACCTCCAATCCACCTTTGGAGGCGGAGGTAACCAGCCCACCATGTTTCATCTGAATCCACCCATAACGTTTTCCTGCTTACACACAGACAAACAGGTAACAATGATTTCAACTGCGAATACAAGAATCATTTGTGCTTGAAATAAAATTGGCTTTTTAAAAATAAATAATTATTTCATTTTGGGCTCGGCGCTCTGCAGACGGGAAAGTTTGATTTTTATTGAACTTCAATCTGAGTTAACGTTGTTCTGCAGATTAAAGATCCATTCTGTATACAATCGTGGGCATAATGTGGCGTCGTTATGACAATTTAAGTTGGTTATCCTACTTGCACTTTCTTTTACAAATCGGTCATGTAGTTTGCTCACCTCTGAGCTATCCAGCCAGGGTTTGAATCCTGACCCAGCTATAAATTACCGTTCTGGTGTTGCACGGGTATGGCGACGCATCAATGTGTGTGTGTGTGTCACCCCTCGGATGGACGTTAAACCAGGTGTCCTGTCTGATACCATTTGTTTGTGCAAGTTAATGACCCCACGGTGTCCACAATGAAGAGTAGGTGAGCTATTGCCGGCACCCAGAACAAATTCGAAATTCTTGCCAAACATGGGGCACTGCAGTGCACCTGCGAGACCTGATGCTAACCTGCAGCCACGTACTGCATTCAAATGACGACCGTGTAATCTGACTGCAGGTAGGAAGTTACCTTAATCCCACTTAACTAAATCAAATTCCTTATCCCGTGGACTTCCACAACCGATGAAGCAAGATTGTTTTATCTGTAAAATAAAATGATGTTCCTTCCTTAAAATCAACAAATGGACTATTATCATAAAGTTAACATTTGGTAATAACCAACAAAATGGGGATCTCGCGAGATCTCGGAGACGGTGGGAGGTATTTTCGAAGCTCCACACGGTCTCCACGTTTTTCGAAGTTAAGTCTGTTCACAATTGTATTTTGTCGAAACTGTATTTATCTTTCGGTGTGTGAAGTTATTGTGTGCAACTTTGGTTGTTTCTCGGTGTTTATCTTTCATAAATTGATCGTCTGTTTGCCGTGTCGTGTCTTGAGGCCTTGTACAGTGTGCACTGTACAACCTTGAGGCTTTGTTTTTCTCTCAGCGGTCCGTCGTTTTGTGATCCAATAACTTTCGTTCTCTGTATTCCCAGGCTTTTCACCCATAGCCTACTTCCTTGTGTAAATCTCAACTCGGGGAAAAAAAAACAAAAAAAACAAAAAAAAAAAACATTTCCTTCTCTGTTCTCATTCGTTTATTCATTCTTATTCGTTCGTTCGTTCTTCGACCACGTGTTTCTCCCCCATTTCCCCAGATAGTTTTCACTCATTAACCTTCAATGTTTACACTTTCCCCTCAAGTTATGTATTCCGTCATATTTTATAACACCTTTTTCTTCTTCTTCTTCTTTAAAAGGCTGCTTTCGACTTGCTCACCAAATCAATTCATCCCAAAAAAAATATCCATCTCCTATAGTGCCTTTTTTCTACATTCCCTAAACTCTCCTGCACTCCATCCTCCATCCAGCGTCCTTAAACGTATTTTTAACTCGAAGGTCACAAGAAACTCATTTTGCAATAAATGTTCGTTTCCCATAAATCGTACACTTTCAAAAATCCAATCTCACCCCTCCCCTCCAAATCTTCCCCATAACCCCTCCCCTCCAATCTTCCCCATCACCCCTCCCCTCCAAATCTTCCCCATCACCCATCCCTTTCAAATCTCCCCCCTTGCCCCCTCCCTCCTAAACTACCCCCTCACCCCTCCCCGCCAAGACGCCCCCTCGCCCCTCCCCTCCTAGACTCCTGCCTCACCCCTCCCCTCCAAATCTCCCCCATATCCCATCCCTTTCAAATCCCTCCCCTTGTCCCTTCCCTCCCAAACTCCCCCCTCACCCCTCCCCTTCAAATCTCCCCACCCTCATTGCTTCTCAATTTCCCCCCTCTCACTCCCCCTCCTCAAAGCGTCCTCCCCGCTTCTTCCCCCTTCAAACTCTCACCTCCATCTCCCCCAACCTTCTGCCTCGCTCTTCCCCCTCCTCAAATAACACCTCATTGTGGCTCACCCAATCACCATCAAACCTTTTGTCCGCCCCATCCTTCCCTTTCTCCGAGCTATTCTGAAATCTCTGACACACCTTCAACAGCTCTCCCTATCTCTTCCACCTCTTACACATCTTACCCTACCCCTCCTCCCCCCTGTTCTGTATCTGATGCTCCCCCTTCCTCTTCATTAACGGTATGGACCTCAAACATCCGGGGCCTTCGTTCAAACTTAACTGATCTCTCCATACAGGTTGCTTCTGTCAAAGCAGACGTGATCTGCTTAACAGAAACTTTCCTCCTTTATGATGTCTCTGATTCCATAGTATCTCTCCCGGGCTACTCCCTCCTCCGGTATGATAGACCTGAGCCTCGTCCTGGAGGCGGGGTTGCTATCTTTATCAAAAACTCTCTTCCTCACTCGCCCTGCACTGCACTCTCTCCACCTCACCCCCAGGAATACCTCTGGCTACGGCTTCGCCTTCGCTCCCACCTCTTGTTCATATGTGTGTTGTACCGTCCACCAAACAGTGATGACTCCATCTACATATCGCTGTCTGATGATATGGACCAACTTCTATCTACTCATCCCAACTCTCTCTTCCTCATATGTGGTGATTTCAACTGTCATCATGCCAGTTGGCTGGGTGTGGGTACCTCTCTCACCAGCCATGGCTCCTCAGCAAAGGACTTCTGCGACTCACTGGGACTGACACAATCTGTCAATTTCCCGACCCGGATCTCAGTCAACGGAACATCTTCTCTTCTGGACTTGGTTATGACTAACTTCCCTGAAAATGTCTGCTGCTCTTCTTCTGCTCCGATCGGATCATCTGATCATGTCCTTGTTAAAGTGGACATCTCTCTGACCATCCTCAGAGAGCCTGCTCAGCGTCGACGAGTCTGGCATTTCACTCAGGCCAACTGGCACGGTCTTCAAGCAGCCATCAATCATCTGGACTGGTCTCCCATCTCTACCACCTCTGACATCAACTCATCCTGGGAATTCTTCCAAAGTAAATTGCTCTCTCTCATGCACAGATTTATCCCATCTCGTCTTCAGTTGTCATACCCTTCCTCCCGTCCATGGTACACGGAATCTTGTGGTGAGGCTGTTGCCCAGAAACAACTTGCCTTCGTCTCCTGGAAAGCAAATCCAACGGAAGGAAATCTCATTTCCTTTCACAAAGCCCGAAACAAGTGTGTGTCCACCCTCAGGAGAGCCAGGAAACAATATCTCTCCGTTCTCAAGACCGAACTCTCTTATCTGTCTCCCTCTTCCAAATCCTGGTGGCGTCTGGTCAAATCCGTTTCTGGTGTTTGTTCCCCCTCCATCCCCTCCCTTACCTCAAACGGCTACACAGCTGACTCCGCACGTGAAAAAGCTGAATGCCTCAACTCTGTGTTTGCCTCTAAATCTTGTGTCCCAAACCCATCCCTCTCTGTACCCACCATACCCAGTCGTACCCTGCTGCTCCTGGACTCCGTGTCCTTTCCTCCTGACAAGGTGGAAAAGTTTCTGTCAACCCTCGACTCTGATTCTGCAACTGGACCCGACGGCATCAGCCCACGGGTCCTAAAATCCTGCTCTGCTGCTCTATCTCACCCTCTCTCTGTTCTCTTCACCCTCTCTTTTGCTCAAGGTCAACTGCCATCTGCTTGGAAATCAGCCAACATCACCGCTTTGCACAAAAAAGGTGCAAAAACAGATCCTAGCAACTACAGACCAATCAGCCTTCTCCCAATTATCAGCAAAGTCATGGAATCCATCATTGCTTCTGATATGAAATCTTTCCTCTTCTCCAATGGCTTGATCTCTGATCATCAATTTGGTTTCAGACCAGGTCACTCTACTCTGGACATGCTGCTTCTGCTGTCTCAACAATGGATGGAGGTCCTCAATGCCAAACAGGAAATTAGAGCTGTCTCCCTCGACATATCACGTGCCTTCGACACGGTCTGGCACCCCGCTCTGCTCACCAAACTCTCCTCCTTTGGTATCCATGGAAATCTCCACGCATGGCTGGCGGACTTCCTCTCTAGTCGTCGTCAACGTGTGGCCCTGAATGGGTTTCTCTCATCTCCTCTTCCTGTTCAGGCTGGAGTTCCCCAAGGCAGTGTTCTGGGCCCCGTGCTTTTTCTGGTCTTCATCAATGATCTCTCTGACTCTCTCGAAAATCCTCTCCATCTCTTTGCTGATGACTCCACTCTCTGCCGCTCCATTCCTCTTCCCTCAGATCGGCAGTCTGCTGCCTCCTCACTCTCTGAAGACCTGGACAAAATCACAGACTGGTCAAACAAGTGGAACATGTCTTTCAATCCTGACAAATCTCACACTCTTACTATGTCTCTCCGAAAAGATCGACTGGACAACCCTCCCATCTACTTTCTCAACAATCCTCTCCAAGAAGTTCTGTCGCTCAAGATTTTGGGTCTCACTATCTGCCATGATCTTTCTTGGGAAAACCACATTTCCAAGCTGGCCTCCAAAGCCAGTCGCCGACTGGGCATCCTCCGTCGTGCGAAGTCCTTCCTCGGCACACCTGAGCTCCTCACCACATACAAGGCTTTCATCCGCAGCTCAATGGAATACTGTTCTCCCCTATGGGCCGGTGCTCCTGCCTCACACCTAGCTCGGCTTCACGCTGTTGAAACCAAAGCTTTCAGAATTATTGGAATCTCCCGCGATGAAGCTATCTCTGAGGGCCTTTCACTCACTCACCGCAGGCAGGTAGGTGGTCTTTCTGTCTTCTACCGACTCCTCTCCGGCCTTGCACCCCCAGCTCTCTCTGTGCTCTGTCCCCCAAATATTCCTACAGGTCGCACAAGATCTGCCAGCAACCCTCTGATGGTTAAACTGCCGAAATCTCGGCTCTCTGCTCACCTTCACTCTTTCATTCCTCTTTTCTCCCGCCTCTGGAACAAACTCCCTCACTCCCTTCAATCCCACTCCTCCCTCCAGGTCTTTAAAACAGCTGTTCACCACCATCTCTTATCTTCCCCCATCCAAAACCTTGATCTTTTCTACCCCCGCTAATTCACCCCAGATCCACCTTGTTTGAAATTCCAACTTCTTTCCTGGAAGTCCTGGCAGTGTCCATATGTTTTATACCTCTCCCACCGCCCCCTTCCCATGCCCCCCCCCCCCCCAAAGCTCTCGCCCTCTCTCAGATCTCTCGATGTCTCCATGTCTCTCGGTCCCTGCTCTCAAATGTTGTGTTTGTGTCCTTCCCCCTCTGTCCCCATCTTGTCTACCGCTCCCGATGTTATATGTTTTATGTGTCGGTTTGTCTTTCTGTGTGATTAATGTTCGCTCTTTCACGAGCCTCGATCTGGTATACAAAACAAAACAAAACAAAAGAAAACAAAACAAAAAAAAAAAAAAAACAAAAAAAAAAAAACATTTCCTTCTCTGTTCTCATTCGTTTATTCATTCTTATTCGTTCGTTCGTTCTTCGACCACGTGTTTCTCCCCCATTTCCCCAGATAGTTTTCACTCATTAACCTTCAATGTTTACACTTTCCCCTCAAGTTATGTATTCCGTCATATTTTATAACACCTTTTTCTTCTTCTTCTTTAAAAGGCTGCTTTCGACTTGCTCACCAAATCAATTCATCCCAAAAAAAATATCCATCTCCTATAGTGCCTTTTTTCTACATTCCCTAAACTCTCCTGCACTCCATCCTCCATCCAGCGTCCTTAAACGTATTTTTAACTCGAAGGTCACAAGAAACTCATTTTGCAATAAATGTTCGTTTCCCATAAATCGTACACTTTCAAAAATCCAATCTCACCCCTCCCCTCCAAATCTTCCCCATAACCCCTCCCCTCCAATCTTCCCCATCACCCCTCCCCTCCAAATCTTCCCCATCACCCATCCCTTTCAAATCTCCCCCCTTGCCCCCTCCCTCCTAAACTACCCCCTCACCCCTCCCCGCCAAGACGCCCCCTCGCCCCTCCCCTCCTAGACTCCTGCCTCACCCCTCCCCTCCAAATCTCCCCCATATCCCATCCCTTTCAAATCCCTCCCCTTGTCCCTTCCCTCCCAAACTCCCCCCTCACCCCTCCCCTTCAAATCTCCCCACCCTCATTGCTTCTCAATTTCCCCCCTCTCACTCCCCCTCCTCAAAGCGTATCCCCGCTTCTTCCCCCTTCAAACTCTCACCTCCATCTCCCCCAACCTTCTGCCTCGCTCTTCCCCCTCCTCAAATAACACCTCATTGTGGCTCACCCAATCACCATCAAACCTTTTGTCCGCCCCATCCTTCCCTTTCTCCGAGCTATTCTGAAATCTCTGACACACCTTCAACAGCTCTCCCTATCTCTTCCACCTCTTACACATCTTACCCTACCCCTCCTCCCCCCTGTTCTGTATCTGATGCTCCCCCTTCCTCTTCATTAACGGTATGGACCTCAAACATCCGGGGCCTTCGTTCAAACTTAACTGATCTCTCCATACAGGTTGCTTCTGTCAAAGCAGACGTGATCTGCTTAACAGAAACTTTCCTCCTTTATGATGTCTCTGATTCCATAGTATCTCTCCCGGGCTACTCCCTCCTCCGGTATGATAGACCTGAGCCTCGTCCTGGAGGCGGGGTTGCTATCTTTATCAAAAACTCTCTTCCTCACTCGCCCTGCACTGCACTCTCTCCACCTCACCCCCAGGAATACCTCTGGCTACGGCTTCGCCTTCGCTCCCACCTCTTGTTCATATGTGTGTTGTACCGTCCACCAAACAGTGATGACTCCATCTACATATCGCTGTCTGATGATATGGACCAACTTCTATCTACTCATCCCAACTCTCTCTTCCTCATATGTGGTGATTTCAACTGTCATCATGCCAGTTGGCTGGGTGTGGGTACCTCTCTCACCAGCCATGGCTCCTCAGCAAAGGACTTCTGCGACTCACTGGGACTGACACAATCTGTCAATTTCCCGACCCGGATCTCAGTCAACGGAACATCTTCTCTTCTGGACTTGGTTATGACTAACTTCCCTGAAAATGTCTGCTGCTCTTCTTCTGCTCCGATCGGATCATCTGATCATGTCCTTGTTAAAGTGGACATCTCTCTGACCATCCTCAGAGAGCCTGCTCAGCGTCGACGAGTCTGGCATTTCACTCAGGCCAACTGGCACGGTCTTCAAGCAGCCATCAATCATCTGGACTGGTCTCCCATCTCTACCACCTCTGACATCAACTCATCCTGGGAATTCTTCCAAAGTAAATTGCTCTCTCTCATGCACAGATTTATCCCATCTCGTCTTCAGTTGTCATACCCTTCCTCCCGTCCATGGTACACGGAATCTTGTGGTGAGGCTGTTGCCCAGAAACAACTTGCCTTCGTCTCCTGGAAAGCAAATCCAACGGAAGGAAATCTCATTTCCTTTCACAAAGCCCGAAACAAGTGTGTGTCCACCCTCAGGAGAGCCAGGAAACAATATCTCTCCGTTCTCAAGACCGAACTCTCTTATCTGTCTCCCTCTTCCAAATCCTGGTGGCGTCTGGTCAAATCCGTTTCTGGTGTTTGTTCCCCCTCCATCCCCTCCCTTACCTCAAACGGCTACACAGCTGACTCCGCACGTGAAAAAGCTGAATGCCTCAACTCTGTGTTTGCCTCTAAATCTTGTGTCCCAAACCCATCCCTCTCTGTACCCACCATACCCAGTCGTACCCTGCTGCTCCTGGACTCCGTGTCCTTTCCTCCTGACAAGGTGGAAAAGTTTCTGTCAACCCTCGACTCTGATTCTGCAACTGGACCCGACGGCATCAGCCCACGGGTCCTAAAATCCTGCTCTGCTGCTCTATCTCACCCTCTCTCTGTTCTCTTCACCCTCTCTTTTGCTCAAGGTCAACTGCCATCTGCTTGGAAATCAGCCAACATCACCGCTTTGCACAAAAAAGGTGCAAAAACAGATCCTAGCAACTACAGACCAATCAGCCTTCTCCCAATTATCAGCAAAGTCATGGAATCCATCATTGCTTCGGATATGAAATCTTTCCTCTTCTCCAATGGCTTGATCTCTGATCATCAATTTGGTTTCAGACCAGGTCACTCTACTCTGGACATGCTGCTTCTGCTGTCTCAACAATGGATGGAGGTCCTCAATGCCAAACAGGAAATTAGAGCTGTCTCCCTCGACATATCACGTGCCTTCGACACGGTCTGGCACCCCGCTCTGCTCACCAAACTCTCCTCCTTTGGTATCCATGGAAATCTCCACGCATGGCTGGCGGACTTCCTCTCTAGTCGTCGTCAACGTGTGGCCCTGAATGGGTTTCTCTCATCTCCTCTTCCTGTTCAGGCTGGAGTTCCCCAAGGCAGTGTTCTGGGCCCCGTGCTTTTTCTGGTCTTCATCAATGATCTCTCTGACTCTCTCGAAAATCCTCTCCATCTCTTTGCTGATGACTCCACTCTCTGCCGCTCCATTCCTCTTCCCTCAGATCGGCAGTCTGCTGCCTCCTCACTCTCTGAAGACCTGGACAAAATCACAGACTGGTCAAACAAGTGGAACATGTCTTTCAATCCTGACAAATCTCACACTCTTACTATGTCTCTCCGAAAAGATCGACTGGACAACCCTCCCATCTACTTTCTCAACAATCCTCTCCAAGAAGTTCTGTCGCTCAAGATTTTGGGTCTCACTATCTGCCATGATCTTTCTTGGGAAAACCACATTTCCAAGCTGGCCTCCAAAGCCAGTCGCCGACTGGGCATCCTCCGTCGTGCGAAGTCCTTCCTCGGCACACCTGAGCTCCTCACCACATACAAGGCTTTCATCCGCAGCTCAATGGAATACTGTTCTCCCCTATGGGCCGGTGCTCCTGCCTCACACCTAGCTCGGCTTCACGCTGTTGAAACCAAAGCTTTCAGAATTATTGGAATCTCCCGCGATGAAGCTATCTCTGAGGGCCTTTCACTCACTCACCGCAGGCAGGTAGGTGGTCTTTCTGTCTTCTACCGACTCCTCTCCGGCCTTGCACCCCCAGCTCTCTCTGTGCTCTGTCCCCCAAATATTCCTACAGGTCGCACAAGATCTGCCAGCAACCCTCTGATGGTTAAACTGCCGAAATCTCGGCTCTCTGCTCACCTTCACTCTTTCATTCCTCTTTTCTCCCGCCTCTGGAACAAACTCCCTCACTCCCTTCAATCCCACTCCTCCCTCCAGGTCTTTAAAACAGCTGTTCACCACCATCTCTTATCTTCCCCCATCCAAAACCTTGATCTTTTCTACCCCCGCTAATTCACCCCAGATCCACCTTGTTTGAAATTCCAACTTCTTTCCTGGAAGTCCTGGCAGTGTCCATATGTTTTGTACCTCTCCCACCGCCCCCTTCCCATGCCCCCCCCCCCCCAAAGCCCTCGCCCTCTCTCAGATCTCTCGATGTCTCCATGTCTCTCGGTCCCTGCTCTCAAATGTTGTGTTTGTGTCCTTCCCCCTCTGTCCCCATCTTGTCTACCGCTCCCGATGTTATATGTTTTATGTGTCGGTTTGTCTTTCTGTGTGATTAATGTTCGCTCTTTCACGAGCCTCGATCTGGTATACAAAACAAAACAAAACAAAACAAAACAAAAAAAAAAAAAAAAAAAAAAAAAAAAAGGATTTGGTTTCCGTGAGTTCGTATTTGGTGAAACTTTGCATCTAAAATGGGTTTGTATCAACCAGTTGTTGTATTGTGATTAACCATCCTTGTGGTTAACCATCCTTGTTAAACATCCTTGTGGATAACCATCCTTGTGAGTAACCATCCTTGTGGTCAACCATCCTTGTGGGTAACCTTCCTTGTGGTTAACCATCCGCGTGGATAACCATCCTTGTGGTCAACCATCCTTGTTAACCATCCTTGTGGATAACCATCCTTGAGGGTAACCATCCTTGTGGGTACCCATCCTTGTGGTTAACCATCCTTGTGGGTAACCTTCCTTGTGGGTAACCAACCTTGTGGTTAACCATCCTTGTTAAACATCCTTGTGGTTAACCATCTGCGTGGATAACCATCCTTGTGGTCAACCATCCTTGTTAACCATCCTTGTGGATAACCATCCTTGTGGGTAACCATCCTTGTGGGTACCCATCCTTGTGGTTAACCATCCTTGTGGGTAACCTTCCTTGTGGTTAACCATCCTTGTTAAACATCCTTGTGGTTAGCCATCCTTGTGGGTAACCTTCCTTGTGGTTAACCATTCGCGTGGATAACCATCCTTGTGGTCAACCATCCGTGTTAACCATCCTTGTGGATAACCATCCTTGTGGGTATCCATCCTTGTGGGTACCCATCCTTGTGGTTAACCATCCTTGTGGGCAACCTTCCTTGTGGTTAACCATCCTTGTTAAACATCCTTGTGGTTAACCATCCTTGTGGGTAACCTTCCTTGTGGTTAACCATTCGCGTGGATAACCATCCTTGTGGTTAACCATCCTTGTGGGTAACCTTCCTTGTGGTTAACCATCCGTGTGGATAATCATCTGTGTGGTTAACCAGCCGCGTGGTTAACCATCCTTGTGGGTAACCTTTCTTGTGGTTAACCATTCACGTGGTTAACCATCCTTGTGGGTAACTATCCTTGTGGTTAACCATCTGCGTGGTTAACCATGCTTGTGGGTAACTATCCTTGTGGTTAACCATCGTTGTGTTATCAGGACCAGAAAATCCCATATTATGCAATGAGTGCTGAAACCTTTTGATCACAGTGGATTCTTGCAGCATCGTTCATTTATTTCATAAAATGTCATTGACATTTCACAAGGTGCAAAGAAATGCACAGCGAGAGATAAAATATATATTGTTGCGGGTCGCGGATTAGATGTTATTTACCGAGCGGTGGTATTGCCGCGACCTAACAGTTCCCCCGATTCTTCCCCAACTCACCCGATTCACCCAGACAAATCGCGCTATGCCAAATCAATGATAGAAAGGACACGACGACTGGGAAAGAGGAAACGACGCAAGGGGTACAGTTCTCAAGACCTCCGGAGGAGGGTATAATTACAGTGGTGGAGAAAAGGGGTAGATTACAAGGCAGTGAGGTAAAGACACAGAAGAGATGGGCACTTAATTACCGTCTTATCTTATCCCAGACAGACCACAGACAAACGGAACAAGGCGGACTTACACAGGGATTGATGGCAGGAAGGGACAGGTAGGTCGATAGCACAAGGTGCACCTTGGCTCGGGGACAGGATAAAGCACGGTCCAGAAGATGCGGGGAGGCCTCACAGCGCTCGGAGGGGACGTCTTTCTTTCTCCAAGCTCAGCGCGCATCTGACGTCACCTCCCTCTCCCTGCGCATGCTCAGCGGGGAGTGACACGCCCTCGGCTGGTTGGCTCCGCCCCACTGGGGCCGGTCCGCCGCTTCCATTGGGTGCGGGGGTTACCGGGCTCCGCCCTTGACGAGGAGTGGACAGGGAGCCCCTATTTGGTAACCCCGTCGAGCACATGTTCGATGGCGGCTCGTTGGGAAGGCCTGGTGCCCTCCCAACACCCCCTACCAACCAAGCCGGAGTGAGGACGCGCACTCCCTGCGCTCGTTGTCGTTGTTGTTGTTGTTGTTGTTGTTGTTGAACTGTGAGGAAGAGCTGCGGGGAGGTATTGGGAGGTCCTAAACTTCCTAACGGTGCCATACAATCACATTCTGGTGCAACGAAGGGTCAGAATTAATGGAAACGAGTCCTTAACTGACATAGACTAAGAATAACTAGCAAGATGTCCTATAGTTGTCTTACATGAGATGCGGCGAACCTGGGCACGACATTTAATGGGGGAAATAGGGGGAGGTCGGGTCTACAGAGTGTTGTTTACAGAAAATGGGACTAGGGAATGGGGGATTGGGGATAGTTGGGAAGTATTGAGGAAATAGGGGAATATTTACAAGCGGATATGGATGGATGCAAATCCCATATCCGCAACATTGCACCCTTCTCTACCTCGGGGCGTCTCGACCCGATAAATTTTTACCTACTTTAGTGTGGCACTCAGATGTAGTTCCCTCTACTATTAACTCAACCCTGAGTGCGACAGTTTTACAGATGTTCACAAATGAGTAAATATGTCCCCCTGCGACGTTGCACCCTTCTCCTAACAGAAACACACCCACAGGATAACCGAATCGCGGAAAGCATCCTCAAACTAAACATACAGCCGGTAGGGAGCATTATTTATACAACACTGATATTTACACTACGATCCAGGACCTGTTCTTTGAGGAACACATGCAGATGTTATGCATAGGGAGAGCACGCATGCCAGCATCGATACACCAATCTACGAGTGCCCTGTGGCCCTACGGCCTTTAATAATGTGCAGAGCACCCCGTCCAAGCACCAAAAGCACCACCCCATTACGCACAGTCAGCACCATCCGGTGCACCAATAAAGTGTTCATAAAAATGCACAATTAAGTGTCCATGGTCACCGGTGGTGTCGCAGCCGGCCGATGTTCTGCCGCTGGTCTTGCCTTCATGGAGTGCACTTGGCCTTCTGGCTTCTTTAGAAATAAAGAAAGGCGCCAACCGCGTCCATTTCTGAATTGTGGCCGTCAGGGGGGCCAACTAGAAGTGGTTCACCTGTATGGCATAGGTGCCACATTGACCCAGAGGTCCATCCACGGGTGGTGCTTGACCGCAAAAGAACTGCGGTCCATTGTGGGCGGCCACAAAAATTGCGGTCCATATGGTGTATCGATCCAGGCAGCAAGCAGCGGAAGTACAGGCCCACAACTGCGGAGCCAGCACCTCTCTCTCCTCTCTCTCTGCCCCAAAGCCAGATCCTCGGAGGTGGGAGACAAAAGAAGACAAGTGAGTAAGGTGGTAAGGGCGCAAAAGTGCATGCAATACAAGGTAATGCACACTGGGGGCACATGGGAACCAGGTGAGACAGGTACGTTCCTACCGTAGGCCCCCCGCCACCAGGTAACCTACATTGCCCCTCCCTTAACCCTTACTGTCTCCACAAAACACAACACTACCCATAAACATCTACTTTACACATCAACAAACGTCCCTACTGTCTTCCCCGTTCCTCCCATCAACCAAATTCGTCTTCTCTCCCTCCTAACCAATCAAATTTGCCATTTCCAACTCTCATCAAAATTTGCCATCTCTAATTCATCATCAGTCCCTCCTAAGGAGGGAGAGATGGAATCACCCCAATGTCTCATCCACGTCGTGATGCGTCTCACAAATCCACACAGCAATTCTCCTTTCCTGCAACACAGAACAAAGGAACACAGGTGTGGAGTCATCATCATCACCTCAGGTAAGTGGCTGCGTATGGTGCGACAGGTTCATCAATCCTAACTATTTCCTAAATGACTTTAACAACTTTACATTACCCGGGGTCTTTCCCTGCCAATCCATTGGCCAACTTACACTATGGGTTCTAAAAACCAATTCCCATTGCCCAAACTGTGGTGCTTCTCAAGTTGGGGTCTCACTCCCCCGATTCATCTCCCGGTGCCCTCGCACAATTTCTGGGCTGTGACGTGTAGCTCTCCCAGCAGGTCTACCCACCTGCACACCTCCACCACTGTAGTTGCCACCTGAGCTTACCTGCTCCTTACCTAACCTATCTAATTTGGGAAGGCCCGTCCTGGCTCTGTCACCCCACTCGGTGCCCTCTGGCACTGGGCTACCCGGGTCCGTCCTCCGGATCCTCGGGCCCCATCCACAACTACCGGCTCCCAGAGCCCACCTGCGGCCTCACCTGGCCGACATCCTCACAGTGGTGGAATGCCCAAACCAACTACACACACTAACAGGCTACACGCCCAGCCATTTCCACAACACTAATGCACCCATCCACAATACCATTCTGCAACCGCACCACAAATGCCAATATCCAACCACAATTTACATATACCCTCTACCTAACACTTACACTACCCGCCCCGGGTACTCGTGAAAGGGGTCCACTCTTCCCCCATCCACACCTTCGCACCATGCACACCACTCCGTACCACTTACTCCAACTCTCTCCACACCACTCATTCCAATACTCCATGTATTCCACACACCTGTACTTGCACACCTGTGCTCTCATACTTGGTGCCGCCTGCACCCTTCTCTCCCCCAAGCGCATTCGCGCTGATCCACACACTCACTACTCATACACTGCTCCACACACCTGTCCAGTTCTCAAGATGAAAACTAACCCTAACCTAACCCTAACCCTAACCCTAACAACAGCGCGGCGTCACCATGGCTAGATCAAAAGAGCTCTCTGATGCATTCAGAAAGAAGGTTATAGATGCCTACGAGTCTGGGAAGGGATTTAAAAAGATCTCCAAACAATTTGAAATCAATCATTCGACTGTCCAGAAGATCATCTACAAGTGGAGAAGATTCCAAACAACTGCCAACTTGTTCAGGCCAAGCCGCCCCAGCAAGTTCAGCCCGAGAGCAGACCGCAAGATGCTGAAAGAAGTCTCGAAGAACCTCAGAATGTCATCACGGGACCTACAGATAGTTCTTGCCACAGTTGATGTCAAAGTGCACGAGGCTACCATTAGAAAGAGGCTGCACAAATTTGATCTGCATGGGAGGTGTGCCAGGAGGAAACCTTTGCTGTCCAGAAAGAACATCAGGGCAAGACTAAAGTTTGCCAATGAACACCTTGGAAAAGACCAGCACTCCTGGAACAATGTGCTCTGGACAGATGAGTCAAAGGTAGAGCTATTTGGCCACAGTACCAGAAGACATGTTTTGGCGAAAACCAAAGACAGCATTTGACCACAAGAACCTGATACCAATTGTAAAGCATGGTGGTGGAAATATTATGGTTTGGGGCAGCTATGCTGCATCAGGGCCTGGGCAACTCTCCATCATAGAATCCACTATGAATTTTTCATTGTACCAGAGGGTGCTTGAGGATAATGTGAGGCCATCTGTCGGAAAGTTGAAGCTCAACTGAAGGTGGACCTTGCAACATGACAATGACCCTAAACATACCAGTAAATCCACCAAGGAATAGCTGAAAAGAAAGAAATGGAGAGTTCTGGAATGGCCAAGTCAAAGCGCGGATCTAAATCTCATTGAAATGTTGTGGGGGGATTTGAAACGAGCTGTGCATGCAAGAAACACACAAACATCGCACAGCTGAAAGAAATCTGCATGGAGGAGTGGGCAAAATTTTCTCCCAGTCGATGTCAGAAACTGGTAGACAGTTGTAAGAAACGCCTACTTGAGGTTGTTTCTGCCAAAGGGGGCAATACCACCTATTAGAGCCAAGGGTGTACTTACTTTTTCCACATGCGAAATTTGCATTTATGTTTATTTAAATTATACAATGGACTACAAAATGTAAATGTTTCATGATATTTGTTATATTATATCACCTTTATCTATCAATATTGTTGAAATGAAGATCAAATAGCTGTATGTTGAAATATGTTGAAAATGTCAAAACTTTACATGGGGTGTACTTACTTTTTCACGTGACTGTACCTCCACCTGCTTGGCCATATCACTCAATGGTGAAGAATCACTTGAAAAATTAAATAATTCTCATTTCCGAATCCATATTCAGATCTTCACAAAAATCGAATCCAATCGACCTTGTCAGACACCCAACCTCTCCACCAGGTTTCGTCCACATCCGTCCACAATGGATCTGGATCCGCACCTGAACTAAAATCAAATCAATTGGTCCTGGTCACCCACCAAACTAGAACAGCTCTCAGTGGAGAGCATACCTCCACCTGGTTGGCCATATCACTCAATGATGAAGAATCGCATAAAAAATTCTACAAGCTGGATCCGCATCCAGATCTAAACCAAAAACGAATCAAATCTTCCTTGTCACACACACACAACCTGTCCAACAAGTGTCGTCCAAATCCATCCATAAGTTTTTGAGATATCCTGCTATATGTTGGTTTCAATCCGATCTCTCAATGGTGAAGAACTACTTTTAAAAATTCTACGAGCCGGATCAGGATCTTCACCAAAATCTAATCAAATCCTCCTTGTCACATACACTACCTTTATGCTAAATTTCGTCCGAATCCGTCCACAACCTTTTGAGATATTCTGTTCACAAACAGACAGACAGGGGTGAAAACATAACCTCCAATCCACCTTTGGAGGCGGAGGTAACCAGCCCACCATGTTTCATCTGAATCCACCCATAACGTTTTCCTGCTTACACACAGACAAACAGGTAACAATGATTTCAACTGCGAATACAAGAATCATTTGTGCTTGAAATAAAATTGGCTTTTTTAAAATAAATAATTGTTTCATTTTGGGCTCGGCGCTCTGCAGACGGGAAAGTTTGATTTTTATTGAACTTCAATCTGAGTTAACGTTGTTCTGCAGATTAAAGATCCATTCTGTATACAATCGTGGGCATAATGTGGCGTCGTTATGACAATTTAGTTGGTTATCCTACTTGCACTTTCTTTTACAAATCGGTCATGTAGTTTGCTCACCTCTGAGCTATCCAGCCAGGGTTTGAATCCTGACCCAGCTATAAATTACCGTTCTGATGTTGCACAGGTATGGCGACGCATCAATGTGTGTGTGTGTCACCCCTCGGATGGACGTTAAACCAGGTGTCCTGTCTGATACCATTTGTTTGTGCAAGTTAATGACCCCACGGTGTCCACAATGAAGAGTAGGTGAGCTATTGCCGGCACCCAGAACAAATTCGAAATTCTTGCCAAACGTGGGGCACTGCAGTGCACCTGCGAGTCCTGATGCTAACCTGCAGCCACGTACTGCATTCAAATGACGACCGTGTAATCTGACTGCAGGTAGGAAGTTACCTTAATCCCACATAACTAAATCAAATTCCTTATCCCGTGGACTTCCATAACCGATGAAGCAAGATTGTTTTATCTGTAAAATAAAATGATGTTCCTGCCTTAAAATCAACAAATGGACTATTATCACAAAGTTAACATTTGGTAATAACCAACAAAAGGGACGAAGCGTTTATGTGCAAGGATTTGGTTTCCGTGAGTTCGTATTTGGTGAAACTTTGCATCATAAATGGGTTTGTATCAACTAGTTGTTGTATTGTGATTAACCATCCTTGTGGTTAACCATCCTTGTTAAACATCCTTGTGGTTAACCATCTTTGTGGGTAACCATCCTTGTGGTTAACCATCCGCGTGGATAACCATCCTTGTGGTTAACCATCCTTGTGGGTAACCTTCCTTGTGGTTAACCATCCGTGTGGATAACCATCCTTGTGGGTAACCATCCTTGTGGGTAACCATCCTTGTGGTTAACCATTCGCGTGGTTAACCATCCTTGTGGGTAACTATCCTTGTGGTTAACCATCTGCGTGGTTAACCATGCTTGTGGGTAACTATCCTTGTGGTTAACCATCGTTTTGTTATCAGGACCAGAAAATCCCATATTATGCAATGAGTGCTGAAACCTTTTGATCACAGTGGATTCTTGCAGCA
Source organism: Myxine glutinosa (assembly GCF_964187855.1). Classification (NCBI taxonomy): domain Eukaryota; kingdom Metazoa; phylum Chordata; class Myxini; order Myxiniformes; family Myxinidae; genus Myxine; species Myxine glutinosa. Next base: position 13,210,042 of record NC_136274.1, read on the forward strand.
TCGTTCATTTATTTCATAAAATGTCATCGACATTTCACAAGGTGCAAAGAAATGCACAGCGAGAGATAAAATATATTGTTACTGTCGCGGTTAAGATGTTATATTGACCGAGCGGTGGTGTATTACCGCGACCTAACACTAACAGTTCCCCCGATTCTTCCCCAACTCGCCCGATTCACCCCAAACTTTGGCCGTATCGCACCGCAGCTGCCCAATCTGGAAAAGACTAAAACGACGAATGCAAAGAGGAAGACGAAGGCAAAGAAAGGTTTGGAAATACTACTAAATTTATTTGCTATTTACACACATAAGCAAAAAGAAAGCAGTCACGTTTATTTACAACACATAAGACGCAGGTGACACAGTGCAAATACTAGCTTACCTACAGTCTTAATTAACCCCGGGACAGAACAAACAAAAGACAGACTCACACGGGGAATGATGACAGGAGTTGGCTGGAAGGAGAGGATCGCTTGGAGCTGTATTGTGCAGCACGATCGGCGCGTTTAGCAGCCGCCGTTCCTTCGCGGCCCTGCTCAAAACCGCCGTCCAGGCCCCAAGCGGCTGTTGGGTGTTGTTGCTGCTGTGGCCGCCGCTGCTTTTCCAGGATTACAACAGGCTTTGTGCTTTCTGGGATGTCCTCTCCTTGGATGTTCTCTATGTTCTCTTGGTCCAATCACTCCTCACCACCGACAATTCAACGCAACCAACGCAACCACTGACCACCACAACGCAACCACTGATGACCAAAACCACACAACTCAGCTCTGCTTCTTGGACCCTCTCTCTTCTCAACGGCTTGGGCTCCCTTTTGTCTGCCGGTAAAAGCTCATCTCTCAAAGCTTGTCTCAGCTTCCCTTTTGGGAGCGTCGCGCTGCGGATTTTAGCTGCGGTCACGCCTGCTCATTCCCTCCTCTCAGCGCCTCTCTTTCTTCTTCAAAGCTCGACTCCTTGGGGAGCGTCGCGCTGTGGGTTATATAGGCCCCGCCCCTCAACCTTTGCGAACCTCCCCGATCGCTCTTCCTCCGCCCTCTCTAGCCAAACCCCTGGCTCATGGTTGGTCGAGTGGGGCTAGCTCACTCCTCCCCTCTATGACGAGGTGGAGACACGCCTTTCTTCTCCGACCCTGCCTCGTGGTCAATGGCGGTTATTGGAGGGGAGGTAATTGCCAACGACGAAAAGGGGGAATGGAGGTTTTGGGAATGGGAATGAAGGGAATCTATCTCTTTCACTTGGTGCAATGGAGTACTTCTATTAATGGGAGACACAGCCTTACCCTAAAACACAGAATAAGATATAACTATCGAACAGGGGTATTCTATTATTTGGCTGACGTGTATGCTTGTGGACTAATTATGGGATGCCCCTTTGACCTTTACACAGCTCCGGAGGCGGGAGGCGCAGAATAACAATAATAATAATAATAAAGCACACAATCAAAAAATATATATACAGTCCTCATATCCGCAACACTGCACCCTCCTCCTCTTAGGCATGTCCGGGCCTACAACTTTTATTTAGTGTGACACGTAGGTGTAGTTCCCTCTACTTTTAACCTGACCCTGAGTGCGACAGTTTTAAAACATAAATAAATGTGTCCCGCTGCTCCATTGCACCCTGCCTAACAGACTTACGCCCACAGTTAACCGAATTGCGGAATGGTCTTCAAACTACACACTGACGGTGGGGAGCATTATTTACAATGACTCTGCTTTTATTTACAAGACTAACCCAGGACCTGTGATTGTTCTTTCTGGGGGGGAGACAGTCTGCTCTGCATCAATGCACCATGAAAGCACCCAAAAACGCACCAATACACCCCCAAGCACCAATCGGTGCAGTCACCATTGTTCAAGAAAATAAAACCAACAACCCCTAACCCTGCAGGTGATCTCTTGCTCTTCGGCTCCCTCTGCTGGTTATTATTATTTGTTCTTCCAGATGTTGTCTTTCTTTCATTTTCTTACTGGCGGCCTATTTGCAATAAAGTGTGCCCAACGTGTCCATTTTATTTTCTTTATTTATGGCCCACAGGGCTGACTATGTGTGGTTCACCTGTGGGGCATCGGTGCCCTGTGGCCAAGGTCCGCCAGCAAGATTTCGGGCCCTCATGGCCGGTTCCAGCAGAGGGGCCATGCCCCAACCCATGGGGTCCATAAGGGGTGCTCGGCCACAGACATGTGGTCCATAATGTGGTGCATCGATGCAGACAGCTGGTTCTGAGAGTGCCGGGCGCACAATGGCCGACTCACGCACGCTCCCCTCGGCACCCAATGGCGCACAGGTCATGTGGGAGACAAAAGAGACAATTGAGCGAGGGGTAAGGTCACAAGGGTACACATCAATAAGGCAATGCAAGGCGAAATGCGTACGGAGGGCGAAGTGAGAAAGCTCGTCCCTACCGTACGTCACCCCCCCTGTCACCTACACTACCCTTGCCCTTACCCCATATTTACAAAATCTACCCATTTACAAATTCGTCACTACTGTCACGTCTTCCCCATATTTCTCCTATACCAAATTCGTCTCCACAATCCCTCTACTTCAAAATTTGCCATCACCAAATTCATCATCAATCCTCATAAGGAGGAAGAGATGGAACATCAAAGCACAATGTCACACCCACGTCATGATGCGTCTCACAATCCAAACATTTGCATCATAAAAAATAATCAAAACATGGCATGGTGTGGAGTACCTGTCACCTCAGGTGAGTGGATGCAGATGGTGCGAGGAGATCCTCCATCCTAACTATCCTCTAAATGACTTTAACACACTTTACACTACCCGGGGTCTCTCCCTGCCAATCCATTGGCCACTTACACTATGGGTTCTAAAAACCAATTCCCATTGACCAAACTGTGGTGCTTCTCAATTTGGGGTCTCACTCCCCCGATTCATCTCCCGGTGCCCTTGCACAATTTCTGGGCTGTGACGTGTAGCTCTCCCAGCAGGTCTACCCATCTGCACACCTCCACCACTGCAGTTGCCACCCGAGCTTACCTAGCTCCTCACCCTAACCTAACTAACTGGGGAAGGCCCCTCCTGGCTCTGTCACCCCACTCGGTGCCCTCTGGCACTGGGCTACCCGGGTCCGTCCTCCGGATCCTCGGGCCCCATCCACAACTACCGGCTCCCAGAGCCCACCCGCGGCCTCACCTGGCCGACATCCTCACAGTGGTGGAGTGCCCAAACCAACTACACACACTAACAGGCTACACGCCCAGCCATTTCCACAACACTAATGCACCCATCCAAATACCATTCTTCCACTCGCACCACAGATGCCAATATCCAACCACAATTTACCTATACCCTCTTACCTAACACTTACACTACCCGCCCCGGGTATCCGTGATGGGGGTCCATCCTTCCCCCATTCACACCTTCGCACCATCCACTCCACTCCACAGTTTTCCACCATACTCACTCCACGACCATCCATTCCAATACTCCATTTATTCCACACTACCATTCTCCATACCTGTTGTTGCACACCTGTGCACTCACACCTGGTGCCACCTGTACCCTCCTCCTCTTCCTGGACCATTGGGTCAGCACAATACACAATCACCTTCACTCACTCATACACTGCTCCACACACCTGTTCAGTTGCACACCTGTGCAATCACACCTGTTCAATCCTCAAACACACGGCATCATCTCATCTAACTACTCCCCTCTGAAACTTGCGCTTCCCAGTCGTCCCTTTAAACTATTGCGCTCCCACGTCATTATCATCCACACTAAACTACCTGCGTCCCCACTACAGGTATCAGTCACTAACTAACCTTAACGTTATCTAATGTCATCTTCGCTAGATCCCTACACACAATATCCTAACCCACCCGGGCTAGTTTTCACTGCCATACACCCCATAAGCTAGTGCTCCTTTGCCCCCCGTTTGTGAGGGATGACAGAGTTGCCATCCCACCACATCGGGGAGGTCCTACTATCAATTTGGCACACCAAATTTCAGCCAATCAAAAATTTTGCATTTACTGCCAATTCTACCCACTATTATAAATTTCGTATCAAATCACTACCATCATCATCACAGTCCGCTATATCCTAGCCTCGGTGCGTCATGACATCATTAAACTCGGCTTCGCAAAGCCGAGCAATGAATTCGGGTGGTTTGGTCGCCTGCAGGTTGAATCCGTCCGGCTTTCGGTTCAAGGGAGGTGGTTTGGTTGGGCCGAGGTTCCACGCACCATCTCGGCGCGGCACCTTGCGGTCCCGGGCCCGATGGCTCAATCTCCCCCGGTCGGAACCCCGTCCCCACGAGGGGGCACCGTTCCGCTTCCTCCCACTCGCCCTTGAACCGGACCGGTCGCCTCGCCCGCCTAGGCCCGGACTCGACCGTGCGGGGCGGGGCCAAGCCCGAATCGGCAACGACGCTTCGAAGAGAAACGACGCAGCTTCGATCCGCGCCGGGCCTCGCATCCAACAAAGGGCTCCACGCACCGAGTGCTCGCATCGGCTATCCGTCGCTCTAACCGCTAACCCAGTTACCGTCGATGCTTCACCGGCATGCTCACACGCATACGCTACCCCTTTCACCCTCACAAAACCCGCCGTTCCAACGCCGTCCGTACATTCCACCAACGCTCTCCCTGTTACACACCACACCTCTCGCGCACACTCTTGCACACACCTCGGTCCACACCTCTCCTCCGTTACGTCCTCCGTAACACTCACCATGGGCGTGCACTCTGGCATCCACCCACTAACGCACTCAGATGGGCTCTCCCACACTCGCGCTACCACCAACTCAGGTGTGCTTCCTCGCACGCGTTCCACCACCACCTTACTCTCCGTGTCACACTCACCCTCGCACGTACACTCCGTACACCCCGACGTGCATTCTCGCTCGCACTCGGTTTCACTCCCACACTTTATAACACACCCACTCGCCGACGCACACTTTTTCCTCCCACGCGTGCCATTTCCACTCACACGGGACCCTTCACCAACGCCCGGATGCCTCCTCGATCCCAAGCGCGCGAAAATTCTCTTGTCGTTAAACATCCTCCTGCAAAATCTCCCCGCACAATACACAGCACGTCTCACCTTCGGGGTTCTTCTTCCTCCCTGCACCAAAACCTGCAAACTCTTTATTTGGTTAGTGAGCATACCATTATGATTTGAGCAGGGACTTTGTACATATTCCATTTCTCCCTGCAATTCCCGGGCTACCTCCGTCATCTCTTCAATTTTAATTCCCAGCACTGCTTTTTCTTTATTCACCTCGACGACCGCTGGCTTTAATAAAACACCCTCCTCTACCTCAGCGGTCGCCGGCTTTTCCAAACCCCGGGTCGCGATTTCTACCCCTGTCATTGTACCCGTGCTTTTCTCAACTTCGTCCAACCGGCGCTTCTCGACCCGCGTTACCTCCTCGTGCACCCGTGGGACCCTTTCGCCCAACTTGCGGTCTCTGTCCCTCTGCTCCCTTTCCTCCCTATCGGCCCTCATTCCGTTTATTGTTGCTTCAATTTGCTCACTCCGAGCACCAATCCGGTTCCCCATTTGTCCCATTTGGCCCCCTATCCTGTTTTCCATCCCTTTGAAATTATCGTCTGTTTTTACCATAAAGGCCATCATCTGTTTCATAAACAGGTCCAAATTCATTGGCATCTCTGGCTCGGCTGCCGCGACCACGGGCGCGGCTAAATTTGGTGCCGCTACACCCACGTGCGCGAGGACGCCATTTTGTGCATCTGATACCCCCTCAACCACATCCTCCATATACATTTCCCCGAGGTCCTGGGTCGATTCCACCCCGTCTATCTCTAGCTCACCCACCGGCATCCGATCGCCTTGACCAGCCATGGCGCGATTTCAAAATTCGGGTTTTTCTTTAAAACAAAACAAATTTCGGCAGCTTGTAATTTTCAGCGCGTTAAGCGCGCTTCGGGTCCGTATCTCACTCCCAGACACCAATTGTTACTGTCGCGGTTAAGATGTTATATTGACCGAGCGGTGGTGTATTACCGCGACCTAACACTAACAGTTCCCCCGATTCTTCCCCAACTCACCCGATTCACCCCAAACTTTGGCCGTATCGCACCGCAGCTGCCCAATCTGGAAAAGACTAAAACGACGAATGCAAAGAGGAAGACGAAGGCAAAGAAAGGTTTGGAAATACTACTAAATTTATTTACTATTTACACACATAAGCAAAAAGAAAGCAGTCACGTTTATTTACAACACATAAGACGCAGGTGACACAGTGCAAATACTAGCTTACCTACAGTCTTAATTAACCCCGGGACAGAACAAACAAAAGACAGACTCACACGGGGAATGATGACAGGAGTTGGCTGGAAGGTGAGGATCGCTTGGAGCTGTATTGTGCAGCACGATCGGCGCGTTTAGCAGCCGCCGTTCCTTCGCGGCCCTGCTCAAAACCGCCGTCCAGGCCCCAAGCGGCTGTTGGGTGTTGTTGCTGCTGTGGCCGCCGCTGCTTTTCCAGGATTACAACAGGCTTTGTGCTTTCTGGGATGTCCTCTCCTTGGATGTTCTCTATGTTCTCTTGGTCCAATCACTCCTCACCACCGACAACTCAACGCAACCAACGCAACCACTGACCACCACAACGCAACCACTGACGACCAAAACCACACAACTCAGCTCTGCTTCTTGGACCCTCTCTCTTCTCAACGGCTTGGGCTCCCTTTTGTCTGCCGGTAAAAGCTCATCTCTCAAAGCTTGTCTCAGCTTCTCTTTTGGGAGCGTCGCGCTGCGGATTTTAGCTGCGGTCACGCCTGCTCATTTCCTCCTCTCAGCGCCTCTCTGTCTTCTTCAAAGCTCGACTCCTTGGGGAGCGTCGCGCTGTGGGTTATATAGGCCCCGCCCCTCAACCTTTGCGAACCTCCCCGATCGCTCTTCCTCCGCCCTCTCTAGCCAAACCCCTGGCTCATGGTTGGTCGAGTGGGGCTGGCTCACTCCTCCCCTCTATGACGAGGTGGAGACACGCCTTTCTTCTCCGACCCTGCCTCGAGGTCAATGGCGGTTATTGGAGGGGAGGTAATTGCCAACGACGAAAAGGGGGAATGGAGGTTTTGGGAATGGGAATGAAGGGAATCTATCTCTTTCACTTGGTGCAATGGAGTACTTCTATTAATGGGAGACACAGCCTTACCCTAAAACACAGAATAAGATATAACTATCGAACAGGGGTATTCTATTATTTGGCTGACGTGTATGCTTGTGGACTAATTATGGGATGCCCCTTTGACCTTTACACAGCTCCGGAGGCAGGAGGCGCAGAATAACAATAATAATAATAATAATAAAGCACACAATCAAAAAATATATATACAGTCCTCATATCCGCAACAATATATACTGAAACGCAAAAGAAACTTACCACCTTTGAAACCTTTAAATATCAACAATAACACTGCGTGTAGTAAATGTGTGAACTTATTTGTGGACAATAGTGTCCTCACTGTCAGACAAAACGGTCATGGATGGTCACTTGAACCTTCAATGGTCATTTCATAGCACAGCTGTTGAACAGCCGTTTTGACTGTCAGTGATTAGCCAAGGGGTACGGGATGATTTTAATGAGCTGCACGTGATGTCTTGATATTGGCTTTAAAAAGGCCAGTGCAAAATGGGCATTTTGACCAAAAAATTTGACCATTTTGACCAACTTCAAAAAGACCGAAAACGCAAAAGAAACTTATCACTTGTTTGAAATGTAATAAAATTGTAACAGTTCAAAATAAAACAAACCAACAATTGCTAATTGAAACATTGGCATTTTATTGATGACATGTCAAGTTTTTGACCAAGATACACCATCTCATCAGTTTGTTCTACAGTACAGAACAGCACAGGGTGCAATGTCAGTCCCCTTTCAATAGCGTGTGTGGCCACCATTGTTTTGGATACAGGCAGTGCATCGTCGGCGTATACTGCCTACCAGTCTTTGGATGGATTGCTGCTGGATTCTGTCCCACTCAGTCCTCAATGTCTGAAGCAGCTCTGCCCATGTCCTGGCCCTGCCAACTACGCATCTCCCAAGCTCATCCCACAGGTGCTCCATGGGATTCAGGTCAGGGGAGAACGCAGGCCACTGCATGGTGTTGATGTTCTCGCCTTGGAGAAATGCAGTGGTAAAGCGAGCAGCATGGGGACGAGCGTTGTCATGCTGAAAGGTTCTCAGTTCTGGGTGGTCTAGCAGGAATGGCAGCAGATGAGGTCGCAGGATGTTATCCACATAACGCTGGGTGTTAAGATTCCCATCCACAACCACCAGTGGCGTCCTGTACCGGCCTGATATGGCGGCCCACACCATCACACTTGGGCCACCCCACCTGTTGGCTTGACGCACGCAACAATCGGCATATCGCTCGCCAGTTCTTCTCCAGACACGCTCACGCCCATCAGGACTGTCCACACAGAACCTTGACTCATCGCTGAAAGCGACCTTGTTCCACTGCGCCAAGGTCCACCGCTGATGCTGCTGGCACCATCTCTGTCGGTTGCGGCGATGGGCAGCCATCATCACGGGGCCTCTGTATGGTCTTCTGGCAGTCAGACCATAGTCATGCAGTCGTCTTCGTGCAGTATCATTGGAGATCCGTGGTTTGCATGCCCCGGAGTTTCTGCCGCAGTGCGGGATGCTGGACGGAATCGATCCCGCAGGTGACTTCGGACCATCTGCCTGTCCTGCCTTGCAGTGGTGACTCTTGGCCTCCCTGATCGAGGTCTGTCATCTGCAGAGTTGTGGAGGGTGTCTCTGTCCACCAGGGCCGATATCGTCTGGTGTGAACAGCCAAGGCGACGTGCCACCTCACGGTAGCTCAGTCCGCCTTGCAGCAATGCAGCATGCCCAGGGCACGCTGCCGTTTATCCCTTGACAATCGTGGCATGTTGATTGAAATGCCCATTTTGCACTGGCCTTTTTAACGCCAATATCAAGACATCACGTGCAGCTCATTAAAATCATCCCGTACCCCTTGGCTAATCACTGACAGTCAAAACGGCTGTTCAACAGCTGTGCTATGAAGTGACCATTGAAGGTTCAAGTGACCATCCGTGACCGTTTTGTCTGACAGTGAGGACACTATTGTCCACAAATAAGTTCACAAATTTACTACACGCAGTGTTATTGTTGATATTTAAAGGTTTCAAAGGTGGTAAGTTTCTTTTGCGTTTTCGGTCTTTTTGAAGTTGGTCAAAATGGTCAAATTTTTCGGTCAAAATGCCCATTTTGCACTGGCCTTTTTAAAGCCAATATCAAGACATCACGTGCAGCTCATTAAAATCATCCCGTACCCCTTGGCTAATCACTGACAGTCAAAACGGCTGTTCAACAGCTGTGCTATGAAGTGACCATTGAAGGTTCAAGTGACCATCTGTGACCGTTTTGTCTGACAGTGAGGACACTATTGTCCACAAATAAGTTCACACATTTACTACACGCAGTGTTATTGTTGATATTTAAAGGTTTCAAAGGTGGTAAGTTTCTTTTGCGTTTCAGTATATATTAAAAGAACATTCTTCTTCTTCTTTCATGTGCAGCACAAGTCTGTGAGATGGCATCATTGGCCGTGGGCACGGCCATGCCGCTGATGCAGTGACCCCTATAGGTTTGGGCAGGAATTTGTAATTTGTTTACGGTGTCGGTGATAGCTCGACTACTCTTCGCGAAGGACACCGTGAGGTCTTCAACATCCACCAACGGATGCTGGCTGACGGGACGTCCGTTTAACGTCCATTCGATGGACGGCACACACATGGATGAATCAACCTGCCGGTGAAACATTGGGATGACAGTTTGTAGCTGGATTGGTATTTGATCCCAGGCTCGACAGTTTAGAGATATAGGCCATGGGCTACCTAGACCCCTGGTGCACCCCCCCCCCCCCCCCCCCCACCAACCTACTACCCAAGGTTTTTTTTAAGCCTTGGGGTGTCCTGAACACGAAATTGAATGTTAACAGTGAAAATATAGGGACGAACTTTCCTGCGTCAAACACCATGGTGACTATCCGTTAACACCTGTTAACCTTCACACAACTCCGTGTGCCTTCTCCATGTCGGCTTGCCTCTTCCGCTGTTCATCGTCAGTGCTTCTCCACTTTTGCGGCTTCTGTACATATTTGGCCCGACAGGACTTGCGATATTTGGCCTCGCATGCGAACAGGTCATGCCCTCTGATCCGACGTAGCAAGCTCTCATCACTTCGCTCCTCAACTGACGCGACAACATTTTTCCCTCCGTCAAATTCAAACATTGACAAACCTTCTGATGTCCACGATCCACTTGATTTGATCTTCTTCCTCCCTTCAGACTTACAAAATAAACAGTCGGGGTTGAAGAGGACGCGATCACCTTCGGACGACCGACTTGTTCTGTGGGCAGTACCTGTTTCAAGTGGGTCAGATGGTTCAGATGGTTGCAGGCGATCCAGATTCATAGTGAAGCGTTGGTAACATTGTCGGTGATAACCATGATGGTCTGACAGGGTACTGGGTATTAGATCACATGATCCTTTCATCCTGTGTGTAGAATCCACTGGTTGGGAAAGCCGTCTTTGTCTGATGTCCTGCAACTTCGACAATTTGTTCTCGGCGGTACTGGTGCTCGAAAGAAGCTGAAGGGGTCCATACTTTAATCCTGGAACATGGACAATGCATTCGGGTATATGTTTCTGTGTCTGTGTTTCTTCATTACTTGTACAACCACTATCGTGTCGTGTTTTTCTCTGGGGAGGTGGACCAGTCTCCATCGGCGTGGAGGGGTCAGTAGGATCAGACATGATCAGGCTGCGTCATTTGGTGCATTCACACTGGACCTGAAAAGACACGTTTAAAGTCATATTTAGAAACAGAAGACAATCAAATATATGTGTAATATTTAGTATTTATGTGTAAAACCAAGGTAAGAGAATCAGGAGACGTGTATATTCACGTGGTTCAATGGTACACTGGAAATTGAAACTTAACTACAATTGTTGTGAATTTTCATAGCCATGTCACACGACATGTATGAGTAAAAACTTAACTAACCTGTGACGAAGTCCTTTCAGAATTGCCTGGGTAGAACGTAACTATATTTTCACATGTACAACAGGAGATATAACTGAAAACAAAAACTGTATGGCGAATAATCGTAAAGAGTGTTGGAGAAAACATGAATTCCATGAATCGCGTTGGCGGCCTTAAATTCCATATGTTGTATTGGGGGCTCCGCTTTGCTGATTAAATTCCATATGTTGTATTGGGGGCTCGGCTTTGCTGATTAAATTCCATATGTTGTATTGGGGGCTCGGCTTTGCTGATTAAATTCCATATGTTGTATTGGGGGCTCGGCTTTGCTGATTAAATTCCATATGTTGTATTGGGGGCTCGGCTTTGCTGATTAAATTCCATATGTTGTATTGGGGGCTCGGCTTTGCTGATTAAATTCCATATGTTGTATTGGGGGCTCGGCTTTGCTGATTAAATTCCATATGTTGTATTGGGGGCTCGGCTTTGCTGATTAAATTCCATATGTTGTATTGGGGGCTCGGCTTTGCTGATTAAATTCCATATGTTGTATTGGGGGCTCGGCTTTGCTGATTAAATTCCATATGTTGTATTGGGGGCTCGGCTTTGCTGATTAAATTCCATATGTTGTATTGGGGGCTCGGCTTTGCTGATTAAATTCCATAAATCTTGTACTGTGGATTAAATTCCCTAAATTTCGTCCGGTAAAGAATTCCCTAACATTCCCAGAATTCCCAAATTTGGAAATTTTTCCAACATTACCAAATTTTTCAAAAATTTGAAAAATTTTGTGTGAAGGTTAACAGGTGTTAACGGATAGTCACCATGGTGTTTGACGCAGGAAAGTTCGTCCCTATATTTTCACTGTTAACATTCAATTTCGTGTTCAGGACACCCCAAGGCTTAAAAAAAACCTTGGGTGGTAGGTTGGTAGGTTGGTGGGGGGGGGGGGGGGGGTGCACCAGGGGTCTAGGTAGCCCATGGCCTATATCTCTAAACTGTCGAGGCTGGGATCAAATACCAATCCAGCTACAAACTGTCATCCCAATGTTTCACCGGCATGTTGATTCATCCATGTGTGTGCCGTCCATCGAATGGACGTTAAACGGACGTCCCGTCAGCCAGCATCCGTTGGTGGATGTTGAAGACCTCACGGTGTCCTTCACGAAGAGTCGTCGAGCTATCACCGACACCCTCAACAAATTACAAATTCCTGCCCTAACCTATAGGGGGCACTGCATCAGCGGCATGGCCGTGCCCACGGCCAATGATGCCATCTCACAGACTTGTGCTGCGCATGAAAGAAGAAGAAGAATGTTCTTTTAATATATATTTTTTATCTCTCGCTGTGCATTTCTTTGCACATTGTGAAATGTCAATGACATTTTATGAAATAAATGAACGATGCTGCAAGAATCCACTGTGATCAAAAGGTTTCAGCACTCATTGCATAATATGGGATTTTCTGGTCCTGATAACACAACGATGGTTAACCACAAGGATAGTTACCCACAAGCATGGTTAACCACGCAGATGGTTAACCACAAGGATAGTTACCCACAAGGATGGTTAACCACGCGAATCGTTAACCACAAGAAAGGTTACCCACAAGGATGGTTACCCACAAGGATGGTTAACCACAAGGATGTTTAACAAGGATGGTTAACCACAAGGAAGGTTATCCACGCGAATGGTTAACCACAAGGAAGGTTACCCACAAGGATGGTTAACCACAAGGATGTTTAACAAGGATGGTTAACCACAAGGAAGGTTACCCACAAGGATGGTTAACCACAAGGATGGGTACCCACAAGGATGGTTACCCACCAGGATGGTTATCCACAAGGATGGTTGACCACAAGGAAGGTTACCCACAAGGATGGTTAACCACAAGGATGTTTAACAAGGATGGTTAACCACAAGGATGGTTACCCACAAGGATGGTTAATCACAATACAACAACTAGTTGATACAAACCCATTTCAGATGCAAAGTTTCACCAAATACGAACTCACGGAAACCAAATCCTTGCACATAAACGCTTCGTCCCTTTTGTTGGTTATTACCAAATGTTAACTTTATGATAATAGTCCATTTGTTGATTTTAAGGCAGGAACATCATTTTATTTTACAGATAAAACAATCTTGCTTCATCGGTTGTGGAAGTCCACGGGATAAGGAATTTGATTTAGTTATGTGGGATTAAGGTAACTTCCTACCTGCAGTCAGATTACACGGTCGTCATTTGAATGCAGTACGTGGCTGCAGGTTAGCATCAGGTCTCGCAGGTGCACTGCAGTGCCCCATGTTTGGCAAGAATTTCGAATTTGTTCTGCGTGCCGGCAATAGCTCACCGACTCTTCATTGTGGACACCGTGGGGTCATTAACTTGCACAAACCAATGGTGTCAGACAGGACACCTGGTTTAACGTCCATCCAAGGGGTGACACACACACACACACACACACACACACATTGATGCGTCGCCATACCCGTGCAACACCAGAACGGTAATTTATAGCTGGGTCAGGATTCAAACCCTGGCTGGATAGCTCAGAGGTGAGCAAACGACATGACCGATTTGTAAAAGAAAGTGCAAGTAGGATAACCAACTTAAATTGTCATAACGACGCCACATTATGCCCACGATTGTATACAGAATGGATCTTTAATCTGCAGAACAACGTTAACTCAGATTGAAGTTCAATAAAAATCAAACTTTCCCGTCTGCAGAGCGCCGAGCCCAAAATGAAATAATTATTTATTTTAAAAAAGCCAATTTTATTTCAAGCACAAATGATTCTTGTATTCGCAGTTGAAATCATTGTTACCTGTTTGTCTGTGTGTAAGCAGGAAAACGTTATGGGTGGATTCAGATGAAACATGGTGGGCTGGTTACCTCCGCCTCCAAAGGTGGATTGGAGGTTATGTTTTCACCCCTGTCTGTTTGTGAACAGAATATCTCAAAAAGTGGGTGGATGCAGCTGTAGTTCAGGTGCGGATCCAGATCCGGTATATCTGCCGGAGATAATATCACAATGCTATCACAATGAAAAGATATCACAATGGGCTCCGATGAAGCACAGGCGCACCTGAACGGTGTTTCCAACGTCGTCCGCCTTTAGGTGTTTCCAACGACGTCCGCCTTCAGGTTTTAAATTTTGTACATTTCGGTTTTCACATCAGTTTAAGACTAGAAGAGCTGTGAACGGTCGCTGAACTTCCAATCTTTTTTTTCCCTTTTTTCCCCGCCCTAATTTCCCGTTACCGTTTTTTCCCCTACTTTACCTGAAGATCTTGCGAACGGTCCTTTTCTTGATGGGGCTTGTCCCTTTGTTTTTCTTATTCTCGTATCCCGTGAGTCTCATGTGTTTATGTGTGTGTGTGTGTGTGTCTGTGTGTGTGGGGGTTTGTGTGTGTTTGTGTGTGTGTGTGTGTGTGTGTGTGTGTGCACGCATGTGTGTCAGAGGATAAGACTAGAGGATCGGGAACGTTCACTGATCTTCCAAACCTTTTATTTTTTTCTTTTCTACCCCGTCCTAACTTTTCCCCGTTACCGTTTTTTCCCCACTTCACCTGAAGATCTTGCGAACGGTCCTTTTCTTGATGGGGGTGGCCCTTTGTTTTTCTTACTCTCGTGTCTCATGTGTGTGTGTGTCTCGTGTGTGTGTGTTGGTTCATGGTGCCATGAAACCATGAACCATGAACCAAAACCATGAACCATGATTCCCGCATGTACTCGGCACCATGAACCCCGCATCGACGGGGTACACGGCACCATGAACCCCGCATCGACGGGGTACTCGGCACCATGAACCCCGCATCGACGGGGTACTCGGCACCATGAACCCCGCATCGACGGGGTACTCGGCACCATGAACCCCGCATCGACGGGGTACTCGGCACCATGAACCCCGCATCGACGGGGTACTCGGCACCATGAACCCCGCATCGACGGGGTACTCGGCACCATGAACCCCGCATCGACGGGGTACTCGGCACCATGAACCCCGCATGTACTCGGCACCATGAACCCCACATTGACGGGATACGGCACCATGAACCCCACATTGACGTGGTACTCGGCAACATAAACCCCACATTGACCGGGTACTCGGCACCGTGAACCCCACATTGACGGGGTACTCGGCACCATGAACCCCGCATTGACGGGGTACTCGGCACCATGAACCCCGCATTGACCGGGTACTCGGCACCATGAACCCCACATTGACATGTACTCGAAACTATGAACCCCACTTTGACGGGGTACTCGGCACCATGAACCCCCACATTGACGTGGTACACGGCACCATGAACCCCACATTGACGTGGTACTCGGCAACATAAACCCCACATTGACCGGGTACTCGGCACCGTGAACCCCACATTGACGTGGTACTCGGCAACATAAACCCCACATTGACGGGGTACTCGGCACCATGAACCCCGCATTGACCGGGTACTCGGCACCATGAACCCCGCATTGACGTGTACGTGTAACAAATAAAAGGTTTAGAAGATCAGCGACCGTTCCTGGTCTTCTAGTCTTATCCCCTGACACACATGCGTGCACACAGACACACACACATGCACACAAACCCCCACACACAGACACACACACACACACACACACACACACACACACACACACACACACACACACACACACACGAGACTCACGGGATACGAGAATAAGAAAAACAAAGGGACAAGCCCCATCAGGAAAAGGACCGTTCGCAAGATCTTCATACTTAGGCAGTTAAGACCGAAAAATAGGGCGTATCGTTCATTTTTTCAGGAAAGCACCAGATTTGGCACAGATGTAGTATGGTAAAGCGCGGCGTTACGCGCGCTGCTTGTGAGCAAGGAGGAAGCGGACAAGCGGTAACATATAAACGTCTTTATTGTAAGACTACACTGTAACACTGAAATGATCCGGGCTGGTCGCGCGGTGTATATCATGAGGCCACGCCTACCCCTCGGGCGTGGTCACCGCCCACTTGGTGCGTGGAATGATGTCACCACGCCAGTGGGCTTTTGTGTCCGCCACACGCGCCCCCCCAGAATTCCCGCGCACCTGGAGGGCCAGTTTGCGGGGCAGACGAATGACCCGGCCAAAGCGCCCCCTGGCGATCGGCGGCGTCCGGGGTGCAGGGATGCCAGGTGGGATGCCCCTGGCTGCCCCTGGGATGGGTGCAGGACCGGGGGGCGGCGTGGCGGCAGGGCTGGGCGGTGCCGGGGGTCCGCCTGCAGGAGGGCGGCCCCGACGTGGGGGTCGGGCCACTGGCGGTGGATGGTCCGCATCGAGGTGGGCCGGCTTGAGGCGGTCTACCGAAACGCGGTCAGGAGTACCGCCGATGTCCAGGGTGAAGTGCTTCGCCCCGGTCTCCAGCACGCGGAAAGGCCCGTCGTACGGGGGCCGCAGTGGTGTCCGATGGGCATCGTGGCGGACGAAGACGTACTCCGCCGTGCGAAGCTCCGGGGCGACGTGCGTCGGTGGGTGCCCGTGGCATGCCGTTGGCACCAGGGCGAACCTCTGGGCGGTCTCTTGCAGAGCGGAGCGCTGCTGTGCCGCGGACCATGGTGCTGTGGAGTCGGGGAGGAACTCGCCCGGCACCCGCAGCGGTTGCCCGAAGACCAACTCCGCCGCGGATGCGCGCAGGTCCTCCTTGGGCGCCGTCCGGAGGCCCAGCAGGACCCAGGGGAGCCTGTCGACCCAGCCGCCGTCGCGGAGGGTGGCCCGGAGCGCGGCCTTCAATGAGCGGTGAAATCGCTCACACAGGCCGTTAGCCTGGGGGTGGTAGGCCGTGGTTCGGTGCAGCCGGACCCCGAGCCCCTGCGCAACCGCCCCCCAGAGCTCCGAGGTGAACTGGGGGCTGCGGTCGGATGAGATGTCTGAGGGGGCACCGAACCGGGCGACCCAGGTGGCGATGAAAGCCTGCGCGACATCGGCCGCCGTTGTCGACGCCAAGGGCACGGCCTCCGGCCACCGGGTGGTGCGGTCCACCATGGTGAGGACGTAGGTGAAACCCCGCGAGGGGGGCAGAGGTCCCACCAGGTCCAAGTGGACGTGGTCAAACCGGCGTTCCGGCACCGTGAACGGGGCCAATGGGGCCTGGGTGTGCCGGTGCACCTTGGCGCGCTGGCACGCGAGGCACGTCCTGGCCCAGCCGCGGACGGCCTTCCGGAGGCCATGCCAGACGAACTTGTCGGCGATCAGCCTTTGGGAGGCCCTCGCGCCCGGGTGGGACAGGCCGTTGATGGCGTCAAACACCTGGCGCTGCCAGCCCGCGGGCACGATGGGGCGAGGACGCCCGAGGGAGACGTCGCACAAGAGGGCCACGCCCGCGCCGTCGAACGGCACCTCGGTGACGCGGAGGCCCGTGACGGCGGTCCGCAAGGCCTGGACGTCGGGGTCAGCGGCCTGGTCCGCTGCCATCCGGGCATAGTCGATGCCGAGGTGGACTGCGTGGGCGACGGCCCGGGAAAGGCAATCCGCCACCGGGTTGTCCTTCCCCGCGACGTGCTGGATGTCCGTCGTGTACTCGGACACGGCCGAGAGGTGACGCTGCTGCCGGGCCGACCACGGCTCGGTGACCTTGCCCATCGCGAAGATCAGCGGCTTGTGGTCGACGAAGGCAGTGAACGCCCGGCCCTCGAGCAGATGGCGGAAGTGCCTGACCGCCAAGTGAAGTCCGAGCAACTCGCGGTCGAAGGTACTGTAACGGCTTTCGGGTGGGCGAAGCTGCCGGCTAAAGAACGCCAGCGGTTGCCAAGCTCCACGCACCCATTGCTCGTGCACCGCGCCCACCGCGCAGTCCGAGGCATCGGTGGTGAGGGCGATCGGTGCATCGGGCGCCGGGTGCGCGAGCATGGTGGCATTAGCCAAGGCGAGCTTCGCGCCCGTGAACGCCGTGTCCATCTGCTCGGTCCAGGTAACGTCGCCTTTGCCCGGCTTACCTCGGAGAGCTTCGTGCAGGGGGCGCAGGAGCTGGGCGATACGGGGCAGGAACCGATGGTAAAAGTTCACCATGCCCAGGAACTCCTGCAGCCCTCTGATCGTGCGGGGGCGCGGAAACCCCTTCACCGCCTCCACCTTGGCCGGCAGGGGGACGGCTCCGTGCCTGGTGACACGGTGCCCCAGAAAATCGATTGTGGCGGCGCCGAACCGGCACTTTGCGGGGTTCACAATCAGGCCATGCTGGCCCAGGCGTTCGAAGAGCGTGCGGAGGTGGTGTAGGTGCTCTTCGCGGGACGCGCTGGCGACGAGGATATCGTCCAGGTAGACGTAGACAAAATCCAAGTCGCGCAGGACGCTGTCCATCAGTCGCTGGAACGCCTGAGCCGCATTCTTCAGACCGAAGGGCATGCGCAGGAACTCGAAGAGTCCGAATGGCGTGATGACCGCCGTCTTCGGGACGTCCTCCGGCCTGACGGGGACCTGATGGTAGCCGCGTATGAGGTCCACCTTCGAGAAGAAGGACCTGCCCGCCAAACGGGCGGAAAAGTCCTGAATGTGGGGGACGGGGTAGCGGTCGGGAGTCGTGGCGTCATTGAGACGGCGATAGTCCCCGCACGGTCGCCATCCCCCGCCGGGCTTCGGCACGATGTGCAGCGGCGACGCCCAAGCGCTCTCTGAGCGCCGAACGATGCCGAGTCGCTCCAGGGTAGCGAACCCCGCTTTTGCCACCGCCAGCTTCGTCGGCTCGAGGCGGCGTGCCCGGGCGTAGACCGGTGGCCCGACGGTGGGGATGTGATGGGCCACCCCGTGCTTGACGGCCCCCGCCGAGAAGGTGTGCCGCGTGAGGGCCGGGAAGCCGGCGAGGAGGCGGGTGAATGCGTCCGCTGCCGGAAGCGTACAGACCAACGTGGCCGGAACCGAATCGTTCGGCAAGCCGCTTGGCAAGCCGCTCGTTGAGCTGGGCAATGCACAAGCGAGCGAGCTGAACGTCTCGGCCTGGACAAGCCGTCTGCGCTTGACGTCGACCAGGAGCCCATTAGCGCACAGGAAGTCCGCGCCAAGCAGTGCCATGGGCACGTCGGCGGTGACGAACGTCCATCGGAAAACCTGCCCTCCAAACCGCAGAGAGAGGCAGCGTTTTTCGTACGTACGGATGGGCATCCCGTTCGCGGCAAGCAGCGCGGGGCCCCCACCCGCGGTGTGCTTGTCTGACGTGCCGGCGGGAATGACACTCACCTGCGCTCCCGTGTCGCACAGGTAACGGCGCCCGGAGAAGGTGTCCGTTATGAACAGCAGGCTGCTCGAACGGCCGGCGCTCATCGCCACTATTGAGCGCCGGCCCGGGCGTTTCCCGACCCGTTGAAGGAGCACGGCGGATGACACCGCCGAGCTTCGTGGCCGAACTTGGCGTGGAACCAGCACCAGGTGGTGGAGCTGGAGGAGCGCAGCTTGCTCCGCCAGGCCGGTGGAGTTGGCGGGTTTCCCCGCGGTTGCGGTTTTCGCCGCGGCGGTGGGCGGGGCGTGGCGGCGTTCACGAGGTGCGTATCAGCATGCTGCTGAACATCAGCGCGCTGTAGAAACTGATGCTGTGGAACATGCTGCTGAACATCAGCGCACTGTAGAAGCTGATGCTGTGGAACATGCTGCTGAACATCAGCGTCGAGGGCCGTGACGGCCACGCCGACGCTCGCCCGCGTGTCCGAAGCGGCGAAGTACCTGTCCGCCTTGGCGGCCAATGCTCGGGGTTCCGTTAGCTCGGTCCCGGCCAACGCGAGGCGAACCTGCGCTGGAAGTTGGCGCCGGAAAAGCGCCCGGAATAGCGAACCGGGGGCTTCGTCGCCCAACAGTGACAGCATATGGTCCATTCAGACCGATGGGCGCGTCTCACCGAGCTCGGGGAGATCCAGGAGGCGGTCGGCCCGTGCGTCGTCCGTGAGGCCGAACGTGGCTAGGAGTAGCCGCTTGAGTGCCTCGTACTTGTGGCCGTCCGGTGGGTGGCGAAGGACGGACACAACTCGAGCGGCCGTGCCGGGCCCGAAGGAGGCGACGACATGGCAGTAGCGCAGGTCGTCGTTGGTGAGGTGCCGAAGCTGAAATTGGGCTTCGGCTTGAACGAACCAGACTTCGGCCTGGGCCTCCCAAAATTCGGGAAGTTTAATCGCCATTGCCTTGTCGTTGGCCATTGCAATGGCGTCGTGTTCGGAAGGATCGCTACGGCAGATCCAACGTCGAGGGTCACCAGTAAAGCGCGGCGTTACGCGCGCTGCTTGTGAGCAAGGAGGAAGCGGACAAGCGGTAACATATAAACGTCTTTATTGTAAGACTACACTGTAACACTGAAATGCTCCGGGCTGGTCGCCCGGTGTATATCATGAGGCCACGCCTACCCCTCGGGCGTGGCCACCGCCCACTTGGTGCGTGGAATGATGTCACCACGCCAGTGGGCTTTTGTGTCCGCCACAATGGACCTATACAATTGTTTTCCTGAGCGGCGCCCAAAAATTCAGAAACCCTGGTGGCCGCCATATTGAATTTCAATATGACCGCCCTTTTTTTCCATTTTCCTTGAATCTCTCATAGTATTTTAGGTAAAATTTCAATTCCAAGTGATACACATTGTTTTATTGATCTCTGATAACAATGAAATGGTATTAATTAATCAAAGTTACACACAGTTGCAGTTTTAACTTAAAATATTGTGGGCACTTGAAAGGTGGAGGCTCTCGCACAGACGCGTAGTACTACAAGCACTGTCCATCGCAGTCACACAGTGATGTGCAGGGCAGATTTGCCCTGGAGCATTTACAGCTGCCTTTACAGGCCGACTTACAATGGCAGCTTGTAAATTGTGAACATGCCTCCTGTATCAGTGGTATTATGGTCCAAATTGGTGTCCAAGAAGTCCCTGTTTTCATCCAGCCCCAATCAGCTGGTGATGGAAGTTCTGGGTAGGGCACAAGTGCCTGACTCCATACGTGTCCAGCCTGAAAACATGCACGTTTTAGGTGTTGTTCGAAGGCGTCTGCTGTTGGGGGAATGTGATCAATTGTTCTTGCCTTCTTCGTGAACAAGTGTCGGCGCATGTCATTCACTGTCTTTATCTCGGTAGTCCGGTCATAGAGGATGGCAACATATCTTTCTATGCTCTGTAGTTCCATAGTAATAGCGTCCACAGATGGCCTATAAGCGAGAGCATGAAAGGTCTGCGTGATGCTGGGGTATGCCTCCCAAGCCTTCCAGGCTGTCTTTTTCCCAATTTGGGCAAAAAATGACACTGTGTCGCAACCAGTGAAGGCATGAAATAATGGCAAAGACTCGGACTTCCTGCGGCCAAGGCCGGTGGCAATTTTATGGATGGCAAGGTAGCGGTAGCTTTTACCAGTGCCAA
The DNA here is from genome assembly GCF_964187855.1 of Myxine glutinosa. Lineage (NCBI taxonomy): Eukaryota > Metazoa > Chordata > Myxini > Myxiniformes > Myxinidae > Myxine > Myxine glutinosa. The sequence continues at coordinate 13,231,403 of NC_136274.1, forward strand.
TGGCAATCCAGAGTTCCTCCACACCATGTGACTGGTAGGTAAATTAGTGTGCTATTGCCAAGATCACAATATCAGAATCTACAGTTCGAATCAATACCCGTTTTCTCCCCCTTTTCACGGCGCCCCTCAGGATTTAATTTTAATTTCAAAATTTCTGAATTTTTGGGCGCCCCTCAGGAAAACAATTGTATCGGTCCATACTACATCTGTGCCAAATTTGGTGCTTTCCTGAAAAAATGAAAGATGCTTCCTCTTAACTGCCTAACTATCAGGTGAAGTAGGGGAAAAAACGGTAACGGGAAAATTAGGGCGGGGAAAAACAGGAAAAAAAAAAGGTTGGAAGACATGCACACAAACCATGTTTGTGTTTGTTTATGTGTGTTCATGGTGCCGACAACCAGTCACGACCGTTCACAGGTCTTCTAGTCTTAAACTGATGCGAAAACCGAAATGCACAAAATTTAAAACCTGAAGGCGGACGTCGTTGGAAACACCTTGAGGCAGACGTCGTTGGAAACACCTTGAGGCAGACGTCGTTGGAAACACCTAAAGGCGGACGTCGTTGGAAACACCGTTCAGGTATCGCGCCCGATGTTTGTTTCTTTTTTAACCTCTCCGGCCACTCGTCCTGGTATTTGACGACGCAAGAGTTAAATTGAATCCTGCGACAGGGGTGAAAACATAACCTCCAATCCACTTTTGGTTACGGAGGTAGTTCGTACGGAACTCTGTCGAGAGCATATACAGTCATGTGAAAAAGTATGTACACCCCATGTAAAGTTTTGACTTTTTCAACATATTTCAACATACAGCTATTTGATCTTCATTTCAACAATATTGATAGATAAAGGTGATATAATATAACAAATATCATGAAACATTTACATTTTGGAGTCCATTGTATAATTTAAATAAACATAAATGCAAATTTAGCATGTGGAAAAAGTAAGTACACCCCAATATTTATCACTACTTCAAATACCTAAAATTAGAATCAGGTGCACCAGCTCAGGTGCAAATGATTAGAACATCGTTAGAGAGGATCTTAGAGGAACCTGTCTTATTTAAACCTCAGACATTTAGTTTGGTTTGCTCTTTGTTGTTGAAGTGTGCGGCGTCACCATGGCTAGATCAAAAGAGCTCTCTGATGCATTCAGAAAGAAGGTTATAGATGCCTACGAGTCTGGGAAGGGATTTTAAAAGATCTCCAAACAATTTGAAATCAATCATTAAACTGTCCAGAAGATCATCTACAAGTGGAGAAGATTCCAAACAACTGCCAACTTGTTCAGGCCAAGCCGCCCCAGCAAGTTCAGCCCGAGAGCAGACCGCAAGATGCTGAAAGAAGTCTCGAAGAACCTCAGAATGTCATCACGGGACCTACAGATAGTTCTTGCCACAGTTGATGTCAAAGTGCACGAGGCTACCATTAGAAAGAGGCTGCAGAAATTTGATCTGCATGGGAGGTGTGCCAGGAGGAAACCTTTGCTGTCCAGAAAGAACATCAGGGCAAGACTAAAGTTTGCCAATGAACAGCTTGGAAAAGACCAGCACTCCTGGAACAATGTGCTCTGGACAGATGAGTCAAAGGTAGAGCTATTTGGCCACAGTACCAGAAGACATGTTTTGGCGAAAACCAAAGACAGCATTTGACCACAAGAACCTGATACCAATTGTAAAGCATGGTGGTGGAAATATTATGGTTTGGGGCAGCTATGCTGCATCAGGGCCTGGGCAACTCTCCATCATAGAATCCACTATGAATTTTTCATTGTACCAGAGGGTGCTTGAGGATAATGTGAGGCCATCTGTCGGAAAGTTGAAGCTCAACTGAAGGTGGACCTTGCAACATGACAATGACCCTAAACATACCAGTAAATCCACCAAGGAATAGCTGAAAAGAAAGAAATGGAGAGTTCTGGAATGGCCAAGTCAAAGCCCGGATCTAAATCTCATTGAAATGTTGTGGGGGGATTTGAAACGAGCTGTGCATGCAAGAAACCACACAAACATCGCACAGCTGAAAGAAATCTGCATGGAGGAGTAGGCAAAAATTTCTCCCAGTCGATGTCAGAAACTGGTAGACAGTTGTAAGAAACGCCTACTTGAGGTTGTTTCTGCCAAAGGGGGCAATACCACCTATTAGAGCCAAGGGTGTACTTACTTTTTCCACATGCGAAATTTGCATTTATGTTTATTTATATTATACAATGGACTACAAAATGTAAATGTTTCATGATATTTGTTATATTATATCACCTTTATCGATCAATAATGTTGAAATGAAGATCAAATAGCTGTATGTTGAAATATGTTGAAAATGTCAAAACTTTACATGGGGTGTACTTACTTTTTCACGTGACTGTACCTCCACCTGCTTGGCCATATCACTCAATGGTGAAGAATCACTTGAAAAATTAAATAATTCTCATTTCCGAATCCATATTCAGATCTTCACAAAAATCGAATCCAATCGACCTTGTCAGACACCCAACCTCTCCACCAGGTTTCGTCCACATCCGTCCACAATGGATCTGGATCCGCACCTGAACTAAAATCAAATCAATTGGTCCTGGTCACCCACCAAACTAGAACAGCTCTCAGTGGAGAGCATACCTCCACCTGGTTGGCCATATCACTCAATGATGAAGAATCGCATAAAAAATTCTACAAGCTGGATCCGCATCCAGATATTCACCAAAATCGAATCAAATCTTCCTTGTCACACACACACAACCTGTCCGACAAGTGTCGTCCAAATCCATCCATAAGTTTTTGAGATATCCTGCTATATGTTGGTTTCAATCCGATCTCTCAATGGTGAAGAACTACTTTTAAAAATTCTACTAGCCGGATCCGGATCTTCACCAAAATCTAATCGAAACTTCCTTGTCACATACACTACCTTTTTGCTAAATTTCGTCCGAATCCGTCCACAACCTTTTGAGATATCCTGTTCACAAACAGACAGGCAGGGGTGAAAACATAACCTCCAATCCATCTTTGGAGGCGGAGGTAACCAGTCCACCATGTTTCATCTGAATCCACCCATAACTTTTTCCTGCTTACACACAGACAAACAGGTAACAATGATTTCAACTGCGAATACAAGAATCATTTGTGCTTGAAATAAAATTGGCTTTTTTAAAATAAATAATTATTTCATTTTGGGCTCGGCGCTCTGCAGACGGGAAAGTTTGATTTTTATTGAACTTCAATCTGAGTTAACGTTGTTCTGCAGATTAAAGATCCATTCTGTATACAATCGTGGGCATAATGTGGCGTCGTTATGACAATTTAAGTTGGTTATCCTACTTGCACTTTCTTTTACAAATCGGTCATGTAGTTTGCTCACCTCTGAGCTATCCAGCCAGGGTTTGAATCCTGACCCAGCTATAAATTACCGTTCTGGTGTTGCACGGGTATGGCGACGCATCAATGTGTGTGTGTGTGTGTCACCCCTCGGATGGACGTTAAACCAGGTGTCCTGTCTGATACCATTTGTTTGTGCAAGTTAATGACCCCACGGTGTCCACAATGAAGAGTAGGTGAGCTATTGCCGGCACCCAGAACAAATTCGAAATTCTTGCCAAACGTGGGGCACTGCAGTGCACCTGCGAGACCTGATGCTAACCTGCAGCCACGTACTGCATTCAAATGACGACCGTGTAATCTGACTGCAGGTAGGAAGTTACCTTAATCCCACATAACTAAATCAAATTCCTTATCCCGTGGACTTCCATAACCGATGAAGCAAGATTGTTTTATCGGTAAAATAAAATGATGTTCCTGCCTTAAAATCAACAAATGGACTATTATCATAAAGTTAACATTTGGTAATAACCAACAAAAGGGACGAAGCGTTTATGTGCAAGGATTTGGTTTCCGTGAGTTCGTATTTGGTGAAACTTTGCATCATAAATGGGTTTGTATCAACTAGTTGTTGTATTGTGATTAACCATCCTTGTGGTTAACCATCCTTGTTAAACATCCTTGTGATTAACCATCCTTGTGGTTAACCATCCTTGTTAAACATCCTTGTGGTTAACCATCTTTGTGGGTAACCATCCTTGTGGTTAACCATCCGCGTGGATAACCATCCTTGTGGTTAACCATCCTTGTGGGTAACCTTCCTTGTGGTTAACCATCCGTGTGGATAACCATCCTTGTGGGTAACCATCCTTGTGGGTAACCATCCTTGTGGTTAACCATTCGCGTGGTTAACCATCCTTGTGGGTAACTATCCTTGTGGTTAACCATCTGCGTGGTTAACCATGCTTGTGGGTAACTATCCTTGTGGTTAACCATCGTTGTGTTATCAGGACCAGAAAATCCCATATTATGCAATGAGTGCTGAAACCTTTTGATCACAGTGAATTCTTGCAGCATCGTTCATTTATTTCATAAAATGTCATTGACATTTCACAAGGTGCAAAGAAATGCACAGCGAGAGATAAAATATATATATTGTTACAGACACGGCTTAAGATGTTATGATGGGCCGAGCGGAATGGCCGCCGTGTTCGCACAGTTTACCCGATTCTTCCCCAACTTACCCGATTCCACCCGACGTTGACCAAATCGCGCTATGCTAAATCAATGAAGGAAAGGACACAACGACTGGGATAAATGAAACGACGCAAGGGGTACAGTTCTCAAGACCTCCGGAGGAGGATATAATTAGTGGGGGAGAAAAGGGGTAGATTACAAGGTAATGAGGTAAAACACAGAAGAGATAGGCACTTAGACACAATCTTATCTATCCCAGACAGACTACAGACAAACGGAACAAGACTGACTTACACAGGGATTGATGGCAGGGAAGGACAGGCAGTCGATAGCACAAGGTGCACCTTGGCTCAGGGACAGAATCAAGCACGGTCCAGTCCAGAGATGCGGGGAGGTGTCACGGCGCTCGGAGGTGGCGTCCTTCTCTCTCCAAGCTGAGGGCGCATCTGACGTCACCTCCCTCTTCCTGCGCATGCTCAGCGGGGAGTGACACGCCCTCGGCTCGTTGGCTCCGCTCCAGATGGGATCGGTCCGCCGCTTCTATTGGGTGCGGGGGTTACCGGGCTCCGCCCTTGACGAGGAGCTGACAGCGAGCCCCACTTGGTAACCCCGTCGAGCACATGGTCGATGGCGGCTCGCTGGAAAGGCTTGGTGCCCTCCCAACACCCCCTACCAACCAAGCCGGAGTGAGGGCGCGCACTCCCCGCGCCGCCGCCGCTGTTGTTGTTGTTGCTGTTGCTGTTGTTGTTGCTGTTGCTGAACCGTGAGGAAGAGCTGCGGGGAGGTATTGGGAGGTCCTAAACTTCCTAACGGTGCCATACAATCACATTCTGGTGCAACGAAGAGTCAGAATTAATGGAAATGAGTCCTTAACTGACATAAACTAAGAATAACTAGCAAGATGTCCTATAGTTGTCTACGTGAGATGCGGTGGACCTGGATGCGACATTTAATGGGGGAAATAGGGGGAGGTCGGGTCTACAGAGTGTTGTTTACAGGAAATGGGGCTAGGGAATGGGGGATTGGGGATAGTTGGGAAGTATGGAGGAAATAGGGGAATATTTACAAGCGGATATGGATGGATGCCAATCTCATATCCGCATCATTGCACCCTTCTCTATCTCGGGGCGGCCCGACCCGATAAATTTTTACTTACTTTAGTGTGACACTCAGATGTAGTTCCCTCTACTATTAACTCAACCCTGAGTGCGACAGTTTTACAGATGTTCACAAATGAGTAAATATGTCCCCCTGCGACGTTGCACCCTTCTCCTCACAGAAACACACCCACAGGATAACCGAATCGTGGAAAGCATCCTCAAACTAAACATACAGCCGGTAGGGAGCATTATTTACACAAGACTGATATTAACACTACGATGCAGGACCTGTTCTTTGAGGAACACATGCAGATGTTATGCATAGAGAGAGAGCACGCATGCCAGCATCGATACACCAACCCACGAGTGGCCTGTGGCCCTACGGCCTTTAATAATGTGCAGAGCACCCCGTCCAAGCACCAAAAGCACCACCCCATACACACAGTCAGCACCATCCGGTGCACCAATAAAGTGTTCATAAAAATGCACAATCAAGTGTCCATGGTCACCGGTGGTGTCGCAGCCGGCCGATGTTCTGCCGCTGGTCTTGCCTTCCTGGAGTGCACTTGGCCTTCTGGCTCCTTTAAAAATAAAGAAAGGCGCCAACCGCGTCCATTTCTAAATTGGGGCCGTCAAGGGGCCAACGATAAGTGGTTCACCTGTATGGCATAGGTGCCACGTTGACCCAGAGGTCCATCAACGGGTGGTGCTTGCCTGCAAAAGAACTGCGGTCCAATGTGGGCGGCCACCAAAATTGCGGTCCATATGGCGTATCGATCCAGGCAGCAAGCAGCGGAAGTGCAGGCCCACAACTGCGGAACCAGCACCTCTCTCTCCTCTCTCTCTCTGCCCCACAGCCAGATCCTCGGAGGTGGGAGACAAAAGAAAACAAGTGAGTAAGGTGGTAAGGGCGCAAAAGTGCACGCAATGTAAGGTAATGCACACTGGGGGCACATGGGAACCAGGTGAGACAGGTACGTTCCTACCGTACGCCCCCCCCCCACCAGGTAACCTACATTGCCCCTCCCTTACCCCTTACTGTATCCACAAAACACAACACTACCCATAAACATCTACTTTACACATCAACAAACTTCCCTACTGTCTTCCCCGTTCCTCCCATCAACCAAATTCGTCTTCTCTCCCTCATAACCAATCAAATTTGCCATTTCCAACTCTCATCAAAATTTGCCATCTCCTATTCATCATCAGTCCCTCCTAAGGAGGGAGAGATGGAATCACCCCAATGTATCATCCACGTCGTGATGCGTCTCACAAATCCACACAGCAATTCTCCTTCCCTGCAACACAGAACAAAGGAACACAGGTGTGGAGTCATCATCATCACCTCAGGTAAGTGGCTGCGTATGGTGCGACAGGTTCATCAATCCTAACTATTTCCTAAATGACTTTAACAACTTTACATTACCCGGGGTCTTTCCCTGCCAATCCATTGGCCAACTTACACTATGGGTTCTAAAAACCAATTCCCATTGACCAAACTGTGGTGCTTCTCAAGTTGGGGTCTCACTCCCCCGATTCATCTCCCGGTGCCCTCGCACAATTTCTGGGCTGTGACGTGTAGCTCTCCCAGCAGGTCTACCCACCTGCACACCTCCACCACTGTAGTTGCCACCCGAGCTTACCTGCTCCTTACCTAACCTATCTAATTTGGGAAGGCCCTTCCTGGCTCTGTCACCCCACTCGGTGCCCTCTGGCACTGGGCTACCCGGGTCCGTCCTCCGGATCCTCGGGCCCCATCCACAACTACCGGCTCCCAGAGCCCAACTGCGGCCTCACCTGGCCGACATCCTCACAGTGGTGGAGTGCCCAAACCAACTACACACACTAACAGGCTACACGCCCAGCCATTTCCACAACACTAATGCACCCATCCACAATACCATTCTGCAACCGCACCACAAATGCCAATATCCAACCACAATTTACCTATACCCTCTACCTAACACTTACACTACCCGCCCCGGGTACTCATGAAAGGGGTCCACTCTTCCCCCATCCACACCTTCGCACCATGCACACCACTCCGTACCACTTACTCCAACTCTCTCCACACCACTCATTCCAATACTCCATGTATTCCACACACCTGTACTTGCACACCTGTGCTCTCATACTTGGTGCCGCCTGCACCCTTCTCCCCCCCAAGCGCATTCGCACTGATCCACACACTCACTACTCATACACTGCTCCACACACCTGTCCAGTTCTCACACAGCATCATCTCATCTAACTACTCCCCTCTGAAACTTGCGCTTCCCAGTCGTCCCTTTAAACTATTGCGCTCCCTCATCATTATCATCCACTGTACTCTACCTGCGTCCCCACTACAGGTATCAGTCACTATCTAAACCTTAACTTTACCTAATGTCAATCTCTTCTAGATCCCTACACACAATATCCTAACCCACCCGGGCTAGTTTTCACTGCCATACACCCCATAATCTATAGCGCATCTGCCCCCCTGTTTGTGAGGGATGACAGAGTTGCCATCCCACCACATCGGGCATCTCCCACTACCAATTTAGCACATCAAATTTCAACAAATCAAAAATTTGCTAATCACTACTCATCATCTGCCAATCATTACTGCCAATCCTTTGCCAATCATCAAATTTTGTTTTTTTTTCTAATTTTGGGTCCAAAACACTAACCTCATCACCCGTCTACTTATTAGGTCCTCTCGGTGTGCCAATTCCCTTCTAAAGCTCGGCTTCGTACAGCCGAGCAATGAATGCGGGTTGTTTTGTGCCAGCGGCTGGATACGTCCCGCATTCGGGGCAGGGACGGGGGCTTACCCGGGCCGAGATCCCACGCACCACCTCGGCGTGGAGCCATCCAATGTCCCGATCTCGACCTGCCGGAATGTCTCAATAAAAAGTGGTCGCAATGACGACCCTTCCTATCGGGCTGCCCGCTCCGCCTAGTGGAGCACGGACACGGCCGTTCAAAGCGAGGCCCAGCGTGGATCGCGTACGGCGGTCCTTTCGAACCCGCCGTGGCTCGGATCCCCGCTGGTTCTCGCGGCACGCGAAGCCCGGCACGCACCGAGGGCCCGATTCGGCTAAAAGTCGCTCTAACCGCTAACCCGGTTACCGTCGATGCCTCACCTGCATGCTTACACGCATACGCTACCCCTTTCTTGCTACTACCTCCAGCTGTTCCCATGCTCCTCATACCTTTCCTTACACACCTCGGTACACTCATTCCGCTCACCGACTTGGTCACACACCTGACCACCGAACACCTTGGCACACATTCGTCGCTCGCACACCTCACCAACACACCTCTTCGCGCCCCTTCCTCGGTCACCTCCTCTGTGACAATCACAGGTGTGCTTTCACTCGCACACCCAACCACGTGCCTCACTACCAATTCCAGCGTGCATTCCCACACACGCTCTACCATTCCAGGTGTGCTTCCTTTCTCACCTGTCACAACCAACTCACACTTCGTGTCACTCTTACTACTCTCACCTCCACTCTTGACAGCACACTCTTTCCTCATGCACCCGTCCGTTACACACCTTTCTCGCGCACACTCTCCCGTTACACCCTCTGTAACACTCACCACAGGTGTACACTCTTCCTTACTTTTGACAGCGCACTCTTTCCCCATGCACCTGTCCGTCACACATCTTTCTCGCGCACACTCTCCCGTTACATCCTCTGTAACACTCCTCACTACGTGCTTCCATGTGCTCCCTCGCACACGCGCTACGACCGACTCACTCTCGACAGCACCCTCACTCCTTGGCACGCACTTTTTCCTCACACACCCCAGAGTCGGACTTTCTCGCACACCTCCTTTTTCGCACACCAGACCTGTCGCACACTTCACCAACGGCCTCTCACGAACACCCAGGTCCATCTCGACCCCCAAGCTCATTAAATCACCTGGCGCATCATACGCACGACCATATTGGTCACCACTTACACCGGGTCCTCTTTCTCTTCGCTTCTCCTCCATCACCTGCGAATCCCTCATCCGGTTAATGAGCACATCATCACGATCCGAACACAGACTTTGGACCAATTCTTTTACCTCCTCTTTTATCTCTTTCTTATCCCCTCTCCGTCGCTTCTTAATTTCGCTCACCCCTTCTTCCACTTCTTCTAATTTCTGCTTCACCTCTGTATATTTCCCGGTGCGTCTCCTCAAGTTCGTCCTCTAAGGCTACCTTGACTGTTTCCATGTGCGTCCTCACCTGCCGGTCCTTCGTCTCCATTACCTCTGTCACCTCGTCTATTTTCCTCGTCAGGTCCTCATGTACCGTCTGACACTCTTTTTTAATTACCCCTACGTCCTTTTTCATCTCCTTCTGTGTCGATTTTAAACCCTCTATTACCGCTGTGTTCTTCTTTACCTGGTCCCCCAACTCCTTTTGTCCCACTGTCAGTTGTTCTACTCCCAGCGTCAACTCCTCTATACCACCTTGCAATTTTACAGTCCCCTTTCTCACCTCCTTCTCCATGCGCTCCTTACAGTGCCTCACCTCCTCGCGCACTCCTCCGACCTCCTCACTCACACCTCTTCTGATCTCTTCTCCCATCACTTGCATCTCCTGCCCAGATGCCACCCTCATCTGCTCCATTTCCTCCCTGTGAGCATCCAATTTAGTTTCTACCCCCATTCTGACCCCCTCTATCTGCTGCCCCATTTTTTAAACTTCCCTTTCCGCTTGGTCCCTCATGTCCCTCAATTTGCCTTCCATACTGTTTTCTAACCCCTCTAACCCCTTTTGCATCCCTTCCATTTGATTCTCTTGAGCAGCCATTCTGTTTTCTACCCCCGATAACCCATGTTTCACCCCTTCTATTTGATTCTCTTGAGCGGCCATTCTGTTTTCTACCCCCATTAACCCATGTTTCACCCCTTCTATTTGATTCTCTTGAGCGGCCATTCTGTTTTCTACCCCCATTAACCCATTCTTTACCTCTTTTATCCCATTGCCTAATGCCTCACCGGTACCCCTCGCTTCGTCCCTCATTACCCCCATTTGGCCCTCCAATCGCTCACCCAATCGCTCACTATCAGCCCTCATTTGCTCACTATTAGCCCTCATATCGTCCTTCTGCAGGTTGAGGGACGCCTGCATTTGTACCATAAATTGCTCCATGAGGGCCTGCATTTGGGCCATCCCTCCCACTTGTGCAGCGGGTGCGGCCGCCGTAGCCATGTGCGAGGCGCCATTTTGCGCGCCCGCAACCTCGTGCGCGAGGACGCCATTTTGCGAACCTGCCGCCCTCACTGCTTCGCTCTCCTCATGTCCCTCAATTTGGTCCTGGATCGACCCTGCCTCACTCTCCTCTACCGGAACCCAGCCGTCTTGATCTGCCATAGCGCGACTTTCAAAATTCGGGTTTTTATTTTACAACAAAACAAATTTCGGTTACTTGTCATTTTGAGCGCGTTAAGCGTGCTTCGGGTCCGATCTCACTCCTCGACACCAATTGTTATGGACACGGCTTAAGATGTTATGATGGGCCGAGCGGAATGGCCGCCGTGTTCGCACAGTTTACCCGATTCTTCCCCAACTTACCCGATTCCACCCGACGTTGACCAAATCGCGCTATGCTAAATCAATGAAGGAAAGGACACAACGACTGGGATAAATGAAACGACGCAAGGGGTACAGTTCTCAAGACCTCTGGAGGAGGATATAATTAGTGGGGGAGAAAAGGGGTAGATTACAAGGTAATGAGGTAAAACACAGAAGAGATAGGCACTTAGACACAATCTTATCTATCCCAGACAGACTACAGACAAACGGAACAAGACTGACTTACACAGGGATTGATGGCAGGGAAGGACAGGCAGTCGATAGCACAAGGTGCACCTTGGCTCAGGGACAGAATCAAGCACGGTCCAGTCCAGAGATGCGGGGAGGTGTCACGGCGCTCGGAGGTGGCGTCCTTCTCTCTCCAAGCTGAGGGCGCATCTGACGTCACCTCCCTCTTCCTGCGCATGCTCAGCGGGGAGTGACACGCCCTCGGCTCGTTGGCTCCGCCCCAGATGGGATCGGTCCGCCGCTTCTATTGGGTGCGGGGGTTACTGGGCTCCGCCCTTGACGAGGAGCTGACAGCGAGCCCCACTTGGTAACCCCGTCGAGCACATGGTCGATGGCGGCTCGCTGGAAAGGCTTGGTGCCCTCCCAACACCCCCTACCAACCAAGCCGGAGTGAGGGCGCGCACTCCCCGCGCCGCCGCCGCTGTTGTTGTTGTTGCTGTTGCTGTTGTTGTTGCTGTTGCTGAACCATGAGGAAGAGCTGCGGGGAGGTATTGGGAGGTCCTAAACTTCCTAACGGTGCCATACAATCACATTCTGGTGCAACGAAGAGTCAGAATTAATGGAAACGAGTCCTTAACTGACATAAACTAAGAATAACTCGCAAGATGTCCTATAGTTGTCTACGTGAGATGTGGTGGACCTGGATGCGACATTTAATGGGGGAAATAGGGGGAGGTCGGGTCTACAGAGTGTTGTTTACAGGAAATGGGACTAGGGAATGGGGGATTGGGGATAGTTGGGAAGTATGGAGGAAATAGGGGAATATTTACAAGCGGATATGGATGGATGCCAATCTCATATCCGCAACAATATTAAAAGAACATTCTTCTTCTTCTTTCATGCGCAGCACAAGTCTGTGAGATGGCATCATTGGCCGTGGGTACGGCCATGCCGCTGATGCAGTGACCCCTACAGGTTTGGGCAGGAATTTGTAATTTGTTTACGGTGTCGGTGATAGCTCAACTACCCTTCGCGAAGGACACCGTGAGGTCTTCAACATCCACCAACGGATGCTGGCTGACGGGACGTCCGTTAAACGTCCATTCGATGGACGGCACACACATGGATGAATCAACCTGCCGGTGAAACATTGGGATGACAGTTTGTAGCTGGATTGGTATTTGATCCCAGGCTCGACAGTTTAGAGATATAGGCCATGGGATACCTAGACCCCTGGTGCACCCCCCCCCCCCCCCACCAACCTACCAACCTACCACCCAAGGTTTTTTTAAAGCCTTGGGGTGTCCTGAACACGAAATTGAATGTTAACAGTGAAAATATAGGGACGAACTTTCCTGCGTCAAACACCATGGTGACTATCCGTTAACACCTGTTAACCTTCACACAACTCCGTGTGCCTTCCCCATGTCGGCTTGCCTCTTCCGCTGTTCATCGTCAGTGCTACGAGCTTGGATCAGCGGATCCAAGCTCGTAGGCATGCTTCACAGCTGTATCCGTGTCGATAGCGGAGCTGTACACCATGAATGATTTGTAGCAGCCCATGTTACAGAATGATAGTTTGTCCTTGTATTGATCATGCGTCTGCAGCTTTATTTTCAGGTTTTCGCTCCTGTATTCTGGATTAGGGTATTGCGAATCCTGCAGGGATGATATGTAAATGTTGCGTAAATCCGTTAGTTTCAGAATTTGTTTCTTTTCGAGGACATCTGTGTCCAGTATGCTACAGACAGCCTCGAATGCTTCTCCGTGTGCCTTCTCCATGTCGGCTTGCCTCTTCCGCTGTTCATCGTCAGTGCTTCTCCACTTTGCGGCTTCTGTACATATTTGGCCCGACAGGACTTGCGATATTTGGCCTCGCATGCGAACAGGTCATGCCCTCTGATCCGACGTAGCAAGCAAGCTCTCATCACTTCGCTCCTCAACTGACGCGACAACATTTTTCCCTCCGTCAAATTCAAACATTGACAAACCTTCTGATGTCCACGATCCACTTGATTTGATCTTCTTCCTCCCTTCAGACTTACAAAATAAACAGTCGGGGTTGAAGAGGACGCGATCACCTTCGGACGACCGACTTGTTCTGGGGGCAGTACCTGTTTCAAGTGGGTCAGATGGTTCAGATGGTTGCAGGCGATCCAGATTCATAGTGAAGCGTTGGTAACATTGTCGGTGATAACCATGATGGTCCGACAGGGTACTGGGTATTAGATCACATGATCCTTTCATCCTGTGTGTATAATCCACTGGTTGGGAAAGCCGTCTTTGTCTGATGTCCTGCAACTTCGACAATTTGTTCTCGGCGGTACTGGTGCTCGAAAGAAGCTGAAGGGGTCCATACTTTAATCCTGGAACATGGACAATGCATTCGGGTATATGTTTCTGTGTCTGTGCTTCTTCATTACTTGTACAACCACTATCGTGTCGTGTTTTTCTCTGGGGAGGTGGACCAGTCTCCATCGGCGAGGAGGGGTCAGGAGGATCATACATGATCAGGCTGCGTCATTTGGTGCATTCACACTGGACCTGAAAAGACACGTTTAAAGTCATCTCTCTATAATTCCACTAATCTCTGTCTGTGTGTGTGTGTGTGTGTGTGTGTGTGTGTGTGTGTGTGTGTGTGTGTGTGTGTGTGTGTGTGTGTGTATGCGACCGCTGTTTCTCGACAACTACCGGTCCGATATACTTGAAACTTGCCAGGTATATTGCTGGGGACCCGAGGATGTGCCTTTTCAAGGTTTCATATTAATCGGACAATTACTTACCGAGCTATGTCCAAAAAACGATTCAACCAATCAGAGAGCAGCGAGCTATCGCGTGTGCCGAACGTGGCGAACACACTCTGCCTCGGATGGCACATTTGAGAGCGTATTCATTTATTTCCCGTCGGCAAACTATGTTGGCGCTATGTTGGCATTAAACTATGTTTTAAAACTAATTACAACTAATTTGCGATTCTTTCGCTTTGCGATGCGATTTGCGATTGCGTTAAACTCGCTCGGGCGTTAAACTATGTTTTAAAACTAATTAAAACTAATTTGCGATTCATTCGCTTTCCTGCGCGTTTGTGCACGCGATGGCGATTTCTTTACCAAACTCCGCGTCCGCAAGCCGTTAGCTTTGGACCAAACCATTTCATGTAAATAGAGGGGGGGGGGATTGTCACCGTACTCGCAAGCCGTTCGCTTTGGACCAAACCATTTCATGTAAATAGAGGGGGGGGGGGATTGTCACCGTACTCGCAAGCCGTTCGCTTTGGACCAAACCATTTCATGTAAATAGAGGGGGGGGATTGTCACCGTACTCGCAAGCCGTTCGCTTTGGACCAAACCATTGCATGTAAATAGAGGGGGGGGGGGGATATACTTTTAGATATCTATCTATAATTCCAGTAATCTCTGTACGTTTGTTTGTCTGTGACCGCTGTTTCTCGACAACTACCGGTCCGATATACTTGAAACTTGCCAGGTATATTGCTGGGGACCCGAGGATGTGCCTTTTCAAGGTTTTAAATTAATCGGACAAGTACTTACCGAGCTATGTCCAAAAAACGCTTCAACCAATCAGAGAGCAGCGAGCTATCACGTGTGCCGAACGTGGCGATCAGACTCTGCCTCGGACGGCACATTTGACAGCGTATTCATTTATTTCATGTTGGAAAACTATGTTGCCGTTAAGCTATGTTTTAAAACGAATTCAAACTGCGATTAAATTAAAACGATTCATCGTAACTGCGATTTGCGAACTTCCGGACAGTCAAGACTTCACTTCCGGCAGCCAATCACAGAACGCTTTGTTGCGTAGGCGTGGCCGATGTGAGACGAGCGGAGCTGAGCGCGTTACGAGCTGACCGCCATTACGGTACGTAATTCGATTTCTTATGCGCATTATTTCTCCCAATTCAGTCAGAGCGAAGGGCGGAAGCGAAGAGCGTTGTTTTTTTTGTTTACGGGCGTACGGGCGGGGTAGAGCGTACGGGTAGCGTTTTTTTTTTTTTTTGGCAAGGAACGGGCACCCACGTACGGGCAATGCCCTAGTCTATCTATAATTCCAGTAATCTCTGTTTGTACGTTTGTACGTTTGTACGTTTGTCTGTGACCGCTGTTTCTCGACAACCACGGGTCCGATATACTTTAAACTTGCCAGGTATATTGCTGGGGACCCGAGGATGTGCCTTTTCAAGGTTTCATATTAATCGGACAATTACTTACCGAGCTATGTCCAAAAAACGATTCAACCAATCAGAGAGCAGCGAACTATCGCGTGTGCCGAACGTGGCGGACACACTCTGCCTCGGATGGCACATTTGAGAGCGTATTCATTTATTTCACGTTTGCAAACTATGTTGGCGTTAAACTATGTTTTAAAACTAATAAAAACGAATTTGCGATTCATTCGCTTTCCTGCGCGTTTGTGCACGCGATGGCGATTTCTTTACCAAACTCCGGAAGCCGTTCGCTTTGGACCAAACCATTTCATGTAAATAGAGGGGGGGGATATAATTTTAGATATAGATATAGTACGGGCAATGCCCGAGGTATATTGCCTTGGTATATTGCCAGGTATATTGCTGGGGACCCGAGGATGTGCCTTTTCAAGGTTTGAAATTAATCGGACAAGTACTTACCGAGCTATGGCGATTTAGCCGTTCGCCGTTCGCTTTGGCGTTGCGAATGGACCAAACCATTGCATGTAAATAGAGGGGGGGGTTCTGTGGTCGTTGCGAATGGACCAAACCATTCATGTAAATAGAGGGGGGGGGGGGGTTCTGTGGTCGTTGCGAATGGACCAAACCATTTGATGTAAATAGAGGGGGGGATTGTCACCGTACTCGCAAGCCGTTCGCTCTGCCTTTGGCTTTGCGAATGGACCAAACCATTCCATGTAAATAGAGGGGGGGGGATATAATTTTAGATATTTATATAGTACGGGCATGCCCTAGTATATATAGTACGGGCATGCCCTAGTATTTAGAAACAGAAGACAATCAAATATATGTGTAATATTTAGTATTTATGTGTAAAACCAAGGTAAGAGAATCAGGAGACGTATATATTCACGTGGTTCAATGGTACACTGGAAATTGAAACTTAACTACAATTGTTGTGAATTTTCATAGCCATGTCACACGACATGTATGAGTAAAAACTTAACTAACCTGTGACGAAGTCCTTTCAGAATTGCCTGGGTAGAACGTAACTATATTTTCACATGTACAACAGGAGATATAACTGAAAACAAAAACTGTATGGCGAATAATCGTGAAGAGTGTTGGAGAAAACATGAATTCCATGAATCGCGTTGGCGGCCTTAAATTCCATATGTTGTATTGGGGGCTCGGCTTTGCTGATTAAATTCCATATGTTGTATTGGGGGCTCGGCTTTGCTGATTAAATTCCATATGTTGTATTGGGGGCTCGGCTTTGCTGATTAAATTCCATATGTTGTATTGGGGGCTCGGCTTTGCTGATTAAATTCCATATGTTGTATTGGGGGCTCGGCTTTGCTGATTAAATTCCATATGTTGTATTGGGGGCTCCGCTTTGCTGATTAAATTCCATATGTTGTATTGGGGGCTCGGCTTTGCTGATTAAATTCCATATGTTGTATTGGGGGCTCGGCTTTGCTGATTAAATTCCATATGTTGTGTTGGGGGCTCGGCTTTGCTGATTAAATTCCATATGTTGTATTGGGGGCTCGGCTTTGCTGATTAAATTCCATATGTTGTATTGGGGGCTCGGCTTTGCTGATTAAATTCCATATGTTGTATTGGGGGCTCCGCTTTGCTGATTAAATTCCATATGTTGTATTGGGGGCTCGGCTTTGCTGATTAAATTCCATATGTTGTATTGGGGGCTCGGCTTTGCTGATTAAATTCCATATGTTGTGTTGGGGGCTCGGCTTTGCTGATTAAATTCCATATGTTGTGTTGGGGACTCGGCTTTGCTGATTAAATTCCATATGTTGTATTGGGGGCTCGGCTTTGCTGATTAAATTCCATATGTTGTGTTGGGGGCTCGGCTTTGCTGATTAAATTCCATATGTTGTGTTGGGGACTCGGCTTTGCTGATTAAATTCCATATGTTGTGTTGGGGGCTCGGCTTTGCTGATTAAATTCCATATGTTGTATTGGGGGCTCGGCTTTGCTGATTAAATTCCATAAATCTTGTACTGTGGATTAAATTCCCTAAATTTCATCCGGTAAAGAATTCCCTAACATTCCCAGAATTCCCAAATTTGGAAATTTTTCCAACATCACCAAATTTTTCAAAAATGTGAAAAATTTTGTGTGAAGGTTAACAGGTGTTAACGGATAGTCACCATGGTGTTTGACGCAGGAAAGTTCGTCCCTATATTTTCACTGTTAACATTCAATTTCGTGTTCAGGACACCCCAAGGCTTAAAAAAAACCTTGGGTGGTAGGTTGGTAGGTTGGTAGGTTGGTGGGGGGGGGGGGGGGGGGGGTGCACCAGGGGTCTAGGTAGCCCATGGCCTATATCTCTAAACTGTCGAGCCTGGGATCAAATACCAATCCAGCTACAAACTCTCATCCCAATGTTTCACCGGCAGGTTGATTCATCCATGTGTGTGCCGTCCATCGAATGGACGTTAAACGGACGTCCCGTCAGCCAGCATCCGTTGGTGGATGTTGAAGACCTCACGGTGTCCTTCGCGAAGAGTAGTTGAGCTATCACCGACACCGTAAACAAATTACAAATTCCTGCCCAAACCTGTAGGGGGCACTGCATCAGCGGCATGGCCGTGCCCACGGCCAATGATGCCATCTCACAGACTTGTGCTGCGCATGAAAGAAGAAGAAGAATGCTCTTTTAATATATATATTTTATCTCTCGCTGTGCATTTCTTTGCACCTTGTGAAATGTCAATGACATTTTATGAAATAAATGAACGATGCTGCAAGAATCCACTGTGATCAAAAGGTTTCAGCACTCATTGCATAATATGGGATTTCTGGTCCTGATAACACAACGATGGTTAACCACAAGGATAGTTACCCACAAGCATGGTTAACCACGCAGATGGTTAACCACAAGGATAGTTACCCACAAGGATGGTTAACCACGCGAATGGTTAACCACAAGAAAGGTTACCCACAAGGATGGTTAACCACGCGGCTGGTTAACCACACAGATGATTATCCACACGGATGGTTAACCACAAGGAAGGTTACCCACAAGGATGGTTAACCACAAGGATGGTTATCCACGCGAATGGTTAACCACAAGGAAGGTTACCCACAAGGATGGTTAACCACAAGGATGTTTAACAAGGATGGTTAACCACAAGGAAGGTTATCCACGCGAATGGTTAACCACAAGGAAGGTTACCCACAAGGATGGTTAACCACAAGGATGTTTAACAAGGATGGTTAACCACAAGGAAGGTTACCCACAAGGATGGTTAACCACAAGGATGGGTACCCACAAGGATGGTTACCCACAAGGATGGTTAACCACAAGGATGGTTATCCACACGGATGGTTAACCACAAGGATGGTTAACCACACGGATGGTTAACCACAAGAAAGGTTACCCACAAGGATGGTTAACCACGTGGCTGGTTAACCACACAGATGATTATCCACACGGATGGTTAACCACAAGGAAGGTTACCCACAAGGATGGTTAACCACAAGGATGGTTATCCACGCGAATGGTTAACCACAAGGAAGGTTACCCACAAGGATGGTTAACCACAAGGATGTTTAACAAGGATGGTTAACCACAAGGAAGGTTACCCACAAGGATGGTTAACCACAACGATGGGTACCCACAAGGATGGTTACCCACAAGGATGGTTATCCACAAGGATGGTTAACAAGGATGGTTGACCACAAGGATGGTTATCCACGCGGATGGTTAACCACAAGGATGTTTAACAAGGATGGTTAACCACAAGGATGGTTAATCACAATACAACAACTAGTTGCTACAAATCCATTTATGATGCAAAGTTTCACCAAATACGAACTCACGGAAACCAAATCCTTGCACATAAACGCTTCGTCCCTTTTGTTGGTTATTACCAAATGTTAACTTTATGATAATAGTCCATTTGTTGATTTTAAGGCAGGAACATCATTTTATTTTACAGATAAAACAATCTTGCTTCATCGGTTGTGGAAGTCCACGGGATAAGGAATTTGATTTAGTTATGTGGGATTAAGGTAACTTCCTACCTGCAGTCAGATTACACGGTCGTCATTTGAATGCAGTACGTGGCTGCAGGTTAGCATCAGGTCTCGCAGGTGCACTGCAGTGCCCCCTGTTTGGCAAGAATTTCGAATTTGTTCTGCGTGCCGGCAATAGCTCACCGACTCTTCATTGTGGACACCGTGGGGTCATTAACTTGCACAAACCAATGGTGTCAGACAGGACACCTGGTTTAACGTCCATCCAAGGGGTGACACACACACACACACACACACACACACATTGATGCGTCGCCATACCCGTGCAACACCAGAACGGTAATTTATAGCTGGGTCAGGATTCAAACCCTGGCTGGATAGCTCAGAGGTGAGCAAACGACATGACCGATTTGTAAAAGAAAGTGCAAGTAGGATAACCAACTTAAATTGTCATAACGACGCCACATTATGCCCACGATTGTATGCAGAATGGATCTTTAATCTGCAGAACAACGTTAACTCAGATTGAAGTTCAATAAAAATCAAACTTTCCCGTCTGCAGAGCGCCGAGCCCAAAATGAAACAATTATTTATTTTAAAAAGCCAATTTTATTTCAAGCACAAATGATTCTTGTATTCGCAGTTGAAATCATTGTTACCTGTGTTACCATTGTTACCTGTGTTACATACTGTGTGTAAGCAGGAAAAAGTTATGGGTGGATTCAGATGAAACATGGTGGGCTGGTTACCTCCGCCTCCAAAGGTGGATTGGAGGTTATGTTTTCACCCCTGTCTGTCTGTGAACAAAATATCTCAAAAAGTGGGTGGATGCAGCTGTAGTTCAGGTGCGGATCCAGATCCGGTATATCTGCCGGAGATAATATCACAATGCTATCACAATGAAAAGATATCACAATGGGCTCCGATGAAGCACAGGCGCACCTGAACGGTGTTTCCAACGACGTC
Organism: Myxine glutinosa; assembly: GCF_964187855.1. Classification (NCBI taxonomy): domain Eukaryota; kingdom Metazoa; phylum Chordata; class Myxini; order Myxiniformes; family Myxinidae; genus Myxine; species Myxine glutinosa. Next base: position 13,251,900 of record NC_136274.1, read on the forward strand.
CGCCTTCAGGTGTTTCCAACGACGTCCGCCTTCAGGTTTTAAATTTTGTACATTTCGGTTTTCACATCAGTTTAAGACTAGAAGACCTGTGAACGGTCGCTGATCTTCCAACCTTTTTTTTTCCTTTTTTCCCCGCCCTAAATTTCCCGTTACCGTTTTTTCCCCTACTTTACCTGAAGATCTTGCGAACGGTCCTTTTCTTGATGGGGCTTGTCCCTTTGTTTTTCTTATTCTCGTATCCCGTGAGTCTCATGTGTTTATGTGTGTGTGTGTGTGCGTGTGTGTCTGTGTGTGTGGGGGTTTGTGTGTGTTTGTGTGTGTGTGTGTGTGTGTGTGTGTGTGTGTGTGTGTGTGCACGCATGTGTGTCAGAGGATAAGACTAGAGGATCGGGAACGTTCACTGATCTTCCAAACCTTTTATTTTTTTCTTTTCTACCCCGTCCTATCTTTTCCCCGTTACCGTTTTTTCCCCCACTTCACCTGAAGATCTTGCGAACGGTCCTTTTCTTGATGGGGGTGGCCCTTTGTTTTTCTTACTCTCGTGTCTCATGTGTGTGTGTGTCTCGTGTGTGTGTGTTGGTTCATGGTGCCATGAAACCATGAACCATGAACCAAAACCATGAACCATGAACCCCGCATGTACTCGGCACCATGAACCCCGCATGTACTCGGCACCATGAACCCCGCATGTACTCGGCACCATGAACCCCACATTGACATTGAACCATGAAACCATGGCACCATTGACCCCGCATGTACTCGGCACCATGAACCCCGCATCGACGGGGTACTCGGCACCATGAACCCCGCATGTACTCGGCACCAAGAACCCCACATTGACGTGGTACTCGGCACCATGAACCCCACATTGACGGGATACGGCACCATGAACCCCACATTGACGTGGTACTCGGCAACATAAACCCCACATTGACCGGGTACTCGGCACCGTGAACCCCACATTGACGGGGTACTCGGCACCATGAACCCCGCATTGACCGGGTACTCGGCACCATGAACCCCACATTGACATGTACTCGAAACTATGAACCCCACTTTGACGGGGTACTCGGCACCATGAACCCCCACATTGACGTGGTACACGGCACCATGAACCCCACCTCATTGACGTGGTACTCGGCACCATGAACCCATCATTGACGTGGTACTCGGCACCATGAACACCGCATTGACGGGTTACTCGGCACCATGAACCCCGCATTGTCCGGGTACTCGGCACCATGAACCCCACATTGACCTGTACTCGACACCATGAACCCCACATTGACGTGGTACTCGGCAACATAAACCCCACATTGACCGGGTACTCGGCACCGTGAACCCCACATTGACGTGGTACTCGGCAACATAAACCCCACATTGACGGGGTACTCGGCACCATGAACCCCGCATTGACCGGGTACTCAGCACCATGAACCCCACATTGACGGGGTACTCGGCACCATGAACCCCGCATTGACCGGGTACTCGGCACCATGAACCCCACATTGACGTGTACGTGTAAAAAATAAAAGGTTTAGAAGATCAGCGACCGTTCCTGGTCTTCTAGTCTTATCCCCTGACACACATGCGTGCACACAGACACACACACATGCACACAAACCCCCACACACAGACAGACACACACACACACACACACACACACACACACACACACACACACACACACACACACACACACACACACACAGACACACACACATGCACACAAACCCCCACACACAGACACACACACACACACACACACACACACACACACACACACACACACACACACACACACACACACACACACACACACACACACGAGACTCACGGGATACGAGAATAAGAAAAACAAAGGGACAAGCCCCATCAAGAAAAGGACCGTTCGCAAGATCTTCATACTTAGGCAGTTACGACCGAAAAATAGGGCGTATCGTTCATTTTTTCAGGAAAGCACCAGATTTGGCACAGATGTAGTATGGACCTATACAATTGTTTTCCTGAGGGGCGCCCAAAAATTCAGAACCCCTGGTGGCCGCCATATTGAATTTCAATGTGACCGCCCTTTTTTTCCATTTTCCTTGAATCTCATAGTATTTTAGGTAAAATTTCAATTCCAAGTGATACACATTGTTTTATTGGTCTCTGATAACAATGAAATGGTATTAATTAATCAAAGTTACACACAGTTGCAGTTTTAACTTAAAATATTGTGGGCACTTGAAAGGTGGAGGCTCTCGCACAGACGCGTAGTACTACAAGCACTGTCCATCGCAGTCACACAGTGATGTGCAGGGCAGATTTGCCCTGGAGCATTTACAGTTGCCTTTACAGGCCGACTTACAATGGCAGCTTGTTAACTCTGAACATGCCTCCTGTGTCAGTGGTATTGTGGTCCAAATTGGTGTCCAAGAAGTCCCTGTTTTCATCCAGCCCCAATCAGCTGGTGATGGAAGTTCTGGGTAGGGCACAAGTGCCTGACTCCATACGTGTCCAGCCTGAAAACATGCACGTTTTAGGTGTTGTTCGAAGGCGTCTGCTGTTGGGGGAATGTGATCAATTGTTCTTGCCTTCTTCGTGAACAAGTGTCGGCGCATGTCATTCACTGTCTTTATCTCGGTAGTCCGGTCATAGAGGATGGCAACATATCTTTCTGTGCTCTGTAGTTCCATAGTAATAGCGTCCACAGATGGCCTATAAGCGAGAGCATGAAAGGTCTGCGTGATGCTGGGGTATGCCTCCCAAGCCTTCCAGGCTGTCTTTTTCCCAATTTGGGCAAAAAAATGACACTGTGTCGCAACCAGTGAAGGCATGAAATAATGGCAAAGACTCGGACTTCCTGCGGCCAAGGCCGGTGGCAATTTTATGGATGGCAAGGTAGCGGTAGCTTTTACCAGTGCCAATGGCAATCCAGAGTTCCTCCACACCGTGTGGCTGGTACGTAAAGTAGTGTGCTATTGCCAAGACCACAATATCAGAATCTACAGTTCGAATCAATACCCGTTTTCTCCCCCTTTTCACGGCGCCCCTCAGGATATAATTTAATTTCAAAATTTCTGAATTTTTGGGCGCCCCTCAGGAAAACAATTGTATCGGTCCATACTACATCTGTGCCAAATTTGGTGCTTTCCTGAAAAAATGAACGATGCTTCCTCTTAACTGCCTAACTATCAGGTGAAGTAGGTGAAAAAAACGGTAACGGGAAAATTAGGGCGGGGAAAAACAGGAAAAAAAAAAGGTTGGAAGACATGCACACAAACCATGTTTGTGTTTGTTTATGTGTGTTCATGGTGCCGACAACCAGTCACGACCGTTCACAGGTCTTCTAGTCTTAAACTGATGCGAAAACCGAAATGCACAAAATTTAAAATCTGAAGGCGGACGTCGTTGGTAACACCTTGAGGCAGACGTCGTTGGAAACACCTTGAGGCAGACGTCGTTGGAAACACCTAAAGGCGGACGTCGTTGGAAACACCGTTCAGGTATCGCGCCCAATGTTTGTTTCTTTTTGAACCTCTCCGGCCACTCGTCCTGGTATTTGACGACGCAAGAGTTAAATTGAATCCTGCGACAGGGGTGAAAACATAACCTCCAATCCACTTTTGGTTGCGGAGGTAGTTCGTACGGAACTCTGTCGAGAGCATATACAGTCATGTGAAAAAGTATGTACACCCCATGTAAAGTTTTGACTTTTTCAACATATTTCAACATACAGCTATTTGATCTTCATTTCAACAATATTGATACATAAAGGTGATATAATATAACAAATATCATGAAACATTTACATTTTGTAGTCCATTGTATAATTTAAATAAACATAAATGCAAATTTAGCATGTGGAAAAAGTAAGTACACCCCAATATTTATCACTACTTCAAATACCTAAAATTAGAATCAGGTGCACCAGCTCAGGTGCAAATGATTAGAACATCGTTAGAGAGGATCTTAGAGGAACCTGTCTTATTTAAACCTCAGACATTTAGTTTGGTTTGCTCTTTGTTGTTGAAGTGTGCGGCGTCACCATGGCTAGATCAAAAGAGCTCTCTGATGCATTCAGAAAGAAGGTTATAGATGCCTACGAGTCTGGGAAGGGATTTAAAAAGATCTCCAAACAATTTGAAATCAATCATTCGACTGTCCAGAAGATCATCTACAAGTGGAGAAGATTCCAAACAACTGCCAACTTGTTCAGGCCAAGCCGCCCCAGCAAGTTCAGCTCGAGAGCAGACCGCAAGATGCTGAAAGAAGTCTCGAAGAACCTCAGAATGTCATCACGGGACCTACAGATAGTTCTTGCCACAGTTGATGTCAAAGTGCACGAGGCTACCATTAGAAAGAGGCTGCACAAATTTGATCTGCATGGGAGGTGTGCCAGGAGGAAACCTTTGCTGTCCAGAAAGAACATCAGGGCAAGACTAAAGTTTGCCAATGAACACCTTGGAAAAGACCAGCACTCCTGGAACAATGTGCTCTGGACAGATGATTCAAAGGTAGAGCTATTTGGCCACAGTACCAGAAGACATGTTTTGGCGAAAACCAAAGACAGCATTTGACCACAAGAACCTGATACCAATTGTAAAGCATGGTGGTGGAAATATTATGGTTTGGGGCAGCTATGCTGCATCAGGGCCTGGGCAACTCTCCATCATAGAATCCACTATGAATTTTTCATTGTACCAGAGGGTGCTTGAGGATAATGTGAGGCCATCTGTCGGAAAGTTGAAGCTCAACTGAAGGTGGACCTTGCAACATGACAATGACCCTAAACATACCAGTAAATCCACCAAGGAATAGCTGAAAAGAAAGAAATGGAGAGTTCTGGAATGGCCAAGTCAAAGCCCGGATCTAAATCTCATTGAAATGTTGTGGGGGGATTTGAAACGAGCTGTGCATGCAAGAAACCACACAAACATCGCACAGCTGAAAGAAATCTGCATGGAGGAGTAGGCAAAAATTTCTCCCAGTCGATGTCAGAAACTGGTAGACAGTTGTAAGAAACGCCTACTTGAGGTTGTTTCTGGCAAAGGGGGCAATACCACCTATTAGAGCCAAGGGTGTACTTACTTTTTCCACATGCGAAATTTGCATTTATGTTTATTTAAATTATACAATGGACTACAAAATGTAAATGTTTCATGATATTTGTCATGTTATATCACCTTTATCTCTCAATATTGTTGAAATGAAGATGAAATAGCTGTATGTTGAAATATGTTGAAAATGTCAAAACTTTACATGGGGTGTACTTACTTTTTCACGTGACTGTACCTCCACCTGCTTGGCCATATCACTCAATGGTGAAGAATCACTTGAAAAATTAAATAATTCTCATTTCCGAATCCATATTCAGATCTTCACAAAAATCGAATCCAATCGACCTTATCAGACACCCAACCTCTCCACCAGGTTTCGTCCACATCCGTCCACAATGGATCTGGATCCGCACCTGAACTAAAATCAAATCAATTGGTCCTGGTCACCCACCAAACTAGAACAGCTCTCAGTGGAGAGCATACCTCCACCTGGTTGGCCATATCACTCAATGATGAAGAATCGCATAAAAAATTCTACAAGCTGGATCCGCATCCAGATCTAAACCAAAATCGAATCAAATCTTCCTTGTCACACACACACAACCTGTCCGACAAGTGTCGTCCAAATCCATCCATAAGTTTTTGAGATATCCTGCTATATGTTGGTTTCAATCCGATCTCTCAATGGTGAAGAACTACTTTTAAAAATTCTACTAGCCGGATCCGGATCTTCACCAAAATCTAATCGAAACTTCCTTGTCACATACACTACCTTTTTGCTAAATTTCGTCCGAATCCGTCCACAAATTTTTGAGATATCCTGTTCACAAACAGACAGGCAGGGGTGAAAACATAACCTCCAATCCACCTTTGGAGGCGGAGGTAACCAGCCCACCATGTTTCATCTGAATCCACCCATAACGTTTTCCTGCTTACACACAGACAAACAGGTAACAATGATTTCAACTGCGAATACAAGAATCATTTGTGCTTGAAATAAAATTGGCTTTTTAAAATAAATAATTATTTCATTTTGGGCTCGGCGCTCTGCAGACGGGAAAGTTTGATTTTTATTGAACTTCAATCTGAGTTAACGTTGTTCTGCAGATTAAAGATCCATTCTGTATACAATCGTGGGCATAATGTGGCGTCGTTATGACAATTTAACTTGGTTATCCTACTTGCACTTTCTTTTACAAATCGGTCATGTAGTTTGCTCACCTCTGAGCTATCCAGCCAGGGTTTGAATCCTGACCCAGCTATAAATTACCGTTCTGGTGTTGCACGGGTATGGCGACGCATCAATGTGTGTGTGTGTGTGTCACCCCTCGGATGGACGTTAAACCAGGTGTCCTGTCTGACACCATTGGTTTGTGCAAGTTAATGACCCCACGGTGTCCACAATGAAGAGTAGGTGAGCTATTGCCGGCACCCAGAACAAATTCGAAATTCTTGCCAAACAGGGGGCACTGCAGTGCACCTGCGAGACCTGATGCTAACCTGCAGCCACGTACTGCATTCAAATGACGACCGTGTAATCTGACTGCAGGTAGGAAGTTACCTTAATCCCACATAACTAAATCAAATTCGTTTTCCCGTGGACTTCCACAACCGATGAAGCAAGATTGTTTTATCTGTAAAATAAAATGATGTTCCTGCCTTAAAATCAACAAATGGACTATTATCACAAAGTTAACATTTGGTAATAACCAACAAAAGGGACGAAGCGTTTATGTGCAAGGATTTGGTTTCCGTGAGTTCGTATTTGGGGAAACTTTGCATCTAAAATGGGTTTGTATCAACTAGTTGTTGTATTGTGATTAACCATCCTTGTGGTTAACCATCCTTGTTAAACATCCTTGTGGTTAACCATCCGCGTGGATAACCATCCTTGTGGTTAACCATCCTTGTTAAACATCCTTGTGGTTAACCATCCTTGTTAAACATCCTTGTGGTTAACCATCCTTGTTAAACATCCTTGTGGTTAACCATCCTTGTTAAACATCCTAGTGGTTAACCATCCTTGTGGTTAACCATCTTTGTTAAACATCCTTGTGGATAACCATCTTTGTGGGTAACCATCCTTGTGGTTAACCATCCGCGTGGATAACCATCCTTGTGGTTAACCATCCTTGTGGGTAACCTTCCTTGTGGTTAACCATCCGTGTGGATAACCATCCTTGTGGGTAACCATTCTTGTGGGTAACCATCCTTGTGGGTAACCATCCTTGTGGGTAACTATCCTTGTGGTTAACCATCTGCGTGGTTAACCATGCTTGTGGGTAACTATCCTTGTGGTTAACCATCGTTGTGTTATCAGGACCAGAAAATCCCATATTATGCAATGAGTGCTGAAACCTTTTGATCACAGTGGATTCTTGCAGCATCGTTCATTTATTTCATAAAATGTCATTGACATTTCACAAGGTGCAAAGAAATGCACAGCGAGAGATAAAATATATATATTAAAAGAGCATTCTTCTTCTTCTTTCATGCGCAGCACAAGTCTGTGAGATGGCATCATTGGCCGTGGGCACGGCCATGCCGCTGATGCAGTGCCCCCTACAGGTTTGGGCAGGAATTTGTAATTTGTTTACGGTGTCGGTGATAGCTCAACTACTCTTCGCGAAGGACACCGTGAGGTCTTCAACATCCACCAACGGATGCTGGCTGACGGGACGTCCGTTTAACGTACATTCGATGGACGGCACACACATGGATGAATCAACCTGCCGGTGAAACATTGGGATGACAGTTTGTAGCTGGATTGGTATTTGATCCCAGGCTCGACAGTTTAGAGATATAGGCCATGGGCTACCTAGACCCCTGGTGCACCCCCCCCCCCCCACCAACCTACCAACCTACCAACCTACCACCCAAGGTTTTTTTTAAGCCTTGGGGTGTCCTGAACACGAAATTGAATGTTAACAGTGAAAATATAGGGACGAACTTTCCTGCGTCAAACACCATGGTGACTATCCGTTAACACCTGTTAACCTTCACACAAAATTTTTCAAATTTTTGAAAAATTTGGTAATGTTGGAAAAATTTCCAAATTTGGGAATGTTAGGGAATTCTTTACCGGACGAAATTTAGGGAATTTAATCCACAGTACAAGATTTATGGAATTTAATCAGCAAAGCCGAGCCCCCAATACAACATATGGAATTTAATCAGCAAAGCCGAGCCCCCAATACAACATATGGAATTTAATCAGCAAAGCCGAGCCCCCAACACAACATATGGAATTTAATCAGCAAAGCCGAGCCCCCAACACAACATATGGAATTTAATCAGCAAAGCCGAGCCCCCAACACAACATATGGAATTTAATCAGCAAAGCCGAGCCCCCAATACAACATATGGAATTTAATCAGCAAAGCCGAGCCCCCAATACAACATATGGAATTTAATCAGCAAAGCCGAGCCCCCAATACAACATATGGAATTTAATCAGCAAAGCCGAGCCCCCAATACAACATATGGAATTTAATCAGCAAAGCCGAGCCCCCAATACAACATATGGAATTTAATCAGCAAAGCCGAGCCCCCAACACAACATATGGAATTTAATCAGCAAAGCCGAGCCCCCAATACAACATATGGAATTTAGTCAGCAAAGCCGAGCCCCCAATACAACATATGGAATTTAATCAGCAAAGCCGAGCCCCCAATACAACATATGGAATTTAATCAGCAAAGCCGAGCCCCCAATACAACATATGGAATTTAATCAGCAAAGCCGAGCCCCCAACACAACATATGGAATTTAATCAGCAAAGCCGAGCCCCCAATACAACATATGGAATTTAATCAGCAAAGCCGAGCCCCCAATACAACATATGGAATTTAATCAGCAAAGCCGAGCCCCCAATACAACATATGGAATTTAATCAGCAAAGCCGAGCCCCCAATACAACATATGGAATTTAATCAGCAAAGCCGAGCCCCCAATACAACATATGGAATTTAAGGCCGCCAACGCGATTCATGGAATTCATGTTTTCTCCAACACTCTTCACGATTATTCGCCATACAGTTTTTGTTTTCAGTTATATCTCCTGTTGTACATGTGAAAATATAGTTACGTTCTACCCAGGCAATTCTGAAAGGACTTCGTCACAGGTTAGTTAAGTTTTTACTCATACATGTCGTGTGACATGGCTATGAAAATTCACAACAATTGTAGTTAAGTTTCAATTTCCAGTGTACCATTGAACCACGTGAATATACACGTCTCCTGATTCTCTTACCTTGGTTTTACACATAAATACTAAATATTACACATATATTTGATTGTCTTCTGTTTCTAAATATGACTTTAAACGTGTCTTTTCAGGTCCAGTGTGAATGCACCAAATGACGCAGCCTGATCATGTCTGATCCTACTGACCCCTCCACGCCGATGGAGACTGGTCCACCTCCCCAGAAAAAAACACGACACGATAGTGGTTCTACAAGTAATGAAGAAAGACAGACACAGAAACATAGACCCGAATGCATTGTCCATGTTCCAGGATTAAAGTATGGACCCCTTCAGCTTCTTTCGAGCACCAGTACCGCCGAGAACAAATTGTCGAAGTTGCAGGACATCAGACAAAGACGGCTTTCCCAACCAGTGGATTCTACACACAGGATGAAAGGATCATGTGATCTAATACCCAGTACCCTGTCGGACCATCATGGTTATCACCGACAATGTTACCAACGCTTCACTATGAATCTGGATCGCCTGCAACCATCTGAACCATCTGACCCACTTGAAACAGGTACTGCCCACAGAACAAGTCGGTCGTCCGAAGGTGATCGCGTCCTCTTCAACCCCGACTGTTTATTTTGTAAGTCTGAAGGGAGGAAGAAGATCAAATCAAGTGGATCGTGGACATCAGAAGGTTTGTCAATGTTTGAATTTGACGGAGGGAAAAATGTTGTCGCGTCAGCTGAGGAGCGAAGTGATGAGAGCTTGCTACGTCGGATCAGAGGGCATGACCTGTTCGCATGCGAGGCCAAATATCGCAAGTCCTGTCGGGCCAAATATGTACAGAAGCCGCAAAGTGGAGAAGCACTGACGATGAACAGCGGAAGAGGCAAGCCGACATGGAGAAGGCACACGGAGAAGCATTCGAGGCTGTCTGTAGCATACTGGACACAGATGTCCTCGAAAAGAAACAAATTCTGAAACTAACGGATTTACGCAACATTTACATATCATCCCTGCAGGATTCGCAATACCCTAATCCAGAATACAGGAGCGAAAACCTGAAAATAAAGCTGCAGACGCATGATCAATACAAGGACAAACTATCATTCTGTAACATGGGCTGCTACAAATCATTCAGTGTACAGCTCCACTATCGACACGGATACAGCTGTGAAGCATGCCTACGAGCTTGGATCCGCTGATCCAAGCTCGTAGCACTGACGATGAACAGCGGAAGAGGCAAGCCGACACGGAGAAGGCACACGGAGTTGTGTGAAGGTTAACAGGTGTTAACGGATAGTCACCATGGTGTTTGACGCAGGAAAGTTCGTCCCTATATTTTCACTGTTAACATTCAATTTCGTGTTCAGGACACCCCAAGGCTTTAAAAAAACCTTGGGTAGTAGGTTGGTAGGTTGGTGGTGGGGGGGTGCACCAGGGGTCTAGGTAGCCCATGGCCTATATCTCTAAACTGTCGAGCCTGGGATCAAATACCAATCCAGCTACAAACTGTCATCCCAATGTTTCACCGGCAGGTTGATTCATCCATGTGTGTGCCGTCCATCGAATGGACGTTAAACGGACGTCCCGTCAGCCAGCATCCGTTGGTGGATGTTGAAGACCTCACGGTGTCCTTCGCGAAGAGTCGTCGAGCTATCACCGACACCGTAAACAGATTACAAATTCCTGCCCAAGCCTGTAGGGGGCACTGCATCAGCGGCATGGCCGTGCCCACGGCCAATGATGCCATCTCACAGACTTGTGCTGCGCATGAAAGAAGAAGAAGAATGCTCTTTTAATATATATATTTTATCTCTCGCTGTGCATTTCTTTGCACCTTTTGAAATGTCAATGACATTTTATGAAATAAATGAACGATGCTGCAAGAATCCACTGTGATCAAAAGGTTTCAGCACTCATTGCATAATATGGGATTTTCTGGACCTGATAACACACCGATGGTTAACCACAAGGATAGTTACCCACAAGGATGGTTAACCACGCGAATGGTTAACTACAAGGATGGTTACCCACAAGGATGGTTACCCACAAGGATGGTTAACCACAAGGATGGTTATCCACACGGATGGTTAACCACAAGGATGGTTAACCACAATAAAGGTTACCCACAAGGATGGTTAACCACGTGGCTGGTTAACCACACAGATGATTATCCACATGGATGGTTAACCACAAGGAAGGTTACCCACAAGGATGGTTAACCACAAGGATGGTTATCCACGCGAATGGTTAACCACAAGGAAGGTTACCCACAAGGATGGTTAACCACAAGGATGTTTAACAAGGATGGTTAACCACAAGGAAGGTTACCCACAAGGATGGTTAACCACAAGGATGGGTACCCACAAGGATGGTTACCCACAAGGATGGTTATCCACAAGGATGGTTAACAAGGATGGTTGACCACAAGGATGGTTACCCACAAAGATGGTTAACCACAAGGATGTTTAACAAGGATGGTTAACCACAAGGATGGTTAATCACAATACAACAACTAGTTGATACAAACCCATTTTAGATGCAAAGTTTCACCAAATACGAACTCACGGAAACCAAATCCTTGCACATAAACGCTTCGTCCCTTTTGTTGGTTATTACCAAATGTTAACTTTATGATAATAGTCCATTTGTTGATTTTAAGGAAGGAACATCATTTTATTTTACAGATAAAACAATCTTACTTCATCGGTTGTGGAAGTTCACGGGATAAGGAATTTGATTTAGTTATGTGGGATTAAGGTAACTTCCTACCTGCAGTCAGATTACACGGTCGTCATTTGAATGCAGTACGTGGCTGCAGGTTAGCATCAGGTCTCGCAGGTGCACTGCAGTGCCCCACGTTTGGCAAGAATTTCGAATTTGTTCTGGGTGCCGGCAATAGCTCACCTACTCTTCATTGTGGACACCGTGGGGTCATTAACTTGCACAAACCAATGGTATCAGACAGGACACCTGGTTTAACGTCCATCCGAGGGGTGACACACACACACACACATTGATGCGTCGCCATACCCGTGCAACACCAGAACGGTAATTTATAGCTGGGTCAGGATTCAAACCCTGGCTGGATAGCTCAGAGGTGAGCAAACTACATGACCGATTTGTAAAAGAAAGTGCAAGTAGGATAACCAACTAAATTGTCATAACGACGCCACATTATGCCCACGATTGTATACAGAATGGATCTTTAATCTGCAGAACAACGTTAACTCAGATTGAAGTTCAATAAAAATCAAACTTTCCCGTCTGCAGAGCGCCGAGCCCAAAATGAAATAATTATTTATTTTAAAAAAGCCAATTTTATTTCAAGCACAAATGATTCTTGTATTCGCAGTTGAAATCATTGTTACCTGTTTGTCTGTGTGCAAGCAGGAAAAAGTTATGGGTGGATTCAGATGAAAAATGGTGGACTGGTTACCTCTGCCTCCAAAGGTGGATTGGATTGGAGGTTATGATTTCACCCCTGTCTGTCTGTCTGTCTGTTTGTGAACAGGATATCTCAAAGATTTGTGGACGGATGTGGACGAAACCTGGTGGAGAGGTTGGGTGTCTGACAAGGTCGATTGGATTCGATTTTGGTGAAGATCTGAATATGAAGTCGGAAATGAGAATTATTTAATTTTTCAAGTGATTCTTCACCATTGAGTGATATGGCCAACCAGGTGGAGGTATGCGCTGTCTTCAGAGTTCCGTCCTAGCTTCCTCCACAACCAAAAGTGGATTGGAGGTTATGTTTTCACACCTGTCTGTCCGTTTGTGAACAAAATATCTCAAAAAGTTGTGGACGGATTCGGAGGAAACCTGGTGGAGATGTTGTGTGTCCGACGAGGAAGAATCGATTCGATTTTGGTGAAGATCTGAATATGGATTCGGATATGAGAATTATTTTTTTTTACTTCTTGAGTGATTCTTCACCTTTGAGTGACATGGCCAACCAGGTGGAGGTAGATGCTCTCGACTGAGTTCCGTCCTCGATAGATTCCTTTCCACTTTTCAAACGACGGAGCCTGAATCCGACTGGCCAAGCATTACACGTCACAACGCAGACTCGGGCTAAATCTCAACTTGAACGTGCAACTCCTGCGCTGCTGTCAACCTCGCAATGCATGCGAAAAAGGAATTGTGAAGTGATATTCAGAATTGTGTATTTTATTTTGAAGTAATGAATGTTTTGCCAAAAATAAAGGACAGAAACAAAGATCGTCACAACAGTATTATTGAAGCGCAAGCAAAAGGTGCAACTTGTCTTGTATTTCCGCGTATCAGCAACCTTACGCCATGACAGATATTATGGAAGCCGAAACACCATTTTCTGGTGGATACGTCAATGGGATCTTGAGCAGTTCATCGAACCGCCTTGGGAAGTGCTCATTGGGACATCTGCGTCTCCATGGCATGGGTTGTCCACTCGGGGGAATGTTGGGAGATCTTCTCGAGCAAGGAGTTCACCTGGAAGCAAAGAGACTGGATTTGTTTGTCCCAAGAAGGCAAGGCGTCTCGCGTCTCGAAGTGCACGATGCCGTCGATCTGGTCGATCACGCCGGTCATGCGTCCCTCGGTGATCATCTGAGACGCGATTTTTTCAGCCTTCGACGGGGGGATTTCGAGCAACGCTCCCAGCTCCTGGAACGTTATGTTGTCGTAGAGCTTGCTCGCGGAGAGCAGGTTGTGTTCGATGACGGCGCGGTCCAGGATGCTGGAGCCGTCGGCGGTGGTGGCCTTCTGGTGCGGCGCGAGCGATGCGGCGAACTCCTGCAGCTGATCGCCCCGGATGATCCGGTCCAGGTACATCTTCTCCAAGATGCCGTGGGCCGCCAACTGCTGGCACCGCTCGTCCTTGAAGAGGGTGGCGAGCATGCGTGACCGCTGCTGCCCGGCAGACGCCAGGATGGTGCAGTGCAGGGCGTGCTTGAGCGCCTCCATGCGCTCTTTCTCGGCCACGATACTCTTGTAGGAGAGCTCGTTGTACCTCTGCGCCGCTTCGATGAACTTGCGCCGGTAGTCGAGGACCCGCGCGTAGCACACCTTGTAATGGATCTGCAGCTGCTCGTTGGTCGATTCATTCTGCAGCAACGACGCGCGGTTAATGAAAGCCTCCGCTTGCACCGGGTCATCGTCCTCCAGGTAAAGGCGGGCAATCTTCAGGTAAGTCTCGAGCTTGTAGTCCACGCCGTACTGCTTCTGACCCGTCTCCAGCGGGATTCCCACCAACACCTGAGCCGCGTTCCGCCAGTCCTCCTCCCTCTCGTATATGGAGGCCAGGTGCTGACGGATGCTCGCCACTTGCTCCTCGAAGCTGATCACCCTCGGCTGCACTCGCTCCAAAGTGAAATGAGCCACTTCCTTGGCCACGGGGTCGGGCAAGCGGGGGAGTTGCGAGCAGAAGTCGCTCAGGAGTTGCCTGGAGATGACCAGACTTACATTTTCGTTCGCCATCGCCTCCACGAAGGCCTTCAGGGCGTCCGGTTGCTGAGCCGATCCCGCCGATTCCATGGCCTTGTCCAGAAGTTGCCGATACCTGCACACCAGGTCTTTGTGCGAGCCGCTGGAAGTGGCCAGAGCTTGGAGCTCCTGCCTCACGCTGGGAGCCATTAGGGACGGTCGGGCCGACGTCGCTCGAGCGGTTCGCTTCTTCCGGTCTTTCGACGCAAACCGTCACCGCTGGCAGCAACACCAACGATTTCTGTCTCTCCTTCTGCCTGATGTGCCTAATTTACAACGATAAGACTTTGTGCTAAATCTTACAAAACGAATCGACACCTTCGCAAAGGCCGCGAACGTTGACCTTCTACTCCCATTTCCGGTACAAGGAAAATAACCCATCCTTTCCCCAAAAAACTATTTTAAAAAAATACAATGATGACTTTCTTATCTTCCTTGTCTATTCATACTTTTATTTATTTCGTCATCCTTTACATTTTGGTTTCACCTGGAATCTGTTCCCGCTCAGTCAGATAGCCGAGTTATAATTAACACAAATACGGTAGTGCTAGTTTTATCAATAACTTTTAAAAATAGCTCAAACGTCTTACATCGCGGAGTTTTCTATAATACCATAGTTAAATGTATGTCATATACAAAAAATGCTTACGTAACGAAAAGTGATAAGCAAGACTCACCGTGTAGACTTCCGAGCGGTGTATCGTTGGATTACTGTTTGCATCGTGCAGCTGAGTATTGTATTTTGTACGGATATTTCCGTGTGTTGTACGTGTGTCTTGAATGATGGTGCTGTGAGTTTTAAATCTAACATAAACCTAGACGAAGGTTTGTATATTATTGTAATTTTGGAAATAATAGCGAAATTTACATCATGCGATATTCGTTTGCAAATTTAATAGGAAATATTAAGAGACTTACTGATACAGTATTACAGTGAGAAAATCGATTATGAGGAACTATCGTTTTAAAGTCATTCCAACAAAATGAATCAAAGTAGAAAATACATTAGTATCAGCCGAATATTATGGATGTGTAAATAAATTACTGACAGCTGCACTGGGCTCCAGCCTTATTAAAATTACATTTAGAATTTATATTCCATCCTGGAGGCATTTATTTTCTATTTACATGTAAGTTGATTGTTGTGAAATACAACATTTTAATAATTACGTTTGAGCACAAAGTCGATCGGTCACGTGCTGATGTTTTGAAATCGCACTGAGGTAAATAACGAAGGTTTTCCGCATGTGTGCATTTGTTTATTTATTTATTGGTACGTGCTTTCCCCGTCATTGGTTTATACAAATATCCAGAAACAGAGGATGTTTGATCGTGCACATTCTTCCGTTCTTTACGAAAATTGTACTTTTTATATGGAATGTGCGATCTGCCTGCATTTATAGTGATTACCTAACGGTCTTAAAGGCCTTCACTGTTGGGGCCCACACTACGTGTTAGTGTTAGTTATGGAAGATGCTCCCATCAGTGATGATCTTTTAGCGAAAAAATCCTTTTCTGTTGTTAGCATTCTTCGTTCTAATTTTCTGTTCTATTTTTTTTTCGTTCTTCTTCGCTCTGTTTTTATTCGCTCTCATTAATATTATTAT
The DNA here is from genome assembly GCF_964187855.1 of Myxine glutinosa. NCBI lineage: Eukaryota > Metazoa > Chordata > Myxini > Myxiniformes > Myxinidae > Myxine > Myxine glutinosa. The sequence goes on from NC_136274.1 coordinate 13,268,213, forward strand.
TTTTGCCCCTTTGTTCCTCGCTTCTATTCTTCTTCTTCTTCACTACTAGGACCCAACTGCAAAGCCGCAATGCGCCGGCAAAGCCAAAGCCTCTTGCCACTATTTTACCCATCACTATGGCATCAGTAGGTTAGGTAGTTGGTAGTAGGTAGGTGTAGTAGGTACCGTACCAAGTTCAAAATGACACCATTTGCATTCTGGATGAGATTGAAATTTATAAAATTTACTTCTTGATTAATTCGGTGAATTCCGTCTCAACTTCGGATATTTCCGGCCGTGAAAAACTATGCCCTACGGCCGCGAGATTTCAAAAAAAAAAAAATTCGTCAATTTTGGAATATTTGACGCCGTTTTCAGCCTCCGAAATGCGTAATAAGCTTTTTTGAAATATTTTTCAAATGCTCAAATCTCATTGGTTCCGGTGTTTGGTGACGATTTTCGTTGAAGATAACCTGGGCCCGTGCGGGCCCGGGGAACAAGATTGGTCTTAAAGTATTTTAATTACAAATTAGAGGTGCATATGATGGTGAATCAAACAAAGACGGGTGAAACAAACTCCTATTGAACTTTTTTGCAATTTTTTTATGCATACTTCCGCATCCAGAAGATGGCGGCCTCCATTGAGCGATTTGGTTTTTGAAATATTTTTTCAAATGCTCGAATCTCATTGGTTCCGGTGTTTGGTGACGATTTTCGTTGAAGATAACCAGGCCCGTGCGGGCCGAGGTTGGTCTTAAAGTATTTTAATTACAAATTAGAGGTGCATAAGATTGTGAATCAAACAAAGACGGGTGAAACAAACTCCTATTGAACTTTTTTCAATTTGTTATGCATACTTCCGCATCCGCAAGATGGCGGCCTCCATTGAGCGATTTGGTGCGTCAAAGCTTCGAAATTCTCAAGGTATCCAGCAAAATCTGGCTTTTCAACATCATACGTACGCGTTCATTCACAACACCGGCTTCGCCGGCTACTAACTTCTGCACTCATATTCTTCTTCCTCTTTGCTACTATTCCTTGTCGCTCCTCCCCTGCACTCGACGGATACTTCTTCACTTCCACTCTTTCTTCACTTTAACCACTTATTTGCCTAAAAAGCTTTTTAACTACATATTTGTCTGAAAAACTTTTAAACTACTTATTTGTCTTAGCCTGGTGTTGGTTTAGCGGTTAGGGCGCTAGCTTGGGATCCTAGGATCTTGAGTTTGAATCCCGGTCGATCACTGAATTAACGCCAGGGTGGTTGACTCAGCCTGTCATCCTTCCGAGGTTGGCAAAATTGAGTACCAGCTTGCTGGGATGAATGATCCGGTGTGTACCCCGATTTAGAATAGGTACACCATATCCCTGCACATCGTAAGAGCGTGACCAAGGGTTGGCGTCAGGAAGGGCATCCGGCCATAAAAACATTAGCCTCAAACAGGGAACCATGAGGTCATGGGGCCTGCAAGGGCAACCCCCACTCTAGCGGGGAAAAATGGCCTTACAACGATCATTCATATATTCATATTTGTCTAAAAAAACTTTTAAACTACTTATTTGCCTAAAAATCTTTTAAACCGCTTATTTGCCGAAAACACTTGACTACTTATTTGCCTAAAAAAGCTTTTTAACTACTTATTTGCCTAAAAAACCTTTTTAACTACTTATTTACCAAAAAAAACTTTCTATCTACTTATTTGCCTAAAAAACTTTTCAACTAATTTGCCTAAAAATCTTTTTAACTACTTCTTTGCCTAAAAAATTTTTCAACCACTTCTTTGCCGAAAAAACTTTAAAACTACTTATTTGCCTCTTTGCCTAAAAATAACTTTCGTTTATTCTCCTGATTTCTTTAGCTTTGTGCAAGGTTAGAATTCAATCCATACTACATAACATTTGCCATTGAAATGACAAAACATTTGATTATTTAATAACTTATTCAACAGAGAAATGAAGACGAACAAACTGTACAAGCTGTGGGTCACCAAGAAAGGTTTCCAGGGCAGTGGTAAGTTCCACGATCAGTGGTTGGTGGTGAGGTGGATGTTACTTTCGCGGTGAGTTTATTTGATGAAACGCTGTTGTTTCTCTGGATTAAGAACTTGCTCATTTGTAAGCAACCTCTGCATCCATGACAGATGAGGAGCTCGTGGTTAATCCAAAAGCCTTTCCCTCTGTCAAGATTGGAGACATCCTTGAAATTGCTCATACGGATAATGAATATAGGTGAGGATTACCACTGACATTTTGTCCGAGTTGCGGTTTTCTTGGTGCTTTTCGAGTTCCTACATTACTAGTTGGCAGTGCCTATCAGGTGGAATGAGCTTAAAGCTGGAATAATATTAGATTATTATTATTATTTCTTTTTATATACAGAATCGAGGCTCGTGAAAGAGCTAACATTTATCACAAAAAAAAAAAAAATCAAACAGACAGATGAAAAATCGGTCAGAGGCTGAGAACTTGCCGGAATTTACTTTTTTATCGGCCATTCAGGACAAATATGGCGGCCGAACAACGTGACTGATGACGTCATCATTAACATATTTTATTCCCCATGGAGAGTTCTTTACAATGAGCCATGTCTCAATTTTTTCTGTTCAGCACTTTCAGAGATGTAGAGGTGCTAAGTTTTTCGGTTTTTCCAAGATGGCGGCTGAACCACGTGACCGATGACGTCATCAATTGAGCACAGTCTATTCCAGGGCAAGACAAATATGTGTGCAAAGTTTGGCGATTCCACATGCAACGGTGTAGACGTAGTGCTGCAAACAGACAAACAAACAGACAGACAGATGAAAAATCGGTCAGAGACCGAGGACTTGCCGGAATTTACTTTTTATCGGCCATTTAGGACAAATATGGCAGCCGAACCACGTGACCTATGACGTCATCATTAACATATTTTATTCCACATGGAGCGTTCTTTACAATGAGCCATGTCTCAATTTTTTCTGTTCAGCACTTTTGGAGATATAGTGGTGCAAATTTTTGCCGTTTTTCCAAGATGGCGGCCGAACCACGTGACTGATGACATCATCATTAACATATTTTATTCCCCATGGAGAGTTCTTTACAATGAGCCATGTCTCAATTTTTTCTGTTCAGTGCTTTCGGAGATATAGAGGTGCAAAGTTTTTCGTTTTTTCCAAGATGGCGGCCGAACCACGTGACAGATGACGTCATCAATTGGGCACAGTCTATTCCTGGGCAAGACCAATATGTGTGCAAAGTTTGGCGATTCTACATGCAACGGTGTAGACGTAGTGCTGCAAACAGACAGACAGACAAACAAACGAACAGATCAACAGATTCCGGCAAGTAACAAACAGACAGATGAAAAATCGGTCAGAGACCGAGGACTTGCCGGGATTTACTTTTTTATCGGCCATTTTGGACAAATATGGCGGCCGAACCACGTGACCGATGACGTCATCATTAACATATTTTATTCCCCATGGAGAGTTCTTTACAATGAGCCATGTCTCAATTTTTTCTATTCAGCACTTTCGGAGATAAGGAGGTGCAACGTTTTTCGGTTTTTCGAAGATGGCGGCCGAACCACGTGACCGATGACGTCATCATTAACATATTTTATTCCCCATGGAGAGTTCTTTATACTGAGCCATGTCCCAATTTTTTCTATTCAGCACTTTTGAAGATATGGAGGTGCTAAGTTTTTCGGTTCAAGTTTCATTTTTTCGGTATTTCACATCATTTGTCGTTTTTCATGGCGCAGTCAATGTTATTTTCATGACAATGCGACACAATAACTGGTGTCACATGGCCATTACCCCACGCATGCGAAGCAGGGAGTGCGCTAAGCAATTGAATCACTTTTCCTGTTGGTGTTTGTCTGTCTACAAACGCCATTTGATGATCGAGGAACAACTTGATTTCAATTGAATGTTATATTTTGAACACAAATCAGAACATTAATCAGAAAGCGAACCTGTAGTTCAGCGATGTTTTGGTTCTGAAATTGTCTCGATTATGCATCCGTAGAGAAATAATATATAAGTATAAGAAGAAGAAGCTCACCGAAGAAGAAGCTTCACGCGAAGAAGAAGAAGCTCACCTATATGTAACTAAGTAGGGAATCTGTATAGAATAAGATCGTATATGTGTCTCCATACCAGGGGTGGAGCTATGCTAATTAGGTAGGGCTTAAGGATAACCTCCAGTGTGTAATTGCTCCTGTGATTTTTCCCCTTTGTTTTTATTTAATCAAAAGGGTTGCCCACGATTGTTCCTCATCAATCCTCAAACCTCTCCAATGCTCTGGAAAACCCTCGCTTTCTTTTTTTCAGACTGGTCCACATTGTGTTGTACTGTACCCCATCCCATAGCTATCCAAACAGTAGCTGCATCACTCTCTGCTGATTTGAAATGATTGTAGACGTTGTTCTGATATATGGAACATGAGCAGAGGTACCTGGCGTAGCCGGGCATCGCAAAGTCGCTTCGCTGACGGGAATATTAGGAGAGGTGGAGAGAGGGGAGGGTGGGGGAGATGGAGATGGGGGGGTGAAGACAGAAAGGGTTGGGAGAGAGAAAGAGATAGAGGGAGATGAGAGCGAGGGGGAGGAGAGAGAGAGGGATTCAGTTGGGGTCCAGAGGGAGAGAGATGGTGGGGGGAGATGAGGCTACAGACCATACACTCCCGAGAGAGGAGTGGTGTACGCTCTGGAGAGAAGGGTAGTGCGAGGAGGGGAGTGGTAGAGAGGGAGGAGGAGGAGAGGAGGAGGGAGGGGGGAGATAGGAAAGAGTGGGAGAGCGAGGAGGCTAGAATGCGGAGGGTGGGGTAGAGAGAGAGGGTGGTAGGGGGAGATGGACGACGAGGAGGGGGCGAGAAGAGTGAGGAGGGGGCGAGGGGAAGAGTAAGGAGGGGAGATAAGATGGACAGGACTAAACATTTTTCGGATGTGACACCAAGTTTAACGTCCATCTCAGGGATGGCACACACATTGATGAATCACCTTGCCTGTGAAACACTGGGACAACAGTTTATAGCTGGGCCAGGATTTGAACCCAGGTTAGATGGCTTAGCGCGAGTGTGCATACCTCTCGGCCATCATGCTTGTCCCTTGCTTTTAATAGTTTAATTTACTTTGCCTTCCTAACTCCTGGGATGTCCCCACAGAGTACCGAGCTGCTGTATCACCATGGGAGCCAAGTGTCTTACACTCAAGCAAGCACTCCAATGAAGTGCCATCGCGCAAAATTGAATGACGTCATATGCAGCGACACCTTTTACAAAATTACTTTACAGCATGTATATTTTTGTGGTACAAAACTTAAACAAACATTTCAACAATAAAAAAGACATTCCAAAGCTCTGGTTCACTCTCATCAAGGAAAAACGTGAACAGAATGAAGCAGCAACAAAGACACATTTTATAGATGTAGTTATTATCTCAATGCTCATTGGTTGATACTCAGTAACCAATAGGATAGGAGGATGGATCATCTGTCGACGATTCACCAATATTCATCCACGTAGTTAACATGGTCAAAACAAATACAATGTGTGCACAAATTCCTTTTGTCGTCAAAGTATCGGATCGTTTTACTTGATAAATGTTGTCTCCATTATGTGGAGATGTGAGATACTGCATGCTTTGCTCAGGGTTCGGAACCAGCTTTCATGATATTGCTCTGCTCACCAAGGATTACTCAAAAGATGAGATGGAAAATGGAAATCCATGGTATCCATGGAAATCTCCATGCATGGCTTGCGGACTTCCTCTCTGGTCGTAGACAACGTGTGGCCCTGAATGGATTTCTCTCATCTCCCCTTCCTGTTCAGGCTGGAGTTCCCCAAGGCAGTGTTCTGGGCCCTGTGCTTTTTCTGGTCTTTCTCAATGATCTCTCGGACTCTCTGGAAAATCCTCTCTATCTCTTTGCTGATGACTCCACTCTCTGCCGCTCCATTCCGCATCCCTAAGATCGGCAGTCTGCAGCCTCCTCACTCTCTGAAGACCTGGACAAAATCACAGACTTGTCAAACAAGTGGAACATGTCTTTCAATCCTGACAAATCTCACACTCTTACTATGTCTCTCCGAAAAGATCGACTGGACAACCCTCCCATCTACTTTCTCAACAATCCTCTCCAAGAAGTTCTGTCGCTCAAGTTTTTGGGTCTCACTATCTGCCATGATCTTTCTTGGGAAAACCACATTTCCAAGCTGGCCTCCAAAGCCAGTCGCCGACCTAATTTGATCCTCGAAACGTTGAAACAATTTTTCCTTTCCAGGCAAATATATATATTTTAATGCTTTTAGACATTAGATGGTGACACCTCGCATGAAACTGCCGTGTTTGCATCCGTGTGAGGTATGTAAAAAAATTCGTCGCTGCGTGATGACGTCATGTGCAGGGACGTCGTTTTTTACATACCACACGGCTCACACTGAAGCAAACATGGAATATCATTTTGCTTGTAACAGTCATTGCAAAGCCTCGCAAATTCTGGTGAGCAAAAATTGAGTGAGAAGCGACATGTCACTGTGTCCAGCAGACAGAAAGTTACTGCGTTTGATGTCCCAAGATGTGACGCGGCTTTGTGTGACGACTGGCATTTGGGTTTCTGGGCCGTTTGGAGAGAAAGACGGCTTGTCTAAAAGGCGGTGCTTTTTACGTTTGGAGAGAAGAAGGAAGGCGTGGCCTGTAGAATGGGTGGTGCCAGAGCTGTAGATAGAGCTCTGGATGGTGTCCCCCCTGCCCCCAACCCTCCTCCACCACCCCACAGACACAAATTCAGCTTTATATATATATATATACACAAAGAATTAAGTTAAGCACCCCCCCCGTTTTTTTACAACCTCGCACATTACAAGTTTGTTGTCGTCAAAACAGTGTAATATACCCATGATATTGCTATATTTTCTGGAGAAGTGATATTATGGTCACATAAAAACATAACAATCATGGCGTTTTCAATATTTTATTCTGAATAATTTAAGGTGAAAATTTTTGGGAATTTTAGGCATATTTTCACCTCAATTTAAGTATGGAGCTATAGGTCCATCACGGACAGTGTGGATGACGTTTATGTTTTCTAACGTACAGTCATTGTTCTGAGAAGACCTCTAGCGATCTTTGCGTCAATAACGTGTGTAGGACCCACGTGATCGGATCACTGACTCAACCCTACGTCTCATAGACCCTATAAGCCGTCGTATGCGTTGCTGTGGCAGGTTGTTCCATTCCCGATGTAATGCACGTTCCAATTCATCCAGATTGGCTATTGGAGGGACCATCTTCGCAATTTGTCGTCCCAACATGTCCCAAACGTGCTCGAGGGGGTTCAACCTGCCACAGCAACGCATACGACGGCTTACAGGGTCTATGAGACGTAGGGTTGAGTCAGTGATCCGATCACGTGGGTCCTACACACGTTATTGACGCAAAGATCGCTAGAGGTCTTCTCAGAACAATGACTGTACGTTAGAAAACATAAACGTCATCCACACTGTCCGTGATGGACCTATAGCTCCATACTTAAATTGAGGTGAAAATATGCCTAAAATTCCCAAAAAATTTCACCTTAAATTATTCAGAATAAAATATTGAAAACGGCATGATTGTTATGTTTTTATGTGACCATAATATCACTTCTCCAGAAAATATAGCAATATCATGGGTATATTACACTGTTTTGACGACAACAAACTTGTAATGTGCGAGGTTGTACAAAAACGGGGGGGGGGGGGGGGGGGGTGCTTAACTTAATTCTTTGTGTATGTATATATATATATATATATATATATATATATATATTATGATGGCATTCAATCCTGGAAAATCTGACTTACATTGTCATTCTGGAAGGGGCGTGAAAGCTACCCCACCCATCAATTTCCTTGATCATCCACTGGAAGAAGTTCAGTCTTTTCAACTTATCACCCTCGCAATCAGCCGTGACCTCCCCAAGGGTGACTACATAGTAAAGTTGGCTGCAGACTGCAGGTCAAAGTCTTTCCTTGGAAACTCAAAGCTATTCAGTCTACAATACCTGTCTATAGCACAATGTAGTACTTCTGTCTGCCGTCGTCTGGCACCCCAGCATCACATCTGCATCTGCTGGATTCTGTGGAATCTAAAGCTCTAATCATTATTGGAATGCCCTGTGATGAGGATGAAGCACAAGGTATGTTCCTTTGACATCGCAGATAGGTTTAGGGTCTTTCTATTTTTTTTTACTGCTTCTCCTCCAATATTATGCCTTCTCACTCAGTCCTCCGATTATTCACCTGGGATACTCGTGCTCTTCTCATGACTTCCTCCTTCTTAAACTTCCTAATTTCAGGCTGACCACACACCTCAACTATATTTTTGCTAGCTTCTCCCATATATGGAACCGCCTTCCAAATGCCGTTCTTTTTCCACTCTTCCCTCTCCAGGGCTTCAAGCAAGCAGTGCATCCATGATCTTTATCATCCCATTTAACCCTCCCTTACCCAACCCATTGGCTTGCTGAATGTGCCCAATTGTTACCCTGCTACGCCACTGTCAGTTCAACCGTGCCCTTCCATGAGCCTCGTTCTCTTGAACCAGAATTTAGTGATGCTGAATGCAGGATTCCATTTTTGTTGTTCATGTTGCGATAAATGATCACGATGCATTCTAAAAGTCCGATAAGCCACAGTTCACTGTCGTTATTTTGATAAAATAGCTGTTGTACATTACTTGTCTTGTACCTGAGCTTCTGTAGGTTTTATGTTTCTTACTATTTCTCTGTTTGTAGCCCTCTGCTGCTCCAGGTTAAATCATTAAAAGAAGATCATCAGAAGGGTAAGTATCGTTTTTCACAAATATAACTTCATAAACGATTGTTTTACGGAAATATTATTGGCAAATGAAGATCGAGTGCTCTTCTTCCAGAAACTATCAGCGTGGATCAGTCCGTGGCCACAGTGTTCAACCTTCGGCCTTACCAAGACGTCTTTGTGAGTGTTGTGGATGCCAAGGTAAGCTATATCAGCTACTGTGTTCAGCTGTTTTCACACTTTGTCGTTCTGGTTTTGAATGTGGCTCATTGTTTCCCAGGAAGTAACCTTGGATCTTGTAGAACTGACATTTAAAGACCAGTACATCAGTCGCAGCGACATGTGGCGCCTCAAGAAGAGCCTGGTGAGTGAGTGAGTGAGTGAGTGGTTCTGGGGACATTCAATGGACCAAGTTGGTTAATTTGTTATTTTAATAAAGTTGCTTCCTGGTTATCGTCTCTTGCAGGTCAACACTTGTGCCTACATCACACAGAAGGTTGAATTTGCTGGAATAAGGTTGGTGGATTCACTTTAGCGGAGTTTAACCTTTTTTGTATTTACCATCATTTACATTTACCATTTACTGTAATAAATAGAGGTTTGTGGCTGTAGCTATGTCAGAAATATTTACTCGTTGATTGGTCGCAGCACTGACCAATCGGGTGTGCCCATTTTCCCCTTCACTCATCCATTGGTCGTGGCATTGACCAATCGGGTGTGCCTGTTTTTCCTTTCACTTTACAAGTAGTCACGGCATTGACCAATTGGGTGTGACCGGTTTTCCAGCATTGTTATTCGTGTCTGTTATTGTGTGTATCCGCATCAGCAAACATTGGTGCATCTAGGTGGTGCGGTAAATCAACACATTTTCCTCACCTTGTGTAACCTCACCTCGTGTTACCTCACCTCTCACTACGGTCATTACAATATTGGTGATATCCTGGTTTTGTTTTATCTATATATATAAAACACAGTTTGTGTGTGTGTGTGTGTGTGTGTGTGTGTAATGTTACCGATAGACTCCTAAACGGAGAGGCTTACGTGCTTGATATTTGACATAGACATGGCCATTGAGCCTGGGACGAACATGGCCGAACTCAAAATATTTGACGATCCATATTTTTTATTCATATTTACCTCAGCGCATTTCAGCGAAGTACCCGCTAATCTCAGCCGGTTCCAGAGCAGCTCGCTGATTCGCTCAGAGCGATCACATGATGTTCCATTACCGCCGCCAGACTGATTCGCTCAGAGCGATCACGTGATGTTCCATCCCGTCACACGTCACACGTTTTTTCACCTTTTATGCGATCGTGTTTTGTATCGATTTTGTGCGATATGAATTAAATGTCTTTGAAACAGCTGTGAAACGTCTTTCCACAACCCTTCCGTAACCGATTGGAGCAGTTTATTGCCGCATAAAACGAGATCCGCGAAGCGAGTTGGCCGAGTCGTGCTGACCAAGATGGCGACACGGCGGCTTCACTTTTCACGGAGTATGAGCGTTCTATATATTTTCAATTCAGTGCGCCCGTGATTTGTGGCATAGACATGACCATTGGGCCTTCACGGTGTAATTTGTGCAAGGCTTTTGTCCGAGTGAGCTTGAGTCGAGAGGGTGAATGTACTGGGTGGGAATGTACGGGTCTCCCTTCCCCCGCCCGGCAACGCCGGTACTGGAGGACGTCACAGGATCGGTGAGTCTCCAAAATCCGCTTCGTGCTGTTGCGAATATGCAGGACTATGTCCGATTGTTGTGCTGCTCTCCGACCATGAGAACTGCAACGTCATTGTTGACTGGCCATCCCCTTCCCTCCCCCTTCCCCCTCCCCCCTCCGTCCCCCCTTCCCTTCCCCCTCCACCCTACCCCCTCCACCCTACCCCTCCCCTTCTCCCCTCCCCCTCCCCCTCCATTTCCCCCTCCCCCTCCATTTACCCCCTCCCCCTCCCTTTTCCCGCTCCCCCCTCCCCCTCTCATTTCCCCCTCCCCTCTCCCCCCTCCCCCTCCCTCTCTCATTTCCCCCTGCCCCCTCCCCCTCCCTTACCCCCCTCCCCCTCCCCCTCCCTTACCCCCCCTCCCCCTCCCTTACCCCCCTCCCCCTCCCTTACCCCCCTCCCCCTCCCTTACCCCCCTCCCCCCTCCCCCCTCCCCCCTCCCCCTCCCCCTCCCCCTCCCTTCCACCTCCACCCTACCCCCTCCACCCTACCCCCTCCCCTTCTCCCCTCCCCCTCCCTTTTCCCCCTCCCCTCCCCCACCCTTCTCCCCTCCCCCCCTCTTCTCCCCTCCCCCCCCCCGTTCCCCTCCCCTCCCCTCCCCCGCTCAGCAATGCCGGGTACTTCTGCCGGGTCCCCCCCTCCCACCCCTCACCCTCCCCCCTCCCACCCCTCACCCTCCCCCCTCCCACCCCTCACCCTCCCCCTCCCACCCCTCACCCTCCCCCCTCCCACCCCTCACCCTCCCCCCTCCCATCCCTCACCCTCCCCATCCCCCCTCCCATCCCTCACCCTCTCCACCCCCCCTCTTCCCTCTCCCCTCCCCCCTCCCACCCCTCACCCTCCCCATCCCCCCTCCCACCCCTCACCCTCCCCATCCCCCCTCCCATCCCTCATCCTCCCCATCCCCCCCTCTTCCCTCTCCCCTCCCTCCTCCCCTCCTCCCCTCCCCCCTCCCCCTCCCACCCCCTCCCATCCCTCACCCACCCCATCCCCCCCTCTTCTCCCCTCTCCCCCTCCCCCTCCCACTCTTCTCCCCTCCCCCCCCGTTCCCCTCCCCTCCCTACCGTTCCCCTCCCCTCCCCTCCCCCGCCCGGCAATGCCGGGTACTTCTGCTAGTCAGGCTATAATCCAATCTGTTGTAACATTTTGTAATATATTATGGTTTATGCACTCTCTCTCAAGATAACAGAAGGTAATTCGATAGAACTGAAGGAAACCAGTGAAATCACGGGTGCGATATCTTGACACAACTGAAGGTAAATTTAAGTGAAGGTATTGCAACAATTAAGACTGCACAAATGTATTAAACTTTGTCAAGCTTGCTTGCTCACGGTGTTGCACAAACCAGGTATTATTTTTTTAAATTTTATTTTGATGCCAGCTCGATTCAAACTTGGGACCTGCTGTCCCACAGGCATGCAAGTTAACCGCTGAGCTATATGGTCAAAACCATTGAGTGTGAAAACAGTATATACACAAAATGTACATCATATAATGTCGTCTGCATGAAAGCAAAGTGGCTGTCAAAAAAAAAAAAAAAAAAAAAAAATGGCTGTCAAAATGCCATTAAAAAATACTGATTAATTAAAAATGAAAAGCAGAAATGACGAGTCAATAAGTATTCAACATCTTTGCTATGACGCTCCAAATTGAGCTCAGGTGCATCCAGTTTCCTTTGATCATCCTTAATAAGTCTCTATAACTTGATTGGAGTCCACCTGTGGCCAATTCAATTGAATGGATATGATTGAGAAAGAAACACACCTTTCTATATAAGGTCCCACAGGTGAAAGTGCATGTCAGTACAGAAACTCTGCCATGAAGTCCAAGCAACTGTCTAGAACTCTGAGATAGGATTGTGAGGAGGAATAGATCTGGGGAAAGGGTATAAAACAATTTCTAGATTGTTGAAAGTTCGCAGGAGCACAGTGAGCTCCATCATTAGGAAATGGAAAGAATATGGAACTACCCAGACTCTCCCTAGATCTGGTCGTCTGACCAAACTGAGCAACCGTACAAGAAGAACCTTGGTCAGGGAGGTGACCAAGAACCCAATGACCACTTTGACAGAACTACAGAGTTCCTTGGCTGAGATGGGAGAACCTGCTAGAAGGACAACAATCTCTGCAACACTTCACAAATCTAGACTTCATGAGAGAGTGGCCAGATGGAAAGTACTCCTGAGGAAAAGGCAAATGACAGCACACCTGGAGTTTGTTAAAAGGTGCGTGAAGGACTCTGAGAACATGAGGCAAAATATTCTGTGGTCTGATGAGACAAAAATTGAACTATTTGGCCTGAATGCAAAGAGCTGCGTCTGGCAGAAACTGAGCACAGCTCATCACCCATCTAACACCATCCCTACTGTGAAGCATGGTGGTGGCAGCATCATACTATGGGGATGCTTTTCAGTGGCAGGGCCTGGGAGACTTGTAAGGATAAGGGGAATAATGAATGGAGCCAAGTACAGGCAAATCCTTGAGGAGAACCTTCTTCAGAGTGCAAAAGACCTTGGACTGTGGTGAAGATTTACATTCAAACAGGACAACGACCCCAAACATTCAGCCAAAGCAACACTGGAATGGCTTCAGAACAAGAACGTGAAAGTCCTTGTGTTGCTCGGCCAAAGGCCAGACTTGATTCCCATTGAGAATCTGTGGAAAGACTTGGAGATTGCTATTCACCGATGCTCCCCATCCAACATGACTGAGCTTGAACAGTTTTGTACAGAATAATGGGCAAATATTGGCAATCAAGATGTTCAAAGTTTGTCGAGACCTATCCCAACAGACTTACAGGTGTAATTGCTGTCAAAGGTGCTTCCACCAAGCTGTCAAAGGTGCTTCCTCTACTCTCCGTCGCTCCATTCTTCATCCCTCAGATCGGCAGTCTGCAGCCTCCTCACTCTCTGCAGACCTGGACAAAATCACAGACTGGGCAAACAAGTGGAACATGTCTTTCAATCCTGAAAAATCTCACACTCTTACGATGTCTCTCCGAAAAGACCGACCGACTGGACAACCCTCCCATCCACTTTCTGAATAATCCTCTCCAAGAAGTTCTGTCACTCAAGCTTTTGGGTCTCACTATCTGCCATGATCTTTCCTGGGAAAACCACATTTCAAATCTGGCCTCCAAAGCCAGTCGCTGACTGGGCATCCTCCGTCGTGCGAAGTCCTTCCTTGGCACACCTGAGCTCCTCACCACATACAAGGCTTACATCCGCAGCTCAATGGAATACTGCTCTCCCCTCTGGGCTGGTGCTCCTGCCTCACACCTAGCTCGTCTTCACGCTGTTGAAACCAAAGCGTTCAGAATCATTGGAATCTCCCGCGATGAAGCTAACTCCAAGGGCCTCTCACTCACTCACTCACCGCAGGCAGGTTGGTGGTCTTTCCGTCTTCTACCGACTCCTCTCTGCCCTTGCCCCCCCCAGCTCTCTCTGGGCTCTGTCCCGCAAATATTCCTACAGGTCGCACAAGATCTGCCTGCAACCCTCTTATGGATAAACTGCCAAAATCAAGACTCTCTGCTCACCTTCACTCCTTCATTCCTCTTTTCTCCCGCCTCTGGAACAAACTCCCTCACTCTCGTCAATCCCACTCCACCCTCCAGGTCTTTAAAACAGCTGTTCACCACCATCTCTTATCTTCCCCCATCCAAAACATTGATCTTTTCTACCCCTGCTAATTTCACCCCAATTCCACTTTTTTGAAATACCAACTTCTGTCCTGGAAGTCCTTGGTGTCCTTGTGTTTTATACTTCTCCCACCCCCCCCCCCCTTCCCACGCCTCCTCCCCCCAAGCCCGCTCCCTTCCACACATCTCCCTGCTCTCAAATGTTATGTTTGTGTGCTTCCCCTTCTCTCCCCATCTTGTCTTCCGCGCCCTCTTTTTATATATTTTGTTTGTCTGGTTGATTTGTTTGTGAAGTAAATGTTAGCTCTTTCACCAGCCTCGATTCAGTATACAAACAAAACAAAACAAAACAAAAAACAACGATAAGCTAGTTTTGTATTTTTAATTCAATTTCTGAGATTTGTAGAATTTCTTTTTCACTTGGAAGTTATGGGTTACGATGTGTAAATAAAGGTGGAATAATTTTGGTTTAATGCAATTTAATTCCTCGTTATAAGGGAACAAAAGGTGAAAATTTGAAAGGGGGTCTAGACTTTATATCGGCACTATATACCTACGATGTACCTTCTACTTCTTCGATATACCTAGTATATCTACTTCTATTCTATAATCGATATATCTTCTGGGCCCTGTGCTTTTTCTGGTCTTCATCAATGATCTCTCCGACTGTCTGGCAAATGCTCTCTATCTCTTTGCTGATGACTCAAACTTTTGATTTGTGTCCCAAACCCGTCTCTCTCTGTACCCGTTGTACCCAGCTGCTTCTGGACTCTGTGTCCTTCTCTCCTGAAAAGGTGGAGAAGTTTCTGTCAATCCTCGACTGATTCTGCAACTGGACCAGATGGCATCAGCCTACGGGTCCTAAAATCCTGCTCTGCCGCTCTTTCACACCGTCTCTCTATTCTCTTCACCCTCTCTTTTGCTCAAAGTCATCTTCCATCAGCTTGGAAATCAGCCAACATTACTGCTTTACACAAAAAGGTGCAAAAACAGATCCTTACAACTACAGACCAATCAGCCTGCTCCCAATTATCAGCAAAGTCATGGAATCCATCATTGTTTCGGATTTCGAATCCTTCCTCTTCTCCAATGGCTTGATCTCTTATCATCAATTTGGATTCGGACCAGGTTACTCTACTCTGGACATGCTGCTTATGCTGTCTCAACAATGGATGGAGGTCCTCAATGTCAAACAGGAAATTAGAGCTGTCTCCCTTGACATTTCACGTGCCTTCGATACGGTCTGGCACCCTGCTCTGCTCACCAAACTCTCATCCTATGGTATCCATGGAAATCTCCATGCATGGCTTTCGGACTTCCTCTCTGGTCGTAGTCAACGTATGGCCCTGAATGGATTTCTCTCATCTCCCCTTCCTGTTCAGGCTGGAGTTCCCCAAGGCAGTGTTCTGAGCCCTGTGCTTTTTCTGGTCTTCATTAATGATCTCTCTGACTCTCTGGAAAATCCTCTCTATCTCTTTGCTGATGACTCTACTCTCTGCTGCTCCATATCTCATCCCTCAGATTGGCAGTCTGCAGCGTCCTCACTCTCTGCAGACCTGGACAATCACAGACTGGTCAAACAAGTAGAACATGTCTTTCAATCCTGATAAATCTCACACTCTCACGATGTCTCTGAAAAGACCGTTTGGACAACCCTCCGATCGACTTTCTCAACAATCCTCTCCAATAAGTTCTGTCACTCAAGCTTTTGGGTCTCACTATCTGCCATGATCTTTCCTGGGAAAACCACATTTCCAAGATGGCATCCAAAGCCAGTCGCCGACTGGGCATCCTTCGTCATGTGAAGTCCTTCCTTGGCACACCTGAGCTCCTCACCACATACAAGGCTTTCATCCGCAGCTCAATGGAATACTGTTCTCCCCTCTGGGCTGGTGCTCCTGCCTCACACCTAGCCCAGCTAGGTGTGAGGCAGGATATCTCAAAAAACCAAAGCTGTTGAAACCAAAGCTTTCAAAATCATTGGAATCTCCCGCGATTAAGCTAACTCCGAGGGCCTTTCACTCACTCACCACAGGCAGGTTGGTGGTCTTTCTGTCTTCTACCGACTCTTCCCCGGTCTTGCTCCCCCTGCTCTGTCTGTGCTCTGCCTCCCAAATATTCCTGCAGGACGCACAAGATCTGCCAGCAACCCTCATCTGGTGAAACTGCCAAAATCAAGACTCTCTGCTCACCTTCACTGTTTCATTCCTCTTTACTCCCGTCTCTGAAACAAACTCCCTCACTTTCTTCAATCCCACTCCTCCCTCCAGGTCTTTAAAACAGCTGTTCACCACCATGTCTTATCTTCCCCATCCAAAATCTCGATCTTTTCTACCCCCATTAATTCACTGCAGATCCACTCCTTTGAAATACCGACTTCTTTCCTGGAAGTCCTCGCAGTGTCCATGTGCTTTATACCTCTCCCACCCCCACTTCCCACCCCCCCCCCCTTTCCATGTCTCCCCACCCCCAAGCCCTCTCCCTCCCACAGATCTCCCGATGTCCCTGCTCTCTGCTGTTGTACTTGTGTGCTTCCCTGTCTCTCCCCATCTTGTCTGCCGCTCCCTTTGTCATATGTTTTATGTGTCAGTTTGTTTTTATGTGAGTAATGTTAGCTCTTACACGAGCCTTGATGTTGTACCCAAAAAGAAAGAAAAAAATACAAAAACTTAAAATTAAAATAATGAATATGCTTGTTTTTATATTTACTAGGGCATTGCCCGTACGTGGGTGCCCGTTCCGTGGCCAAAAAAAAAAAAAAACGCTACCCGTACGCTCTACCCCGCCCGTACGCCCGTAAACAAAAAAAACAACGCTCTTCGCTTCCGCCCTTCGCTCTGACTGAATTGGGAGAAATAATGCGCATAAGAAATCGAATTACGTACCGTAATGGCGGTCAGCTCGTAACGCGCTCAGCTCCGCTCGTCTCACATCGGCCACGCCTACGCAACAGAGCGTTCTGTGATTGGCTGCCGGAAGATAAGTCGTCACTGTCCGGAAGTTCGCAAATCGCAGTTAGGATGAATCGTTTTAATTTAATCGCAGTTTGAATTCGTTTTAAAACATAGTTTAACGGCAACATAGTTTTCCAACGTGAAATAAATGAATACGCTGTCAAATGTGCCGTCCGAGGCAGAGTCTGATCGCCACGTTCGGCACACGTGATAGCTCGCTGCTCTCTGATTGGTTGAAGCGTTTTTTGGACATAGCTCGGTAAGTAATTGTCCGATTAATATGAAACCTTGAAAAGGCACATCCTCGGGTCCCCAGCAATATACCTGGCAAGTTTCAAGTATATCGGACCCGTGGTTGTCGAGAAACAGCGGTCACAGACACACAGACACACAGACACACAGACACACAGACACACAGACACACAGACACACAGACACACAGAGATTGCTGGAATTATAGATAGATATCCTGGACTGATCAACAAAAATCATTCATTTTGATTTGACTCGACTTTGTTCTGCATTCCAGAACTCAGGCAAGTGAACTGTGGGTTGGAAGAGAAAAGGTAACTTGTGGTTACATTGGAGAAGATACTAGGGTAAGCGATTTCAGGTGTTTTGTTAGAAACACGAATTTTCCACTCATGTTTGTACATTAAATTTAATAGAAAATACGGTATTGCATTTTTAAAGTATAGTACAGTAATACCCTGGTTTATGCTCGTTAATGTGCCATAAATGTTAATGTGCCGTCTCGTTTCTACCAATACTCACTCCAAACTAGAACGGCACTCAGTAGAGAGCATACCTCCGCCTGGTTGGCCATATCACTCAATGGTGAAGAATCTCTTTAAAAATTCTACTAGCTGGATCCAGTTCCGGATCTTCACCAAAATTGAATCGATTCTGCCTAATCACACACACAACCGGTCCAACAAGTTTCGTCCAAATCCATCCATAACTTTTTGAGATATCCTGCTATGTATCGTTTTTGGCCTTATCTCCAAATGGTGAAGAATCACTTAAAAAAAAAAAAATTTCTCATATCCGAATCCATATTCAGATCTTCACCAAAATCGAATCGAATCGTCATTGTCAGACACCCAACCGGTCCACCAAGTTTCGTCCAAATCCGTCCACAACTTTTTGAGATATCCTGCTATGTATCGTTTTTGGCCCTATCTCCCAATGGTGAAGAATCACTTTAAAAAAAAAAAATTGTCATATCCGAATCCATATTCAGATCTTCACCAAAATCGAAACGAATCGTCATTGTCAGACACCCAACCGGTCCACCAAGTGTCGTCCAAATCCGTCCACAACTTTTTGAGATATCCTGCTATGTATCGTTTTTGGCCCTATCTCCCAACGGTGAAGAATCAATTCAAAAATTATAGTAGCCGGATCCGAATCCGGATCTTCACCAAAATGTAATCATTTCGTCGTTGTCACATACGCTACATCTCTGCCAAATTTCGTCTGAATCCGTCCACAACTTTTTAAGATTTTTGTTCACAAATGGACAAAAAAGACAAAAAGACAAGGGTGAAAACATAACCTCCATCCTCATTTGGTGGCAGAGGTAAAATTTGCTCATTTGAGGTGAGGCATAAACGAACTTGTCCAAGACGGGTACCCTGCTAGTTTCATTCATTTTGATGAGAAAAATTGCTTTGATTTACGTCATTTCGATATTCGTCGCACTTTTCAGGAACGCATCCCCCACATAAACCCGGGTCTTACAGTACTCGTTTGTTCTGTCCATCTGAGAGTATCCTATGTATAATACTTGTGCTGCTACCTTTAGATTGTGCATCCTCTATTCCAGACAAAAGAAAGGAATTTTTTTTTCATCCTACCTTCCTACATTTTGATGCTCTTGAAACTACGATTCACATCCTAATGTTTGGAAAATCCAAAATAATTTTCAGGGTTTATCCTGATAAAGCCTTGAATAAAGTTTTCCATCTCTTCCTTATTCCTTTGTTTTTTTGCTCTTTCAAGATTATCGATAATTTTTGCGCAGATAAGGAATGGGTCAGTGGAGCAGTATGCATGGTTAGAATACAGTGGTGGTGGAGAGGGGGGTGGGGGGGGGGGGGGGGTGGAGGTACTTGGAGACAAATGGATTGCTTCAAGGAAAATTCACTAGATGGGGATTTTGAAAAAGTGTAAGTTATCAATAATGTTTTGAATTAAGTAGATTCCATTAATGGATTAAGACTTGATTTTGGTTACAAAATGGAAGCTCAAGGAAGGTGTCAGATTGGGGAAAAAGGCCGATGTATTGACAAGTGGGTCAGCAGGTTGACGCAATGAACGGGAGAAGAGAAGGGTGTCGGGCTCAGGAAAAACAAATTCCAAGGTCACTTTTTACAAGTACAGTATTGTGTTACGGGGTCCTCCCCTATCCCCTGGTCTCGGTAAACCTCCGAACCCCGAGAGGGTCCCCGGCAGAAAGATATGTTATCCTTGGTTGAAATCGATCAAATCAATAATGAGACCACACCAAGGGTTATGAACAAACAATAATATATTATGAATCACACCGGAATCACGACACAAATAATAATAGCAATTCGCCCTACAATCACTATTTTAAGATGGTACCACCTTATCTATCCCTTTTACCCCAACTCACAGCACTCCCCCAATGTCTCTGTACCCCTCCAAGGCAAAGTCGATTCGCTCCAGCGATTGTTGGATCAATGTCCGATCACAATCAATTGAGGCGTGGACGATCGAAGCAACCCATAGGTCACATGGTCCAACACCCAGCACAATAGCGGTGGAATGGGAAACCTCCCAAAGACGTGCTCCGACGTACACGTTTGCGGTTCAATCAGCGAGTCTCCTTATAATCCTCAAAAGCCACTTTCTTGCACAGCCGTCCCCGGCAACCCACTGGGGAATAACACCCGGCCGACGCGACAAAAACCTTTTCACTGCAGGTAGCGCACGTGGCGAAATGGCGGACGGCTTTCACTCGAGCCGGGGCTTTGAAGCAAGGATCCTCCGGAACCTCAATGCAGATACCCGACTACCCAGGCTCCACAGCACTCCGGCGATATCACCTATCGCACGAACTTCCTTTCAAGGACGCGAAGTTCACTCGCACTGTATGCTCGGTCTAGAGCTTCAACAAAAACGTCTTTCCACGATCTCCTCACGCCTCTTCTTCTTCGCTCCCTTTCTCTTCCGGGTCACGATCCGGATTTCCGGCCACATTTTACCAGGAGCGCTTTTAAACCTTTTAACCACAATAACCCTTACTGAGAACAAACAATAATAATAATACCAACAATAATTAGGGCCGAATCCGTAACGCTTCCCCCCCTCAAGAAAGAAAGTTTGAACACAGCGAAAACTTTCTTTGTAGGCAAATTCTTGAAACCAACACAAGTAATCAATGCTTCCCAAAAAATAAAGCAACAAAACTTCGAACAACTTACAGAGATTTCCAAAGTTAATTCACTCTGGACAAAGCATCAGCAACAACATTGTCCCTGCCCTTTACATGTTCAATTTCCAAGTTACCCCTGCAAAGCCAAACTCCATCTCATCAGCCTCTGATTTTTACTTTTAGTTTCTTTTGGAATGAAGGTTAAGGGGTTGATCAAAAATCCCAAGTCAAGCAAATCGATAGCACTTTTTCTGGGAGGCCGAGCTGAGGGCCAGGTTCCATGGTGGTTGGGTGGTGAGGCCTGGACATATTCACTACATGGACGCCTTTAGGAACGTGGAGTTCACGGTTAGTCCGTGTAGGAAAGTTCACTACATGGACGCCTTTAGGAACGTGGAGTTCATGGTTAATCCGTGTAGGAAAGTTCACTACATGGACGCCTTTAGGAACGTGGCGTTCACGGTTAATCCGTGTAGGAATCTTGGCTCGGCTGCTCCGCAGCATTCAGTGCTTCAACTCTTTCTAACTTTCCTAACAATCACGGTTGAACCACTTGTCACAGTAGTCACCTGAATGGCGGTCACCTTCTCGGCCACTGCTCTGATAATCCTTCCTTCGGGAGCTGTCATAACTCTGGAAGCCTCCATAATAATATCGATTGCGGCCACCACCCCTACTACTCCGTGGTCCTCCTCTGTAACCCCCTCGACCCCTAGGAAATGCCTTCCCGACTGTGATGGTCCGACCCTCCAACTCCTTGCTATTCAGATCCTTTTCTGCCTCTCTGACATCCTTTGAGTTTTCAAACGTGACAAAGCCAAACCCTCTTGACTTTCGTGTCTCCCTGTCTTTTATCAGCAGCACTTCCAAAAGCGGTCCATATTTGCTGAAGGCAGACTCCAGAACATCTTCCTTTGTTTTGAAGTTCAGTCCACCTACAAATAAATTGCTAAATTTGTCGCCATCCCTAACTGTTGTGGTGTTATTTTCCCTACCGGGCTTTTTAACAACGATCGGGTTACCATAAACTTGACCACCGGCCAAATCATTCCCGATAACAACAGATACTCCCTCTACAGGAAGCGTGGCTTGTAAACCGATGGTGACCGGTCCTGACACCAAATCAGACTCCAACTGGATGACATGAAGTGGAGCTCCAACGCAGCCACCAATCCCCTGTAAACGAACACTATCACCAGTTGCCATCTCCTCGGACAATGGCAAGATGCCTTCAAGCATTAAAGATTGATGTGCTCCTGTGTCCCTCAATACACGAACATAACAGTTGGACATCAAGTGTCCAGGTTTATGGCAAAAAGTGCAAGTAGGCCCGGAGGAGAACCTCGTGGTCTGCCAAGGCATGGGGGCGGCGGTCTGCCTCGAGCCCCCCGGACGATAGGTCTGTCTTGGCACCGCAGTCTTCTGATTTCTAGAAGTCGTGGTATCAGAGTGGTCCTCATTTTCATCTCGAGGCCGCCCCCATGAATTTTCATTCTCCGCCCCTGATGTACCATAGCTCCCCTGACTAGGTCTGGGCGAGAAGTTCGGTGTGTGGAACCCCATACTGTGTGTTAAGGCATAGTCATCTGCCAGGGTTGCTGCCTCATACAACTTTGGTACTTTCCTTTCCTCCAGGTATACTTTAATGTCCACGTGGACACACTGTTGGAATTCCTCCACCAGGATCAATTGTCGCAATAGTTCGAAGTCTTTCCCAACTCCTTTTGAATCACACCACCTATCAAACATGGTTTCTTTCAATCTGGCAAACTCCACATGGGTCTCACTCTCACTCCACCTGGCATTCCGGAATTTTTGTTGGTAAGCTTCCGGGACCAATTCATAGGCTTTGAGAATGTGTTTCTTCAATACCTCCTAATCTGCACATTGGTCCATCGGTAAAGCCGAATAAATATCTTGAGCTTTACCCACCAGACACTTTGCACTCGTATGGACCAGTACTCCTCAGGCCAGTTTAACAGTCGAGCCACTTTCTCAAAGTGTGGAAAAAAACTTGGCTACCTCCTTTTCATTGAAGGGTGGAACCAGCCTCACATGTCTGCCAACATCCCAGGTGTCTGGCTAGGTGTCGTACCAGTCAGCAGAGATGGTACCTCTCCCTGTTCTCTCCTTAACTCCAGCTCCTTGACTTTAATTTCCTGCTGACACGCCAATTCACGGTCTTTTAACTCCCTGTCGGTTTTTCTCTCCTCTGCTTCGAGTTCCCTTGCAGCTCTCCTTTCCTCTTCTCTCTTCTGCTTTCCTTTCCTCTGCTTTTAATCTTTCCTGGAGTGCTCGTTCCTCTGCTTTTAATCTTTCCTGGAGTTCTCATTCCACTCTCCTTTCCTCTGCTTGTTTCTCTTCTCTTCTCTCTTCTGCTTTCCTTTCCTCTGCTTTTAATCTTTCCTGGAGTTCTCGTTCCACTCTCCTTTCCCCTGCTTGTTTCTCTTCTCTCTTCTGCTTTCCTTTCCTCTGCTTTTAATCTTTCCTGGAGTTCTCGTTCCTCTCTCCTTTCTTCTGCTTTTAATCTTTCCTGGAGTTCTCGTTCCTCTCTCCTTTCCTCTGCTTTTAATCTTTCCTGGAGTTCTCGTTCCACTCTCCTTTCCTCTGCTTGTTTCATTTCTCTTCTCTCTTCTGCTTTCCTTTCCTCTGCTTTTAACCTTTTCTGGAGTTCTCGTTCCTGTTCTGCTCTTTCCGTTTCTGCTTTCCTTGCCTCTGCTTTTAACCTTTCCTGGAGTTCTCGTTCCTGTTCTGCTCTTCTTTCCTCGCTCTGCAATTGCAACTCCAGTTTCCGGAGCTCCACCTCTTCTGGTTCCTCGGGTAACCAATCCCGGGCTACCTCTTCCCATGTTCCTAATCCCACCATAGATTGTATCACCACTGTCTGCATCTCTGCCTTCCTCATATTAGTTCGGACCTCCAAGCTAAAATGTGTGGCCAATTTCCCGTGCCCCGATTTTACTAACGTTCTGAACTGTGCTTCACTCGGGGTCACTGCAAACTTCTCTGCGTCAAACTCCATGGTGACTATTGTTAACACCTGTTAACCTTCACACAAGAAATTAAAAAAACAAATTTTTTTTTTTGGGGGAAAATTTTTGGAATGTTGGAAAAAGTTCCAAATTTGGGAATTCTGGGAATGTTAGGGAATTCTTTCCCGGACTAAATTTAGGAAATTTTATATCCCGGACGCAGACCCAATTTCGAGCCCACGAATATCAATTGGACGAGCCCCCAATTTCTGTTACGGGGTCCTCCCCTATCCCCTGGTCTCGGTAAACCTCCGAACCCCGAGAGGGTCCCCGGCAGAAAGGTATGTTATCCTTGGTTGAAATCAATCAAATCAATAATGAGACCACACCAAGGGTTATGAACAAACAATAATATATTATAAATCACACCGGAATCACGACACAAATAATAATAGCAATTCGCCCTACAATCACTATTTTAAGATGGTACCACCTTATCTATTCCTTTTACCCCAACTCACAGCACTCCCCCAATGTCTCTGTACCCCTCCAAGGCGAAGTCGATTCGCTCCAGCGATCGTTGGATCAATGTCCGATCACAATCAATTGAGGCGTGGACGATCGAAGCAACCCATAGGTCATGTGGTCCAACACCCAGCACAATAGCGGTGGAATGGGAAACCTCCCAAAGACGGGCTCCGACGTACATGTTTGCGGTTCAATCAGCGAGTCTCCTTATAATCCTCAAAAGCCACTTTCTTGCACAGCCGTCCCCGGCAACCCACCGGGGAATAACGCCCAGCCGACGCGACAAAAACCTTTTCACTGCAGGTAGCGCACGTGGCGGAATGGCGGACGGCTTTCACTCGAGCCGGGGCTTTGAGGCAAGGATCCTCCGGAACCTCAATGCAGATACCCGACTACCCAGGCTCCACAGCACTCCGGCGATATCACCTATCGCACGAACTTCCTTTCAAGGACGCAAAGTTCACTCGCACTGTACGCTCGACCGCTCGGTCCGGAGCTTCAACAAAAACGTCTTTCTACGATCTCCTCACGCATCTTCTTCTT
This sequence comes from Myxine glutinosa, assembly GCF_964187855.1. Classification (NCBI taxonomy): domain Eukaryota; kingdom Metazoa; phylum Chordata; class Myxini; order Myxiniformes; family Myxinidae; genus Myxine; species Myxine glutinosa. The sequence goes on from NC_136274.1 coordinate 13,292,723, forward strand.
CGCTCCCTTTCTCCTCCGGGTCACGATCCGGATTTCCGGCCACATTTTACCAGGAGCGCTTTTAAACCTTTTAACCACAATAACCCTTACTGAGAACCAACAATAATAATAATACCAACAAGAATTAGGGCCGAATCCGTAACAATTGCTTTTAATAAGTAAATTCCATTGTAAACAACTGCCCACAATTAATCCATCAATGCCCTTTTCAGACTTATTCACATATGCTCCTATGTGAATCTTTCAGATCTAAAAACAGAACGCTCGGTTGATATCGGGGGAGCTCATGAGGTGGCACTTGGTTGGCAGAAGACTTGGAAATTTTGTCGTGAAGAGCTCACAACAACGGAATCAGGAAAACACTTCCACATGAAAAAAATATGGGTATGAAAGAAGAGATGTGACCATCAAGCTTAGACTTTTGGGGAAGGTAAGAAAAAAAAAGAAGGGTTTCTGGCAGAATGCATGCAACCTGGAGGGGCAGGGACTCCGTAACTGCATTGGGAAGCAAGGAGTCTAATCTGATGCTTGAGGTGTTGAAACTTCATCTGAGCAAAACAGAAAAAGAAAAGTGAGCAACAAAAGATCGTTTTTTGCTCTGACGAAGGGTTAACACTTGAAACGTCAGCTTCTCCTTGCTTTCTATGGCAGTTAGCTTACCTCAATCAACATTTTGTTGATTTTGTCCATTGCTTTATGGAGACGCCACAGTTTCCTATCACTGGGTGGTTTCCAGGTGAAAAGACGAGTGTCTTTATGGCAATTTCCTCACCACATTAATTGTTTTACCAAGAATGAGATGTTGCGCAGGAAATCTGGAGATGTGAAGGTATGAGCTGATGAGAGACGGGGACAAAGACAGTACTGAAGTTTGTTCATTGAGAAATGAGTCCAAGGTCGAGCAGGAACAATTGAAAGACACCAACCTGTAGAGAGAGATTAATGCCGTTGTATTGTAAGCCTTTGTTGTTGGTGGACCAGATGTAAAAGGTGAGGTGGTACATGGTTGGGTGCATGTTTGGTGGTGGAGAGTGAAGGTCAGGGACAGTGGGGGCATGTTCGGCAATAAGATCAGACGAGACAAGATGGAGCAGGTGGAGGTTGATAGAGGTGGATGTTCCACATTAAATTAACTTGCTTTTTTGTGCTTCAGGATAATTTAGTTGGATAAGAAAATAGAGGGAGAGGGAGGAAAGCAGATAAACAAAGATAGATATGGGGAAAAGTGAGAAGAGAACCAACTACATCCACATGGAACATGTACGATTAACACTACAGAAATACACAGGTGTAAAGGGCTTACAACATGAAGGCAGAAACTGCAGATATCTACAATGTTTAAACGAACTGTTGTGGGGTGAAGAAGAAGTGTGGAAAATGAGATTGAAACTGAAAACCCAAAGAATCATGTCCGTTGAGATGAGGCATGTGCTCTAAACAGCCAAGAAAGAAACACCACACCTATACAAAGGTGTACATACATCAGTTAACTCTCAGGGTTAACGATTATAGCATTAACAATTGCAAAAAACACAGTTACAACAGGTGGGACATAAATATTCCGACCGATACAATTTGTAGGAGCAAAGAAGGTCTGCGTGCAATACCTGTGAGAATTTGTGAAGACAGGTGTAAACCTGGAGGTGTTGGGGGAGGAGCATGATGAGGCTTATAAAAACTGTTTTACTTATTTCATAAACAGTATACATATGATTGGTGTATGCATCATAGTTTGAGTATATTGACTCGTTTTGCCTCCTTAAATTGAACTCTTTATTAACTGATATACACTCATTGCAAATATGGTGCTTGGGTTTTGTACTAACTGGAGGATAAACACTGCTCAGGCCAGAAATCCTTGAACATGTGACATTCTCCGATAACGAATGTCCAACAAACATCCCAGCATCACTCTTGGCCCAGTCCACGCTCCACCCATGCACGTCACGTGATCCACACTCTGTCGCCATCTAGTATTTATTTTTTGTCGATGAACCTTATTACCACAGCTGAACAAAATAGTCGTATCTGGACAAATTTTGCTTTTGGAAGGGCGGATCTACCCAGCGGGACATAAGCTGCTGACCCCAGTGGTAGAGACCTTTTTGTAATACCTGTGAATCTCATTTCAGGTCGTTTTTCGTTCAACATACGCTCTTATTTACATCTTCATCCAGATGAGCTCTGAGATGTGGGACTTCGACATTTTTGGTAAGTTTGTGATTGAACACGTCTCCATCTTGATTATGTAAATCAATTATACTGTCACATTTACACTCCCGTCTTGCAGCCATGAAAGTGCTTGGCGGGAAAATGCACACACCGAGGTGTTACCTCAAGGGATGACCGATCTTGGAGCTCATTCTTGAGGCGATCGCATGTCCGAGTGGTCACGCACAGTCTTGCGAAATAGGGATTCATTTAAATATAGGGACGAGCACGAGACTCATTTACAGACTGATCCAGCAGGCGAGAGACAAATGATCAAGGATGATAATTGAATGAATGAATGAATGATCGTTTTAAGGCCATTTACCCCGCTAGAGCGGGGGTTAGCCTTGCGGGCCCCATGACAATCATGGTTCACTGTTTGAGGCAATGTTTTTATGGCCGGATGCCCTTCCTGACGCCAACCCTTGGTCACACTCTTACGATGTGCAGGGATATGGTGTACCTATTCTAAACTGGGGTACACACCTGGATCATTCATCCCAGCAAGCTGGTACTCAATTTGCTGGCAATTTGCAAGCTGGCAAATAATTGATGTGTGAGCTGTAGCAAAGTGAAACTGTGGATTTTTAAAAATGTGTTTGCAAAACAAAGATAAGATTGAATAATCACAAAAAAATGTGCAGAATCCATTCAGGTGTCTAATAGTTTGTTCAATTACATTTGGGGAAACTTTTAAAGATTATTTTAACATGTAACCTTTTTAGATTGTGAGAATTGTTATTTTTACAGTAAAGTCAACCTGTCAACTTGAGTATAAACTACTCTCTCAAGGTTCCGACGCAGATCTTCGAAAATAGGATACTGTCGTATTTAAGCCCTTCACCACGACCGACCGACCGACCGTTAATCAGTCGAGTGTGGAGCTGCAAAACGCTGAAGCATTGCTTTGTGATTGGCTGAAATTAACATGCGGAACCCCGACCAGTGTTGAATGCTCCGCGTTTTAACTGTCTAAACGTGCAACAGGGGCAGGGACTCCGTCACATTACATAGTAGTAATCACATTACATAATACAACTATTACATAGTCGTAATATCAGGATTACAATTAACTAATTTGGCAGATAAGCAGGTTATTGACCGAGAGAAGAAAGGTCCGATTGCTTTATTGTTGAATTGCGCAATAGTCTTACGGTATATAGTTTTTATAGTTGATTACTTTTTGACTCTTGAGAGGGGCAAAGGTCCAATTTATTACAGAATTGAGATTAGGGGTCTGAGTAGTAATACGACCAGTGGAGTAGAGCAAAGTTAAATCGGAATGAGACGGAGTGAATGGCTTAGCTCTCAGCATAGCGTATCCAAATGGTCCAGAAGTTAGATATTGATACTCCTGCCGATTGACACGGATCACACTGATATGTCTGAATGCACTCGTTAACCACTGCACGGAATGAGTTGGGAACTGGTCCGATTGCTTTATCGGACCTTTTACTTGGAGTATATCTGGGAAGATTTTGGGCATTTGCTCCTCACCACATACAAGGCTTTCATCCGCAGCTCAATGGAATACTGCTCTCTCCTCTGGGCTGGTGCTCCTGCCTCACACCTAGCTCGTCTTCATGCTGTTGAAACCAAAGCGTTCAGAATCATTGGAATCTCCCGTGATGAAGCTACCTCCGAGGGCCTTTCACTTACTCACCGCAGGCAGGTTGGTGGTCTTTCTGTCTTCTACCGACTCCTCTCTGGCCTTGCTCCTCCAGCTCTCTCTGGGCTCTGTCCCCCAAATATTCCTAAAGGTCGCACAAGATCTGCCTGCAACCCTCTTATGGTTAAACTGCCAAAATCAAGACTCTCTGCTCACCTTCACTCCTTCATTCCTCTTTTCTCCCGCCTCTGGAACAAACTCCCCCACTCCCTTCAATCCCACTCCTCCCTCCAGGTCTTTAAAACAGCTGTTCACCACCATCTCTTATCTTCCCCCATCCATAACCTTGATCTTTTCTACCCCCACTAATTCACCCCAGATCCACCTTGTTTGAAATTCCAACTTATTTCCTGGAAATCCTGGCAGTGTCCATATGTTTATACCTCTCCCACCCCCCCCCCCCCTTTCACATGCCTCCCCCCCTTCACATGCCTTCCCCCCTTCACATGCCTCCCCCCCAAAGCCCTCTCCCTCCCACAGATCTCTCGATGTCTCCATGTCTCTCGGTCCCTGCTCTCAAATGTTGTGTTTGTGTCCTTCCCCCTCTCTCCCCATCTTGTCTACCGCTCCCGATGTTATTTGTTTTATGTGTCTGTTTGTCTTTCTGTGTGATTAATGTTCGCTCTTTCACGAGCCTCGATCTTGTATACAAAAAAAAAAAAAAAAAAAAATTGTAGCCTGGGGAGTCAGCTTTGGGGGAGGACCCCAATTCTCTCTATGTAAATGTGTATCCCATAGCACCGTCTGGTGAGAGTGGGATCATTGAGCAGTGGGATTTGTTTTTGATTTTTTTTTGTATACAAGATCGAGGCTCGTTTAAGAGCTAACATTAATCACAAAAAACATAAACGGACACATAAAACATATAATGAAGGGAGCGGGAGACAAGATTGGGAGAGAGAGGGAAGCACACACAAGCACAACAGTAGAGAACAGGGACATCAGGAGATCTGTGGGAGGGAGAGGGCTTGGGGGAGGGTGCAGGGGAAGGGAGTGGTGGGAGAGGTAAAAACAAATGGACCCTGCTAGGACTTCAAGGAAAGATTTTCTGAGATTTTGTATGCATTTTCTGAGAATGCCACAGAGTGCTCGATCATGGGAGCCCCAAGCGACATATAACCGCACTCATTGATGACCATCTACAAATTTCATACCCATCTGCACAGATTGCATTGTCTGCAAACACGATGTTTAAAACTACTGCATGTAGAAGTTTAATTTGTCTGTACTTGACCGTTTTTTTCCACTGAATTAATAAACAATAAATAATGTATAAGGATTCATTAGTTATCAAAAACGGAAGGGATTCAATTTGGTGATTATGGGGCTTTTAAGTTGGAGCATATCTAAAATCCACTTTTTTGTTTAAGTGCATCCTTGAAAGTGGTTCATTCTACTTTGGAAGAAAACCTCAATCCCCGAAATAGTTTTCTTGTACTGCCAACCCCTGCATAAACATTCAGGCATGATTTTGTGAGTGAGCAGGTTGGTTACCAGGAATTGTTAAGCATTTTCTTTGACAGTTCCCATGCATTGATTATCCGCACACTGTTTGAATGTTCTCTGCAAATTGTGTTCAGGAGTGAATTCTTTCTGCAGGTGACCTGTATTTTGAAAAAGCTGTGAATGGATTTTTGACTGATCTTTTTACAAATTGGAAGGTAACTTTGAAAATCTTTTCTTTTTCATATATCCTACCAAACTATGTGTATATTACGTCTCCATAGTTTGTTTTTGTTATTTCAATATTGGGTCTGTGTTTATTAGAGTGGTTATCTATCCATAATGGAGCAGGCGTGAGTGCGTGCAGTGTGTGTGTGTATATATATATATATGACTCTCTTGAAAATCCTCTGTATCTCTTTGCTGATGACTCTACTCTCTGTCGCTCCATTCTTCATCCCTCAGATCGGCAGTCTGCAGCCTCCTCACTCTCTGCAGACCTGGACAAAATCACAGACTGGGCAAACAAGTGGAACATGTCTTTCAATCCTGACAAATCTCACACTCTTACGATGTCTCTCCGAAAAGACCGACTGGACAACCCTCCCATCCACTTTCTGAATAATCCTCTCCAAGAAGTTCTGTCACTCAAGCTTTTGGGTCTCACTATCTGCCATGATCTTTCCTGGGAAAACCACATTTCAAATCTGGCCTCCAAAGCCAGTCGTGCGAAGTCCTTCCTTGGCACACCTGAGCTCCTCACCACATACAAGGCTTTCATCCGCAGCTCAATGGAATACTGCTCTCCCATCTGGGCTGGTGCTCCTGCCTCACACCGAGCTCGTCTTCACGCTGTTGAAACCAAAGCATTCAGAATCATTGGAATCTCCCGCGATGAAGCTAACTCCAAGGGCCTCTCACTCACTCACCGCAGGCAGGTTTTGGTGGTCTTTCCGTCTTCTACCGACTCCTCTCTGGCCTTGCCCCCCCAGCTCTCTCTGGGCTCTGTCCCGCAAATATTCCTACAGGTCGCACAAGATCTGCCTGCAACCCTCTTATGGTCAAACTGCCAAAATCAAGACTCTCTGCTCACCTTCACTCCTTCATTCCTCTTTTCTCCCGCCTCTGGAACAAACTCCCTCACTCTCTTCAATCCCACTCCACCCTCCAGGTCTTTAAAACAGCTGTTCACCACCATCTCTTATCTTCCCCCATCCAAAACCTTGATCTTTTCTACCCCCGCTAATTTCACCCCAATTCCACTTTTTTGAAATACCAACTTCTGTCCTGGAAGTCCTTGGTGTCCTTGTGTTTTATACTTCTCCCTCCCCCCCCCCCCCTCCCCCTTCCCACGCCTCCTCCCCCCAAGCCCTCTCCCTTCCACACATCTCCCTGCTCTCAAATGTTGTGTTTGTGTGCTTCCCCTTCTCTCCCCATCTTGTTTTCCGCTCACTCTTTTTATATATTTTATTTGTCTGGTTGATTTGTTTGTGAAGTAAATGTTAGCTCTTTCACGAGCCTCGATTCAGTATCCAAAAAAAAAAAAAATGTATATATATATATATATATATATAGATATATATATATATATATATATGTAGATATGTGATCATTGCAATTCTCAGACCTGGACAAACAGATGATACGTGATACATATATTTCATACAATTTATATATATTTAATTGTTTGAGCTGGCTTCTGTAAACTTTTTCTCACAAAGAAACAAGTTTCCCATATTAGTGATAAACGGTATTATTTTTGATGTTATTCCAGTATCATTTTTACGAGTAATATCATGGTCTAATTTAGCGGATTACTGTGCTACGATCTTATCAATGTCCTGTATATGTGCTCATTTGTTACTCACTTGGCTGAAAATGACACAAACATCCTGAAATATTATGGCAACCAAGCTGTATTTTATGTCTTTCTTTTCTTTTCCAGGACAAAAGCTGCTGCCATGAAGCAACCGTTGTTCTGTTCTCCCGAACGTATTACGATGCTAAAACCAAAAGTATGTTTTGTGATGGCCCTATGATATAAACCTCTCGCTGAGGTTTATGGTCATTTAGCCATAGTAATTTGGTTTATTATTCCCACCGCAGGTGCTTTCCCTGAAGATCATCGTGATAACATCCAGCAGGATTACAAGGGCCGTTTTTATGAAGACTTTTACAAGTAAGGGAGTTTTATGGGAACCTAGATAGTTTATTTTATTTAATTTTGCATTTTGTGCTTTGTGCAATTTATTGCAGTCTCCTTGATGCTAAATTTACCCTGTGTATGTGAAGAGAAAAGCAGCGTTAAGCAATTGACTCATGTCTGTCTGTCCATCTACAAACATCAGTTTACGATCAAGGAACAACTTCATTTTATTTAAATTGAATGTTGTATTTTGAACACGAATCGGAATATGAATCAAAGAACAAAGGTGTAGTTTATCAGTACTTTGGCTCTGAATTTGTCCCGATCGCACATGTGCAGAGAGGGGTGAGATCGTTTTTTTACTCTGCCTTCTTGTCTGGCAGTCAAAGAAAAATTAAAATCATTCCAAACAGGAAACTTGCTCTTTCGAAGGACGTCATAAAGGACAGATACAACAGGCACGAACAACTAATGTAACGTGCTAGATAGGGTGGTGTAACAGACATTGTGCCAAAGGTGGTAAACTTCCAGAATTCTTTTTTAATACGACTTTTGCAATCTTTATTTTATTTAAACGGAATTATACACTTGAACATCATAGAACACGGATCGCCTTCTTGTCACTTCCAAAACCCTCTAGTTTTACAGTACTTGGACATGTTATAAAGGTTGTGTATTAGGCTTGTATATACAGTCACGTGAAAAAGTAAGTACACCCCATGTAAAGTTTTGACTTTTTCAACATATTTCAACATACAGCTATTTGATCTTCATTTTAACAATATTTATAGATAAAGGTGATATAATATAACAAATATCATGAAACATTTACATTTTGTAGTCCATTGTATAATTTAAATAAACATAAATGCAAATTTCGCATGTGGAAAAAGTAAGTACACCCCTACATTTATCACTACTTCAAATACCTAAAATTAGAATCAGGTGCACCAGCTCAGGTGCAAATGATTAGAACAGCGTTAGAGAGGATCTTGGAGGAACCTGTCTTATTTAAACCTCAGACATTTAGTTTGGTTTGCTCTTTGTTGTTGAAGTGTGTGGTGTCACCATGCCGAGATCAAAAGAGCTCTCTGAGGCCTTCAGAAAGAAGGTTATAGATGCCTACGAGTCTGGGAAGGGATTTAAAAAGATCTCCAAAAAATTTGAAATCAATCATTCGACTGTCCGGAAGATCATCTACAAGTGGAGAAGATTCCAAACAACTGCCAACTTGTTCAGGCCAGGCCGCCCCAGCAAGTTCAGCCTGAGAGCAGACCGCAAGATGCTGAAAGAAGTCTCTAAGGCTGCACAAATTTGATCTACATGGGGGGGTGTGCCAGGAGGAAACCTTTGCTGTCCAGAAAGAACATCAGGGCAAGACTAAAGTTTGCCAATGAACACCTCGGCAAAGACCAGCACTTCTGGAACAATGTGCTCTGGACAGATGAGTCAAAGGTAGAGCTATTTGGCCACAGTACCAGAAGACATGTTTGGCGAAAACCAAAGACAGCATTTGACCACAAGAACCTGATACCAACTGTAAAGCATGGTGGTGGAAATATTATGGTTTGGGGCAGCTTTGCTGCATCAGGGCCTGGGCAGCTCACCATCATGGAATCCACTATGAATTCTTCATTATACCAGAGGGTGCTTGAGGATAATGTGAGGCCATCTGTCGGAAAGTTGAAGCTCAACCGAAGGTGGACCTTACAACATGACAATGACCCTAAACATACCAGTAAATCCACCAAGGAATGGCTGAAAAGAAAGAAATGGAGGGTTCGGGAATGGCCAAGTCAAAGCCCGGATCTAAATCCCATCGAGATGTTGTGGGGGGGATTTGAAACGAGCTGTGCATGCAAGAAACCCCTCAAACATCGCACAGCTGAAAGAACTCTGCATGGAGGAATGGGCAAAATTTTCTCCCAGTCGATGTCAGAGACTGGTAGACAGTTATAAGAAACGCCCACTTGAGGTTGTTTCTGCCAAAGGGGGCAATACCACCTATTAGAGCCAAGGGTGTACTTACTTTTTCCACATGTGAAATTTGCATTTATGTTTATTTAAATTATACAATGGACTACAAAATGTAAATGTTTCAGGATATTTGTTATATTATATCACCTTTATCTATCAATATTGTTGAAATGAAGATCAAATAGCTGTATGTTGAAATATGTTGAAAAAGTCAAAACTTTACATGGGGTGTACTTACTTTTTCACGTGACTGTAAGATTGCTTCAATAGCTCGAAACTTCTAGAATCCTTTTTTTTTTTTAAGGATCTTTGAAATCATTATTTTATTTTATTTGATGAAGCATAAACTCTAACACCGTGTGGGGTAACGTGTTCTATGAACTCTCTGATATTCGTTTTTATTTTTGTGCTGGTCTTGATAAGTATTTTCTTCTTCACGATTTATTTATTTCTGAAGCTTCCCTGTTTATTCTTCAACGTGATATTTCCAGTAGTTTTGTTGAGAACACCTGTTTCAAAAGTAAAGCAAGAAGTTGCAGGCAAATTTATGGCTTCTAAGCTACTTTCGCAAATAACAGTAACAAAAACAATTCGTGATTAAGAGATTAAATTTCCATTGGTAAGGTAAGGAATCGCTACTTTTGCATCCCCTAATGGCCATTTTCAACAAATATTTTGGCTCAATCGGTTTATAACGAGACTCGATGTTGTTATGGTAAGAGCACCTGCTCTGGGTTTGGGAAGTCGCAGATTCAAACCCTGGTTGAGTGCCGTTTCAAAATGGTATGTGCTGCTTCCTTGCTTGATGTTCGACATTTAAAAGGCTAAGAGCACAGACATCCCAGCATCAAACTGGGACATCCCATGCTGGGACATCCCAGGAAAAGGAAAATCTTCCTTAGGAAATGCCCGCTTAGTGTGGTGAGAAAGGTTGTTGTTACGTCGCTGGTACCCAGAGTGCCCCGGGAAGTGATGGCACCAACCTTAATGGTGTGTTTGTCTCATCTAAGTCCTGTGCTGTGTCTAATGTATTCGTCTGTATGTCCAGGTGTGTGAGATGCGTGTATGGCAGCTCCTCTCTATGAGCCTTAGATTCTGCTTAAAAAAAATAAAATATTCACCATATCACAGAGGTCACATCATCTGATTTTATATGTGCGATTCTCCACAGACTTAATTCCCACAGTATTATTATGAAAAGTAGTAAAAAAAAATTATTTTTTTTAAACAGCACCACAATTTGATGCACAATGGATACTGTCTGTACTATACCGTCTCGGAGCGCGAGCACAGCTGGTGATTGGCTCACGTCAATCTCAGCTGCTTTCGATGAGCTGTGAAAATAATATTTTGGTGAAACTATGATCACCGACTAAAGCAAAATGTGAGACATCAATCGTCGAAATACAGATGGGATTGTCAAAAGTAATTAACAAAACCATATAAAACGAGAACGCCACTCAGTAGAGCGCATACTCCCGCCGTGGGTTTAGTTGGAATAATATGTTTTGTTTAACATCCCCTCTCCCCAAAACAATAAATGAAAAAGAAAGTAGGCCCTAACTGTCAGAGAACTTATTTTGATATATCTCGGAATTAGAGGAGAAAAACATCATTTAAGAATAAGAATAAAAGCTTTAATGCAGTTAAAACAGAAAAAATAATTCCCCAAAATATTCCCCCAAAAAATTCCTGGATCCGGAATAATATCCTGAGCTTCACCAAGAACTAATCAATTCTTCCTTATCCCAAGGGCAATCATCCCACCAACTTTCATCCAAATCCGTTCAGAACTTTTCCAGATATCTTGTATACGAACACACACACACACACGCACACACACACACACACGGACGGACACGATCGAATGCATTACTCCCTGGTGGGAGTAATAAACAAACCCAGGTGTCTTTATATTGATATACGTACTGCCACGTCTGCATACTTCCTTTATAGGTGAGCATACATGTACGTCTTTATCAAGACAAATTTTCCACACGTTTTTTGAAAAAAAGAAAACCAGGGGAATATTGTAATCGGCTTTGTCCGTCCGTCTATCTGTCCGTCACGCTATCTCCTCCTAAGCAGTAGTGCAAAAATTCATCAAACATAGTAGTTATGATCATCACATGGCAAGAAGGTGCAAAAACAGTAATTTTGTCCCCGCCCCCTGGGGTGGGGTCAAAGGCTCGAACACCAGAAAATGCAATTACGGGTACATTTCATACATGAAACTTTGTATATGCAATCAACATGGGGAGAGGTTGGGGGGGGGGGGGGGGCGCATGAAATATGTAACTTTTTTGGGATTTGACCCACGGTGCATGTACTTAGGGACACAGGGGTCAAAACCAGAAATTTGAAATTGCGTCATTCCCGGTGTAACCTTTTTGCCATCTTTTTCAACTTTGCTTTAGGTGGGAAGCGTTGGGATTTGTGCTTGGCTTGCCATCGACTTTGCTCTCGTTTAGTTTAAAGTGCCATGCCAATAGATCCGGTTTCCACATCGTTACTTCCTGACGTTTATAATTTTATTACCCTGCGCTCGCGAAGCGAAAAGCAAGGGTAGGCATTCGGTTGCATACGTGTGTGTGGCGTGCGTCTGCATTTTTGTCCCCCGTCACACCGCGGAGCGAAAGGGGGACTATGGTTTTCCCGTCCGTCCGTCCGTCTGTCCGTGCGTGCATGCGTGCGTAAGCGAAGGACCGCATTCAAATTTGATGTGTGGGTGCAACCCACGTCAAAATCCAAAATGGCCACCGCCATGTATGTCTGAACCTTGTGAGCGGAATATGTTGAAAAATAAGCGAAGTACCAACTTCTAATCTGGTGTGTGGGTGTATCTAGGCATAAGGAAGAACGCTATTGAAAATTGGGTCGCCACGTCAAAATCCAAGATGGCCGCCACCATATATATTGTTACAGACGTGGCTTAGATGTTAGTTTACCGAGCGGTTTTGGTATGACCACGTCTGCACAAGTTACCGATTATACTCGACGTTGACGAAGCCGCGCCACGCTGGCTCAATAAGAAAAAGAAGACACCCGGCTGGGTTATAAAATGACGACACCAGGGATACGGTTCTCAAGACCTCCGGAGGAGATTATATTCGTTACGGAAAAGGTTAGATTACAGGGGCTAGAGGTACAACATAGAAAGACAAGCACTTAGACACAATCTTATATTATTCCCCAACAGACGACAGGCAAACGGGACAACGGCTGACTCACACGGGGGTTGATGGAAAGGACAGGCGGGTAGCGATGGCTCCAGGTGCACCTGTGCTCAAAGGTTAGAATCGACCCGGTCCGGTCCAGAGATGCGGGGAGGTCTCGTCGCAGCGCTCAGAGGTGACGTTCTTTCTCAGGCGGGTTCTCTTCCTCTCAGCGGTCGTAGGCAAGGCAACGTTCTTTCTCCAGCTGGGGGCGCATCTGTCGTCACATCCGGCGCGGGGCCGCGTATATCCGGCGGGGAGTGACACGCCCTCGGCTCGTTAGCGCCGCCCCAGATGGAATCGGCACGTTGCTTCTCATTGGGTGCGTGCGGGGGGGTTTACCAGGCTCCGCCCTTGACGAGGAGCTGACAAGGAGCCCCTTCGTGGTAACCCCGTGGAGCGCGTGGTCAATGGCGCTAATCGAGCCGGTGTGAGGACGCATCCTCCCCCGCTCCGCCGCCATCTCCTCTGTTGTTGTTGTAATTGTTGGGGAAGAAGATGGAAGGAGGTATGGGAAAGGTCCTAAACTCACTACTGATGCCATATAATCACATTCTGGTGCAACGAAGAGTCATAATTAATGGAGACGAGGCCTTAACTGACATAGACTAAGAATAACTAGGAAGATGTCCGAAAGTTGTCTACGTGTGGTGCGGTGGACCTGGGCACGACATTTAATGGGGGAATAAGGGGAAGGTCGGCTCTACTGATTGTTATTTACATGCAATGGGACTAGGGAATGGGGGATTGGGGAAAGTTGGGGAGTATTGGAGAAAATAGGGGAATATTTACAAGCGGATATGGAGGCCAAATTCCATATTCGCAACATTGCACCCTTCTCTACCCTCGGGGCGTCCCGACCCGATAAATTGTTACCTACTTTAGTGTGGCACGCAATGTAGTTCCCTCTACTATTAACTCTACCCTGAGTGCGACAGTTTTACAGATATTCACAAATGAGTAAATATGTCCCCCTGCGACGTTGCACCCTTCTCCTCTCAGAAACACACCCACAGGATAACCGAATCCGGAAAGAATTCTCAAACTAAACATACAGCCGGTAGGGAGCATTATTTACAAGATTACGCTGATATCTACACTACGATCCAGGACCTGTTTTTGGAGGAACACATGCAGATGTTATGCATAGAGAGAGCGCGCTTGCCAACATCGATACACCAACCCACGAGTGCTCTGTGGCCGACGGCCTTTAATAACGTGCAGAGCACCCTTTCCCAGCATCAAAAGCACCACCCCACCACCAATCGGTGCAGTCACCATTGTTCATTGGAATAAAAATAAATTCGACAACCCCTAACCCTGCAGGTGTCTCTTGCTCTTCTTGTGGTGCACTTGGTGTTAACTAAAAGTGGTTCACCTGTATGGCATAGGTGCCACGTTGACCCATAGGTCCATCCCCGGGTGGTGCTTGGCCGCAAACGAACTGCGGTCCATTGTGGGTGGCCACAAACATTGCGGTCCATATGGTGTATCGATCCCGGCAGCAAACAGCGAAAGTGCAGGCCCACAACTGCGCAGCCAGCACCTCTCTCTCCTCTCTCTCTACCCCAAAGCCAGATCCTCGGAGGTGGGAGACAAAAGAAGCAGACAAGTGAGTAAGGTGGTAAGGGCGCAAAAGTGCACGCAATGTAAGGTGATGCACACTGGGGGCACATGGGAACCAGGTGAGACAGGTACGTTCCTATCGTATGCCCCCCCCCCCACCAGGTAACCTACATGGCCCCTCCCTTACCCCTTACTGTATCCACAAAACACAACACTACCCATAAACATCTACTTTACACATCAACAAACATCCCTACTGTCTTCCCCGTTCCTCCCATAAACCAAATTCGTCTTCTCTCCCTCCTAACCAATCAAATTTGCCATTTTCAACTCTCATCAAAATTTGCCATCTCCAACTCAACATCATAATTTGCCATCACCAATTCATCATCAGTCCCTCCTAGGGAGGGAGAGATGGAATCACTCCAATGTCTCATCCACGTCGTGATGCGTCTCACAAATCCACACAGCGATTCATCTCCTGCAACAAAACAAAGAAAACACAGGTGTGGAGTCATCATCATCACCACAGGTAAGTGGCTGCGTATGGTGCGACAGGTTCTTCAATCCTAACTATTTCCTAAATGACTTTAACAACTTTACACTACCCGGGGTCTTTCTCCGGCCAAACCATTGGCCCTCTTACACTATGGGTTCTAAAAAACCAATTCCCATTGGCCAGACTGTGGTGCTCTTCAATTTGGGGTCTCACTCCCCCGATTCATCTCCCGGTGCCCTCGCACAATTTCTGGGCTGTGGCGTGTACCTCTCCCAGTGGGTCTACCCACCTGCACACCTCCACCACTGCAGTTGCCTCCGAGCTTACCTGCTCCTTACCCTAACCTAACTACCTGGGGAAGGCCCTCTGGCACTCTCCCCACTCGGTGCCCTCTCTGGCACTGGGCTACCCGATCCACACCCGGGATCCTCAGGCACCCACTCACAACTACCGGCTCCCAGAGCCCACCTGCGGCCTCACCTGGCCGACATCCTCACAGTGGTGGAGTGCCCAACCAACTACACACACTAACAGGCTACACGCCCAGCCATTTCCACAACACTAATGCACCCATTCACAACACCATTCTGCAACCGCACCACAAATGCCAATATCCAACCACAATTTACCTGTACCCTCTACCTAACACTTACACTACCCGCCCCGGGTACTCGTGAAAGGGGTCCACTCTTCCCCCATCCACACCTTCGCACCATGCACACCACTCCGTACCACTTACTCCAACTCTCTCCACACACCTGTACCTGCACACCTGTGCTCTCACACCTGGTGCCACCTGCACCCTTCTCTCCCCAAGCGCATTCGCGCTGATCCACACACTCACTACTCATACACTGCTCCACAAACCTGTCCAGTTGCACACCTGGGCAATCAAACCTGTTCAATTCTCACACACACGGCATCATCTCAGCTAACTACTCCCTTCTGAAACTTGCGCTTCCCAGTCGTCCCTTTAAACTATTGCGCTCCCACGTCATTATCATCCACACTAATCTACCTGCGTCCCCACTACAGGTATCAGTCACTAACTAAACTTATCGTCACCTAATGTCAATCTCTTCTAGATCCCTACAATATAACCTAACCCACCCGGGCTAGTTTTCACTGCCATACACCCCATAATCTAGTGCTCCTTTGCCCCACCTTTCTGTGAGGGATGGTGGATTTGCCATCCCACCACATCGGGGGTCTCTCACTACCAATTTTGCACATCAAATTTCAACAAATTAAAAATTTGCCAATCACTGCCCATCATCTGCCAATCACTACTGCCAATCCTTTGCCAATCATCAAATTTTGTTTTTTTTCCTAATTTTGGGTCCAAAACACTAACCTCATCACCCAGTCTACTCACTACTGCCTCTCGGTGCGCCAATTCCTGTCCAAAGCCCGGCTTCGTAAAGCCAAGCAATGGATGCTGGTTGTTTTGTTCCAGCGGCTGGATGCGTCCGGCACTCGGTGCAGGGACGGGGGCTTACCAGGGCCGAGATCCCACGCATCACCTCGGCGTGGAGCCATCCAATGTCCCGATCTCGACCTGCCGGAATGCCTCAACAAAAAGTGGTCGCCATGACGACCCTTTTTATCGGGCCGCCCGCTCCGCCTAGTGGAGCACGGACGCGGCCGTTCAAAGCGAGGCCCAGCACGCACCGAGGGCCCGATTCGGCTATAAGTCGTTCTAGACTCTACCCCGTCTAACGTCGATGCTTCACCTGCATGCTTACACCCCGCAGCCCGTTCCTTGCTCACACCTCCAGCCGTTTCTACGCTCCTCGTACCTTTCCTTACACACCCAGGTACTCTCATTCCACTCACAGACTTGGTCACACACCTGACCACCGAACACTTTGGCACACATTCGTTGGTCGCACACCTCACCAAAACACCTCTTCGCGCCCCCTCCTCAGTCACCTCCTCTGTGACAATCACAGGTGTGCTCTCATTCGCACACCCAACCACGTGCCTCACCACCAACTCCAGCGTGCATTCCCACTCACGCTCTACCATTCCAGGTGTGCATCCTTCCATCCCAGGTGTACATCCTCGCTCACCTGTCACAACCAGCTCACTCTCCTGGTCACTCTCACTACTCTCACCACCACTCTTGACCACGCACTCACCCTTACTCTTGACAGCACACTCTTTCCTCATGCACCTGTCCGTCACACACCTTTCTCGCGCACACTCTCCCGTTACACCCTCTGTAACACTCACCACACCGCGCTTCCATGTGCCCCCTCGCACACGCGCTACGACCGACTCACTCTTGCCAGCACACTCACTCCTTGGCACGCACTTTTTCCTCACACACCCCAGAGTCGGACTTTCTCGCACACCTCCTCTTTCGCACACCAGACCTGTCGCACACTTCACCAACGGCCTCTCACGAACACCCGGGTCCATCTCGACCCCCAAGCTTATTAAATCCCCTGGCGCATCATACGCACGACCATATTGGTCACCACTTACACCGGGTCCTCTTCCTCTTCGCTTCTCCTCCATCACCTGTGAATCCCTCATCCGGTTAATGAGCACATAATCACGATCCGAACACAGACTTTGGACCAATTCTTTTACTTCCTCCTTTATCTCTTTCTTATCCTCTCTCCGTCGCTTCTTAATTTCGCTCACCCCTTCTTCCACTTCTTCTAATTTTTGCTTCATCTCCTTCATCTCTTCGTGCGCCCCTTTAAGTTCTTCCTCTAACTCCACTTTATTTTTTTCTATGTGCTCCCGCACCTCCCGCTCTTTAACCTCCATTACCTCTACCACCTTGTCCATTTTCCTCGTCAGGTCCTCATGTACCGTCTGGCACTCTTTTTTAATTACCCCTACGTCCTTTTTCATCTCCTTCTGTGTCGATTTTAAACCCTCTATTACCGCTGTGTTCTTCTTTACCTGGTCCCCCAACTCCTTTTGTCCCACTGTCAGTTGTTCTACTCCCAGCGTCAACTCCTCTATACCACCTTGCAATTTTACAGTCCCCTTTCTCACCTCTTTCTCCATGCGCTCCTTACAGTGCCTCACCTCCTCGCGCACTCCTCCGACCTCCTCACTCACTCCTCTTCTGATCTCCTCTCCCATCACTTGCATCTCCTGCCCAGATGCCACCCTCATCTGCTCTATTTCCTCCCTGTGAGCATCCAGTTTGGTTTCTACCCCCATTCTGACCCCCTCTATCTGCTGCTCCATTTGTTTAACTTCCCTTTCCGCTTGGTCCCTCATGTCCCTCAATTTGCCTTCCATACTGTTTTCTAACCCCTCTAACCCATTTTTCACTTCTTTTATCCCGTTGTCTAACCCCTCAAAATTATTGTCTAACTTCTCACTGGTACCCCTCGCTTCGTCCCTCATTACCCCCATTTGCTCACTCTGAGCATCCATCCGGCCCTCCAATCGCTCACTATTCTGGGCCATAAGGGCCTTCATTTGTATAAAAAAAAGGTTCAAATCCATTGGCATCTCCGGTTCGACTACCGCGACCATGGGCGTGGCTAAATGTGGCGCCGCTGTAATCACGTGCGCTAGAGCGCCATTTTGTGCACCTGCTACCCTCGCTGTTTCGCTCTCCTCATGTCCCTCATGTCCCTCAATTTGGTCCTGGACCGACCCTGCTTCACTCTCCCCTACCGGACCCCAGCCGTCTTGATCCGCCATGGCGCGACTTTCAAAATTCGAGTTTCGTAACACAAATTCGAAATTTCGCCGTTATAATTTCGTCGAGCGCAGTAACCGCGGGACCGCGCTCCGGATCGATTTGGTCGAGCGCCGTACGCGCTCCGGCTCGATTTTCCCTCCCAAAATTTGGGCCTAACTAATTTAGTCCCGGGTCCGAATCTCACTCCTCGACACCAATTGTTACCGTACTAACACAATTGGTGTCCAAAATTTGGGCTAAATAAATTTAGTCCCAGGTTCGAATCCAACTCCTGACAACCAATTGTTACAGACGTGGCTTAGATGTTAGTTTACCGAGCGGTTTTGGTATGACCACGTCTGCACAAGTTACCGATTATACTCGACGTTGACGAAGCCGCGCCACGCTGGCTCAATAAGAAAAAGAAGACACCCGGCTGGGTTATAAAATGACGACACCAGGGATACGGTTCTCAAGACCTCCGGAGGAGATTATATTCGTTACGGAAAAGGTTAGATTACAGGGGCTAGAGGTACAACATAGAAAGACAAGCACTTAGACACAATCTTATATTATTCCCCAACAGACGACAGGCAAACGGGACAACGGCTGACTCACACGGGGGTTGATGGAAAGGACAGGCGGGTAGCGATGGCTCCAGGTGCACCTGTGCTCAAAGGTTAGAATCGACCCGGTCCGGTCCAGAGATGCGGGGAGGTCTCGTCGCAGCGCTCAGAGGTGACGTTCTTTCTCAGGCGGGTTCTCTTCCTCTCAGCGGTCGTAGGCAAGGCAACGTTCTTTCTCCAGCTGGGGGCGCATCTGTCGTCACATCCGGCGCGGGGCCGCGTATATCCGGCGGGGAGTGACACGCCCTCGGCTCGTTAGCGCCGCCCCAGATGGAATCGGCACGTTGCTTCTCATTGGGTGCGTGCGGGGGGGTTTACCAGGCTCCGCCCTTGACGAGGAGCTGACAAGGAGCCCCTTCGTGGTAACCCCGTGGAGCGCGTGGTCAATGGCGCTAATCGAGCCGGTGTGAGGACGCATCCTCCCCCGCTCCGCCGCCATCTCCTCTGTTGTTGTTGTAATTGTTGGGGAAGAAGATGGAAGGAGGTATGGGAAAGGTCCTAAACTCACTACTGATGCCATATAATCACATTCTGGTGCAACGAAGAGTCATAATTAATGGGGACGAGGCCTTAACTGACATAGACTAAGAATAACTAGGAAGATGTCCGAAAGTTGTCTACGTGTGGTGCGGTGGACCTGGGCACGACATTTAATGGGGGAATAAGGGGAAGGTCGGCTCTACTGATTGTTATTTACATGCAATGGGACTAGGGAATGGGGGATTGGGGAAAGTTGGGGAGTATTGGAGAAAATAGGGGAATATTTACAAGCGGATATGGAGGCCAAATTCCATATTCGCAACAATATGTCTGAACTTTGTGAGCGAAATATCTTGAAAAATAAATGAACTACTAACGTCTAGCCTGGTGTGTGGGTGTATCTACGCATAAGGAAGAACGCTATTGAAAATTGGGTCGCCACGTCAAAATCTAAGATGGCCGCTTTGCGTCTTCCACTTTGTCAACTCGCATCACTTCACCGACGGGAGACCTAGGCGTAACGCTTGTTAAAATTCATTTTCTCAGCAAGTTCGTCCGATTGACATGGAATTTTACCATAGGAGTGCCTCGGCCTGTATAAATTTTTATTCATAATTATGACGTGATTGGTCACGTGGTATGGACGCCATCTTGGAAAAACGTTGCACCTCTATATCTCTGAGACCGCTCCATGGAAAACAACTGAAACATGGTGCGTTGTCAAGTACTCCCCATGGGGAATAGATATGTTAATGATGATGTCATCAGTACCTTAATTATGACATCATAATTCGACAAGTACAATGCTTGATCCAATCAGTATGAATTCTTTTCTCTGCAACCATTGGTCAAATTGACACGAAACTTTCACCATAGGAGCGCCCCCTCCTGTATAATTTCATTGGTAATAATGACGTCATAAGTCACGTGATTACTGGCGCTATCTTGGAAAAACTTTGCCACCTCTACATCTCTTAAACTGCTCCATGGAAAAAAATTGAAACATGGCTCATTGTCAAGTACTTCCCATGGAGAATAAGTCATGTTAATGATGATGTCATCGGTGCCTTCGTTATGTCATAATTTGACAAGTAAAACGCTTCATCCGATCAGTATGATTTGTTTTTCTCTGCAACTGTTGGTTTGATGGACACAATTTTGACCATAAGATCACCTCCTGTATAAATTTTTTTAATGATAATTATGACATCATAGGTCACGTGGTCAGGCGCCATCTTGGAAAAACCAAAAAACATTGCATCTCTATATCTCCGAAACGGCTCCATGGAAAAAATTGAAATGTGGCTCATTGTAAAGAACTCCGCATGAGGAATAAGTTTTCTAACGATGATGTCATTCGTGCCTTAATTATGACGTCATAATTCGACAGAGACAACGCTTAGTCTGATCAGTTTGAAATTTATTGAGCTTGGTCTAGGCAACAATTATATTAGAGAATATAAACTTATGATGTAATTGCTCACATGGTCTGGCAGCCATATTGGATCAATGAAAAAAACCTTCAAGAACAGAAGAGTTGGCTCGCACCAAGTTCATTGCACAGGGTAAGTATTCTATGAATACCATGTAGTTTTAATTTTGGTATTTCCCACGTTTGTCACTCTAATGGCAAAATACACTGCCTAGAGGCACCGTGGAGGATTTTACGTGGAAAAAATGATTTTTTTTTCCCCCACTGCAAAATGCAAAATTAAAGGCTTCCTTTTCTATTGATAACACAAAACGGAATTTAGGTTTTTTTAGAAGAGGAAATGACACTTTTTTGAAATGGAAAATCATTGGCTCTACATTAGATTTCACGAATTACAACAAACCGTGAAGTTTTAAGTTTATCAGCATCCTGAGTGAGTGATCTTTGAGAAAAATGTGTCACAAAATAGGGAGGAATGTAAACAG
This sequence comes from Myxine glutinosa, assembly GCF_964187855.1. Lineage (NCBI taxonomy): Eukaryota > Metazoa > Chordata > Myxini > Myxiniformes > Myxinidae > Myxine > Myxine glutinosa. Next base: position 13,314,130 of record NC_136274.1, read on the forward strand.
TAATTTAACAATATCACTAATAAAAATAAATAATACAGCAAGAAAAACAGGCTTTTGACCAACGTTATTCATTGGTCTCTTATACTGGCTCTTTTAGTGTTGTTGTGCAGAATGAGCGGAGAGAAGATTGGATGTCTTTGCTGGTGACAATAAAAACGATCTTCATCCAGTATCCAAAACTGGTGCGATTGCTGGAATCTGGTGTGTATTGGGAATTTAATCGCTATTTTCTTTTTCTCTTTATATCCACTTTATAAATTACTTTCCATTGGAATGTTGGGATGTACAGTTTATGAGCAAACTGAGCATAACAAGGGCAAGACAAAATCGAATGGGAGGAATTTGATTGTAAAGGACAGCAAAGGAAGATGAAACGCTATGAAATACTTAGGTGGAGTTATCATTCGATTAAAAAAAGAAAATTTCAATTCAATATTTTATAAGATTGAGAGAGGGGTGAAGGAAGGAGTGATGAAAAGAATGAGAGGTTTGAGTGAGCTGGCTTCTCTTAAAAAAAAAACTAAAAAAAAACGTGAGACTATTCGTTCAATTAAGAGAGATGGGTGATAAAGATAAGCTTGAGGGCACGGAGCAAAGGAAAGAAGGAAGTGAGAATGCGGACGGCTTATGTCTCACAGAAAACCCGGCCTAGCCGAGAGCCGAGACAAACACGAGCTCAAATCAATACAACTGTACCAAGTAAGACTAGACAAGAACACTGGACCAGGTTCACAATACAGGGAACAACTGCCAATAGTTAGACAAGACAAATCTGGTGGGATAAACTTTTTGCTTTTGGAGACGATCCGATGGAGCTGAGAAAACCGTCTGCACTGGTGAAGAATCTGCGACTGAGACGGACAATATGCCTGCTTTCATCTCTTGTGGACATTATCGTGTCTTAGAAATGAGTCTTCCATTGTACACAAATGCTCTCTGACTTCATTTCCTGTATTTCTATAATGGCCATAATGTGGAGAGAAAATCGTCACTGATGGTTTTCATCTGGTTATCATCGGCATAGAGATTTGCAAATCGTCTGTGTTTATCTACAGCAGGTTTATCTACAGTGTTTATCTACGTCATATCCTCACACACAGCTGCTTGTGTGTAATTTGTTGAAAACTTTTTGGTGTGTATATTTTTCTGTTTCTTTGCGGAAGCAAAACTCATGGAAGAGTAAGGTAGAACTGACAGTGGGACAAACATCGAGGGAATGAATGAACAGGAAAATAAGAGAAGTTTGATGGTTGGGTTAGGAAAGGTTAATGGGGGTAACAAAGGTCATGGGTCAGAATTGGGGATGACATTATGTGGAGGTGCTCTGCTTACTTGAAGCCCTGAAGGGAAGAGTAAGACAGAACATCCTCTAGAAGGCAGTTCCATAGATGGGAAGTGAGGAATAAGAGTTGAGGTGTGCAGTGAGCCTGGATTATTGGAAGAATGCATACGTCCTGGAGTAGATAGGGAGGGTCAGGGTACTGAGAGGGCAGAGGAAGGAACATCGGAAAAATAGATGATAAAAACAAACAAACAGAGACCACCAACTTGCTTGCCATGTGAGAGCAAACAGACCATGTGCTTGATCCGCCTCATCACGGGAGATTCCAATGATTTTGAGAGCTTCAGGAAAGACAGATTTGATGGTGGAGCACCAGCCAATAGCTGAGAGCAGTACTCCATTGAGGTATGGACAAAATCCTTGTAGTCTGTGAGCAGCTCTGATTTCCCAAGCGAGGACCTGAATTGACAGAGGAGGCCAGCTTTGCAATGCGGTAGGCCTAGGAAATGTCATGGCTGATGATGAGGCCGAAAAGTTCAAGATACTGCACCTCTTGCAGTAGATGACCAAGGAAATAGATGGCTGGGTTCATTTGACAATACTTCTGGAGCGATAGGGTGAGACTGAGATTTTGTATCATTGAAGGACATGTTCCATTTACCAGACCAATGTGTGATCATTTCCATGAGAGAGATGCAGCTCCTTAGCAGAGGGGTGGGTAGTTAGTGTATGACACATTGTGGAGTCAACCTCAAAGAGGAAGATGGGGGGTTTTTCAACCTTTCATGAAATATCGGGCCCGAGGCCTCTCCTTCTCATATACAGTAATTATGTTGTTCTGCAGCAAGGCTTAACATTTTGGACACGTTGCAAACTATGTGGAATAAAGGGCGATTGATGGTTGGATTTTCTGACGTATTGTGTTTAATAAAATAATTAATTGTTTTAATCACAATTCATATCTGGATTTGCCTTTGAGTCTCTCTTTTGCTTGCAGATGGCTTTCCCAGTGCTTGCAATTCCACTGCTGCTCAAGGGAATTACCTCGAGTCGATTAACCTGTCATTCAATGGTAAGTCGATTGAAAACTGTGTTCCTAAGTATCTCCGTGGTGTAGGCTGGCAGCTTTTTTAATGAGTCAAATATGTAGATTCGAGTTTAGGACATTGCTGCTTATTATACTTTTACCATCAGTTCATTTTGATAGCTGCTGCTGCTGATGCTGACGATGATGAGTTAAATCGAGGAGCATTTGTCTACCTTTCCATGAACAATATTTTAAATTGTCAATGTAGAATGTTTCTTGTCTTGGTGTCTTCATGAAGATTCAGTCAAATGTGAGTTTCAAAAAGAAGGAACATTGCAGGAAGGAATTATTGGGCCAAACGTCATATATGTCTTCAAACATCATGATATGAAACGCTGAACTTTGACAAATATTTAGTTGTCAATTTATTGTTCATAAAATATTAGTATGCAAAAACACACACAGGTATTTTTACAGATAAACGGAGGTGGGTACTTTGAGACCTGGTAGGTCTCCGCTCGATTTCCTGAAACCCACCCATGTGTGAAGATTGCAGCCAACAACAGCAACTTGCACGCGTGCACACACCCACACATCTCGTTTTTTCATTTCTGTTCCTCACAATTCTGTCTCTCTCTTATTCACACAGACACACACACACACAGACACACACACACGCACACACACAAGCAACAAACACACACACACACACACACACACACACACACACATATATATATGCACATACATATATACACACACACACACACACACACACACACACACACACACACACACATACACACACACACACACACACACACACACACACACACACACACACACAAAGGTGGATACTTTAAGACCTGGGAGGGCTCCGTTTCGCCTCCTGAAACCTGCATACGAAGATAACATCCAACGGCACACACGCACACACACACACGCACACACACACACACGCGCACACACACACACACACACACACGACATGCATGTTAACTTGAAAATCAGAGGATTACATCATTGGAATTGCATGCATCTAGTATGTTATTTACAGCTGTGTCAAATAACCAATTAATGGTCCTTTCTTTCTCAGGTGTTTTTTTCTGCTCCTGCCTATGTTACTATGCATACATACTACCTATAGGCCTGTTCCCAGTAGTTTTGTGTCATTTTATTACCGCTGTACTGTTTTCTAGCTCTTATATGTTGTTTTGATTGAAAAAGTTGCCACGGTCGGTGCAAGATGATTATTTAATTTTGTTTTCCGATTGTGCGGTGTGTGAATGCTACAGTGTTTGACAAGCACTATATAAATCGCAACTTCGAGCGGACGGGGCAGATGACGGTGGTGATCACCCCGGGTGTGGGTGTATTCGAGGTAGATCGTCAGCTGATGACCCTCACAAAGCAGCGTATGATTGATAATGGTAAGTGATTTAATCAGGATAACATCTGCAGCCATCGTGCCTTTCCTCAGTGTAAAATCAAAATGTTGTTTTTTAAAATAATAAACTAGCCGAAAGCACCCGGCGTTGCCTGGGTTCTTTTTGAATGAATTTACTACTACAATTCAGCTTTTACTTGCGGCCGTAGAAGATTGACAGTTCAGCTCAGCTTTTAATTGCGAAATGGGCCCAGCCCGGCCGAGGCGGCATCAACCGGCCTCGCCACCTAGCCTATAACCTTTCCGGGGCCCGTCCCAACATTTTTTGTTTTCGAGGTTTCCTCCTATCTTTCACCGTTTAGGAGATTAGTGTGTGCAAACAAACAAACAAACAAAAACGTTCTTTTATATATATAGATAGATGATTCACTAAAGATACGATCTTTTATTGGCTTATTTAGGAGTTTTCTATTGAGTTTTTTTATATTGAGAAATAAGAATTTACTTTGAAATTACAAGTGCTATAATATAAACCAATTAATAAAACTATATTTTACTATAGACTTGTTCAAATGAATAGTGTTTGAGAGAATGTGGCATAAAATGGCAATAAATGTACAAATTAGAATGACACTCGGTAGAAAGTATACCTCCGCCAGGCTGAACAGTTTACGTTTTGTATCCCACTCATAGGCTGGATCTGGATCTTCACCAAAATCGAATAAATTTGTCCTTGTCGTACACCCAACCTGTCCACCAAGTATTGTCATAATCCCTCCATAATTTTTTGAGAGATTGTGCCATATATCGTTTTTGGCCCTATATCCCAATGGTGAAGAATCACTTTAAAAATTCCAGGAGCCGGATCCGAGTCCAGATCTTCACCAAAATCTAATAATTTCGTCCTTGTCACATACGCTACATCTCTGCCAAATTTTGTCCGAATCCGTCCACAACCTTTTGAAATATTTTGTTCACAAATGGACAAACAAACAAACAGACAGACAGACAGGTGTGAAAACATAACCTCCATCCACCTTTGGTGGCGGAGGTAATGAATCGATAGGGGTTCCACGCAGAGGGAATCAAATACAGTAGACAAAGGTCAACCTCAGCGAACTGCTTCCTGCACTGGCAATGGTGAGAAAGGACCATCATTAATTTTATTTAAACGAAAAATATGGCTATCTATTAAAATTGCGTACAAAATCTATATATACATGTATAAAAGCGAAATGTCCGTTTGTTTGTTTGTTTGTGAACCTACTCCTCTGAGCTCCCAAGGTTAATCGGCATGAAACATTATGGGATAACATCTTTTACCACCATACACCTAAATACGGGTTGTAAAACAGTTATTTCTTCACAATTCATAACTTAAAACCATCCGAGTCACCACCTGCGCCATGATCTCCGAGGGTCAATCCACACATACAAATCATTATGAAGAGCCCAATTTTTATCGGATTTCAAAGCGGATATCGATATAATTAGTTTGATGGTGAGTTCCGATATCAAATATGTTATCGTATGTGATAAACGACTCTTAATTAAGACGTTACCATGATCGGTAAGTTCGGCAAAGAAGGAGTCATGTGACATCTCAAATGCGCTAATTATTCAAAAACTGAAAATAGTACAAACACAACCTGTACATCGTTTTGAAGGTAATTTTACGGCTCATCTAGCTACATCAGCATCAATAGTTTGTACAAAAAAGGACCCACGTGACGCCAACTGCAAACTGCCACTTGACAACGGGTGTACCTCCAATGATTACCTCATTCTCACAACAAGGTGAGTTGTTGCTTTGCTCTTTGTTTTGGATCATAATGCTTTGAGCTTCCAAGGTTAATCTCAACGAGACTTTCTACCGTCAGATTTTTAACCACGATATACCTGAAAATGGGTTTTGTACCGTGACGATGATGAGGTCATTTGGCCCGTTATTGTCGTATTGCACTCCCGAGTTAATGAGGTAATTTATTTACTACACCTTCACACCTTTACACACTTTAGACCCTTTCCACCCCTTAGACCCTTTCCACCCCTTAGACCCTTTTAGACCCTTTCCACCCCTTAGACCCCTCTAGACCTTTTACACCCCTTAGACCCCTTAGACCCCTCTAGACTCCTCTAGACCCTTTACACCCCTTAGACCCATTTGACCCTTTACACCTACTTAGAACCATTTGAAGATTAGGTAACCTTGTAAGTTAATGAAAATGCTTAAATTAACCCTTGTATCCAAAGATTAGGTAACCTTGTAAGTGAACGAAAATGTCTGTGATAGGAATTGGCGTGGACCTGGTGTGCATGGGAGAACAACCACTTCATGCCGTTCCCCTTTTCAAGGTATGTTCACTTTGTTTTGCATGAATCCTAAAAAATGACATTTGCATACTCTGTATGATTAGCAAAGAACCCGTCCGTTAATTTCCCCACCCTTATGATTTACTAGCAGGTTACCCACCCTGCAGATGGGTATAGAAGGTGACATGAAGTGGAGTACAATCTCTGCTGAAGCTAAATGACTGAATCGATACACCTGTAAATTTGGGAGCTAATGTGGTCTGCCACGTAGATGTGCCAAGAACGCCTTCACAGCAATAACTACATTCTACTACATGCTAGACGTACTCACATTGTGCATACTGTATGTACTTTATAGTACTCACGTTCTAATGGTACGTACTTAATTTGGATGTATTCATGTACTAATGGTACATACATAATAGATGTACTTACATTGTAGTACATACTTAATAGATGTACTCAACTCTTGCTGAGTGGAGGCATCAAGCAAGCAAACTTAGTTTTCTTTATATCGTTGCCTTGTAATACCGGCTTCAACCAGGTGGTGCTATGTGATACACATTTACATGGACAGAATAGGGATTCTCCCCCCACACTGAACCCCCCAGGACCATGATTTTTATTTACACTCTAAGACGCCACCGTGCCCCCAACGAGGCCAGCCACCAGTTTTCAACTCATTCCGTCCACTGATTGAGAAGTGCACAGAAGTCAAACACACAAACAGCCATCTCTGGAATTATAGTATGATTAGAAAAATCCTCAAAGTGAAACAAAGTCTGATTTTATAAACTGAGAATATGCCTGGTGTTGGCATAACAGTTAAGGTGGCTGGTAAGATCATTGGGTCTTGAATAATTTGAGCCCATGTTGCGCCGTGGAAGTAACACCAGGTGGACTGACTCGGCCTGTCATCCTTCCGATGTCAGCAAAATGAATACCAGCGTACTGGTAACGGGGCATCAGCAGTACAGCCGTGCTTCCAGAAATGATGTAACCAGCAGCCACAGACTGCGTGCACAACAACTGAGTATAATTATTGTAATAGACAATGCAAAAACACAATCGAGCTTCGTTGTTGCAGCCACCCACCCTTCCATGAATATGATTGATGTTGGAGCCATTCCAAATGGGAATAATATTATCTTATGGGGATGAAACCAGTCATCCCAACAAAAACTGTCTGGAACAAACCGTTTTCGGTGTAAAAAACAAAACAGTTGAGTATAATACAAATAAATCGGCCATTGTAGCTTAACTTTCATTTCATAACTGAGGATTACGATAAGATCTGATTATTTGGCATTTTTAGGGATCTTTATTTTTTTGGTATACAAGATCGAGGCTCGTGTAAGAGCTAACATTAATCACAAAAAAAAGCAAACGGACACATAAAACGTATAATAAAGGGAGCGGGAGACAAGATGGGAAGAGAGAGGGAAGCGCACAAGTACAGCAGTAGAGAACAGGGACATTGGGAGATCTGTGGGATGGAGAGGGCTTGGGGGGAGGAGGCATGGGAAGGGGGGTGGGAGAGATATAAAACACATGGACACCGACTGCTAGGACTTCCAGGAAAGAAGTTGGTATTTCAAAAAAGTGGATCTGGGGGGAATTAACGGGGGTAGAAAAGATCAAGGTTTTTGGATGGGGGAAGATAAGAGATGGTGGATTATGCACCAGTAAGCAGTAAATGCAACTTAAGTGAATTTCACAGTTCGTTTTTATTTATTTATTAATGTGCAAGCTGCTGCGTCTTATATTTGTGAGTTTGCGATCAACCGTTAAACTAATTTGCTCGATGTGTTTGTGTTTTGTTTTTTCTTTTTCTTCTACTTGATGATTATGATGATCACAGTTGCATAACCGATGTGCCACACAAGACAGCATGTTGGGTGATGATTACAACATCCCACATTGGATCAATCACAGGTAAAGTGGAAATGCAAATGTGCACACTGTTAAATGTACTAACTCACCATGAACCTTTGACATGTTGCTGGGGTTATTAGTTACACTAGCAGAGTACCTGCCCTATGGGTGATCCTGTTCCAAGCCTGCAACACATTCTTCTGACACATCCCTTTATTTGGGTGGTGTATAGGCAACAGACCGCTGCCTCACTTACTCCTGAAAAAAAAATAACCCAGGTTACATACATTAAGGAAAAGCATGCGTACTGCTTATGTGCATATGTAATACATCGTGGTTATATAGCTCAAATAATTCTAATTGCACTGGCCCATAGGTTGACACCAGAGGCCTGAGGCCTATATACACTAGCCTTAACAAGGCCCATGACGCTTATCAGCTCCAACCTTTCGACATTGGATGATCCTTTTTCAGAGTCGCTTTGGTCGTTTCACACTGGACAGAAAACATATTGGGTGGACCTGACGATTGTAAATATAACACTTCCGAAGATGTCTTAGGTTTACCGTCGTATCAAAATTGCGGACAAATGATATTTTTCAGATTGCATTTTTGGGTGACATCAAGCCAGCTGTCCAACCATTGGGTATATGGCAGACATACATACACTTATTCCGTGTTATATCTCTATATAATTCCAGCAATCTCTGTGTGCGTGTGTGTGTGTCTGTCTGTCTGTCTGTCTGTATGCGACCGCTGTTTCTCGACAACTACCGGTCCGATATACTTGAAACTTGCCAGGTATATTGCTGGGGACCCGAGGATGTGCCTTTTCAAGGTTTGAAATTAATCGGACAAGTGGTTCCCAAGGTATGGTCACCGTACTCGCAAGCCGTTCGCTTTGGCTTTGCGAATGGACCAAACCATTTCATGTAAATAGAGGGGGGGGGGGGGTTCTGTGGTCGTTACTGCCACGTGGTTTCAAAGTTTTTTTTTGTTGTTGTTTGCACGCATGTTTTTTTGCACGCACGTACGGGCAAGCACGTACGGGCAAGCACGTACGTGCGGGCACGCCCTAGTACATATAGATTTTGCTATATTCGGGAAACAAATTTGGAGGTTCTTTGCAATGCACATGTTTGTAAAATAAAATATTCGAAATTGTAAATATAAATGGTGCGGTTTTTGGTGATTATTGGATCGTCTTTGTTTATGTGTTCATTGGTTGGCGTTGAATTGTCAAACCGCCGATCTTGACACATGAATGGGGTTGAATGCACATGCGTGTAGACTTTCTTTTTCTTTTTTCTTTTTAATCCCAACTTTTCCTTTCCAGCTTTTACACATCAAAGAATATCTACTGCTCATCGTTTGTCCCTCGGGTCAAACTTGCTCCACTGGCTCCAAGAAAGGTGAATTCAGAATTGTCACGATTAAGTGAGAGGAGAGTTGTACGATCGTTGTCTGTGGTGTTAAAGGGGGTAAGCGTCGTGTTGGGGTGGGGGAGAGGGGTGGGTATGATGTTTTATTTTTGAATATTGTATTGTGGAGTTTGGTACTTGTCGGTCACTATTGTAACTGCTTGGATACGTCCCCTGGCATGTCTTCTGGTGATAATTTGTAATTGGTAAAGAGGCTTCAAATTATCGGTCTCCTTGAATGAAACAGTTTTTGTTTCCTCCTAACTGTTTCTGAACACTCGACTTTCAGAGAGGTGCCATCTCCTACTTCATAGCTTACGCACTAGCTTGTGCATGTCCCTGTTTGGGTTTTTTCCTCAACAGAAGCACCAAGTACTGTGTGAAGGAGAGTCATAGGGTCTGCAAAGGAGTCATTTTATCTCATGAAGGAGTTGACTTCCTTTGGTTTTTACCTTGACGTTGTGAAGTAAAATGGATTTTTATTTTTATATTTTTGTTGATGGTGTTCTTCATTTCCCTAACATAGCATCTGGTCCGTGGACTCAAGTGTGGAGAAATGTTTTGGCCTTGTAATTGGGTCTTTTTTGTCCCCCCCCCCCCCCGCCCCACGGACATGGTCGAAGACGGGGGACATTAAAATGAGCTCTGATCGACCGATCATCTGTCCATGTACTTTTGTGTACGCAATATTTCAAAAAACGTTCAACATGTATCTTTCATATTTCAGACATCTATTCCTTATGACATGATGTCAACCTTATTCGATCACGGCTGTGATTGTGTTGCAATGGCAACCATCTCGGTAACTTAGCTTGTGTATGCGATATTTCAAAAAGATATTCAAGATTTAGCTTTCATATAATACAGATCTATTCCTCATACCACCCTAAAGGTGGGGGACCTAGAGTATCAGCTACTTCCTTGTTGGTTTCAATATTAGTGTATTTAACAGTTAAATGACGGTGTTGTTATTTTATTTTTAAAAAACAACAACAACAACAACAACATGCATTTTAAGGCCATTTTCCCTGCTAGAGAGGGGGTTAGCCTTGCGGTCCCCATGACAATCTTCTCCATTTTGCCCTATTTTGTGCATCTCTCCTTGTTAACCCCCTTGCCCGCATTTCTTCTTCCACCATCTGTAGCCAAGTCTTTCTCGGTCTTCCCCGTCCTCTACTTCCTTCTACATTCATTTCCATCACTCTTCTCAACCAGTCACTTTCATCCTTCCTCAACACATGACCAAACCATCTGAACCTTTTCCTCTTCACAGCAGCAATCAGAGGCTCTATTCCCATTTTCCCATATATTTTTATTTAAGCAATGGAAATAACCTTAGGATCTCTGATCTTGGTGAATATTTTGAAACAAGTGCTGGTAACATCTGCTTTTCCTTGGCAAGCATATGATGCCCCTTCCTCTATGCCCTCTCCTCTCCCCCTGCCCCTTTCCCCAAAGGCAGTGACTTCCAAACTAAAGCCAAGCAAATCAACTGGTGGGTGAATTTATTGCATTATTGTGTGTGTGTGTGTGTGTGTGTGTGTGTGTGTGTGTGTGTGTGTGTGTGTGTGTGTGTGTGTGTGTGTGTGTGTGTGTGTGTGTGTGTGTGTGTGTGTGTGTGTGTATTTCCTTATACATCTCTAAACCCTGGCCCAATTTCCCTGAAATTTAATGTACTGTACCACATTATTTTCAAACTGTGAGTGTCAACGTCTCAATAAAAACCTAAAATTATTTTTTTAATTGCTGTTTGTGCTCCTCTTTTTCTCTTGATCTTCCTCTCATTTCCCTCTCCATGTCCGGAACATAGTTTAATTTATCAAACTGTCTTCATCTTTCTTGGATATGTGCCTGAGCTACCTCCATCTTCTCTGATTTCTTCATTGATATATTTTGTGCTTCTCCTATTGCTAAATTTGAGAGTTCCTTTCTGGCCAGGAAACCTTTAAAATTCCTCTCAAGCGTTTTGCTGAAATTCTCAAAGTTAACAATAATATGAGTGCCTGTACAAGGAACTGTGGACAGGAGTAAACCATTAGGCCCTTCAAAGCCTGCACTATTATTACCATCCTGTGGTGGTTTGCCCATGCTCTATTCCTTTAAATGCGGAGAATCAAGCAAGGAAGTAGCACGTACCATTTCTTAAATAGTCTTTGGTATGACTCGAGCAGGGATGGAACCACCATCCTCCCAGACTCAGAGCGGATGCTCTAACTATTACACCACCGAGCCCGGTCTAAACGTTGCACCACCGAGTCCGGTCTAAACCATGACACCACCGAGCCCGGTCTAAACGTTAAACCACCGAGTCTGGTCTAACCATTACACCACCAAGTCCAGTCTAACCATTACACCACCGAGCCCGGTCTAAATGTTAAACCACCGAGTCTGGTCTAACCATTACACCATTAAGTCTGGTCTAACCATTACACCACCGAGTCTGGTCTAAATGTTACACCACCAAGTCCGGTCTAAACGTTACACCACCGAGTCCGTTCTAACAGTTACACCACTGAGTCCCGTCTAAATGTTCTACCGCCGAGTCCGGTCTGACCGGTACACCACCGACTCCGCTCTAACAGTTACAGCACCAAGTCCGGTTTAACCGTTCTTCCGCCGAGTCCGGTCTGACCTTTCCACCGCCGAGTCCGGTCTGACCTTTCCACCGCCGAGTCCGGTCTGACCTTTCCACCGCCGAGTCCGGTCTGACCTTTCCACCGCCGAGTCCGGTCTGACCTTTCCACCGCCGAGTCCGGTCTGACCTTTCCACCGCCGAGTCCGGTCTGACCTTTCCACCGCCGAGTCCGGTCTGACCGTTCCACCGCCGAGTCCGGTCTGACCGTTCCACCGCCGAGTCCGATCTGACCGTTCCACCGCCGAGTCCGATCTGACCGTTTCACCACCGAGTCTGGGCTGACCGTTACTCTACTCTTTATCTTTTTGGTTGTCTTCCAGCACTCTGCACCATACAAAAGAACTGACTTTCCATTGGAATTGAGGATTTTAATATCAGTTGCTGATGATGTTATAATTCGACCATACTTTGTTGAAACACTTAATGTTTCGTTTGTTTTATTGATCCAGGCCACGAATGTCTTTCTCAGTTCCTCCACTTTTATCCAATGTTTTTCCTCGATACACAAATGTTGTTGCACCTTCAATCAACTTCTTCCTAAACTTTTTTTTTCTTTTCTTGAATCTTTCCAAACGTATTTGAGATGAGCGCTAAATCTTCGGCATAGTCCAAATCGTCCACAACTCTATTGGCCATCCACTCGATACTTGTTGCCTTTCCTTTGTTTAACTTTAACAGGTGCTTGTCTATTACTATGTATCGGCAAAATAATTGGTGAGAGCATGCATCTTTGCTTTCACACCTGTCTTTACTGGAAACAAGGGTGACGGCTTACTATCATGAATTGCACTGCAGTTTAAACCTTCATATACCGTTTTAATCATTTTGATTAGTATTTGCTACCTTGTATTTCTTTCCATTTTACTCCCTGTACTTGTATGTACATTCTTTCCAGGTTGCTCCCCTGGTCGAGAAGCCGAGACCTCCATCCCTATCCAGGTCGATTATGATGCGTATGACGTGCAGGTGTTTAAACTGCGCACACCCACGCACATGCACAAGCTTCCCTCCAGGTGCGGGTCACAACATTAAGATTTTCAGTTTGCGAGTGGTGTGAATTACAAATGAGAGAAATTTGAGGATAATGAAGTAAATAAAGAAGAGGGACGATGTGTGTATACAATTGGTGGGGTGGGGAAAGAGGTCGGTTATGAAGATGTGGAAAGGTTGGTGGTGGTAAATCAAAGTCTGCAAGTAATGCAATGGTTGAAAGACTTTCCTCGAAAAGAATAACAAACGAACACTTAATATCGATTTTGGGGGGAACAGGGTAGTATTTCTAAGGCTCAGGTAGAGGTCCTGGTTGATTAAACTTTGTAGACCCAGCTCGGTTTGTAAAATAGTGTAACATTTGGAAGCACCAAGTTTTGAATCTCTTCTGTGATTTCAACTCATCGATTATGTAAATAACTATTGTTTTATTATCATCCATTTGTGCCGTATGTTTCTAGAGTCAATGGGGATAAAGTGAATAGGCCTCGTTTTATTTCCTGTTCAAATACATTTTTGGTACACATTTTGGTTTCAATGTCCATGTCCATATCTCATCCACAACTTTTTGAGATGTCGTGCTATATATCGTTTTTGGCCCGATCACTCAATGGTGAAGAAACATTAAAAAAGTTATCGGATCCGGATCTTCACCAAAATCGAATCGATTCGTCCTTGGCACACATGCAAACTGTCCACCAATTTTTTTTTTTCCGAATCCGTCCGTAACTTTGAGATATCCTGCTCACAGACAGACAGGTGTGAAAATATACCCTCTGTCCACCCTTGGTGGGGAAGTTAATAAGCAGGTTGTTGCAGCATCGCTTCTGCTGATCTGGGAAAAAAATGTAATTCGTAAGCGACTTGAAACCGGACTTTCAATTCACAAAAGTTCCAAGCTCTGATGCTGTCTCCCCATAAGGGCTGGTTCTGTTCTTTACAAGGGTGCACTTCGTTTCAAAAAGGGTGAAAAAACGTCATGCATGCACAAATGTCATCATTATCCCCATGCTTTTTGAAAAAAAATTGGGGGATATTGTAATCCTGTCTGTCATGCTATCTCTCCTACCTGGTAGTTATGATCACCACACCTGGTAGTTATGATCATCACATAGCAAGAAGGTGCGAGAGCAGTATTATCTTTAGCTCTGCCTGAGGGGCAGGGCCAAAAGGTGAAATACCAAAAAATGCAATTATGGCCACATTTTTAAAATAAAACTTTGTACATACAATCAACATTGGGGACATGTGAGATATGTAACATTTTTGGATTTGATCCTTGGTTCATACACCAGGGGATGGTGACTTAAGGTCGCAGGGGTCAGAACGGGGAAAAAATGATTTACCTCTAAAATTTGAAATTGGGTTATTTCTGGTGGAACTTATTGTGATCTTTAAACTTTGCTTTACGTGGGAAGAGTGCGGATTTGCAATGGCGTGCCATAGACTTCGCTCTAGTTTGTATTTGCAACTGGAGCATAGATTTGCTTTGTTTAATCATACGGTGATTGCAAGGTCTTGATGGAAGACCATTGCATTGCAAAGGTGTACTTGAGGTGTATAAAATGTTTTTGTTTTTTTTAACATGATGCGAGTTTGCATACCTTTACCTTCCCTTTCTGCAGTGGTGTGCATGTTCAATATCATCATGTCTCTCACCCATCAAAAGGCTTCAACCAATTACTCTCCCCTCCATGTTTGGCAACATAAAGTGATGCAAAAGATTCCGTGGCAGTTTATAACACGTCACGGCCTGTCTTTTAGACAGTGAGCGCAGCCTCTCAACTGCCAGAGAGGTATGAATAGCTATTAATACAAGCACAATGTTCCAACAAGAATCCGAAGCCAACTACTCCAACCGTTTCATCCTTGTTCGGGCACAATCAAAATCGATATAGACCCAGAAGCCTAGCCAGGCCAAAGGTCTGTCCAAATAATTAGGATAATTCAAAATGGAGGCAAGTTACCTCCCTTATTTGTAACGTTTATGACCATTGTAGTGAAAATCAATCAAGTCCACAACTTTGTCCCGTAGGTAGGTTTAATGACAATCTGATCTCTAGCAACATCCTGTAGAATACAATCATGCAATATATATATATCAGGATCATGGCATCATATAGAAAGGATCAATAATATTAGTCAATGCAAGCAAGCCTAGAGTATCTGCAAATACGCACCATCCGAGTCTACATGTCATAGATTAAATGTCGCAGGAGTGGCCCGGAGCCGCGGACGTCCGAGTTCTTATAGACGCCTCTCAGTGGTTCAAGTGAGCATCACACCTGGGTTCAACTTGGATACATTTTCACTACATTCTCCCCGCCGTTAGAACTACACTGCCGTTAGGCAGGAATCAAGCATGCGACAGCATTAGTAGAGTAGCGATGTCAGTCCATGTCAGTCGGTCCATCCATAGCGGTCAGGGCGGCGAATTGCCCTGCCAGCATGGGTCCGGAAACTACCGGGTACTACATCCCCAAGCCCGGAGTCCCCCGCGTCGGAATAGCCGCTGGAGGCAGGCGTCGGAGGGGGCACCACAGTGCCTTCAGGCAGGGGTGTATCTGGCGACGGGAGGGACGGCAGATGCTCCATAGGCAGAGCCCCGGGAGAGTCCATAGACTCGTAAATCGGTTCGTCGATGTCCCCGTAAGAGTCGATGGCCCCGCAAGGGGCGAGATGGCGTACGGAGACAGTAGACTCGCGTCCATCAGCCATCATCACGCGAGCATGCTCGGGATTAGCCTGGAGTACCTGCACCTTATCCACTAGGGGATCGTACTTGCTCGTGCGAACTGCGCGTTTGAGGTAGGCCGGCCCCGGCTCAGCGAGCCAACTAGGTAAAGATCGGATACTACCCGAGCTCCTTGGGTGGTGAAACAGCCGTTCGTGAGGAGTCTGGTTGGTGGCCGTACATAGTAAAGCCCTGATTGAGTTCAGCGCCGCAGGTAGTGACCAAGCCCATTTATCTAGGCCCCGGCCGAGGGACCTGAGGCTTAGCGTGACGGCCCTCCATATAATCCCATTGAAGCGTTCGACATGCCCATTCGCCTGTGGTCGATACGGGGTGGTATAGCTAGAAGCGACATTATTCTGGAGCATGAATTCTGGACATTTTCACTACACCCATCACCATATCTCTCACCCACGAAGGCAGTTGTGACCTTTTGCTCCTGCTATAAACTGGCGAGGAATCTTTTATATTTATACTTCCAGTTGAGAAGCAATTGTTCATTAGTGCAGTGCAAAAATCATGTAAAACCTGTTATAAACTGCCGATGGCTATTTTGTGTGTAGATCTGTATGTTGCTTGAATGCTGTTTCATATATGACATTTAATGTGCATGTAATAATACGTTACCATTTCCTGTCATCATTTTCAACAGAGGTAGTTGTGATGTGAGGAGCCATGCGAGCAGCACTGTGTCCGAAGCCCCGGGAAGCCCCGTGCTGTCGGGCCGCAGCCAGCACTCCGAGGAAGGCAGTAGCCAGACCTCTGATGAGAGCCTCCCCGTTCCTTCCTCTCCAGCATGTCTTATCCCACGCAGGCCTCAACGCATGCATGACATCAGTAGCTCCCTGGGTTACATCACTGCATATGGTACAGATGTTGCACCTTATCACCTTGAATGTAGTGAGAACAATTTATGAGAATGTTTAAATTATGCTTGTGGTGATGATGGCGATGAGATATTTTGCCCCCTAATAAATGGAATCTAAAGTCAAATTTTGATTTGCTATCACAATAACTATACTTTATTACAATCACATGTTTAACTTTTCATCCTTAAATGTATGCATACAGATCTACAATTGGACAGCAAATGTAGCTTTTTATTTTTATTTTTTAAATAACTCTACTGGGGAAAGAAGGGTCGAGCTCAAAACCAAGGGTGGCCCCGTGCGTGAAAAAGCAAAGAAAGGAGATGGGAAGATTTATGAATTAGATGAGATCTGAATGATTGATTCATGACTTGAATTGTCGTAACTTGATCAACGTTGGGAGCACGCTGTTCGGGAAGCTTTTCCAAAGAGATGTCGTGCGTGAGAAAAGGAGGAGGCCTAGTGATTAGTACGGAGGGAAGGGAGGGTAATGCAGCAGAAGCAAGACTGGTGTTGCAAACAGAGTGAAGAGGAGGAGGAGGGACAGGAAGAGAGTTTGACAGAGCATTGACTGTGGTACTAGCATCAGAGGCACAAGGAAGAGAGTGAGTGCTCATTGGTGGGCCAAAGGTTGGAGATGGCTAGACATAGTAGGATTGTTTATCAGTCAGAGAGCCTTGCAATCCAGAATACAATGACTGATGGAGGAGTGCTGCCCCAGACATGAGAGCACTATCCCATCAACGGTCTGGGATTTATAACTGGTGTAGCCATCAGCGGGAATGGACAGGGTTGTTCGTTTCTGTGAGATCATTGATGGAAAGAAGAAAGAGGAAGAGCAAGATGTCAGAACCTTGTGAGACACCATAATTAATGTGCTGGGGAAAGGGGGGGGGGGGGCAGAGAGGGCACCATCAATGCAGGTAGAGCTAGATCGCCCAGTAAGTTGGAAAACCAGGAGATTAGCTGAGCCTCAATACCATACATTGGGAGCTTTGCTCGGAGGCCTGTGTGCCAAACTCTGTCAAAGGCTTTGCCAACTTTCAATGCACCAATTTGACTTTTCCGAAGTGCTCGAGAACTGAAGACAATTAGTCAGCAACATGGGCCAGGAAGTCACCAGTGGAAGTTAAATTGGAGGTTTCGCGTGTAAAGTTACGTTATATATTGATGATCAAAAGATTGCTTCGTTATTAATTTTTCATAAAAAAGTGTGTTTTATTTGAAATAATGCTTTGCTGCCTTCATCTTGGGAAGTTGTAGTCATCATTTATATCCACAAGACATGTTCCAAGTCTGATCCATTCAACTCCAGACCAGTTAGAACTTCTCTCTATATATCCAGCGAGGTGATGGGATCCATCATTTGCTGTCGACCTCAGACATTATCTCTTCTCCATCTCGTTAATCTCCGTTTGGCCGTTCAATATCCACCCCAAAGTTTCTACCATGGACACGTTTCCTCTTTTAACTCAACAATAGATGGATGTACTAAATGTCCAACAAGAGATCAGGGATATCTCTTGATCTCACTGTACTATCTGGTACCCAGCATTACCATCCGAGCTCTGGCAATGGTATTCAGCCCCACCCACTCTCCTCAAATAGATTTTTTGCAAGCGGAAACATGAGGTACCGCTTGCTGGCATTGTGCTTTCAGATCTCCCTTTTGAGGCCGGTGGTCCTGTTTTTTGGTTTTTTTGTGTACAAGATCAAGGCTCGTGTAAGAGCTAACATCAATCACAAAAAGATAAACTGACACATAAAACATATGATAAAAGGAACAGGGGACAAGATGGGGAGAGAGAGGGAAGCGCACAAGTACAACATTTGAGAGCAAGGACATTGGGAGATCTGTGGGAGGGGGAGGGGGCTTGGGGAGAGGAGGAATGGGAAGGAGGGGGTGGGAGAGGTATAAAACACATGGACACTGCTAGGACTTCCAGTAGAGCTGGGGGAGCAAGGCCGGAGAGGAGTCGGTAGAAGACAGAAAGACCACCAACCTGCCTGTGGTAAGTGAGTGAAAGGCCCTCGGAGTTAGCTTCATCGCGGGAGATTCCAATGATAAAGATATTGTTATTGGTTTCGATAAATGACCTCTCCTCTTCCCTTTCCACCTTGTGCAGAACAGTAAGTTAGACTGGCATAGATCAACAGGAAGTATCACACGTAACGTTTTGACGACTTGAGTGTCGACTAGTCCAACCTGAGCGGTTGTACTCATTGGTGGTGCCTTCAGTTTTAAATTGCACATTTCCAATTTCGACCACTTTTCTCAGGAATTGAGTGCAGGTGCATTTCATTTCATGATTTTATTTTCAGGAACCAATTAAATCGTGCAGTTTTGCATGATATTTCGGAAGTGCTTCAGCATTTTTTGCCATTAGCCATTTTGAGAGGGTACAAGTAAAATCAGGCACAGTAATGACAACCTAATTCACTCTTGCTCATACTAGACTCCCTTTGCAGCAATTGAGTGCAACGGGTGTCAATTTTATTTTTATGCACCGTGGAATTGAGAAACACCGCTGACTCGCTGTCGATTTCTTTAGATGTTCCTGAAGAATTTGCCGGGCGAAACAAAGAAGACTCGAGCATGCCAGGCCGCTTCCAGGTTGGCAGTGCCGACTCCCAGTTGCGCACCAAGCTAAGTGGGCTGCCACCGCAGCGTGCCCTCATCAACCCTTTTGCACCGTCTCGCATGCGCATGAAGATGACGTCAAACAGACGCAGATGGATGCACACATTCCCCATGGGTGAATTCGAAAATCGAATCTCTTTGTATTTCTTGACATAAACGATACTATTGATGCACGATTATTTTTGTGTAATTTATTTTGTAATACTTGCTTCTTATGATTTCCTATGAAAAAAAAAATGGACTGGCAGAATTGTAAATGCGAAGTGAAGAATGTAAAATCTTGATCTTTCTCACCTATTACTGTTTGTTTGGTTGTTTTGACATCTTGCAGGGTTTGAGCAAACTCGAAAAAACCCCTTTAAATGGTTTTTCAGTTCAATAGATACTCTAAAGACCTCAGAAATCCACCCGTATGCCCGGCTTAACCTCGCAAACCCTCAAACACTTCCCATTCATTGTACTGGAACTATGCTGGGATTCATTGTACTGGAACTCTTCTGGGATTCCTTGTACTGGGACTATGCTGGGATTCATTGTACTGGGACTCTGCTGGGATTCATTGTACTGGGACTCTGCTGGGATTCATTGTACTGGGACTCTGCTGGGATTCATTGTACTGGGACTCTGCTGGGATTCATTGTACTGGGTCTATGCTGGTAATTAATTGTACTGGGACTATGCTGGGATTCATTGTGCTAGGACTATGCTGGGATTTATTAGTCCCCTACCGGTGTACACTGGAGGGGACTATAGGTTTGCACGCCGTCCGTCCCTCCATCTGTCAGTCCGTCAGTCCGTCACGCAAAAAACAGTTTTCCGGACTTTTTTCTAAACTCTTAATGCTAATGATTTCAAACTTGGTACATGGTTTCCTCATGATAAGTTACAGATCAAGTTCGAACTTCACGACGTTTCGATCATTTTTGACAAAGTTATGGCACTTTGAACTTTGGTAATTCTGATAATTCTGATGATCCTTAACTCAGTGCCATTTTAAGTTTTAATTTCCTTTAAAAAACATTTTCTCTGCAATAATTGGACCGATTGAGATCAAATTTTCACTGTAGGGGGGACTCGGTCTGTGGAATATTTTAATGGTAATTATGACGTCACAGGTCACGTGGTTCGGCCGCTATATTGTTTTTCGTGAAAACACGAAAACCCTGTTTTCTCTGCAACGGCTGAACAGATCGAGGCCAAACTTTGCAGGCAGAATCGCATACCCATGACGAACAAAAAAATGAGTAAGCATGACGTCATGCATCACATGGTTTCAGAGTTATGACGTTTTTAAGCATGAACCTTTAAAACCGAGCCCCTCCCTCATTTTTGATCCAATCGAAGGGAAACCTCACAGATCTGTTCAGCATGTCAGTCTACTAAAATGTCCTTTTGGAATTTGCGATAGGTCTCGTGGTTTGGCAGATATCGTTAATTAAACGAAAATATTTAAAAAATGGATATCTCTTGAATCGCTAGTACCTCAGACCATGAGTTAGTAATTATATAATTCACACAGTGCAATACGTGCAGGCCGCTCCACGGAGCGACCTTGCAGGCTTATCAACGAGGCGAGGCGTGACACACATGTGTCTCAGCATACCTCAGATCAAGTTTGAAAACCAGCATCAACCGTGCATAAATTTGCATATTCGATCATTTTTGACAAAGTTATGGCACTTTGAACTTTGGTAGGGGACATGTATTGCAGCGCAGTACTCAGAATGCTTGTTGTACTGGGACTATGCTGGGCTTCATTGTACTGGGACTATTCTGGGATTCATTGTACTGGGACTATGCTGGGATTCATTGTACTGGGACTCTGCTGTATTTGAGTTCAGACAAAGCAAGATATGCAGTATTTTACCTGATGCTGGACTCAACTCTCAGCATACTTATAGGTAATTTATGGATTGTTTTAATCTCCTTTTTTTTGTAGGTCCAAGTGGTGAGGCTATTCAAATTCACCACCAGACGCGGATGAACACACTGACGCACGAGGACTTCGTTATCATGGAGGACCATACAAGGTGTCTTCCAAATATTCTTAAACAATTTTGTACATTTATTTTGCATCATTTTGAACTATATTTGGAATTGTCAAATTATATGACAGAGTTCCATCCGTTAAGGCATATACTTTATAAGATGAACTGCTACAAGCAGTATACCAATGTACAGCTTAGAAATAGTTATTCCCTCAGTACATGTATTAGCGTAAGAGTGAGGTAATTTAATTGTGACGAAGGATTATGCATCAATATTTGTATAGAAACCTGTCATCTTCCCTCACTAATGTTTGCCTAAGCCCTTTCTCTTTTTGAAACCATTTCAATGTTCGACCTGGTGTAACTTGTCTTGTATATGCTTTATTTGGGGATTTGTCATTGCAACGCCAAGGAGGCACTAGCTTTGGTGTGAATACATAAGTTTCAAACATTCAGAAATAGTCGAGAGGCTCAGGGAGGGATTTCCCTGAGATTTACAGCCAAACCACCAATCTGTGTGGGGCATACAGGGTGGGGTGTCCGATGTGACCATATAAGGCCTGTGCCTGCATGGTGGGGTTCCTTGTCCGGTTTCACGAGTCTTGGAGAGGTCACATCATGGTCCGGTGAGAGTCAAGCCCAGTATGTGTGGCAGTGAGAGCTAAGCTGTGGGACCGGCTGTGGCCACATAGCCTGTGTTACCCTCCAGACAAAGTTGTATTTGTATTTGTATCCCGAGTAAAGTATATAAGCGTTTATAGCTGGAGTACCCGGCGTTGCTCAAGGGAAAAAGTAACAATATATTTGAAATGAGGGCAAATATAATGGAAAAGCAATTACATCCAAATCAGAATCCATCACAAATGTCAAATCATCATTTTACCTTTTCATTGAACATATGCTGGTGAATGTGCCATTGATCATGTTTCTGAGTTAAGTTTGATGATGTTCAGGAAGAAGAAGAAGACTTATCACCAACTTTGGCCATGTCCGGAATTGTTTGATTGCATCTAATTTGTTTGATTATTTGTGTTGAAATGTCTGGTATTTTTTTTGTATTTATTTATGCATATGTGGACTTGTATATAACTGTCATTAATCAAAAGGGCTTACGCACTATAGAGCGTTTTTTTTTTTAATCCACCAAAAAATGGACCTTTTTTTTTCTTCTAATATTTAAAGAAAAACAAATTGGTCGAAAACTCTCCCAGGCACTCACTGACAAATTCCTGAAAGTTTGACGAAGATCCGTTCAGCCATCTCTGAGAAAAATGGCGACGCACACAGACAGACAAACGGCTCCTTTATAGTATAGATTTATTGGTATCACTAAAGTTTACCACATAATTAATTCGTAGCACATGTGGGGCCACCATTTTCCATGGCAGACCCAGTCCGGCCCTGGTCCGATTTCAGATGGGGCAGGGTAGGGAGGACACCAGACGAGACATCCTTACGCGATTTAAGCTTTAATTTAAATCAAGCCCATTACCCCATGCTGGCTATGATTCAGGAAACTCCACCCTTTCAAATTAATGGCTTTGGGAACTGATCATAAACCTCAATGCAATTGCATAGATCATATTAAAGTTCTATTTCTGCTCCTGGCCTCCATTCCCCATGAAGAACGTACCCCTTTGTCCCCCAATTGTCACTTTAAGCCTAACTTCAATCTCTGAACCCTCCCTTCCTCCCAACCACCCTCACGATTATAACAATATATATTTAGATATATCCTGTCTCTGTTCGGTTCAAAAACATTTTAAAATGGCTTCTGTAAATACTTTCAATAGTTAGTTTAATTTGACTCTTCAAACTTGATATCTGTCACATCCAATATTGGGCTAAATATCGTCCTGTCCGTAGCTAGTTAAGACCAGCCTTGGACAAATAGCCGAGACAGTTTTACTCCCGAGGCGACCAGCCAAAAATATAGCGGTTATTTTTGATGTGCGAGAGGGAAGAGGTGCGAGGTATTTATCTCACGAAACACATGGGTTATTCCGAAACCACAAACAAGTAAACACTACAAGGAAATTCAACAAATAAGATTTAATGAAAATAAATCAAGAAATAAAATGAAGGCTGAGGTAAAACGAAATCCTATTTTGAGGGACCCTCCACAGTCTCAAAAACACACAAGGGAAAGATAAAATGAAAATAAAACCCCTTCAGCCGGCACTTAGCTTGGTGCCGGCACTTAGCAACGAGTACTTTTAGGAGCTTGGCGGCTGTTGAAACTGGGGTAGCCACTCGCGCGCCGAAGGCACTACAAGCGTGAGGCGAGCAGATTAGACGGCCTCCTTTCGAGTTTCTTTTCTCTACCGTCAAGTGCAACGCGGCCTTCAGCTTCCAAGAGCCCAGCAGTCGACCAAAACCTCCTGCAAAACACTGATGACGTGGAAAAGAGCTCCTCGCTTCCCAAAACGCACTCAACACAGTCAGCACACGATCGTCCACGATCACACAGAGAGAGAGAGAGAGACAGAGAGAGACACAGAGGCGGTCTTTTCTTCCTTCACCGAACATCCTTCCCACTTCGCCCCACCCACAACCTCTGGGCTAATCATGTCTCTAAGGGGCGTGGCCTGTTTCCTATGGTCCTTTGTAGGCGGGGCTTAGTCCGATCGGTAATGTTTGGGTTCTGTCGGCATGCAGAGGATGGTTGTTGTCGTTAAAAGGATGTTTTTCATGGCCGGCCTTTCCAGCAAAACGTAAAGGGAAGATCACAGAGGAAATATCACATACTGGGGAAAACTAACCTTAATCCCTAACTAGTTATCACTGCTTCACCCCTTGTGTGAAGAGACATAAACAACATTGAGCTACAGTCTCTCTGGTGTTGGCTTAGCGGTTCGGGTGCCGGCTTGGGATCCTCGGATCCTGGGTTCGAATCCCGGTCAATCGCTGAATTAACGCCAGGGGGGTTGACTCAGCCTGTCATCCTTCCGAGGTCGGCAAATTGAGTACCAGCTTGCTGGGATGAATGATCCCGGTGTGTACCCCGGTTTAGAATAGGTACACCGTATCCCTGCGCATCGTAAGAGCGTGACCAAGGGTTGGCGTCAGGAAGGGCATCCGGCCATAAAAACATTGCCTCAAACAGGGAACCATGATTGTCATGGGGCCAGCAAGGCTAACCCCCGCTCTAGCAGGGAAAATGGCCTTAAAACGATCATTCATTCATTCATTCATTCATTCATTCATTCAGTCTCTCTACTTAAGTACATCGAGGTTTCTCCTACGCGACCACGCTATAATTATACAGTCCTACTTTTACTATGTGATTCCTTCATCTACCCCCATAAACGTAACAATATGTTCATATTAACATGCGATACATGTGTACGAGATCTAGCTTGGTTAAAGGTCATCTCATGATATGATATATACTGAACAGCAAAAGAAACGTCAGTCAGAATCAATATTTTGGAGTCTTTATTTTCAAGTCATGATCAACACGAATTGAGATTTAGGATCAACATGAAACATTACAGGTATGGTCACCATAGTTCAAAGAATAATGTGAAATGTTCTGAATAAGAAAAACACAAGACCAGGTGAGAACAAGGGACGTCAAAATCAGTATATTGTGTCACCCCCATGAGCGTTGATGACAGCCATACATCGTCTGTACATGGAGTGGATTAATCGGTTGATGAAGGCATTTGTCACTTGGGCCCACACTCTGAGAAACGCCTGACTGAGTTGAGCTACAGTTGTCGGCCTTGGTCGAACGTCATTCAGTCTTCTTTGAACCTCGTCCCACAAGTGCTCTATCAGGTTTAAATTGGGGCTGAGCGCAGGCCAGTGCATGGTTTGGATGCCATTCTGTTGCAGGAAGTCCCTTGTTGCTCTGGCAGTGTGGGCACGGGTGTTGTCCTGCTGGAAGACATGATTTCCGTTGACGTCCAAAATGTGGCACAACGTGAGGTCTGAGGACTTGATCGATGTAGCGAGCAGCTGTGACACCATTGCCTCTTCTTGGACCAATATTCTGGAACACCACAGGACCGACTTTGTGATTGAGAGCAATAGCACCGCATACCATGATGTTTGGACCACCCCACGAGTCTCTTTCCATCACACAGTCATCTGAGTAGCGTTCCCCACGTCTACGCCAAACTCTCACTCTGCCATCTGCCGTGGAAACACAGTATCGGCTTTCGTCTGAGAAAAGAACGGTTCTCCACTGCTGGTAACGCCAATTTTGATGCTGTGTGGCCCACTGTAGTCAGTCATGGCAGTGTCGAGCTGTAAGAATGGGGCCATGATATGGCTTGTGACAACGGACATCCCTGTTCTTCAAACGTCGACAGACTGTATCACCACTAATGTGTCTCTGGTGGGTTCCAACTGTTTGTCTTGCAGTTTCTGTAGCCCTGGTAAGCGATCTTGGATGTGATGACGCACAATCTGTCGATCCTGTCGTGGTGTTGTTACCCTCGGTCTGCCACTGCGTGGGCGGTCATCGGTGCTGTTGGTGGCCTAGTATCGTTCCTGTAACCTGTAGATGGTTCTCACGTTGACATGGAAAGCATTGGCAACCATTCGTGCAGTCTGTCCAGCATGCAATCTTCAAATAGCCTGGTCTCTCTGAATCCTCGTAAGTCTGGGCATGGTGCTGGCATCGAAACACGAATGATGAACACACGTTTTGGGGTGCCTTTTATAGGGAAAGTCACAAGGAGACGCACCTGCATTTTGATTTTCATGGGAATCATGCACGACATTGTACCATGGTCGTTTTTTTGCCTGCGTTTTGGTGACCTGTTTTTATCCACGTGTGCACCACTGTCGGTAGTTAGGATTAAATTTAGATACAGACTAATGTAAATAACGAGATATCTAAACGAAATGCATTGATATTTCTATGGGAAATGTTCAGGAATTATTTTTATGAAGTGACGTTTCTATTGCTGTTCAGTGTATTTTTATTCTCTCAGTTCCATTGTTAGTGTTGTACTAATATACAGTATGTGCTGTTTGTGTGCTCTCCAGCTCTTTACTCCGACCTGATGATGACCGTCTTCCTGTGTCTACTCCCATTCTAAGCTCAAGTAGTCGTGAGGACCTCTCGCCCATCATTACTAGATCCGGTACGGAATGTTCACACTAATGTAATGTGCATGCTCAAATAACTCCACCCCCACCCCCACTCGGAATACATTGTATACAAATATCGGGAATAGGAATGACATTGATCAAGATTGATGTCAAGAAACCTTCTCCCTATCATTTTGCGTTTAAATATTGCATCGTATTTGCATGGCCTTCTTTTTCATTAATTGTGAGACCCCATCCTTAAGCTGCCCAGACTAATTCAAAGTCAAATTTGTATCGAAAATTGATCTCAACAATCATTATTTGTCATTATTACACATCAAATATCAAGAAGCTTTGAGATCCCAAGTACTTTGAAAGATCAAGAATTGCATTTCTCCTGAATGACTAATTTATACAGTGCATTCAGAAAGTATTCAGACCCCTTCACTTTTTTCACGTTTTGTTATATGAATGAATGATCGTTTTGAGGCCATTTTTCCCCACTAGAGCAGGGGTTAGCCTTGCGGGCCCCATGACAACCATGGTTCCCTGTTTGAGGCAATGTTTTTATGGCCGGATGCCCTTCCTGGTGCCAACCCTTAGTTGCCTCTTATGATGTGCAGGGATACTGTGTACCTATTCTAAACCGGGGTATACACCGGGATCATTCATCCCAGCAAGCTGGTACTCAATTTGCCGACCTCGGAAGGATGACAGGCTGAGTCAACTCCCCTGGTGTTAATTTAGCGATCGACCGGGATTCGAACCCAGGATCCTAGGACCCCAAGCCGGCACCCGAACCGCTAAGCCAACACCAGGCTATGTTGCTTTGTTATGTTGCAGCCTTATGCTGAAATCGTTTAAATTCATTTTTTCCCTCATCAATCTACACGCAATACCCCATAATGACAAAGAGAAAACAGGATTTTGGAAAGTTTTGCAAATTTATTAAAAATAAAAAACTGAAATATCACATTGACATAAGTATTCAGACCCTCAACTCAGTACTTAGTTGAAGCACCTTTAGCAGCGATTACAGCCTCGAGTCTTCTTGGGTATGACGTGACAAGCTTTGCACACCTGGATTTGGGGATTTTCTGCCATTCTTCTCTGCAGATCCTCTCAAGCTCTGTCAGGTTGGATGGGGACCATTGGTGGACAGACATTTCCAGGTCTCTCCAGAGATGTTCGATTGGGTTCAAGTCAAGGCTCTGGCTGGGCCACTCAATGACCTTCACAGAGTTGTCCCGAAGCCACTCCTGCGTTGTCTTGGCTGTGTGCTTTGGGTCATTGTCCTGTTGGAAGGTGACCCTTCGGCCCAGTCTGAGGTCCTGAGCGCTCTGTTTCAGGTTTTCATTAAGGATATCTCTGTACTTTTCTCCGTTCATTGTTCCCTCAACCCTGACCAGTCCCCCAGTCCCTGCTGCTGAAAAACACCCCCACAGCATGATGCTGCCACCACCATGCTTCACAGTTGGGATGGTATTGGGCAGGTGATGAGCAGTGCCTGGTTTCCTTCAGACATGATGCTTAGAATTGAGGCCAAACAGTTCAATCTTGGTTTCATCAGACCACAGAATCTTGTTTCTCACAGTCTGAGAGTCCTTTAGGTGCTTTTTTGCAAACTCCAAGCGGCTTTCATGTGTCTTTCACTGAGGAGAGGCTTCCGTCTGGCCACTCTGCCATAAAGCCCAGATCGGTGGAGTGTTGCAGTGATGGTTGTCCTACTGGAAGTTTCTCCCATCTCCACACAGGATCTCTGGAGCTCAGCCAGAGTGACCATCGGGCTCTTGGTCACCTCTCTTACCAAGGCCCTTCTCCCCCGATTGCTCAGTTTGGCCGGGCGGCCAGCTCTAGGAAGAGTCCTGGTTGTTCTAAACTTTTTCCATTTAAGAATTATGGAGGCCTCTGTGCTCTTGGGAACCTTCAATGCAGCACAGATTTTTTTTTTGTAGGCTTCCCCAGATCTGTGCCTCGACACAATCCTGTCTGTGAGCTCTGCAGGCAGTTCCTTCGACCTCATGGCTTGGTTTTTGCTCTAAATATGCATTGTCAGCTGTGAGACCTCATATAGACAGGTGTGTGCCTTTCCAAATCATGTCCAATCAATTTAATTTACCACAGGTGGACTCCAATCAAGGTGTAGAAACATCTCAAAGATGATCAAGAGAAATGGGAGGCACATGAGCTAAATTTCACGTGTCATAGCAAAGGGTCTGAATACTATGTCAATGTGATATTTCAGTTTTTTCTTTTTAATAAATTTGCAAAACTTTCTAAAATCCTGTTTTCTCTTTGTCATTATGGGGTATTGAGTGTAGATTGATGAGGGAAAAAATTTCCCTCATCAATCTGCACTCAATATCGTCTGTCTGTCTGTCTGTCATTCTGTCTGTCATTCTGTCTGTCTCTCTGCCATTCTGTCTGTCTGTCTGTCACTCTGTCTGTCTGTCTGTCTGTCATTCTGTCTGTCTGTCTGTCATTCTGTCTGTCATTCTGTCTGTCATTCTGTCTGTCTGTCATTCTGTCTGTCTGTCTGTCATTCTGTCTGTTTGTCATTCTGTCTGTCTGCCATTCTGTCTGTCTGTCTGTCATTCTGTCTGTCTGTCATTCTGTCTGTCTGTCATTCTGTCTGTCTGTCTGTCTGTCATTCTGTCTGTCTGTCTGTCATTCTGTCTGCCATTCTGTCTGTTTGTCTGTCATTCTGTCTGTCTCTCTGCCATTCTGTCTGTCTGTCTGTCATTCTGTCTGTCTGTCTGCCACTCTGTCTGTCTGTCTGTCTGTCTGTCTGTCTGTCTGTCATTCTGTCTGTCTGTCATTCTGTCTGTCTGTCATTCTGTCTGTCTGTCATTCTGTCTGTCTGTCATTCTGTCTGTCTGTCATTCTGTCTGTCTGTCATTCTGTCTGTCTGTCATTCTGTCTGTCTGTCTGCCATTCTGTCTGTCTGTCTGTCTGTCATTATGTCTGTATAAACGATTTCAGCACAAGGCTGCAACATAACAAAATGTGAAAATACTGAAGGGGTCTGAATACTTTCTGAATGCACTGTATGTGCATTTTGTCGTTTATAGTTGAAAAGTAGAAGAAGTGTTTTGTTCATAGAACACCTTACCCCACACAGTGTTGAGAAAAAGGACATGGGACACAACAACACAACAACATGCATTTTAAAGGCCATTTTCCCTGCTAGAGCGGGGGTTAGCCAAACATGGGAAGGACATGGGAAGGACATGAAGGACATGGGAAACAAAAAGGACATGGGAAGAGTCTTTTAAACTTTTGTATTGCGTTTCTGAGCAAGATCTTCATTTGTTTTGTCTGTGAACCTTGCTGAACAGGCCTGATGGCAAAACCACAGCGCTATGCACCCAAGGAGGTCTTATAATAAACCCAAAGGACCAATGAGGCCTGGGAAATGAAGCCAACGGAAGTGCCCCAGCAGCCATATTGGCATTCCGTTCATTTTCATTTTGTAAAAAAACTGCAGGAATATTAGAAACTGATTACTCTGAAAGATTGTTTTCATGGAAAGTTTTTGCCTGATGTTGGCTTAATGGTTCAGGTGGCTGGCCTGAGATCTTTAGGATCCTGATTGAATCCCAGTTGATCGTTGAATTAACGCCGGGGGGGTTGACGCAGCCTGTCATCATTCCGAGGTCGGCAAATTGAGTACCAGCTCACTGGCAATTGCGGCCCTGCATCAGCGGCACAAAAACGCGCTTCCAGAAAAATGATGTTACCAGCAGCCACAGGCTACATACGAACAACAACAACAACAACAACATGGAAAATTGTCGACTCTTGAGTTAATTGCTCCCTAATTGTGAGACCGAGTTGGGATTCATCCCTCATCAGGATGCCTTGCCTTTTTTTTTTTTTTTTTTTTTTTTTTCCTCATCAGGATGCTTGGACTTGGGGCCTGGCAAAGGTGCAGTTAAAGGGACAATGACACCCAACAGAACACAGTGAAAGATGATTAAAAGCGAGTATATTTACACGAGTATTCCTGCTATTATAGCATGGTATCACAATGTCACAATAGCTTGTTAACAGTTTTCTAGACTACTTTCTTTTCAGAATCAAACATTTTAGAAAATTTCCGAATCAAATACTTGTTTCAAATTACTTGGACAGCTGATGATATGCACTCGCATCTGGATCCTTCACATTGCTGAATACAACTGCTTAATTGTCGATTTGTTACCACTTTTGTAGATAAACCGGTATTCAAATAATACATTCTTTATAAAGATGGTGGTGCGACCACAGTGGATAAACAATGGTCCATCATAATCAGAGTCAACAACAAAGTAGTGAGGCCTTACCATTGAAGCATTTCCATTGGATATGTCTCTTTATCTGGCCCGGTGTGTACCCCAGTTTAGAATAGGTACACCGTTTCCCTGCGTGTCGTAAGAGGCGACTAAAAAAGTTGGTGTCAGGAAGGGCATCCGGCCATAAAAACATTGCCTCAAAAACAGAACCATGACAATTACAACTACATATGGGCAGGGTACAGCACGAAGTGGAGATCGGTTTCTGAGGTTTGGGACATGGAATGTAGGGACAATGACAGGGAGATCAGGAGAAGTGGTGGAAGTATTGGTCAGAAGAAGAGTGGACATATGTTGTGTGCAGGAGACCAGATGGAAGGGAAGTGGTGTGAGAATGCTGAAGGGTAGGCAGGGACAGAAATACAAGTTTGTGTGGCAAGGGTGCCCGGAGGGCGTGAATGGTGTTGGTGTCCTGTTTTCTGAGGAGTTTGTAGACAGTGTGGTGAGTGTGACTAGAGTGAGTGATAGGTTGATGATGGTGAAAATGATGATTGGAAAGCTCTTGATGACCGTCATCTCGAGATATGCTCCGCAGGTTGGTCGGAGCGATGAAGAGAAGGACAAGTTCTGGTGTGCGATAGAGAAGCTGTTGGAAAACGTGAAAGATGAGGAAGTTGTTGTGGTCGGGGGAGACCTAAATGGACATGTGGGAAGGAGTATGGATGGTTTTGAGGGAGTTCATGGGGGTTACGGATATGGTGTGAGAAATGGAGAAGGTGAAAGGAGCGAGGAGAGCTCGGCGGGTGAAGTACCAACCGAGAATGAAGGTGTGGAGGTTGAAAGAGGTGACAGTGAGGGAGGCATTAAAAGAGAGGCTGAGTTGGGTAGAGGATGATGTGGTTGAGCTTGAAAGTGGTTGGATGTCAATGAAAGATAGTCTGTTGGGAGCCGTTGGTGAGGTATGTGGATGGACAAAAGGACCAGTGAGGCACTCTGAAACATGGTGGTGGAATGATGAAGTTGGAAGGAAGATTGATGAGAAGAGGAAGAAGTTCAAGGAGTGGCAGAAAGTGAAGGGTATGGGGGCAGAAAAGGCAGAGCATGAAAGTTATAAGGCAACCTAGAAGGCTGCAAAGAAAGAGGTAGCAAAGGCGCAGGAGGCATGCAGGAAAATGTTCGGAGAACGCTTGGATTTGGAAGAGGGTCAGAGAGCGGTATTCAGGATTGCAAAGCAGATAGCGAAAGAGAGTTGTGATGTGATGGGGGTGAGTTGCTTGAAGGATGAAGTGGGACAAATCGTTGTGGACCCAGATGGAATTAAAGGAAGATGGAAGAGATATATGGAAATACTGTTGAATGCAGAGAATGAATGGGATGGCAACATAGAGAGTAACCCAGTTTTAGGACCGGCAGAGAAGATAACTGAGAAGGAAGTTGAGGAAACGATAAAAGCAATGAAGAGTAGAAAAGCGGGAGGGCCGACAGGAGTTGTGGGAGATATGTTGAAGGCAGCAGGTTGGGGTGTGAAGAGAATGACAGAGATCTGTAATCTGGTGGTGAAAGAAGGCCCCATTCCAGTGGATTGGGAACTGAGTACCCTCGTCCCTCTATACAAGGGGAAAGGTGACCCTCTGGAGTGTGGCTCGTACCGAGCGATAAAGTTATTGGAGCATGGAATGAAGGTATTGGAAATGGTTTTGGAGAGGAGGATAAGGAAGAAGGTGAAGATCGACGAAATGCAGTTTGGATTTATGCCAGGAAGAGGAACGACAGACGCACTCTTTATTGTGAGGCAGTTGCAGGAGAAGTACATGGAGAAGAGGAAGAAGTTGTTTCTTGGGTTTGTTGATCTGGAGAAAGCATTCGATAGGGTTCCATGCGAAGTATTGACATGGGCATTGAGGAAGTTAGGAGTGGAGGAATGGTTGATCAGAGTAGTGATGGCAATGTACAAAAGAGCGCGTACAGCTGTAAGGACGAAGGACGGGAACAGTGGTGAGTTTGAGGTGAAGTTGGGAGTGCATCAGGGGTCGGTACTAAGTCCACTACTATTTGTAGCTGTGATGGATGTGCTGGCTCAGAACGTAAAGGAGGGTTTACCATGGGAGTTGTTGTATGCAGGTGATCTGGTGTTGATTGCGGAAAGTATGGATGGATTGAAGGAAAAGATGAACAAGTGGAAGGAATGTATGGAGACAAAAGGTCTGAAGGTGAATATAGGAAAGACGAATGTGATGGCAAGTGGTAAAGCATGTGGTGAGGTGGAAAGAACTGGGAAGTGGCCATGTGCTGTGTGCAGGAAGGGTGTCAGAGTGAACTCCATTCAATGTACAATGTGCGCTGAGTGGGTTCATCAAAAATGTAGTGGTCTGAGAGGGTCATTAACCAGTGTGGCAGCTACATTCAAATGTAAGGTGTGCACAGATGGAGCTGCAGATGGAGGAAATGTTGAGTTGGATCTTGGAGACGGCATGAAGCTGGAAGGTGTGAAAATATTTTGCTACCTCGGAGACATGCTGAATGGAGAAGGTGGATCAGACTCGGCAACGGTTGCGAGAGTGAGATGTGCATGGAAGAAGTTTCGGTAACTGAGTGGCATGCTGATGAGGAGGGGAGTGTCGATGAAGCTGAAGGGAAAGGTGTTTGCTGCATGTGTGAGAAGTGTTATGATTTATGGGAGCGAGACATGGGTAATGAACGTCGAGCAGCAACGAAGGCTGGAAAGGGTGGAAATGCGAATGGTTCGGTGGATGTGTGGAGTATCATTGAGAGAGAAGAAGACAAATGATGAATTGCGAAAGATGATGGGTATAGAGCTGGTCATGATTTTGGAGAAGATTGTCATGGGGACCGCAAGGCTAACCCCCGCTCTAGCAGGGAAAATGGCCTTAAAATGCATGTTGTTGTTGTGTGTTGATGGGAATAGAGCCTGTGATTGATGCTGTGAAGAGGAGCAGGTTGAGATGGTTTGGTCATGTGTTGAGGAAGGATGATAGTGACTGGTTGAGAAGAGTGATGGAAATGAATGTAGAAGGAAGTAGAAGACGGGGAAGACCGAGAAAGACTTGGCTAAAGATGGTGGAAGAAGAAATGCGGGCAAGGGGGTTAACAAGGGGAGATGCAGAAAATAGGGCAAAATGGAGAAGATTGTCATGGGGATCGCAAGGCTAACCCCCGCTCTTGTCGGGAAAATGGCCTTAAAATGCATGTTGTTGTTGTTGTATGTCTCTTTATCTGATACCATTTCCTTTTGAGAGACTTGTTGTTCATGGATCCTCGTGAGACTGCCGAAGTCTTTATACCATAGACTCGAGAGGGTGTTAATACGGTAATATTGTCAACTGTTGAACTGTACACTAAATGTATAAAGTCATTCGCTATAAAAGCACTCGCTCATTTAGTGATCCAAACTGAGCACAAGTCGTGTGATGTTTCGCTCACAGGTTTGAATACCATGATGTGGCCTATCAATCTGTCCATCGTCTAATAGACTCGTCATAACCGATACAAAAGTACACTGATGCTTCTTCATATTTCTGTCATGTATGTGATACATGTACAAGCTACTCATGATGGAGCCTTGGATCATCGTGTAAAAACATTTATAAATCGGTTGTTGTGCCAGACCAACATTCTACCATATCAAAAGGTAGCTTCGGATGTTTAATGTTCACATTGCAAAAGAGATAGCTAGCTTAATGTCTTCTGTGAAGGACTTCATAAATCAAATTCTGCCAAAGATTGAAACTACGGACATCCTTACCCGATCTATGCTTTATGGCCTGGTGGACAGCCTGCTAAAAGACACCTGTGGCCTGGTGGACAGCCTGCTAAAAGACACCTGTGGCCTGGTGGACAGCCTGCTAAAAAAATGGACCAGCTATTCCAAATTTTAATCTTTTCTAATAATGTTATTTAGGGAATAGGTCAGGTTTGAACCAGTAAAGCGATCTGCAAGTGATTTTTTTGAGTTACAGTTGCAATTCGAATGAATGAAAGATGGAGTTGCATTCACAAATTGGTTGACCAATAATCTCTTCTATCGGATTAGGCATTAAAAGAGTTTGGTCAAGATTCTGAACAGTACATGAAAACTTTATCGAGATCTGTCTGTCTGACCCTCCTGGTGTTCTTCAGCCAAGGTGTGTCCGGTGCTGCCAAAGCAGTCTTCCAGTGAGGATTACACTGTGTGGTTTCCGTTTGCCTTCCTTGAAGTAATCACTCCAGGAATTTGGGGTGCTTTCGATAACTCGCCTACTTTTCACGAAGGACCGCGTGGGATCTTTAGCATCCACCAACTATTACTGACAGATGGGACACCTGGATCAATATCCACCATTTTTCATCATCGTCGACTTTTTTCATCAAACATACTGATGGAAAGACGGTTGTGAGCCCTTGCCAAAGGTGTTCGTGGAATCACATACTGCAAACTGAGGAAATGTCATTTTTCTGAGGAAAGTCGCACAAGATTGCAGTGGAATTGGCGAAAGCAAAGATTTCATGAATGAAACTTGAATCTACTGCTTGGGAAATATCAGCACGCTGAGGTGGCCACCGGAGCACTTCATATTGGCTTCACTCACGCTAACAGAGATATATGGTGCATTGCACCTCCAGGACTTCCGTGTGTGCAACGCTATATTTGTCAGAATGCAGAATCAAACAGTTATTCTGCCCTCAGGGTATGAGACACATGAATGCTGATTTTTGTCGTTACTCTGCTCCCAGACCCCAGGAAAATTGTGAAGAATCACTTTGAAAATTAAAAGAAATTATCCTATCGGACTCCGGATACTGATCTTCAGCAAAATTGAATCAATTTGTCCTTATCACACACACAACCTGTCCACCAACAACAACAACGACATGCATTTTAAGGCCATTTTCCCTGCTAGAGTGGGGGTTAGCCTTGCGGTCCCCATGACAATCTTCTCCATTTTGCCCTATTTTCTGCATCTCTCCTTGTTAACCCCCTTGCCCGCATTTCTTCTTCCACCATCTTTAGCCAAGTCTTTCTCGGTCTTCCCCGTCCTCTACTTCCTTCTACATTAACTTCCATCACTCTTCTCAACCAGTCACTTTCATCCTTCCTCAATACATGACCAAACCATCTCAACCTGTTCCTCTTCACAGCATCAATCACAGGCAATATTCCCATCATCTTTCGCAATTCATCATTTGTCTTCCTCTCTCTCAACGATACTCCGCACATCCATCGAACCATTCGCATTTCCACCCTTTCCAGCCTTCGTTGCTGCTCTACGTTCATTACCCATGTCTCGCTCCCATAAATCATAACACTTCTCACACATGCAGCATACACCTTTCCCTTCAGCTTCAGCGACACTCTCCTCCTCATCAGCACGCCACTCAGTTCCCGAAACTTCTTCCATGCACATCTCACTCGAGCAACCGTTGCCGAGTCTGATCCACAAGCAACCTGTCCACCAAGTTTCCTCTAAATCCATCCATAACCTTTTGAGATATTTTATTTTGAGATTGATACATAAACGAGAAGTCACTCATAGCGCGACAATTGGCGAAACAGAACAAACTCAAATGGCACTCGGTCGAGAGCACAAACCTCTGCCAGGCTCGACAGTTTATATTTTGTATCCCACTGATAGGCCAGATCTGGATCCGAACCTGAACCAAAAGCTAATCGGCTTGTTATTGTCACCTATCCAACTCATCCAACTAGTTTTGTCAAAACTCGTACATACCTTTTTGAAATATCGTGCTCTATATCGTTTTTGGCCCGATCTCTCAATGGTGAAGAATCACTTAAAAAAAAAAAAATTGAAAATTCTTGTATCAGGTTTCAGAATTTTCACAAAAATGGAATTGATTCATCTTTGTCACTCACCGAACTTGTACTCTAAGAATCCATCCACAACGTTTTGAGATATAGTGCTATATTGTTTGACCCCGCTGGATGTGTTCCTGGAAAATGCCGCGAATTGCGAAACCGTGAATAGCGGGGTGTTGTTTCAATGGAAAAGGCGGGGGGGGGGGGGGGGGTGAGGGATAGTTTCCCCAAGTTGTGAAAATCCGCGAATAGAGAGGAACAACCCGCGAATGACAAGGCAAAATTTGCGAATGGTGAGGCAAATCCTGAGAATGTCGACGGTAATCCGCGAAGGTCAATGAAAGTCCCAGAAATGGAGAGACAAAACCCACGAATATTAGCGATAATCCCGCAAATAGCTAGGCAAATCCCATGAATGTCTGCGATAATCCCGGAAATGGTGAGGCAAATCCCGTGAATGTCGATGAGAATCTGTGCATGCATGCCGCGCCAGTTTCATTGGGGAAAAGGGAGACAGCCAATTGCACGAATAGATACTGTGGAGTGTTTTCATTCTGTACAGTAATTTGCGGGGATGACGTCTTATGCAGCTGGTGGAACATCCCGCTAAGCTCGTTTATAGTGCGGCTAAAATTCGCTGCTGCGAAAGCCATGAAAACGCAAAGCACACATCAGTGAATGTCGAAGCAGGTCATGCTCGTGGCTCATAGAATATTTTTTTGCATATGTCCAGTTGCTTTATGCATGGCTGGTGAAAGATGGGTTTTATAAATGTGTCAAGCTTGCAGCTCGTGAATTTATTTTTTTTGCGCCCCTGAAAAACCACAAATTCGTGGAACAAGGCCGCGAATAGAAAAAAAAACCCACGAATATGCGGGACACTTTTCCGCGAATAGAGAAACGGGTTGCATTTTATCAACCGCGAATACATGGAACCACGAATAGTGGAGTCTGACTGTATATCGTTTTTTGCCCGATCTCTCAATGGTGAAGAATCACTTAAAACATTCTTGTATGCAAATTCAGATCTTCACCAAAATTGAATCAATTCTTCCTTGTCACACATCTAACCTGCTCATGAATTGAAGTTGTCACATCAAGTTGTCACATCACACATCATTGAATCAATTCTTCCTTGTCACACATTTTGTCTGAATCGGTCCACAACACAACTTTTTGAGATGTAACCTTTAATATTGTGCTATATTTAGTTTTCTGGACCTATCTTCAATGGTGAAGAATGGCTTCAAAAATTCCAGGATCCGCATCCAGATCCTGATGAAAAATGTGTGTTGCTGTCCTTAGCCGGCCACCTACATACGCAATTTTTTTGAGAACGATTGCTTGAAAATTGTGACCAACAGGCCAACAAACTTGCTGAAATGCTTTCTCATTTCGTTTGTTTGTTTGTTACTTGGCGAAGCTTGGCGAAACAGCAGTGAAAACATAACCTCTGTCCACCTTCAGTGGCGCAGGTAAATAGTATATGGAGTGTTGTGTTCGGACTTGTTATAATTTGAACTTTCTCGTTGGTTTGTGTTTGTGAAGAATCTGCTTCCATGAAGATACTTATCTGACTTGAATTACAAGCTTACGATGAGCAAGCAAAGCTCTCTGTGGTTCTGTGATAGTTTTGATTTAAATCTAACAATATATTCCATCAATCCATATCCAGACTTATCCTCACTGACTTAATGTTAGATAAAACTTTATTTTAAAGGTTTTTTTGACACCGATATACAATTTGAGTGTCAAATCCCATTGCTTGTGATGTCACGACATTTAAAGGTTTTGATATGAATATTTATGAATAAATAATAATTCAATAAGATGTACATCAATCTGCAGATGTCCTGATGTGACAGCTATGGTCATGGTAGACCTCATCCTAGAATTGTGGTTGATCAGCTGGTAATTCAAGCGGATCCTTTTTGAGGGTGGTGACAACTTCGCTTACACTGATCCCAGTTAAAGTAATGTAGTGTTACATGTTGCAAATTGATTCTGGAAATGTTTTTTTTTTGTTGCAGTGGCCGGTGGAAATAGCTTGCGGAGACTGTTGACAAGCTCTAGTTCTGAGAAGAGTTCTCCTCCTCTTGCGGACCCCAGTGAGTGTTGTCTGCCCATCACTGCTGCACTTATCCAACTTTCCATTTTGTAATAAATAACAAAGTTATACACAAACCTTCTGTTATTCTACCAAAGCTATGTCCATGGATCATATATTGTTTGCTAAGGATCATATAGTGAGAATGTTTAGGAACTGACACACATCTGCTGATGCAACTCCAGTGATACCCAATTGAGACCCATTTCTATTTTAACTCCTCGGAGTTGACCAGGACTTAACCAAGCTGATGAAAGTATTGTTTAAAGAACCACCTTTAGAGGCCATTTTTCCCCGCAGAGCAGGGGTTGGCCTTTTTTGGGCACCTTGGTCCCCTTTTTGAAGCAATGTTTTATGGCCGGAAGCCCGTCCTGCCGCCAACCCTTTTAGTCACCCTGTGACAGTGTGACACACAGGGAATTACCAGTGAACTGGTACTCAATTTGCCGACCTCGGAAGGATGACAGGCTGAGTCAATCCCCCTGGTCTTAATTCGGCGATCGACCGGGATTCAAACCCAGGATCCTAGGATCCCAAGCCGGCACCCTAACCGCTAAGCCAACACCAGGCTGATGAAAGTATTGTTTGAAAAATAATATTCTGTATATTCATCAAGAATTAAATATTAAAAATTAAAATATTCATCAAAATATTATTATTTAAAATAATAAATATTCATCAAGATAGATTCATGTTCCTCAATTATGAGAATACTACTCATTCTGCAAAATATATTTTTTCTTAAACAGCAGCTGGGTTGTATCATTGTTGGGAGTGTGGCTGTGTCCACGCAGTGCTCCATGCTCCCTCTCACGCAATGCCCCTTGACGCAGTGCCCCCTGTCTCCTGCTGGTTAAGGCAGGAATTTCTAATTGTTCAGAGTGCCAGTGATGGCTCGCCTACTCTTCACGAAGGACACTGTGGGATCTTTAACGTCCACCGAGACTAATGCGAGCAGATGGCACACCTGTTTAACGTCCATCCGAGGGACGGCACACATGGATTAATCACCCTGCTTGTGAAAAACCGGGATGACAGATTCAAACCCAGGCTAGACAGCTTCGAGGCGAGTGTGCGTACCTCGAGGCCATATTAAAATCACGATCACTGATCAACACGGACTGGTCAAAGGAAATGATAATATCTTTAAAAGCTAATTTTATGAAAATACAGAAAACTGCCTTGCCCTCGTCATACAAAGCTGGTTGTATCTTGTCAAGGACTCGATGCAAACTGGTTGATATAATATTATTTAAGGAAAGGCAGTCCATATGATTTACGATCGTTGTCTGCATAATAGCAATAAATAAATAAATAAACAAACAAACAAACAACCTGTTGTTTCCACTTTTTTCCCCCATTGGAAGACAACATTTGCCTTATCAAGACATATAATGGGACACATTCACCTACTGTAGGGTTTCTCGCTGCTGGCTGTCTTACCTGACCGACCAAACGAGTAAAGGTGCACCGATCCTAATTTGAAACCAGGAATCCTGAGTTCGAGTTGTGTTTGCATTCAGCCCATGCATGATATGTACCCACTACAGCGACACACCTGTTCGTCTGTCCAAGGTGTGCATGACCATATTGACGTGATAACAAGTAGTGGCCTAGCAAGAGAAATCCAAGGAAGCAATCAATATCTGAGTGCCAGTAGTAATTGTACCAAAGTTGTTTGTGTTCTAAATGCTCCTTTTTAAAGATTCTTTC
The DNA here is from genome assembly GCF_964187855.1 of Myxine glutinosa. Classification (NCBI taxonomy): domain Eukaryota; kingdom Metazoa; phylum Chordata; class Myxini; order Myxiniformes; family Myxinidae; genus Myxine; species Myxine glutinosa. Next base: position 13,354,244 of record NC_136274.1, read on the forward strand.
TAAATACAAGCCACGTGAGTAACGGGTTTCCCTTCCCTCTTCTCATGCTCACCATCCAAGCCAATGTACTAGCACGTGGTTTTGAGATCGCTCGTTGAACTAACCCGTGTGTTTGTGATTCATCACCCACTAAGCTCTCAGGCACGGTTTGCACATTTTGCACGCGTCGTGTGATCCTATCCTTGCCATTTCCTTCACTATTTCATTTCCTTGCTGTTAATGACCTTATTCTTAATTTCAAATTTACAACAACAATTCTCGATGGTATGTTGTCAATAGGAATTTCTCCTAAAAAAATTTTTGGTATAAATTGCTTCGTACAATTTTTGCTTCGATTTTTCTATTTTATCCAATAGCCTGGCTTTGAATGAAACGTTGTGGCCTCAAAATGGTGACTGATGGCTTTGAATGAAACGTTGTGGCCTCAAAATGGTGACTGATGTTTGTTGTGCAAGCTGTTATAAAAAGCTATTAATTAATTTGGATTTTCTCGATGTGTGATCAGCAATAATTGAAACGGTCATCCATGTGATTTTTCATTTCCTTAACCCGCTGAGCTTAACCTCGATCTGACTTTTTATATGGATCTTTCACAAGCACTACGTCTTAAATGCTTCCCTTAAACTTCCAAATTTTATGCACAATAGAAGAACCACCTTTGGAGGCCATTTTTCCCTGCAGAGCAGGGGTTGGCCTTTTTTGGGCACCGTGGTCCCCTTTTTGAAGCAATGTTTTACAGCCGGATGCTCTTCCTGCCACCAACCCTGTTAGTCACCTCTTGCGACACACAGGGAATTACCAGTGAGCTGGTACTCAATTTGCCTACCTCGGAAGGATGACAGGCTGAGTCAACCCCGTTGGCGTTAATTCAGCGATCGACCGGGATTCGAACCCAGGATCCTAAGATCCCAAGCCGGCACCCTAACCGCTAAGCCAACACCAGGCTATGACATCTCAAAAAAGAAAACAACAACACCAAACAAACACTACCAACATATGTACCGTACATGCTTATGTAAATGCAATTGAATGGAGAAGATTGTAGAGAATAAAACCCTGGTTTGTACAACCTCTACCCCCACCCATGCCCGAGTGTGTGCTTCAGTGATTCTTCTTCTTGAATTCGTAATTTTACTCTGAAAATGTGGAAGCTGTAGCAATAAACTGTCAAAGAAACGGTCTCTGAAGGGAAGCGCGTGCATCGCATGGATAATAATTTTGAAATACGACAATTTATCAGCAAAACTGTACCCGGTGAGGGCAGCCGTATAAAGATGAAATATTGCTGATTGGTCAGTTAAAGAGGTATAAACCCTAACCCTAAATCTCTGCACACACCCTCACTCCCTACCCAGCCCTCCTCTCCCACTTCTAACCGTAAATGCACATTTTGAGCATTTCAAAAGGATATGAGGGAGTGTTAATCACAATTGTAGAATTAATACTTTCAGCTCCTAATTGGTGACGGGCTGTTAAGGTGTGTGCTTGTGAAACCTGTAAACTAACCTTTTGTGCACAAAGTTGATGAGACTAATTAATTTTGCACCATGTCTTCTTTTTCTCTCCTTCCCCACGCCCAACCCTTCCTTCCTTCCTTCCCTTTGTTGTTTCACCACATCCTCACTCCTGTATTTGCACTGTATCCGTACATATTGTTATCGTATTGTGTGTGTCCATTTCAAGTTGATTGCCAGTCTCCTCCCATAGTGCCAAGCTTCTGTTGCACAGTTGGTGTGGATTGGAAATCCCTCACCACTCCCGCATGTCTGCCTCTCACAACCGACTACTTTCCCAGCAAGCATGCCTTGCAGACGGACTACACGGAGGGATGCTATGACTTACTGCCTGACTCTTTTGATGCTGATAGGTACTGAGCTTTTTCATGTGGACTGATGGACTTAAAACACATTTTGGGATGTTTGTTGTAAATTATAACTTAGATTTGATGCTGCAGCACTTGAAATGTGATGCATCCAAGAGAAGCAACACAAGGTAAGCCCTTTGCTGTTTCAAACCCTACCTGAGTTCCTCTACATACATGAGAATCCCAATGCTACACACCCAATCAGCCACCGGACCGGTTTCATCATTTATTGGTGTCATCAGCGACAGCATAGACAGAAACGTGCACCACCGAGGCTCCCAAGCATGTACCATGTGCAATGTTAATAGCAGTTAACATATACATAACAAAACCCAATCATGTCTCTCACGAGTAATTGGAGGGAATAACCGTTCAGCTCTTACCTACGTAATCAATTAAGCCATATGGCTAGGATTTTCATAATTAGCCCCCATGCTCTTCCAGGCAAAGAGAGCTCCATAAAGCAACGAAGAAAAGCTACACAAGGTAAATCCCCCAACCCCTACCCCCCACTCCCCCCCCCCCCCCTTCCTCTGGGCTGTGGAAAAAGGTGGAAGGCAGGTGAGAAGACTGGAAGGGTGAGGCTCAAAGGAAGGATATGTACATATAAATGAGTACACCAACTTGCTTGTTGCTGGCAGGAAGTAGACCTCTTACCGAGAGATGCCAGTAATATGGAGGGCCTGGACTTGATTGCCTTCAGGTAACAAAATGGAAAGCAGCTGCATCAGTTCAGAGTGGGGCACCATGTTCCATGATGTTTCTCATCAAGCCTTTGTACACTTACACTGTCATGACTTCTGAGAGGCTCAGAATTGACGTAGCACGATAGAGAATGCAGACCTGTGTGGAGATGTGGTCCACACAAGACAGGTTGTGGCAGATTGTGAGGCCTAAGAGCTCCAGGAACTGCATCTTTTCTAGGAGTTGCCAAGTAAGAAAACTGGGGTATTAAAACCCCAGCCGATCATTGTGGCGGACCCAAGTTAGAGCAAGACTTTTGTGCATTGAAAGACATGACATATGCTCACTTGGGGTTCAGTTTTATCTCTTCCCCATGGCGATTGACTTGCCTTTTCTTTCAAAATTAATGCGAAACAAAAACAATTGCACACTTTCATTTGTAGATCTCTTTGAGCATCCTACTGCCACACAGAAGACCATAAACGCTTACAGTATTGATGGTTTTGTTTCAATTATCAACAATTAAAGCTAAACTAGTTTGATTGCCAGGTCACATGACATGGTTATGTCGACTGCACAAGGTCTATCGACCAAGAATAAGGTTGGCGCTAATACACTGCCTTGTGGGACCCCAGGCTGAAGAGGGAGATCACCAGACAATATCATCAAGCGTAACTCGTTTTCTGCTCCAAGGGAAAATCTGATAACCAATCAAGGAGACACACCTGAATACCATGAGCAGATAACTTGGAAGGTTGGGCACTAGACAGTATCAAATGTGAGAGAGATGTCCAAAAAGGTTCGTATCCATGGGGAGGAGGAAATGAGCCCTCCTTTCCCCTCTGGGTGCGGTGAGAAAGACTGCGCCATTGTTGTGACATCTTTCATACCCAGAGTACCCTGGGAAGTGATGCCACTTCCCCACAGCTCAGTGGCGGTGTTTGTCTTGTTTACCAGTCGTGTGTGTGTGTGTGTGTGTGTGTGTGTGTGTGTGTGTGTGTGTGTGTGTGTGTGTGTGTGTGTGTGTGTGTGTGTGTGTGTGTGTGTGTGTGTTTTCTCGTATCCATTGAGAGCCTTAGATCATCTAAAAAAAAAAAGGCCCTGATATATTGTCTGAGATTTATTGCATTCATCCATTGTTGGGGAAAATATATAAAATGTCAGTGTGGAATATCTGTGATGGAAGCGAAATTGTTGATCAGAAATTGGATATCTTGAGAAGATATAATGCCCATTGCCCAAGGTCCACAAAAACGATAAGATTCCATCAGTTTGCTTATGATGGGGAGAAGCTGACTTGCTTCGAGTTCAGTGAATTAATATTTTAACCCTTCATGTTTATAGGGATGATGCTTGCAATTCTCCAAGATGAGGCAGGAGATCATCGGAGAAAGACGTGGAGAGTAATTGAAGATGGTGGAGACAATAGGGCGGCGCCATAGCTCCATTGTTAAGGAGAACAATGCCAGTGCAGTCAGGTCCAGTTGCAGAGAAGATGTCAAGATTTATGAAGGACTTCCTCTATCTTTGTGCGAGAAAAGTTCATGTGCTGCACACATTATGTTGCTGTCCACATCCACAGTGACAACACAAGGCATTGCTGATTTGCATATCCCTGACTCACAAGGTTTTGAATTGTGATACGCGGATCTTGAAACAATTGTTCATTAATAGACGTGATGTTGTGCTCTCTGTCAGGTGAAGGCCTACCTGAATGTGGTCTGTATGGAACTTTCAGTATTTTAGCAATCACCCTCAAGCTTGGATGCATGTTATGATATCTGCAATTACCAAGACATTTTACGAAAAAGCTACAAGCGGGATTACAACTTTTGGGATTGTCTGTCTGTCTGTCTGTCTCATAGTTTCACACCGGAGGGACACCTTCTGTTCCTCATATCTTTATTCCAAAGGCACATTTAAGAATTGCCACTGAACCCCATACAGCATTCGCACAATATAATTGATGCCGATAATCGCAGAAGCTGGAAATTTTAGGATGCAGCGGCCATCTCCTTGCCTTATCAAAAACCCTGGAACTGCCTCTTTGCTGTGTTTACAGGAGTGAAGATGGAGGTGCCTGCAGATTGAGCACGCAGCAAGTGTTTGAAGAGTTTGTTTCTCAGCGCTTGATGCAGGGGTACCAGTTGATCGTTCCACCAAAGTTACGCAGCCTAGCGTCTGCCTCTAAAGTTGTTGGCAGCAGCCCCCGTTACTCTAAAGGCAAGTAATGCAACCAATCGGAATTTACCTCCATGATTTTCCAGGAATGTAAAAGGTAGCACTTGACACAGACATTGTGGTAAATGTAAGTTTTATGCTTAAAATGTTTGCTTCAACTATCACGTATCGCAGCAGATTCCTGCTTCGTTTCCTTAATCTCTTTCTTTATTAACAAATTCCCCCCATAAACTCCCTGAACCCTTGGAACACACTCTTAGCTGTTTACTCCACAAATTTATCCATACGGTTTATAATCCCACAAACAAACAAAGGACTATATTACCCTCGTGAAAAAACATTAAGCTTTTGGACGTCGTTCTGCTCAGACGTAATGTAGACTGTGGTTGAAATGTGCCCTTTCCTGTTTTTCCCTCTAACCACTCTCCCAGAATGAGATGTTCAGTTGGTTGACATATATATATATATATATATATATATATATATATATATATATATATATATATATATATATATATATATATATATATATATATATATAAATATACAGGGTGGTCCAGAAACCCTGGGCACATTTTGAAGAATGATACCTGCAACAACTAACTATGCTTATTATTGTTATTTGGTGCAAAACAAAACATGATTACTCGTAAATGGATGTGACCACTTCAACACGCACAGGCATCACGTGATACGCAACAGGGTGAGGTGCATCACGTGATACGCAACAGGGTGACGCGCATCACGTGATATGGATCGGGGTGAGCTTCGCTCACTGTGCTGCACGCGTTTGTCTTTGCATTTGTTTAATTCATTGTGAATTAGATGCAGTAATATGACGAAGGATATCGTGAGACAGAAAATTCGCGCTGTACGCTTGTATCCTGTATCTCGAAATTTGGCTGAAGTTCACAGACAAATTGTCAAAAAATGTGGTGCCGACGCAATTGACAGAAGTTTACCAAACGCTACCAACATAAGCCGATCATCGATTCGAAGAATACTGAAAGACCTTAATGCGAAACCATACATACCCAGATTAATTCACCAACTATCTGAGGATGATTTTAACAGGCGCATTGAGGCATGTGAGACATTGCTTGGGTTAATGGATATGGACAATGATTTTCAGAACAGGATCTTGTGGTCATATGAATCCAAGTTTACTTTATCTGATTCTGTAAATCATCATAACAGTGTGATATGGGCAGCAGGCAACCCACGATTTACTGTTGAGCACAACACCCAGTATCAAGCTAGTGTGTCCGTCTGGGCAGGCATTTATTCTGGAGGCATTGTTGGACCAATATTTTTCGAAGACAAAGTGAATTCTGCAAATTACCTTCTAATGTTGGAGAAGCATGTATTTCCACTCAATGATGGCCAAATATAGTTCATGCATGATGGTGCGCCTGCTCATTATGCTGCCAGTGCACGCCAGGCCCTTGATTTGAACTTCACAGACAAATGGATTGGCCGTCGTGGTCCGGTTAAAGGGCCGTCGTTGTCTGGTGATGTATCAACAACACCCTGTGATTTCTTCCTTTGGGGTTTCCTCAAACACAAAGTGTATGCGAGGAATCCTACGACCCTTAGAGACTTAAAACAAATCATCCATAATGAGACTGCTGCATTAACGACTAAAACATGCAGAACTGTGTGTCAGAGTATTTCATCATGGCGACAGCTGTGCATAGGCAATGAAGGAAAGCAGTTTGAACATTTGAACTGATCTGTTTCATGTACTGTATATTAGACTGATTGGACTGTTTAATGAGTAATCATGTTTTATTTTGCACCAAAGAACAATCATAAACTTAGTTATTTGTTGCAGATATCGTTCTTCAAAATGTGCCCAGGGTTTCTGGAGTGTGTGTGTGTGTGTGTGTGTGTGTGTGTGTGTGTGTGTGTGTGTGTGTGTGTGTGTGTGTGTGTGTGTGTGTGTGTGTGTGTGTGTGTGTGTGTGTGTGTGTGTGTCTGTGTGTCTGTGTGTGTGTCTGTGTGTGTGTCTGTGTGTGTGTCTAGGGGTCGGCGGATGGATTGTATAGATGTAAGTAATAAATAGTACATGGGAATGAAGATGTAATTAGACAGGCAGATGAAAGGCAGAAATGGACAGAACGGTTTAAGCATGCGAAATGAAATGCGAAATTTCCATTTATGTTTATTTAAATTACACAATGGACTACAAAATGTAAATGTTTCATGATATTTGTTATATTATATCACCTTTGTCTATCAATATTGTTGAAATGAAGATCAAATAGCTGTATGTTGAAAAAGTCAAAACTTTACAAAGTACTTACTTTTTCATGTGACTGGTATCCACTCATGGTACAGTAATGTACCATGTGGCAGGCGTAGCTGGATGGGATACCTTAATGGTGGTTCACCACTGCTAGTATGGAGCCACATAATGAATGATATATATATATATATTTATTTATATACAGTACACAGTTGTGGCCAAAAATATTGGCACCCTTGCACTTTTTTTCAAATAATGCACTATTTCTTCCAGAAAATTGTTGAAATTAAAAATTCTTTTGGTATCCAAATATGTATTTCTTTAGTTTGCAGTGGAACAAAACAAAAAAAGCTGAAAGAATTACTAAATCTTAGCTTATTCCACACAGAAATCGTAAAATGGCCCGGACAATATTATTGGCACCTTTTAGAAGTTGTTTGAAATAATTATATTTCAAGCAGGTGATTCTCCTTTACTTTGGAATTAAACTCACCGATGGTGAGTTGCAGGTGCCTGCAATAGAAAAATCACTCATTCAACCAGTTTGAATAGAGAAAAGGCTGTTTTGTGGCACTGTGTGTACCGCAATGAGCATGGAGAAAATAAAGAAAACCAGAGAATTGTCTGAGAAGGTCAGACACAAGATTGTAGCCAAGGGTGGACAATCTCAAGGCTACAAGTCCATCTCCAGAGACCTTGATGTTCCTGTGTCCACCGTACACAATGTTATCAGGAAGTTTAAGGCCCATGGCACTGTAGCCAACCTCCTGGACGTGGCCGCAATAAAAAATTTTTATCGAAGATTGCAGCGAAGGATTGTTTGAATTTTCATCGTGTTTGGCATACGGAAGAAGAAGAAAAAGCCTGACTCCAAAGTGGATATGGACGGGCTTGGTTTTGGGTGAAAGGGATGACTGTAGGGGTAATGATCTCATCCCTGTATGTTACACCAGTCACAGTGCTCCTTTGAATGATCATTAGATCAGTTATTCAGCCAACTTGAATGCCATGCCATACCATGAGGATGACATGTTCCCTCGTGGCACAATTATGAGTCACCAATCATGTTTCCTCACGGCACAATCGCTCTCCACCTTATCTCCAGACTTTGTAAACGTTCATTGTTAAAGTATTGGCAGAATCCTGATGTGTGTGTTCAAAAATTTTGTCACCAACGATTCACCCTCCAGTTGTATCGCTAATTACATGGCGGCTGTCGATGGCATTGTGTTCGGCAGATGCAAAGCAGTGTCCTGGACCTCGATGCGATATCTCGTGTTCCAAACTGTCTGGATCAAAAGGGAATGGTTGTTTGGTTCTTTGCAAGTCATTCTGGAGAAATTGTGCTGTTGGAAGGCCTGTCTATGTAGCAATGTTGAAATTATAATGATCGTCAAGAGGGTCTGTAACTCCTGTTGAATTGATCGAGGTTTCTTTGTGAACTGGCAGAATCTTGTCAGTGCCTTGGAAACGTGACTGTGATGAACATTGCATTCGGAAGCAATGGCAATATATTTGTGGGAACAGGCCTGCATGCAGGATTTCTGATGGGGGGGGTGGAGTGTGGGGATGGTTGCATAGCAACAGCATTATTTGCTTGTATGGTTAGGATAGTGGATCGTCGGTATTTGTTTGTGAGTCGGTAATCTGTTTTTGAAATGCTTTATTTACTTTATGATGAATCTGGTGGCTGTTTTGCCAGGAATGCTTCCACGTGGTGAGGAGGATGAAGAGCGAGAGCTTTGGCTGAGCATGGGGCGCAGTATGCACAAAGTGTCTTTCAAGGACAAGAAAGTCAGCGTCACCCGCTACCTGCCGAAGTCTGTTCACACAATTATTGCAACAACAACACTTATCTATAATGGCTGTAACTTAACTACAACCTTTCATAAGGATATTGTAATCGGCTGGAACTGTCGGACTGTACATCCGCCATGCTATCTCCTCAATGGTTGTGCAGAAATTCACCAAACCTGGTAGTTGTGATCACCACATGGCAAGAAGGTGCGAGGGCATTATCATTTTGGTCCTGCCCCCTCGGGGCCCTGAGACTGGGTGAAAAGGTCCAATACCAAAAAATGCAATTATGGGCACATTTTATAACATTTTTAAAAAATGAAACTTTGTACATGCAATCAATATTGGTTCCGACATTGAATCGCATGAAAGGACGCATGAAATATGTTCTGATATTTTTGGATTTGACCCCCGATTCATGCCCCATGGGATGGGGACTTAGGGTCACAGGGTTCAAAATGGGGGAAGAATTTAACTCAAAATTTGATATTGGGTCATACCTGGTGGAACTATCCTGGGGTTGGCTTTACGGTTGAGGTGGTTGGCTTAAGATCTTAGGGTCCTGAGGTTGAGCCCCTGTCATGCTGTTGAATTTACACCAGGTGGGTTGACTCCGCCTGTCATCTTTCCGATGTCGGCAAAATGAGTACTTGCTGACTGGTAATGGGGGCATTGCAGCAGTGGCACAGCCACGCCACCAGGAAATGATGCAGCAAATGATGCATCCCCCTCCTCTGTATCCCTCACCTTCTCTCTCTCCCCCCTCTCTCCTTGCCAACCACTCTCACTCTCCCCCACTCCCCTGTCTCTCCCCCCACTCCACTGTCTCTCCCCCACTCCCCTGTCTCTCCTCCACTCCCCTGTCTCTCCCCCACTCCCCTGTCTCTCCCCCACTCCCCTGTCACAAGCTGGTGTTACCTTGTGCCATCTTTAAACTTTGCTGTAGGTGGGAAGCGTGCATCTTGTCTTGTCAACAATCGTGTCAACAACCCCATCTTGTCTGTGCTTTATAAACATCCTTGTTAACCACATCCCATTAACAGGCCTATTCTCTTTATATTTACCATATTCTTACCATCATTGAATCTCACTTTGTTTCCAGTCAAGGGTTTTGTTCAGTGTAGCAGCACACAATGGGCCTAATCTTTTTACGAGATGCCATTGCATAGTTATAACATCCCCGGCGTAAATCCATATTGGACAACTGCCTTTATGTCCCCATCTAAAGGACACCACACTCCATGAGACAGCATCCTTGCTGAAACTACACTGGCTCTAACAGAAGTTTTTAATTTGTTCCAGTTGGAAATCAATTTCCCAAATTAGGTAGTTAGCGGTTAGGGTGCTGGCTTGGGATCCTAGGATCCTGAGTTTGAATCCCGGTTGATCGCTGAATTAATTCCGGGGGGTTGACTCAGCCTGTCGTCCTTCCGAGGTCGGCAAATTGAGCACCAGCTTGCTGGGATGAATGATCCCGGTGTGTACCCCGATTTATAAAAGGTACACTGTATCCTTGCGCATCGTAAAAGGCGACTAAGGGTTGGCGTCAGGAAGGGCATCCGGCCATAAAAACATTGCCTCAAACAGGGGACCATGATTGTCATGGGGCCCGCAAGGCCAACCCCCACTTGAGCGGGGAAAAATGTCCTTAAAACGATCATATATATATATATATATATATATATATATATATATATATACACAAAGAATTAAGTTAAGCACCCCTACACAACGAATTAAGGTAAGCACCCCCTAATATATATTCTTTGTGTATATGTATACATTGGCATATATTCTAAGGTATGTGAGATCAAATAATGATTGGTATGACATTAGCAATTATCCATTGATGAAATTGAGTGATCAAAGTGAAAAAAAGTGATTGGTTGAGTCAGTGATCCGATCACGTGGGTCCTACACACGTTATTGATGCAAAGATCGCTAGAGGTCTTCTCAGAACAATGACTGTACGTTAGAAAACATAAACGTCATCCACACTGTCCGTGATGGACCTATAGCTCCATACTTAAATTGAGGTGAAAATATGCCTAAAATTCCCAAAAAATTTCACCTTAAATTATTCAGAATAAAATATTGAAAACGGCATGATTGTTATGTTTTTATGTGACCATAATATCACTTCTCCAGAAAATATAGCAATATCATGGGTATATTACACTGTTTTGACGACAACAAACTTGTAATGTGCGAGGTTGTAAAAAAACGGGGGGGGTGCTTAACTTAATTCTTTGTGTATATATATATATATATATATATATATATATATATATATATATATATATATATATATATATAATCGTTAGATTAAATAAGACGCGGACGTAGCTTCAGGACGTCGATCTTTAATTGTCGACAAGCTTTCGACCAACAAAGGTCTTCTTCTGAGTCTACAAAAACAGCAGGCATGTATATCAGTCAAGTGTGTATGGTGATATGTGTGTGAGATGTGTGATGTGTGTAGAAAATGCATACAGAAGGAAGAGCCACGCCAAAGTTCACTCACCAGCCCCAAGTTCAACGGAAGTGACCGTTTGCGTTACGGTCACTTCCGTTAGGGTGCACGTGCATATACAAATATAGAGATATACATACATAAACACACAAGCATATATTCATATCCCATTTATATTCATATAATATATTTATATATTTATATAAATGACATATAAAGGTAGAATGAATGAATGAATGAATGAATGATGAATGAATGAATGAATGGGTTACGGTTAACAATTTGATTGGGTTGATGTGGGAACATGCTTTAGTCATCAAAATTTATGCCATGAGGGACTTTTGTCCGAAGTTTGTGTATCCAAAAGGACTCACGTTTCAGAATCGTGGTGTGTGATCGATTTGTGATTGATTCAATGGCAGAGATCTGAATGTCATTTATAGAGTGATCCGGTTGATTAAAGTGTATCGTGTAAGGTAGAGATTTGCCCTGACTGGTGTGGAAGTTATTGATTTCTGACCGGGTGTTATTAAATCGTGTGTAGAGTGTATTTTCAGTTTTTCCAACATATTGTTTGGTGCACTTTTGGCAAGTGATTAGGTATATGACCCATGTAGATTTGCAGTTCATATAGGAGGTGATGGGGAATTTTTGTCCAGTGCTAGAACTACAGAATTTGTTTCCTTCTAGTAAATGCTTGTGAATAATACATTTGTTTGCTGTGCATTCATAGAAGCCAGGGATCCTAGTTTGTTTGTTGTGGGGCTGTGGGTGCTTTGCTTTTACCAAGAGGTCCCTGAGTGTCCGACCACGTCGAAATGATGTTAGTGGAGGTTGAGGAAATGTGGTGCCGAGTGTTTCTGATTGATGGAGGAGAGGAAGGGCCTTATTCAGAATACTTGGCAATTGGGATGAGGTAGCAGAGTAGGTGGTTACCAGTGGGACACGGTTAGTTGCAGGTTTGGGTTTGTAAGTCAGAAGGTCTGCTCTCGGTATGTGTTTTGCTCGGGTTATTGCTTCTTGCACAGAGTGAGGGTCATAGTTTCTTGCAATGAAGTGTGTTTCTAATTGGCAGAGAGAAGTTTCTTCTGCCATTTTTGTTGAGCAAATGCGTCTTACTCTGAGTGCTTGACTGTATGGTATGCTTGCAATTGTATGTTTAGGATGAGATGAAGAAGGGAGAAGGTAAGAGTGAGTGTCTGTTGGTTTGGTGTATAGTTCTGTTTCGAGTCTGTTATTTTGAAGCGTGAGTGATGTGTCTAGAAAGTGAACTTCGGACTGTGAGCTGTCGAATGTGAACTTGATGGTCGGATGAATCAAATTTAATTCATTTTGGAATTGTGCGAGACTACGGGGGGATTTTGACCAGATGAACTGGATGTCATCAATATAACGTACCCAGGATTTTTCCAAGATTCCGTGATGAGGTTGTGCATTGATCTTGGCCTCTATCATTCCCATGAAGATGTTAGCGTACGATGGTGCAACAGGGGTACCCATAGCGGTACCTTGAGTTTGAATGTAAACATTGGTGTGGAAGTGTAAACAATGTAAACAATGGAATGTAAACAATGTAAACATTGAAATGTAAACATTGGTGAATGAACATTACATTCAAACTCAAGGTACCGCTATGGGTACCCCTGTTGCACCATCGTATGCTAACATCTTCATGGGAATGATAGAGGCCAAGATCAATGCACAACCTCATCACGGAATCTTGGAAAAATCCTGGGTACGTTATATTGATGACATCCAGTTCATCTGGTCAAAATCCCCCCGTAGTCTCGCACAATTCCAAAATGAATTAAATTTGATTCATCCGACCATCAAGTTCACATTCGACAGCTCACAGTCCGAAGTTCACTTTCTAGACACATCACTCACGCTTCAAAATAACAGACTCGAAACAGAACTATACACCAAACCAACAGATACTCACTCTTACCTTCTCCCTTCTTCATCTCATCCTAAACATACAATTGCAAGCATACCATACAGTCAAGCACTCAGAGTAAGACGCATTTGCTCAACAAAAATGGCAGAAGAAACTTCTCTCTGCCAATTAGAAACACACTTCATTGCAAGAAACTATGACCCTCACTCTGTGCAAGAAGCAATAACCCGAGCAAAACACATACCGAGAGCAGACCTTCTGACTTACAAACCCAAACCTGCAACTAACCGTGTCCCACTGGTAACCACCTACTCTGCTACCTCATCCCAATTGCCAAGTATTCTGAATAAGGCCCTTCCTCTCCTCCATCAATCAGAAACACTCGGCACCACATTTCCTCAACCTCCACTAACATCATTTCGACGTGGTCGGACACTCAGGGACCTCTTGGTAAAAGCAAAGCACCCACAGCCCCACAACAAAGAAACTAGGATCCCTGGCTTCTATAAATGCACAGCAAACAAATGCATTATTCACAAACATTTACTAGAAGGAAACAAATTCTGTAGTTCTAGCACTGGACAAAAATTCCCCATCACCTCCTATATGAACTGCAAATCTACATGGGTCATATACCTAATCACTTGCCAAAAGTGCAACAAACAACATGTTGGAAAAACTGAGAATACACTCTACACACGATTTAATAACACCCGGTCAGAAATCAATAACTTCCACACCAGTCAGGGCAAATCTCTACCTTACACGATACACTTTAATCAACCGGATCACTCTATAAATGACATTCAGATCTCTGCCATTGAATCAATCACAAATCGATCACACACCACGATTCTGAAACGTGAGTCCTTTTGGATACACAAACTTCGGACAAAAGTCCCTCATGGCATAAATTTTGATGACTAAAGCATGTTCCCACATCAACCCAATCAAATTGTTAACCGTAACCCATTCATTCATTCATTCATTCATCATTCATTCATTCATTCATTCTACCTTTATATGTCATTTATATAAATATATAAATATATTATATGAATATAAATGGGATATGAATATATGCTTGTGTGTTTATGTATGTATTTGTATATGCACGTGCACCCTAACGGAAGTGACCGTAACGCAAACGGTCACTTCCGTTGAACTTGGGGCTGGTGAGTGAACTTTGGCGTGGCTCTTCCTTCTGTATGCATTTTCTACACACATCACACATCTCACACACATATCACCATACACACTTGACTGATATACATGCCTGCTGTTTTTGTAGACTCAGAAGAAGACCTTTGTTGGTCGAAAGCTTGTCGACAATTAAAGATCGACGTCCTGAAGCTACGTCTGCGTCTTATTTAATCTAACGATTATATATTCAATACAAATGAGACGCCCTGCTCGTACTTTGGAGTTTCTACTATTTCTTACAGTTATATATATATATATATACATATACATACACTCCCGGTCAAAAGTTTTAGAACACCTCGATTTTTCCAGTTTTTATTGAAATGTACGCAGTTTAATGTCTCAATGTACTCTGAAATTTAGCATAGAACAAATAAACAATTGGAGATGAAAAAAAGAAATCATAGAATCATTTTGTTTAACAAAATTTAATTTATATTTTTGACTCGGCAAAGTAGCCACCTTTTGCAGATATAACCGCTGAACACACTCGTGGCATTCTTTCCACAATGGAAATCAAATATTATTCGGGAATTTCTTCCCAACACTGTTGCAGAAGTTCCCACAAATGTGTTGCACTAGTAGGTTGCTTTGCTTTCACCCTTCTGTCCAGTTCATCCCAAACCTGCTCGATGGGGTTTGAGTCTGGAGACTGTACTGGCCATTCCATGATTTGAAGCCTACCTTCTTGGTCTTTTCCTCGAAGGTAGTTTTGACATAGCCTGGAGGTGTGTTTAGGGTCATTATCTTGCTGTTGGATGAACACCTGACCAACTAGGCGTATACCAGAGGGTATTGCATGGTGCTGCAAAATGCTGTGGTAGCCCTATTTGGTTCAGGGTGCCAGTCACTCTGTGCAAGTCGCCGACTCTGGATCCAGCAAAAGAGCCCCAGACCATCATGCTTCCTCCTCCATGTTTGACAGTTGGTGTCACACACTGAGGAACCATCCTTTCGCCTACTCGACGGCATACAAAAACCCTGCGTGATGAACCAAAGATTTCAAATTTTGATTCATCGGTCCATAAGACCTTCTTCCAATCTTCAGTCGTCCACTGGCGGTGCTTCATGGCCCAGGCAAGCCTCTTTTTCTTATTTTGCCATCTTAGCAATGGCTTTCTTACTGCCACTCAACCTGTCAAACCTGCAGCTCGAAGGCTTCTGTTCACAGTTTTTTTTTTTTTTTTTTTTTTTTTTTTTTGTATACAAGATCGAGGCTCGTGAAAGAGCGAACATTAATCACACAGAAAGACAAACCGACACATAAAACATATAACATCGGGAGCGGTAGACAAGATGGGGAGAGAGGGGGAAGGACACAAACACAACATTTGAGAGCAGGGACCGAGAGACATGGAGACATCGAGAGATCTGAGAGAGGGCGAGGGCTTTGGGGGGGGGGGGCCATGGGAAGGGGGCGGTGGGAGAGGTATAAAACGTATAAAACATATGGACACTGCCAGGACTTCCAGGAAAGAAGTTGGAATTTCAAACAAGGTGGATCTGGGGTGAATTAGCGGGGGTAGAAAAGATCAAGGTTTTGGATGGGGGAAGATAAGAGATGGTGGTGAACAGCTGTTTTAAAGACCTGGAGGGAGGAGTGGGATTGAAGGGAGTGATGGAGTTTGTTCCAGAGGCGGGAGAAAAGAGGAATGAAAGAGTGAAGGTGAGCAGAGAGCCGAGATTTCGGCAGTTTAACCATCAGAGGGTTGCTGGCAGATCTTGAGCGACCTGTAGGAATATTTGGGGGACAGAGCACAGAGAGAGCTGGGGGTGCAAGGCCGGAGAGGAGTCGGTAGAAGACAGAAAGACCACCTACCTGCCTGCGGTGAGTGAGTGAAAGGCCCTCAGAGATAGCTTCATCGCGGGAGATTCCAATAATTCTGAAAGCTTTGGTTTCAACAGCGTGAAGCCGAGCTAGGTGTGAGGCAGGAGCACCGGCCCATAGGGGAGAACAGTATTCCATTGAGCTGCGGATGAAAGCCTTGTATGTGGTGAGGAGCTCAGGTGTGCCGAGGAAGGACTTCGCACGACGGAGGATGCCCAGTCGGCGACTGGCTTTGGAGGCCAGCTTGGAAATGTGGTTTTCCCAAGAAAGATCATGGCAGATAGTGAGACCCAAAATCTTGAGCGACAGAACTTCTTGGAGAGGATTGTTGAGAAAGTAGATGGGAGGGTTGTCCAGTCGATCTTTTCGGAGAGACATAGTAAGAGTGTGAGATTTGTCAGGATTGAAAGACATGTTCCACTTGTTTGACCAGTCTGTGATTTTGTCCAGGTCTTCAGAGAGTGAGGAGGCAGCAGACTGCCGATCTGAGGGAAGAGGAATGGAGCGGCAGAGAGTGGAGTCATCAGCAAAGAGATAGAGAGGATTTTCGAGAGAGTCAGAGAGATCATTGATGAAGACCAGAAAAAGCACGGGGCCCAGAACACTGCCTTGGGGAACTCCAGCCTGAACAGGAAGAGGAGATGAGAGAAACCCATTCAGGGCCACACGTTGACGACGACTAGAGAGGAAGTCCGCCAGCCATGCGTGGAGATTTCCATGGATACCAAAGGAGGAGAGTTTGGTGAGCAGAGCGGGGTGCCAGACCGTGTCGAAGGCACGTGATATGTCGAGGGAGACAGCTCTAATTTCCTGTTTGGCATTGAGGACCTCCATCCATTGTTGAGACAGCAGAAGCAGCATGTCCAGAGTAGAGTGACCTGGTCTGAAACCAAATTGATGATCAGAGATCAAGCCATTGGAGAAGAGGAAAGATTTCATATCCGAAGCAATGATGGATTCCATGACTTTGCTGATAATTGGGAGAAGGCTGATTGGTCTGTAGTTGCTAGGATCTGTTTTTGCACCTTTTTTGTGCAAAGCGGTGATGTTGGCTGATTTCCAAGCAGATGGCAGTTGACCTTGAGCAAAAGAGAGGGTGAAGAGAACAGAGAGAGGGTGAGATAGAGCAGCAGAGCAGGATTTTAGGACCCGTGGGCTGATGCCGTCGGGTCCAGTTGCAGAATCAGAGTCGAGGGTTGACAGAAACGTTTCCACCTTGTCAGGAGGAAAGGACACGGAGTCCAGGAGCAGCAGGGTACGACTGGGTATGGTGGGTACAGAGAGGGATGGGTTTGGGACACAAGATTTAGAGGCAAACACAGAGTTGAGGCATTCAGCTTTTTCACGTGCGGAGTCAGCTGTGTAGCCGTTTGAGGTAAGGGAGGGGATGGAGGGGGAACAAACACCAGAAACGGATTTGACCAGACGCCACCAGGATTTGGAAGAGGGAGACAGATAAGAGAGTTCGGTCTTGAGAACGGAGAGATATTGTTTCCTGGCTCTCCTGAGGGTGGACACACACTTGTTTCGGGCTTTGTGAAAGGAAATGAGATTTCCTTCCGTTGGATTTGCTTTCCAGGAGACGAAGGCAAGTTGTTTCTGGGCAACAGCCTCACCACAAGATTCCGTGTACCATGGACACGGGAGGAAGGGTATGACAACTGAAGACGAGATGGGATAAATCTGTGCATGAGAGAGAGCAATTTACTTTGGAAGAATTCCCAGGATGAGTTGATGTCAGAGGTGGTAGAGATGGGAGACCAGTCCAGATGATTGATGGCTGCTTGAAGACCGTGCCAGTTGGCCTGAGTGAAATGCCAGACTCGTCGACGCTGAGCAGGCTCCCTGAGGATGGTCAGAGAGATGTCCACTTTAACAAGGACATGATCAGATGATCCGATCGGGGCAGAAGAAGAGCAGCAGACATTTTCAGGGAAGTTAGTCATAACCAAGTCCAGAAGAGAAGATGTTCCGTTGACTGAGATCCGGGTCGGGAAATTGACAGATTGTGTCAGTCCCAGTGAGTCGCAGAAGTCCTTTGCTGAAGAGCCATGGCTGGTGAGAGAGGTACCCACACCCAGCCAACTGGCATGGTGACAATTGAAACTGAGACTTGCTTACTTCGACCAGTGTTAAGCTGTGCTTGAAGCTGTTGTCCTGTGAGCCGCCTATCACGCAAGCTGTTGACTCTCAGAAACTTGTCTTCTGATTCTGCTGTGGCTTTGGGTCTGCCAGACCTCTTCCTGTTAGAGTTTCCTCCAGTTTCCAATATACTACCTCCTGTAGTGCAATGTTGTCCAAATAATGCTTCAGAGGGTGTAATAACAGTCTGTTCCAATACTGCTTTTATACTGACAGGGGGTTTGTAAGCAAGTAATCAGCAGAGGTTGGGACACCTGTAGGAATTGTTTGCATCAACCTTCAAGGCTTAATTTACTTACATTGCTGCAGAACAGCTGCAAGTTGTTAACCCATTACTTGTTCCCTGAAGAAGGCCTTTTTTTTTTTCAATATAACTGTGCAATTTACATTATTTTTCCGTTTTTGCAAACCTAAACTTTTTTTTTAACCTCGAGCAGTTCACTGCTTACCTTTGTACCAATTCAGGTTATTCACTGGACATTAAACTGCGTAAATTTCAATAAAAACTGGAAAAATTGAGGTGTTCTAAAACTTTTGGCCAGTAGTGTGTGTGTGTGTATATATATATATATATATATATATATATATATATATATATATATATATATATATATATATATATTGTTGCGGTTTTGAGTTTTGTACAATAAAAGTTAATTTCCCCCTCATAGTTTAGTCACACAACAACATGTAGCCTCGCGATAGTTCAGTTATCTCTTAGTATTTGTGAGCATAGTCCTTTTCCTGTGTTAGTCTTGCGTTGAGTAGAATAATGAGAGTTAGGTCCTTTTCATTGCTCCATTGCCTTATGCCTCCATTGCCTCTTTATGCTGCCTTTGGCTTTTTGGTGCGAATTGACACGAGGCGGGCCTGGCAGGTAGGGTCGGGACCGAATGACGGCGGCGGAGAAGCTGACGGTAAGCGCAAGCTGCCAATCAGGGCTCAAAGGGAGTGGCTGCGGCAATGCGTCACAGGGCGTGGTTGGAACGTTTGAGAGGGCTCAGGGCATGTCCATATATCCCGTCGCGCAAGGCCCCCACAGAGAGGGAGCAGTTCGGGGTGAGCAGTTGAGTTCGGTGAGTTATGAGCTATTGAAGAGGCGCGTATTGATGAGAGTTACGAGATCGGCGAAAGACGCGCATGAACCAAGTATAAGCACTCGTATTAAAGCGACGCTTGGTTGAGCTTGAGGCTGAGCCTCTATTGCATTGGGTTACGTGAGTGATAGCGCGCTGGTAACTCGACGTGCTGTGGAAAGCCGCCGAGAGACGCGTGCATTCCTTCCCGTCTTCCTGCCTCATCTGCTGCCTTTTGTTCGAGAGACGCGCTGCGAGGATCCTTTCCACCACCTGCTTGCCATCTTCGTGGGACATGCTGGGACCGTGGAGAGTGTCGTGAAAATCAACCACAGACACGACTTGTCCCTTGGGTAGGTTTAATATCATTTAGATCTGTGGTAACATCCTGTAAAATACATTCATGCAATAGACATCAGAATCGGAGTATTATATGGGCAATGTCCGATATCAATAGGCAAAGCAAAACAAGTGCAGCATATAGGGGCGTACGTACCATTCAAACTACAGGACTATATGTCACAGTAAGTGTCGCTGGAGTGTCCTTGCGCCGCGGTTGTCCCGGGTCTTATAGACGCCCCTTTAGTGGGATAAGCGAGCACTCCTGGGTTCACCTTCAGTATAATTTCACTACATTGAGCATGCCGGGCCGCCGTTCCTGAACGACGAAGGCAGCGCGTGGACACCATTCTCCCTGCAATTCCCCTGTGTGAGTGTGACCGGGCCCGTGCCTAAGACTAAGACCCGTCATCTAAGACTGACTAAGTTCTGCTCTGTGTCTGCTTTCTACCGAATTGTACATTGTGTAAATAATAGTAATTAAATCCTGTTATTCCTTTATTCGACTGTCTCGTCCCTTCCATCATTGACTAAGCGTGGTACGAATAGAACTGCTCGAATCGGGTTCCAACACTAGAAAACTGCACGGACCACGTGGTACGCAATCCGCTCGGTGTACTCAAATTACACGTGGCTCGTGCGAGGCTTGCTTCCCCGCTTTCGTGGCAGTGCATGTATTTAGGTACGTGCGAGACTTGGTCCCGAAACCCTACCTTGCGTTTGCCCGGAAGGGGCGTTTCAAGTCTCGGTTATGCCGGCCCAGAAAGAACAAGGGGCTTAATCTCCCCTTGGTAAGGGTAGGAAGGGCGGCGGAAAACCGTAACTATATATATATATATATATATATATATATATATATATATATATATATATATATATATATATATATATATATATATATATATTGTTATGTGGGGGAGGGGGGGGTAAAGGAATATCTAGAGTCAGGTAGGTCTGTATATGTATCATGCCTCGTCTGTCGTGATGGGGAATCTACCTGTAATAAGTTCTATGTTAGTCCAGTTTATAAGTTCTATGTTAGTCCGGTTTTTTCGGGATAAGCTGTGTTGATGTCCCCGCTACGAGGGAGCAGGGCGTGCTAAATAGTGCAGGGATTATGGATAAGATTCCTTTGTTCGTCGTCCCTCCCTGTCGCCAAACCTTTGTCCCTTATGGCAATGCATACTCATATAAACACTTAGATAGGCCCCTTAGTGCAACATTAAATCATTCCACTTCCCTTACAATGACCTTGGAAGAAGACCGGCAGGAAGCCAGATCGGGGCACCGTCGGATGGCCGCCACCAGCCGCACCACCAGTTGGCCTAGCAACATCGCGTGAGACGAGCTGTAACCACGCCCAGGAGGACTGTGATTGGTTGGCGTGGAAGGCGCGAACCTGGAGTGAATCAGTGCGGAAGGCGCGAGGAGGTTCGGCAAATGGCGGGAAGCTACGAGGCTCTGGTTGGTAACGCGCCAGAACTGACGTCACATGCCAGGTTTCAAAAGGACTCGCTGGCGGGATTCTGGACGCTTCGCTCTGTGGGATTGTGTCGTGCTGACGGTTCGCGCTTGGATTGCGTCGTGCTGAGGCTTTGCTCTTGGTATTGAGTTGTGCTGGCCCTTCGCTTGTCGTTGTTCATCCTTGGCTCTTGGCTCTTCGTCTTGAGAGGTCCTGGTGGTCGTTGGTTCACCATCTTCGTGGTGCTTGGAGCGGTGCTCGGTGCTTTTGGTGCTGTGAGCGAACGGACCTCGTGGGCGGTCGATGAGGAGCCTGGAGTGGGGCGTTGGCTCGGGCCTGGCGGAGCGCGTGGGCGAAGCGGACGGAGGGTTTTCTCGCGCCGGAGCTTGGAGCCGCGTTGGACGGTGGACAAGACTGCAGACAGTTAAGATGCACCACATTTCACACGTACACGACAGACAGTTATGTTTGCAATTCATTCCCCTGTCTCGTATTTGGAAGTCGGTGTACGGGACCCCGATTTAGGACATTTTATTTCCGGCGTGCATTTCCCTGTCCCGTGATTCCTTGTAAAATAAACCCTTGCATTATTATCCCTTTCCATTCAAAATCTTGTGTCCGTTTAAGGTTAATTCACCTGCAGGATCGGAGCTGCAGTCGGATCGCTATCGGTAAGCGCTTCCACCTCTTCCTCTTCACTTCTTCCTCCCGCGGTTTATAGCCAAATCCGAGTTGGTCATCGCCTCAATTAAAGCCGTTCGGTCATTCGCAAGCCCTGGTATTAACCGGAGGGTATTCGCACGACAATATATATATATATATATATATATATATATATATATATATATATATATATATATATATATATATATATATATATATATATATATATATATATTGTCGTGCGAATACCCTCCGGTTAATACCAGGGCTTGCGAATGATATATATATATATATATATCGTGACCCGGAAGAGATAAGGAGGGGAGGGGGAAGAAGCGGCGAAAGATCGTAAGCAGACGTTTCGGATTGCAGCTCCGGACCGAGCAGTCAAACGTACAGTACAAGGGAACTTTGCGTCCTTGAAAAGAAGTCCGCGCAATAGCAGATCGCCGGATTGCTGCGGAGCCTGCGTAGTCGGGTATCCTCACTGAGGTGGCCGAGTATCCTTACCTCCAAACCCGGTGCGAGAGAAAGCCGTCCGCCACCTTCGCCACGCGCACAACCGGCAGTGACCAGGTTTTTGTGTCGCATCAGCCGGGCGTTATTCTCCGGTGGCTTGACGGGGACGGCTGTACAAGACAGTGGCTTTTGGAGGGTTATTGAGGAGACTCGCGGATTGGACCGCAACCGTGTACGTACCAGAAATCGGCTTTGGGAGGTTTCCCATTCGACCGCTATCGTGCGGGGGATTGGACCACGTGACCTGCGGGTTGGTTCAATGGTCTACGCCTCCCCTGATTGTAATCGGAAATTGATTCCACGATCGCTGGAGCGAATCGACGTCGCCTGGGAGGAGTACAGAGACATTGGGGAAAGGGCCGTGAGTTTGGGGGTTAAGGGACTCGATAAGGTGGTGCCACCTGTAGATAGGAATTATATGGTGAAGTGCTGTACTAACTGGGGTCGTGATTCCTGTGTGGGATTTATAATATATTGTGGTTTGTTCGTAACCCTTGGTGTGGACTCGTTATTGATTGGCTTGTTTTCAACCAAGGATAACACATCTTTCTGCCGGGGACTTCTTCGGGGTTCGGAGGTTTACCGAGACCAGAGGATAGGGGAGGACCCCGTAACAGAAATTGGGGGCTCGTCCAATTGATATTCGTGGGCTCGCAATTGGGTCTGCGTCCGGGATCTGAAAATTCCTAAATTTAGTCCGGGGAAGAATTCCCTAACATTCCCAGAATTCCCAAGTTTGGAACTTTTCCAACATTCCCAAACTTTCTCCCAAAAAAAAATATATATATATATATTTTTTTTTTTTTTGATTTTTGCGTGAAGGTTAACAGGTGTTAACAGTAGTCACCATGGAGTTTGACGCAGGGAAGTTTACAGTGACCCCTAGTGAAGCACAGTTCAGAGCGTTAGTAAAATCGGACCTCTTGAAATTGGCCAAACATTTTAACATGGAGGTCCGAACTAATATGAAGAAGGCAGAGTTGCAGACAGTGGTGATACAATCTATGGTGGGATTAGGAACATGGGAAGAGGTAGCCTTGGAGTGGTTACCAGAAGAGCAAGAAAATTTGGAGCTCCGGAAATTGGAGATGCAATTACAGAGCCAGGAAAGGGAAAAAGCAGAGGAAAGGAAAGCAGAAGAGAGAAGGGAAGAGAAACGCGCAGAGGAAAGGAGAGTGGAGCGAGAACTCCAGGAAAGAATAAAAGCAGAGGAACGAGGACTCCAGGAAAGATTAAAAGCAGAGGAACGAGAACTCCAGGAAAGGTTAGAAGACAAAAAAGCGGAGGAAAGGAGAGCTGCAAGGGAACTCGAAGCAGAGGAGAGAAGAGCCGAAAGGGAGTTAAAGGACCGTGAATTGGTGCGTCAGCAGGAAATTAAAGTCAAGGAGCTGGATGTGTGGAAAGAACGGGGAGAGGTACCATCCATGCCGACTGGTTCGACACCTGGTCAGAACACCTGGGATGTAGGCAGACATGTGAGGCTGGTTCCACCCTTCAATGAAAAGGAGGTAGCCAAGTTTTTTCTGCACTTTGAGAAAGTTGCTCGACTGTTAAAATGGCCTGAGGAATACTGGTCCATACTGGTGCAAAGTGTTCTGGTGGGTAAATCTCAAGAGATTTATTCGGCTTTACCGATTGACCAATGTGCAGATTACGAGGTATTGAAGAAAAACATTCTCAAAGCCGATGAATTGGTCCTGGAAGCTTACCGGCAAAAATTCCGGAGTGCCAGGAGGAGGGAGAGTGAGACCCATGTGGAATTTGCCAGAGTGAAGGAAACCATGTTTGATAGGTGGTGTGATTCAAAAGGAGTGGGGAAAGACTTCGAACTATTGCGACAATTGATCCTGGTGGAGGAATTCCAACAGTGTGTCCACGAGGACATTAAAATACATCTGGAGGAAAGGAAAGTACCAAAGTTGTATGACGCAGCAACCATGGCAGATGACTATGCCTTAACACACAGGATGGGGTTCCACAGAATGAACTCCTCGCCTAGACTTAGACAGGGGAGCTATGGGACATTTGGTGCGGAGAACGAAGATTCAGGGGGGCGGCCTCAAGATGAAAATGAGGACCACTCTGACACCACGACTTCTAGAAATTAGAAGACTGCGGTTCCTAGACAGACCTATCGTCCGGGGGGCTCGAGGCAGACCGCCACCCCCATGCCTTGGCAGACCACGAGGTTCTCCTCCGGGCTTACTTGCGCTTTTTGCCAGAAACCTGGACACTTGATGTCCCACTGTCATGCTCTGAGAAAGGAAAATCAGGAGCGGAGTTCGACGAGTACAACTCCGAATGCAATGGCCAGTGTGAGAAATCGCCCTCAAAAGGGTTACCAACCATTTATTTCAAAGGGGTTTGTGTCACTGGATGGAGACCCGACTACCCAGAAACCTGTTAGGGTATTGAGGGACACCGGAGCACATCAATCTTAAATGCTTCAAGGCATCTTGCCATTGTCGGAGGAGACAGCAACTGGTGATAGTGTTCGTTTACAGGGGATTGGTGGCTGTGTTAGATCTCCACTCCATGCCATCCATTTGGAGTCTGATGTGGTGTCAGGACCGGTCACCGTAGGTTTACAAGCCACTCTTCCTGTAGAAGGAGTATCTGTAGTTATCGGAAATGATTTGGCCGGTGGTCATGTTTATGGTAACCCGAGGGTTGGGAAAGAGCCCAGCAGGGAAAATAACACCACACCAGTTAGGGATGGCGACAAAAGTACCAAGTTATTTGTAGGGGGACTGAACTTTAAAACAAAGGAAGAAGTTCTGACCTCTGTCTTTAACAAATATGGACCGCTTGTGGAAGTGCGGTTGGTAAAAGACAGGGAAACGCAACAGTCAAGAGGGTTCGGCTTTGTCACGTTTGCAAGCACAAAGGATGCCAAAGAGGCAGAGAAGAATTGGAATGGCAAGGATTTGGAGGGTCGGACCATAACAGTAGGGAAGGCATTTCGTAGGCGTCGAGAGGTCTACAGAAGAGGACAACGTGGAGGTAAGGATACTCGGCGACCTCAGTGAGGATACCCGACTACGCAGGCTCGCAGCAATCCAGCGATCTCCTATCGCGCGGACTTCTTTTCAAGGACACAGTTCCCTTGTACTGTACGTTTGATTGCTCGGTCCGGAGCTGCAATCCGAAACGTCTGCTTATGATCTTCCGCCGCTTCTTCCCCCTCCCCTCCTTATCTCTTCCGGGTCACGGTCCGATTTCCGGCCACCTTTTTCCAGGAGCGCTTTTAACCCTTTTAACCACAAAAAGCATCATCTCGAATCAACCATGATGACAAGAACCACCATAATTAGGGCTGGTATCCGTAACACTTCCATCCCTGGTAGTTTTGGTGGTGGCCGCAGCCGATATTACTATGGAGGCTCCCAGAGTTATGGCATCTCCCGAAAGAATGATTATCAGGGTAGCGGCCGAGAAGGAGACCGCTATTCCCGTGACTACTGTGACAAGTGGTCCCACCGTAATTATTAGGAGTCTGGAGAAGGTGAAGCACTGAATGCGGCGGAGCCGCCAAGCCCAGACTCCGACACGGACTAACCGTGAACGCCACGTTCCTAAAGGCGTCCATGTAGTGAATACACGGCTTGGCCTCCCGGAAAAAGTGCTATCGAGTTGCTTAACTTTGGATTTTTGATCAACCCCTTAACCTTCATTCAAAAAAATGAAAAACAAAAAATCCGAGGTTGATGAGATGGAGTTGGCTTTGCAGGAGTTCAACTTGGAAATTGAGCACGTAAACGGCAGGGACATTGTCGTGGCTGATGCTTGGTCCAGAGTGAATTAACTTTGTAAATCTCTGGGGGTTGTGTGAAATTTTGTTGCTTTATTTTTGAGATGTGATAATTGTTGCCCACGGGAATTAATGATTTGGGGGTGAGCTTCCTCTTGTTGGTATAAAGAATTTTGCCTACAACAAAAGTTTTCCCTATTTTCAAACTTTCTTTCTTGAGGGGTGGAAGTGTTACGGATACCAGCCCTAATTATGGTGGTTCTTGTCATCATGGTTGATTCGAGATGATGCTTTTTGTGGTTAAAAGGGTTAAAAGCGCTCCTGGAAAAAGGTGGCCGGAAATCGGACCGTGACCCGGAAGAGATAAGGAGGGGAGGGGGAAGAAGCGGCGGAAGATCGTAAGCAGACGTTTCGGATTGCAGCTCCGGACCGAGCAGTCAAACGTACAGTACAAGGGAACTGTGTCCTTGAAAAGAAGTCCGCGCGATAGGAGATCGCTGGATTGCTGCGAGCCTGCGTAGTCGGGTATCCTCACTGAGGTCGCCGAGTATCCTTACCTCCAAACCCGGGTGCGAGAGAAAGCCGTCCGCCATCTTCGCCACGCGCACAACCGGCAGTGACCAGGTTTTTGTGTCGCGTCGGCCGGGCATTATTCTCCGGTGGCTTGCCGGGGACGGCTGTACAAGACAGTGGCTTTTGGAGGGTTATTGAGGAGACTCGCGGATTGCACCGCAACCGTGTACGTACCAGAAATCGGCTTTGGGAGGTTTCCCATTCTACCGCTATCGTGCGGGGGATTGGACCACGTGACCTGCGGGTTGGTTCGATGGTCTACGCCTCCCCTGATTGGAATCGGAAATTGATTCCACGATCGCTGGAGCGAATCGACGTCGCCTGGGAGGAGTACAGAGACATTGGGGAAAGGGCCGTGAGTTTGGGGGTTAAGGGACTCGATAAGGTGGTGCCACCTGTAGATAGGAATTATATGCTGAAGTGCTGTACTAACTGGGGTCGTGATTCCTGTGTGGATTTATAATATATTGTGGTTTGTTCGTAACCCTTGGTGTGGACTCGTTATTGATTGGCTTGTTTTCAACCAAGGACAACACGTCTTTCTGCCGGGGACATCCTCGGGGTTCGGAGGTTTACCGAGACCAGAGGATAGGGGAAGACCCCGTAACTATATATATATATATATATATATATATATAAACATACATATATACATACATACATACATACATACATACATACATCAGCGGTGGACCTTGGCGCAGTGGAACGAGGTCGCTTTCAGCGATGAGTCAAGGTTCTGTGTGGACAGTCCTGATGGGCACCATCTCTGGTGGCCAAGGTCCACCGCTGATGCTGCTGGCACCATCTCTGTCGGTTGCGGCGATGGGCAGCCATCATCACGGGGCCTCTGTATGGTCTTCTGGCAGTCAGACCATAGTCATGCAGTCGTCTTCATGCAGTATCATTGGAGATCCATGGGTTTGCACGCCCCGGAGTTTCTGCCACAGTGCGGGATGCTGGACGGAATCGATCCCGCAGGTGACTTCGGACCATCTGCCTGTCCTGCCTTGCAGTGGTGACTCTTGGCCTCCCTGATCGACGTCTGTCATCTGCAGAGTTGTGGAGGGTGTCTCTGTCCACCAGGGCCGATATCGTCTGGTGTGAACAGCCAAGGTGACGTGCCACCTCACGGTAGCTCAGTCCGCCTTGCAGCATGCCCAGGGCACGCTGCCGTTGATCCCTTGACAATCGTGGCATGTTGATTGAAATGCCCATTTTGCACTGGCCTTTATAAAGCCAATATCAAGACATCACGTGCAGCTCATTAAAATCATCCCGTACCCCTTGGCTAATCACTGGCAGTCAAAACGGCTGTTCAACAGCTGTGCTATGAAGTGACCATTGAAGGTTCAAGTGACCATCCGTGACCGTTTTGTCTGACAGTGAGGACACTATTGTCCACAAGTAAGTTTACACATTTACTACACGCAGTGTTATTGTTGATATTTAAAGGTTTCAAAGGTGGTAAGTTTCTTTTGCGTTTCAGTATATGTATATGTATATGTGTATATATATGTGTATATAGTATATATGTATATATATATATATATATATTGTTGTGGATATGAGAATGTTTTTTTATTTTATTGTTGTGGTAAAATGTTGTTGTAAAAGGTTGTTGTAAAATATCACCCCTCCTCCCTCCGTTTGTGGTTGTATAAAGGTCAAAGGGCGTTCCCGTAGTTAGTCCATAAAACATACATGCAGGACACGATATATCTTTTTTGACAGTTATATCCTTATTATGTGTATTAGTGTAAGGCTGTGTCTTCCATTAATTGAAATACTCCATTGCACCAGTGAAAGAGATAGATTCCCTTCATTCCCACTCCCAACACTTCCATTCCCCCCTTCCCGTCAATTGCAATTCGCATTGCCAACTGCATGTTGGGCGGTTTTCCCTTCATCCGCCATTGACCACGAGGCAGGGTTGGGGGAAGGAAGGCGGGTCCCCACCTCGTCAGAGAGGGGAGGAGTGAGCCGGCCCCACTCGACCAACCATGAACAAGGGGTTTGGCTTGAGAGGGCGGGGAGAGAACGTTTGGGGGAGGTTCGCAAAGGTTGGGGGGCGGAGCTAACGAGCCGAGGGCGTGTCACTCCCCGCTGGATATACGCAGCCACTTACCGGAGGTGACGTGAGATGCGCCCCCGGCTTGGAGAAAGAACGTCACCTCCTAGCGCTGAGAGATACCTCCCGCATCTCTGGACCGGACCGGATCGATTCTGCCCCTGAGCCAAGGTGCACCTTGAGCCATCGACTACCTGCCCCTCCTTGCCATCAATCCCTGTGTGAGTCAGCCTTGTCCCGTTTATCTGTGGTCTGTCGGGGCTAAGATAAGACCGTGTTTAAGTGCCCACCTTCCTATGCTGTACCTCTTGTCAGTGTAATCTAACCTTTCTGCATACCCATATTATAACCTCCTCCGGAGGTCTTGAGAACTGTACCCCTGGTGTCGTGTCATTTAACCCAGCCGTTGTGTCCTTTCCTTCATTGATCTAGCGTAGCGCGATTCGGCCAACGTTCGAGTATAATCGGGTAAACTGTGCGAACACGGCGGCCATTCCGCTCGGCCCACCATAACATCAAAGTCGTGTCCGTAACAATATATATATATATATATATATATATATATATACATACATACATACATACATACATACATACATACACGTATGAGTACCAACAGAACTCTTCTAATTTTGATAAAATGTATTGAGTTTAACTTGATGTTAATTTCTGTGGTGTTTGACTTTCAATATCCGCTTTTCAGTTAAACTACCTTACCCTATTTTTGGGCTCTCCATGTTTAACAGGCACCCCTGCGAGCCTGCCCAGCTGCCCTATCACTACAACCTTTGTGCTCATTATTCGGACAACGAATTCCTGCACTGCTGGGTTGAGTTTTGCCACGAACGCATTGAAGAATACAAGTGGAATTATCTAGACCAGTACATTTGCGCAGCTGGTTCCGAGGACTTCAGGTCAGTTGTACTTCAACCATATTATGCCATCTTGCTACCTATCGCACCAGTCGTTCCCAATATATGGTCTGCGGACCTTTTCGGTGCCTGCAAGGCCATCGACAGGGGTCTGTCAGGAGGGAGGGTGGAGACCATCAGCCCCCCCTCCCGCCACACAACTAAATGACGTCATATACTTCAACTTGTTGTACATCAGAAGCAACCATCCGTTAGAAGGCTGTGGTTCATCCTGATCATCAGCTGTAATTGGCACCACGGCTTTGGCTAAAAACAAGTTTGTTAAAGAGGAAAACAAGTGTAAATAATGATATAATCATATGAATTGCTCTGATGGTTTGGAATTTCACGGCAGTCCGCAAAATCTTTTGAAGATCGGATGTGGCCCGCACACCCAAAAAGGTTGTAAGCTACTGCATTACATCGTCCTCGGCCGTGCCAGACTTCTGTCAGTTGCTGAACTTCCGTTTTCCTTATCTTGCCTCTACATTTGTCAAAACTATAAAAAAAAATTTTTTTGGCCTTTTCACACTCAAAATAGGTTTTATATGAATGGTCCAATCTGAAGGTTTAATTTGTTTTGGTTTTTCATTTTTATTTCTTGATCGATTCATGTTTCCTTTTTTGGCAGGTGTAGAATGACCGTTTTCCACTTTTTGTTATTCCACACTGGCATATATATCTTCTCCCTAAAGTCATTGGATGTACAGTACATGATTTTATTCACACGTGACCAACCATGGTTGTGTTGCCAATTGATATCCGATAGGGCCCTCACGTCCAAATCACAGCCCTTACTCTTACATCTGGCACCAGTTTTTGATTCATCGAGATGTAAATCTCTACCGTCCCTCACATCGTATGTCCCTTCGTGTTTTCAGATTTTGGTGGGTGAGTCCATAATTGCCATTCCATCATCTACCACAGACCTTCACGTCCTCATACCTCTATAATGTGTATCACCACTTTCCATCATGTTTCCATACTTTTGAGGTTGTAGGGTACCTTGTCATGGAAAATTGTGCATTATTGCTCACACCGATAGGCTTATGTAAAGCTGCTTTTCCATTGCATTTCATGGACAACTAGAATGACACACGGTAGAGAGTATACCTCCACCAGGATGAACAGTTTAGGTTGTGTATCCCACTGATAGGCCACATCTGGACTCAGACCCGGACCAAAACATAATCGGCTTGTTTTTGTCATCTACCCAACTTGTCGACCTAGTTTTGCCATAACTCGTCCACAACCTTTTGAGATATTGTGCCATGTGTCGTTTTTGGTCCCATACGGTGTCTGTATTCTCAATGGTGAAGAATGACTTTGATTATTTTTTTTTCAATTATTGCATCCAGCTTTCGATCTCCACCAAAATCGAATTTATTCGTCCCTGGCAAATACCCAACCTGTCCACCAAGTTTCATCCAAATCCATCTCTACTTTCTGAGATATCCTGCTCACAGACCGACCAATGAACATGGGTAAAACATAAACGTAACATAACAAGGCTCAATGAACTGTACTGGTGTCGTGGGTTTTATCATTCCCCCAGGCTATAAGCAGCTTGTCTCAACTCGGACCAAGGTACAAGAGGTTTATTAAGCGATAAGGGTAACATGCATGGGAGGAAATCGGCGCATTGGCCAGTAACGCCATTTCAGGAAAATAACATCACACAGCCAGCCCCAAGATCAACTCAGGGCATTTCAACTTCCATTCGTCTTTATATATTTTCTTCAAAGAACACGGGAACTTAAACATGTCCTTGGTTACACAGACTGTCGAATGACTGCTCCCAGATTATGATCCTGGGAGCAAGATCTGGCAGGCAGGGAGCTCATGGGGAAGGAATGTCACCACAAGGTCAATTAAGGATGTTTATCAACAGCTTCTCAAATCGAGACAGTCAGACCTTAGCTTTGAGAGAGAAATGGGTCAATGGGTCATACTGCCCCCATTAGTATGGGATTTGTCTGAAATCCCCATGACTCCAGAACCCTTTATTTGTATTTTAAACATCTTGAATCGATTCCTCAGGGTTGGCCGGATTGACGATAAGACTTGGTGTTGCTTGCATGTTCATCCACTTCATGGTGACGTTTCCCATGATTCCATTTCCGATTGCGTTGGTAGATAAAATTGCTTCGATGGCAGGCACCGATCGTATGATGATTGATTATCGTTCCTCATTCGAAGTCCATTTGGTGCTTCCTCTGTGACAGGATGCTCTGATATGATTAAAATAACTGCCTAATTAATTCCTCTGTAATTTCCAACGTTTGTAATATTTCCGACCTTGTGGCTCAAGTGGCACTTGCTTATTTATTTTCTTCTTTTTTTAAATCACATAATATCCAATCATCAAATGCACCTTGTCCATTTCTGTCAGTTAATCCTCGACATGTAAACTGTTTGTATCATGTGACACTTGTACAAAATGTGTCATGTTCTAGAAAATTAATTTAAATCATACTTTTCGGTACAGTTTGATAGAGTCACTGAAGTTCTGGAGAACACGGTTTCTGCTGCTGCCAGCTGCCACTACAGTGACGAGGCGCATCGCAGAGGGTGAAGAGCGATGCGACCTTTACACGGGGCGTGGGGAGGAAGAGGAGTTGCAGCTGATAGATGCCTTCATTCGCTTTGTCGAGGGTCTAAACCGCATGAGGCGGAGACACCGCTCTGACCGAACACTTCGGGTACCTTACGCAAAATTGCCATTTTCTGTGATTTCATAGTTCGAGGAGATGTAATCTTTGTTTTTGTTGCTTCTCATTGGTTGATGCAAGTAAACACTGTGAATACTTTGCCACTGAAATGCGTCCTTGATACCTATTGAACGCACTCTTGCTCCAATAAATAGATTTTGTTCAATATCGGTGTGAGACGGTTTCTAAATTGCTGAGGAATCGGAGTTTATTTTGTTTAATTGCTTGGACATTTGTTTCTAGAGGTTTCAAGATGGCTCGAATCGCCACCCTTTATCTCGAAGCTTGTCTGGGCCTAGCTCCACGCATCAGCCAGAGCCGGCTCTCGCTGCTTTCAGGAAAGGCACTTCAGCACTGTCTGCCTTGCTGGAAATTGAGGCATCTCAAAGGTCAGGTCTCGTGCAATGGGGTGAGGGTGTGGGGGGAGGGGGGGTGGGGATGGGAGTTCAATTTATCTGTATAGATGTTTCTAGAAATAATCAGAAGTCAACCCTATCCCATTAAAAAGTGATATTAAAAGTTTGTGACGCACATGCATTGATACTGTGTCTTTAGCATTGCTTCCCTTACAGATTTGTTTATGGAATATGACACTACGGTATCAATGGTATATTTTGAGGAAACACCACGTCGGAGGTGTAACTGTCAGATGATTGATTGATCAATGATCAATGATCAATAACTATGATCAATGGTATATTTTCATGACACTACGGTATCAATGGTATCTTTTGAGGAGACACTACGGTATCAATGGTATATTTGATGAGACACTACGGTATCAATGGTATATTTGATGAGACACCACGGTATCAATGGTATATTTTCATGACACTACGGTATCAATGGCATATTTGATGAGACACTATTGGTATCAATGGTATATTTGAGGAGACACTACGGTATCAATGGTATATTTGATGAGACACTATGGTATTGTTATGTCGGTGAGGGTAGTGATATGTAGAGCCAGACAGATCTGTGTAGGTAGGTATTCGTCTGTCGCGGTAAGGAATCTGACTTGTAATAAGTTCCATGTCTAGGCGGTTTGTCGGTAAGGAGTATACTTGTGAACCTACCAGGAGGGTCGTGTGTTAAGTAGAGTTAGGGATTAAAGAGTAGCGCCCCTGTGTGTCTCACCTGGTCAGCCAAACCTTTGTCCCTTATGGCAACGCACACCTGTAGACACCATATATAGGTCCCGAGCGCAACACTAAATAACGCCCTTCCCTGACATGACTGAAAGACGAACAGGCAAGGAAACCAAGCCAAGACACCGCCGATGGGCTCCGCCACCAGTTACACCTCCGACAGGCCTATCCACCTCGAGTGCCACGCGCTATGACCACGGAACAGGGGACGAGAGTTGGTGTGGAATGGTAGGCGTGAACCACCAGCCGGTGAGTCAGTGGAGGGGACTGATTGGGTAGCGCGCCAAGGCTGACGTGACGTCACGGAGAAGGTTATTTAAGAGAGCGCCGAACGCCATTTTGGAGTCTTGAGACGGAGAGGTAGAGAGAGAGAGAGTGGGTCTTGCGCCGAGTGAGTTGGAGAGAGGTTGAGAGAGAGAGGGTGAGTCTTGCGCCATTTTGCATTGGTCTCGAGAGTCTCTGGCGGTTCGTGCGTTCTTGCAGCCCTTGCATCCCTTGCGGTTGGTGCTCTTGTTCACGCAGCTAGCCTGTTTTGGACATCCGGCGCTTCGTCTTTGGCAGCCCGAGTTGAGCTGAGATATAGCCCGAGTGGAGTTTGCTTGCTGGCGCGTTTGCTTCAGGGGAGCTGACTGGGACGTGGCAGGCCGATC